>NC_064627.1:36699737-37324737 GCF_023864275.1 Schistocerca cancellata
GCCGACTTGTCTCCATGGGTCTATTGCTGCCTCGGGCACCTTATGGTCGATCTCCTGCTAGGTTAGATTATCGAATCGGACGCAAAACTGTTAGTTAATTCTAGCGTTCAGGGCCTCCTAATGACGATGGAACACTCAAATTGCGTCTGGATTCAATACATCTTTCTCCAGCCGACGTGTCTCCATGGGTCTATTGCTGCCTCGGGCACCTTCTGGTCGTTCTCCTGTGAGTTTAGATTATCGAATCGGACGCAAAGCTCATAGTTAATTGCAACGTTCAGGGCCTCCTAATGACGATGTCTAATGAATGCCCTTACTACTTAAATCGATTTTGCTGAAAGTCTTAAGTTACATGAAATCAGCCTATGAAAATCTCTGGTGGAGCCCTTCTTAATATTCAGCGGCTGGCTTGCTAGAAAAGATCTTCACATACGTTATTATTATTAAGCGCTGCATTCAGTTGGGAAAAAATCGATCGTTTTGAACGCTTCGTTCAGTTTACGACAGATCTAAAATTTCAGATGTGGACGAAGCCTTTTTGGACGATTTCAATAAAACTCAGAGATTGCAGGCTCTCTTCGTCACAGCTGAAACTTCCCAATTAATTACAGGCCCCAGACAATCATCAACAATTCAGACAGAGAACGCATTCGTCATTCACTCTAAAATGAAATGGTCACAAACCTTATTTCTGAGGAAAATTGTATATTGAATCCATTTCCGTACATGTTCCGTTTCCGTGGATTTTTAGTCTCATGAAATTTACTTTTACAACTCCTTCTTTCTCTTTGTCTACCCCGCTAGCGGCACAAACTTTCCTGCCTCGCTTTATCGCGAAGAAGAGTAAATAAATCTCCTTTTGCAATACGAAAATCTTCCAACCGATACTTTCCGAAGCAGTTCCTTTTTCTCTCTTTCTATCTCTCTTTCTATAACTATCTTGACCATGGAGCATACACCTGTGTACCTCTGTTGTTCCAAAGAGTAAACGTACTCGAAAAATACCTTGGCGTCGACGAGCTGTCGGCGCATATATTACTAGAAAATCTGCTCAGATACTTTTCATACGTAAATAAATGTGGATGATTTGATTTACCATTATTAATTATTGCGTGGTAGAGGGTAATTTTCCGTGGGGAGATTACAATGCCCCTCGCAGCGAGCGAAGTTTGTGAGGTCAATTTTTATTCACCGAACACACTTCGCGAGCTATCTATTAGCGTGGATAACCCGGAAGTGATGATTGTCAGTCCTCCGACTGAAAAAGAATATTGTGTTTGAACTAGACGAAGAAAAGAAATGTTGAAGACAGAAGAAATGAAGAGACCGGTACCGCGGCTGTATTACTTTTACGTGCAGCTAGGTGTTATGTTTGCTGTGCACAACCAAAGAAGATGATCTTTCATGAACGTATGTCAGGGTCTACCCATTCGGGAACTTTCTTAAGCAGGGAAACCTTGGAAAACCTCTTAAGCTTAGACCCCCAGCCTACGGTACATAGAAGATAGGAAAGCCTATAGAAGAACAAAAATAATTTTGAAATTTATCTCTAAAGGAAAGATAGGGCCTAATTAGTACCACGATTTGGAGAAGAGTAGTTTGTGCCTCTAGCAAAAAAAAAAAAACGTTTTACAATAAATAACGTGAATTTGCGTTTTACAATCTTGCTTCTAGGACATGTCCCCGACGTCCTCAGTTGTAGTCGGTCTTCTATGCGGCCCCCTCTGTCGTTGATCTTCTACGCGGCCCACAATGGGAAGAGTAGAAGGGACAGGGATACTCGAATTCACATGCAACATTCATTCCAAAAGGATTAGCAATGACCAAAAGGGAAACTCTTCCTGTAAGAGAACTGATTAGGTAGCACCGTCCAAGATTCTCCTTTTTGAAAGCAAAATCCTTGTGGCTTCATGGATCCTTTTTGTTACGACGTACTTCAAGGAATTCAACTCTTAATTAATGATGTTGCCAAAAGCATCATCCGATTTACTCTCGTTTGAATACTCCTTTTGACTTTGCCTCCCCACTTGTGCTTATAAGTCCAAAAGTTTTAACAGATTTTCTGTGACTGATTTGTTCTTCGTAATTTAAAGGATTCATGTAACTGACTATAGATTTTGGATTCAAATTATCGAATAATGGAAAGTGTAGTTCATTTTATTTCAAGACATCATCCATATTTCTTTGATAAGTCATATAATTTAGCTATACTCAAAAAAACCTTTTTATTCTAAATACATATATTTCTACACTTGAGTGCTGAAATGTAGAAGTTATTAGCATTGAAGAATGCGGATTCAATTCTTTCATTTACTCTCTGATTCATACGGCGTTCATCCATGCTCATATATGGAAATGGATTTTTCACACAAAATTCCCAAATGAACACGAACCATTAAATTACTAGTGAATCTATGAATACTACTTTCTTTAATCATTCAATAAAAAATTAAAACTCTTAGCTTCTAATTATACCACCTATTTCTTTTAAAGTTCAACATGAATCAATTTATCCTCGCGTTTGGTGCGAGTCTCTTACAAAGAATATCTGTATCGTCTATATCGATTTTAATTCTCGCGCTGACGTCAACTGTTTTGCGCGGGAAATAATCGTTGCGGCGTTAACCGTCACTCACGATTCACTACCACAATTCACATATTTACACATTTAAGCGTTCACATGAGATTATATACGAATCTTCACTCGAACCTCTTTAGATTATTCAGCGTCATTTGCAGGGAAACATTCTATTCTTCTTGAAGGTCAGTCAGATCTTTTATACATCTTGATAACATTAGCAATGCTAAAGTTCTATGTTCACCCAAACCACAGGTGAAGCCTATCTCCACTATCCTTTCTTACAACCCTCAATAGTACTAATTAGTCATTATTTCTATACTCTATGTCACTAACTAACTATTTCAATTTAAAGGCTTTTAACATTACACACACACAGTTTATTGTTATATTTTTTTACGAGCGTTCATCTCTGTCACTCGGAACACCATTCCTCCCTATCTTCTAATCTTCATTATATCTTTTTAAGTCGTTATGAGGAAATAACCCTTTTATTTTGTTCGATCCCGGGTATGCTAACAGATAAGCTCCAGGATTCGGAATTTGTAGGATAATGTATGGTCCAGTATATAGTAACTCCCACTTCTTTATACTTTTCTTTATTACGGATGATTTGGTATGTCGTTTGACTAGTACCTTCTCGCCGACATGGTATGTCTGTACCCTCTTGATCAATTTGTCATATCGTTGTTTTCTTTGATCAGCCTTTTACGTCATATTTATGATAGCTTGTCTTATTTTTTCTTCCCAAGGCATCTCGGTTTCCTGAGTTTTGGGGATATGGTGAGTCCAGAAGTTTTCCTCCTTCTCTTCGAACATCAATTCACGAGGTGTATATCCAGTTGAGGAGTGTGGCATGTTATTGTATATTTGCTCAAACTCTTCCACATAATTTGCCCACGCAGTTTGCTTATTATGGCAATACGTCCTCATAAATCGATTGAATTCTCTAAAAATCCTCTCCACCAAATTACCATGTGGGTGGTAAAATGATGTTAGTACGTGTTTCACACCTACTTGAGACAAAGTCTGCTTCCACCGGAGTCCCGTAAATATTTTAGCATTGTCAGTTATGATCGCCTTTGGTATACCCACATGTGGAAGATAATCTCTTATTAATCTTAATACAATTACTTTTGCTGTAGCCGTCTTTATCGGGTATAGCTTTACGTATTTCGTGCACACATCCAGAAATGCTAACACATATTTAACACCACCTCCTGAAGTAGGTAACGGTCCACACAGATCGCACGAAATTAATCCTTTTGGTTCTTGTACTACTATAGAGCATAATGGGTGCTTAGTCCCTTTTGAATCCGGCTTTGTTTTTTGGCAGATTATGCACCTCTTTAAGACCTCGTGCACTCTGCGCTTTATGTTGGGGAAATAACAGTACCCACTTATCTTGTCTGCACATTTTGTCGCACCGAAATGTCCCCAGGTCAAATGAGTGAACCAGACAAGTTTCTCTATTTGTGCCTCAGGTATACAAACACACCAACGGACTTTGTTTGGCCTTCCACAGCGGAAAAATAATACGCCATTTACTAGCTTGTAATAATTTGCAATCTGATCCGAAGGTTGCTGTTGTAACCTTTGAATGACACTTCCCCATTGAGCATCCTTTTTCTGTAACTGGGCCATATGCACACACAAATTGATGTAGTACGTCTTATATGGATTTTCCTGCAGCAGCAATATCGGGAATTCTGAGGAATTATTTACTTCAATCTCTTTAGTTAAACCCTGCGGTGACCTTGATAGAGCGTCCGCAATAATGTTTTGCTGCCCTGAGACATGTACGATCTGAAACTGGTATTGTTGCAGAGCGAGAGTCCATCTAGCCAGTCTGGGGTGTAACAGTTTACACGTTTGTAAAAACGTTAATGATTGGTGATCGCAATATACGATAGTCTTCGACCCATATAAGTAATAGTGAAATTTTTTAAATCCCCAGACGACCGCAAGAGCCTCCAATTCTGTCGTCGTGTACGTTCGTTCACAGTTGGACAAAACACGACTAGCAAACGCAATCGGACAAAAGTTAAGCTGTCCATTTATCTTGCGTACTTGGAAAAGGCACGCTCCAAGACCCACATTTGACGAATCTGTTGACAAATAGAATTCCTCTTGCATGTCCGGATGGTACAAAAGCGGTGCATTTACTAATTGCTTCTTTATCTCTTCGAATGCTTCTTGACACTCTAATGTCCAGAGCCAGGGCACATCCTTCTTCAGCAAACTATTCAGTGCTGCTGCATTCATGGCCTGATTCGTGATAAATCTTCTAAAAAATGATGCAAGACCCAAAAACCCTTTTAATTGCCTCCTATTTCTTGGTGTTGGAAACTTACTAATCGCCATTAGCTTCTCCTTGGTCGGTAAAATTCCCTTTGCGTCAATTATATGCCCCAGGAACTTGATTCTATTTAGTGCAAAATGTGATTTCTGTAGGTTAGCAGTTATTCCCATGGTTTTGAAAACGTCCAACACCCGCCTCAGTAAAGTAATATGCTCTTCCCAGGTCTTCGATGCAATAAGCATATCATCAACAAATACTGTTATCCTGCTTCTTAGTTCTGGGCCTAATGCGTAATCTAGCGCTGCTATAAAAATTCCAGCACTAATGTTGAGTCCGAAAGGAACTACAGTAAATTGGTAACTTCTTCCTGCATAAATGAAAGCTGTATATTTCCTCGATACCTCATCCAGCTTGACTTGCCAATAAGAACTCCGCAAATCGATGCTCGTCAAATATTGGACATCCTGGAACCGTTGTATCAGTTCGTCTATGTTTTCCGGGTGTGTCCTCACTGGAATTATAATTTTATTTATTTCCCTGGCGTCGAGTACCAGTCTCACAGTTCCATTTGCTTTTGGCACAACCAACAATGGGGAGCAGTATGGGCTTGTAGAGGGTTCGATCAAACCCCATTTCAACATGCGATCTATTTCCTTTTGAACTTGAGCCTTTAACCTCCAGGGAACAGGATAGAAAGTTCTACAATACGTTTCGTGCGGCTTAACGTAGAGATGGCATATGTATCCTTTAATCACTCCTGGCCTTTAATCAAACACGTTTTCATACGCTGATAATAACCCTTTGAGCTGCTTCTTCTGATCTTCCGTGATGCAGTCGGATTCATTTAACTTCTCATCCACTAATTGACCGAAATCTCCTTTGAGTTTGAACTCATTATTCCCGTGCTGTTTGGAATTTCGTGCAGTCCTGATTACTTGCACACTGATCCCACTATTATATTTTCTGGTAAGGCTTTCTTTTTTCAACAAGTCCAATTCAATTTCTTGTTTATTTACATCTAACCAAATTTTTCCTGTTTTAAAATCTATTCTGCATCCGTATTGACGTAGGCTGTCGACTCCGATAATGCAGTCTACCACCAAATTTTTCACCACAAGGAATGTGCTTAATATTGCTACATTTCCTACTTCTACACTAAGTAGTGACTGCACTTTTACATTCGCCGATCGAGCCCCAACGGCGCCTATTATTTTGCAATTTTGAACTGGAAAAATTGGTACTCGTCTTATATTTCTGATCTTGTTGAATAGAGCCTCCGAAATGACATTTGTGGTTGCAGCTGTGTCTAAAACTGCCACTATAGGTACAGTTTCCAAAATGACTTGCACTTCGGCTACTGCCACCTGTTCCCTATTCTCATCTTGGGGTTCTAAGTCCTCGGTCAATTCATCTGCCAGTAATCGTCCATCATTATACGTTAGCATGGGTATACATATCCTGTTGCCCCTCAACCTATTGTTGACCGCTCCTCCGGGGCACGAGTGGGTCCTTACAAGTTTGTTGGATTTTGATTCACCTGGTGGTTGACCTCATCCGTCACTTCGGTAATTACCGGTTGATTCGCGGATGTCCGTCCCCACTGATGTTGGTTATTTGAGTTTGTTCCCCCCGGTTGGTTCCACTTTCTATTACTGTTATTGTTCCAAGCTTGTGGTCTGAAATTCCTTTCGTTCCCCCATACAGGATTATATCGTTTCCCATTCCTGTTGTTCCTTGGATAGCCCCTCGCAAGACTATTGCCGGTATTATTATTGAGATTTTGAGGGATTTCTACACTATTTATCGATCTCTGTGCGTTCCCTTGCCTACCATTTGGCGGAGGTTCTATCTCCCGATATTGGAATCTGTTGTTACGGGCTTTCTGGTTGTTCTCTTCTATAATATCTATATGATCTAACGTCGTGAGGAACGACTCCAGGTCTTTATCGTTGCCGTAAATTAATTGATTCCGGATGCTCGTTGGTAATCTTGCTTTAAGTATGTTTATTATGTCTGGCAAAGGCATAGGTCTGTCCCAATATCTAGTTTTATTTATATATTTTTCAAAATACTTCCTAAGGCTTCCTTTCGAAAAGGAGAAAGGCTCTGGGTAGAGCACCTCCTGCCTTAGGCGTTCCTGTACTCCTTCTGACCAGAACTTTGCTAAAAACGCTTTCTCAAAATCGTCATAGGTCGAGCAAACAGAAGTCATATCAGAGGCCCATATCGCCCCCGAACCTTGTATATACCCAGTAACGAAACTGATCTTCTGCCACTCCGACCAATTTCTGGGTAGAACTCCTCTAAAACTTCGAATAAAAACAATCGGATGGACCCCCCTTTTGTCAGTATTAAAAATCTGAAATTGCCGATGCTTTATCATTTTTTCTTCGGCATGGCAAAGGCTTTCGTAATCTCCGTCAGATAAAACTTCACGCGAACAACTAGCTCGTGGCAATTTAATATTTGAGTTACTCACACAAGTCGGTATTGTGTGCGAATGTGCAGTAACTGGCTCTATAGTCGCTGGCAATTTCTGCTGCTGGCCGGTATTCATTTGTTCTGAGCCTTGTTGTGAAACGCGTATCGACTCTGCTATCGTTTGTTTCCAATGCTCAAGATCAGCACCTAACTGCTGTCGCACTTCCTCTAGTCCTTTCGCAAACAAATTCTCTTCCTGTTTGCCGCACAGACTCTGGAATGCTTCTTTAACATTATGCTCAACGTTTTCACACATTAGCCTTTTGTTTTCTAATGTGATTTCGGATAATTTATCCGTTAATACATTAATCTGGTGGTCTATAACGTCTTGACGTTCTGTCAGATGTTCCACACTTTCCTTTACGTTCGTCTGCGTACGTGCCAATTCAGGAAGTTGCGCAATTGCACACGACATGGCATCTTGCTTTTGTACTAATTGCGGAACCATTTCCACCTGTTCGCGTACGGTATCTATCTTAATAGCCACGTACTCGTTCATTTCTACACGTACGCGGTGAGTAGATTCCTCACATTGAGCTTTAACCAATTCGATTTGTGCAGTTAATTTTCGTTCCGTCTCTTCGGCCTGATCTTTAAGTTCCTTTGTCTTCGCCTCTATCCGTTGTTCTAATTCGGAAAAACTGTCGTGTAATTGCTGCTTAATCTCAGCTTTCAGCTTTTCCTGCCCTTCCGTAACTGATGCTAACTTCGTATTCAAATCATTTTGCCCTTCATTCACTGCGGCGAACTTCGCGTTAATGTCGGTTTTCAAATTTTCTTGTCCTTCAGTAACTGAGGCTAATTTTGTATTCAAATGGTTTTGCCCTTCAGTAACTGAGGCTAATTTCGCGTTAATGTCAGTTTTCATATTTTCCTGCCCTTCAGTAACTGAGGCTAATTTCGCGTTAATGTCAGTTTTCATATTTTCCTGCCCTTCAGTAACTGAGGCTAATTTTGTATTCATAATATTCACGGTCTCCGTTAACATCTGCATCTGCCTCATGATAATGACCAATGGGTCTAATCCATGTTGCGTACTGGCTGATACATCTCCCGCCGTGTCTACCGGGCGTTCTATTGCGCTATCTGTAGCGATCGGTTCTACAACACTCCTTACTACATCATTATCATCAGTGCTCACAGCTGAAGGCTGTTGCGTATTGCTCTGCTCTGCTTGACTCATCTTAAACATTGCCCTCGTTAAAGCCATATAGATGTTCTACCGTCAAGATATATATATATCTCCCTTCACACGAATACTTCTGCGGCTACTTTGTTATGGTACTTATACAGGTAAATACAACTAGGGCAAGTGAATCAAACTACTTCTGTTATGAACACAATTAGAAAATGTTCAAATCTACGACTACTTCCTCAATACTATCAAGTTTACAAAAAAATTATACATCTGGCCTGTTGTCTGCGTCCAGCGTGCTGCTTTTATTTGTCGATGAAATAATGCGCCTGCGAGTGTTTCTTCTCTTTTCCACGTTAAGTTGTCTCGTCGTAGTTCACATGAAACAAAGAACAAAATTATTTTAACAACGTCCAAAAACGTGTCCTGTCACGGTCGCCATTCTAATGAATGCCCATACTACTTAAATCGATTTTGCTGAAAGTCTTAAGTTACATGAAATCAGCCTATTAAAATCTCTGGTGGAGCCCTTCTTCTTAATATTCAGCGGCTGGCTTGCTAGAAAAGATCTTCACATACGTTATTATTATTAAGCGCTGCATTCAGTTGGGAAAAAATCGATCGTTTTGAACGCTTCGTTCAGTTTACGACAGATCTAAAATTTCAGATGTGGACGAAGCCTTTTTGGACAATTTCAATAAATCTCAGAGATTGCAGGCTCTCTTCGTCACAGCTGAAACTTCCCAATTAATTACAGGCCCCAGACAATCATCAACAATTCAGACAGAGAACGCTTCGTCATTCACTCTAAAATGAAATGGTTACAAAACTTATTTCTGAGGAAAATTGTATATTGAATCCATTTCCGTACATGTTCCGTTTCCGTGGATTTTTAGTCTCATGAAATTTACTTTTACAAGTCTACCCCGCTAGCGGCACAAACTTTCCTGCCTCGCTTTATCGCGAAGAAGAGTAAATAAATCTCCTTTTGCAATACGAAAATCTTCCAACCGATACTTTCCGAAGCTGTTCCTTTTTCTCTCTTTCTATCTCTCTTTCTATAACTATCTTGACCATGGAGCATACACCTGTGTACCTCTGTTGTTCCAAAGAATAAACGTACTCGAAAAATACCTTGGCGTCGACGAGCTGTCGGCGCATATATTACTAGAAAATCTGCTCAGATACTTTTCATACGTAAATAAATGTGGATGATTTGATTTACCATTATTAATTATTGCGTGGTAGAGGGTAATTTTCCGTGGGGAGATTACACCTTCAGCTTTTGGTATTGCACCTTGTACATGTTTGTTCTGTTTACTTTGCTGTGATGTTTTTTAAAATTATTTTATTGCTGTCTTAATTGGATTTTTATCTTGTGGATTTGTAAAAATTTCTTGTTTGGAGGCCTTCAGCCACGAAAGAGTTGCATTCGGTAAAGGTCCGGCTATGTGCCGCTTTGGTTGTAAAAGTGTTATTAAATTACAATAAATTACAATTAGAAGGCGAAACTGACCCCAACCTTATTTGGCCCTTTCCACAATCTTAATTACTTGTTCTGCCTAGCGAGTTTAGTGGGCGTTTCACTGGTAGCAGAGCGTGGTTACACTCATGCTTACCAACTTCTACTTGCGGTCAGTTTCACTCTTGTTTCTAATGTGTCTGTGGCACAGTATTGTTTGCCTTCTTATTGTTTCAGGTGTTATGATAATGGCAGTTAGACAGTGTCGGGAGATTGACCTGTGAAGAAGCCCATCTTGTTTACGGGTTGGCAATGAGGCGTCAACCGACTGAGGGCAGTGCTCCAGAATCGGTAGCACGTTCGCAGGCTGCCACGCTGCAGCCGGTCGATGTTACATCGGTGGTGGTGGTCGCAAAGGCAGAAGTGGCAACTCAGTTTTCTTTAAGGCTATTGAAGGCCTCGAAGACACAATTTGTCTTCTAGAGGGAACCCAACCTGGTGACAGTCAAGCTGGAATGAGTGCGGGCACTGATAATCCATTAAGTTTAGACATTCCCTGCCGGTCTTTTCCGGTAGCTCTTTGGTTATCAGCTCCGAATAGTCCCTTCAAATTTGGTCATCTTGTGAGGCTTAGCTCAGTGCCTTCTACTGTGTAGGGATGTCGGGTTGTCTGGGGCACGTTTCCTCTGCACTGTCGAAGTCCGAGCATGTATCTCGCTATTTTCGTCGGTGGCTTAGCAACGGCAGTGAATTGGTCATCTTGTCGCATTTAGGTCGGTCTCTTCCTAAGGTAGGGGTGTCGGGTAAGCAGCGGGCGTGTTTCCTCTGCAGGGGTGGGTCCAACCGAGGGTTTCGCTTACGGCCTTTCTCTGGCGCTGTCTCTGCCATTTTAAAAGCTGCTAGTTAGATTATTTCGGCATATCACCAACGAGTGCTTGTTTGAGGGGGGAGGTAAAGCCGTGCATAGCTCGTGTTCCCCACCACCGTGTATTTTACACCCTGTTTTTGGCATACTTCCACCTCACTACGTTAATTTAAATTACTACTGCCACTGAGTTGCCACTTTGCCTACCGTGAGCGGCGTTAGCAGCGCGTATCGATATATCGACTCTCTTAGTATCTTTTGGACTGCTATTACATACCGGTCATTGTCTGTTGTGAGTGAGTTCGGGTCACAAGTTCGGGTCTGCCAGTCAGTTGCAACACGTCGGGAGCGCAGTCCGGACCTGCCAGTCGGGGACTTGCGATGTGGCACTAGTGCAGTCGGGTTGGAGCAGCAGTGAGGTCTGCATCGACACGGCTCGCCCGGCCATTGCCGCCACGCGTCACTTGAGCCAGGCCACGGTCTTGATGGATCGTCGGTCGGTCGTCCTACCGGACGATGCGTTTTAGCTCGCCGATCGTTCATTAGTCAGCTGTGTGTGTGTGTGTGTGTGTGTGTGTGTGTGTGTGTGTGTGTGTGTGTGCGCGCGTGCGAATCGACTCCCGATTTGTGTTCGTGCATGCTTGGTATAGTTCAAGTCTTCGTGCAAGTGTTTGTCAACTGTGTGTGTAGTTGGTGTGATTTCCACTGACAACCTGTTTTAAATGTGGTCGGCGTACTAGCTCTGAGAGGTCGGTCGTCTCATCAGGCGACGTGTAACTGGTTCTCTGAGTGCTTCTGGGCCCCTTCAATTACCACTTGTGGAACTTGGGTCGGTCCTTTCCTGGTGCAGAGATGTCGGTTAGCCAGTGGGTGTGTTTCCTCTGCACGGTTGGGTCCGAGCCAGTATTTCCACTATCGTGTGTCTGGAAGTGAGTGGGAGACGCACCAGCAGTGCAGCCGCGACGGAGCAGCAGTCGCGGACGGACCGGCGGGCAGTCGGTCAGTTGTTGCGGAGGAGGGAAGTTATCTCCGCACGGTGCAGTCGGCTGGGTCCGTCGGCAGCCCCAGCGCAGTGAAGGATTGTGTGTGCTGTCCGATCGCTACGAGCTTTGTGGTTCACCGATCCAGGACGTCAAAGTCGAGTAGTGGTTTCGACTACCCAAACCACATCCTTTCATGTTGTGGTGGTTTGCTGTTGGGCACGTTTTCCTGTGAGCAACACTGAGTATTTCTACTGTTGAAATTTAGCCGCCATGCGGTGCGATTAACTATTTTGGTTGACTACAGTTCGAGTGCACCAGTGGAATTTTCTGCCTTGTGGCCGTTAGTGTTTTGGTTATCTGTCCTGGGCACTGACATAAATGCAGGCAATGTTCTTTCAGGTGAAGTTAACTATACTACCGTGTTTCAAATTAAAGTGTACCAGTGGAATTTTCCTGCCTAGTGGCAGTTAGTGTTCCAGTTACCTATCCTCTCCTGTGGATCTCGTTTCTTCTGTAGGAGGTACAGAATGTCATTACCCGTCCACTGGGCTGTGAGTGGCGCGTCAATGTTAAATCTTGGCAGGGTGGTGGAGACCGGGGAGGACTCGGGGTGTTGTACTGATCCTTCCAGTGGGACTCGCTTCACCTGTTCTGGGAAAACCTGATTTGACCGGTGTCACGAGGAGGCAACGGCAGCGGGGGCCAGGAAAGGACACCAGGTGCACTCACAGTGTGTATGCCTGGGAGCCTCACTCGGCACGTTCGAGAGGCTACTCCGGCAGCCACTGAGGGAACAGAGTGCAGACTGTGGCGCATATCGGAACAAATGACATCGAGGTCATTCTCGGGTCATTGCAGGGACTCGCAGAGAAGGTTGAGAAGACCGTCCTTGCACACAGAGTTTCGGCAAAGCTCACAGTTTGCACAGTTGTCCCCAGAACTACATAGTTACAGCCCTTCGATTCTCAGTCAAGCGGAAGGCCCGAATCGGAGACTTCGAAGGTTCTGTGATGAGGTAGCTTGCAACTTGCTATACTTGTGCCATAGGGTTGAGAACTGTAGGGTCCCCCTAAATGTGTCAGTTGTGCACTACACATCAGAGGCTGTTACTCAGGTAGCAGATTGTGTGTGGGGTGCACGCAAGGTTTTTTTTAGATTTGGCGACACTATCCAATCCACATAACGATAGCTGTCGGAAACCCAAAAGCATCGGTGTAAGAAGGAACGAAATGCCTCCCACAGGCGATAGTATTGAAATCCAAATGATAAACCGCTGAAGCATCCCTAGCAAAGTGACAGTGTGTGGAGTGCTCATGAAATGTAGTGATGCTCATACAGTACTAGTTACAGGAAGCTGGTTGAAACTTGAAATTGATAGCAGTGACATTTTTGAGGAAAATTTAAGTGTGTATCGAAAGGATGGGCAAATGGGAAATGGAGGCCACATATTTGTCACAGTACATAGGAAACTTTAATCCACCGAGGCAGTTATTGAAGCTGCATGTGAGATTATTGGGCAATTCTTAGTATAAGGAGTGGGCATAAAATGATAACTGAATGCTTCTATCATCCACCAGACTCATCTCCTGAAATAAGTGAAAACTTTAGAAAAAACCTCAGTTCCTTGTATGAAGTTCCCCAAGCATACTGTAATCATCAGTGGAGACTTTGATCAACCGACAATTAATTAGAAAAATTACGGTTTTGTTACTGGTGGGTGCGATAAGACATTGTGTGAAACTTTACTAAATGCCTTTTCTGAAAAACAACAGATAGATAGGAACCCCACTCGTGATGGAAATATACTGGTTGTAATGGCAGCAAATATACCTGATGTCTTTGAGGATATCCACATCGAAATAGTGACCAGGACACAGTTGTGGCAACAATGATTACCAAAGCACAAAGACCAACTTAAACAACCAGAAAGATACATATGTCAAGTAAACTAGATAAAAATCAGTAGTATCACATCTCAGTGAGGAACATGAAACTTTCAGCATAGGGCAGAAGCATGTAGAGGAAGACTGCCTCAAATTTAGAAGAATAGTTGACCATGCACTGGAGAGGTATGTACTCAGTGGAACAGACAGTAATGAGAGGGAACCTCCACGGTACAGAGTCACTGTAAAGAAACTTCTAAAGAAAGAGAGAACACTGCATAATATGTGTAAAACAAAGAGTAAGGCTAGAGATAGAGAGATGCCGTACGAAACCTGTTCAGCTGTCAAGAGATTATTGCGTGATGCCTTCATTGATTACCGTAGCAGAATGTTGCCAAATGATATTTCACAAAATCCAAAGAATTTCTGGTCGTATATAGAGCCTGATAGTGCACCGTAGTTAGATTCGAGTTCCTAGGGGATGAGACAGAAACTGAAACTGAGGGTAGCAAAGCAAAAGCTGAAATGCTTAACTATGTTTTCAAATGTTCCTCTACAAAGGAAAACCCAGGAGAATTGTCCCAATCTAATCCTCGTACCACTGAAAAGATGAATGAAATAAGTATTAGTGAATGGTGTGGAGAAACAGCTGAAATTGTTAAAATTAACAAAGCTCCACGCTCCGACGGAATCCCTGTCAGGTTCTATACCAAATTTACAGCCGAGTTAACCTCTCTCGTAACTGTAATCGGTGGATTCCTCAAACAAAAAACCACAACTAGTTCTTGGAAAAAGGCACAGGTCATATCAATCTACAAGAAGGGTAGTAGAAGTGAACCACAAAACTACCATCCAATATATTTGACACTGATCTGTTGTAGAATCTTAGAACATATTCTGAGCTCAAACATAGTACGGTATCTCGAACAGAATGACATCCTCAATGCTAACCGAGACAGATTTCGAAAACATCAATCACGTGAAGCCCAAGTCGCTCTTTTCTGACACGGTTTACTTTATTTACTTATACGTGTGTTGTGACTCGCCGATCTTTCAAAGTGAAGCCGCGCAGTTATGCGCATCCTGTACATGTGGCGCTGTCTGCCAGCCGTGCAGCAGCAGCGCCAGCCAGCGGCTGCTGAACTTCCGGACTCAGTGCTGATTTGACTGTTACTGTGTACACACGTCTTACTTTGTTTACTCGATCTGTGACTTACATGTATTGTGTCGTCCTAGAAACATATTTGTGCAACTTGATGTTATAACAATGTTCCCAGAACGTAACATACAATACACATTCTTTTGAATATCGTACATATATAAACACAAGTATTACAAAATATACACACACGATAATATTCCACAGGGTGCTCAGAATCCCACCGTAGAACTGCCTTACCACTGGCAACAACCAGATCGTCCGTCAGACAGGCTCTGGCAGTTCCCTGCAGTCGGGTAGGTGCCGGTGGTCTCGAGGTTCACCACACTCTCACAGGTCGTCCTCTGACACGTATCCTCATTTCCTCCCATTTGCCTTACAACGAGATACTCCAGTTCTCAGTCTGCTGACGGGAGGCGGAGACCTGCAGCAAGTTCTTCTCCGGGGACATCCCACTACTCCTCTGACGACGAGCTGTGCCCGAATTGTATTCTACGCAATGCGAGTGGTTTCGGAACTGTCCGCGGGAAACTTTTTCTCGATTTCAGTCTCGGTGACAGACGTTCGTGTCCAAACGGGGAAGGGAATGTCTCGGGTCTGTCTCCTGCTTCTTTATTTCCATTTTAATTGCAGTTCTTCAGATATCTGGAGGTGCTACACCCGAGATATAGTAGATTTTGTCAAACAGGGTTGCCTGTAGGTAGGTCGTCACGATTCGTCCTGTTACACTTAAGGCAATATTTACCTGTTCAGCACGGACGGAGTACTGCCACACGAGGGCCGCATATTCTGCAGCGGAGAAGCACAGAGGAGGGCAGATGTGCGGAGGACGTCCAAGTGTGTTCCCCAGTTTTCAAATAATATTGTTGCTCGAGTATGTGGGACCCAAACCGGATAGGACTATCATGGGATACTGAACGTATACAGAGAAGATGGCCAGACGAGACATCGTCGATTAATGTGTGTCACGTGTTGACAAAGGATTGGATGGCCAACACTGAGGAATATTCTACAACTGGTCAAACAAGTTATTTGTAAGCAATCTCTTTGCAGACTGATTGCTCCTATCCAGCATTCTACCAGTAAACTGAAGTCTATGACCTGCTTTACGTGCCACTGACCCAATGCGATCGTTCCATTTCGTGTATCTACAAAGTGTTACACAGCTATCATTACCTGGATTGGACGGAGAGTCGCGAAATCCGAAACACCCTTGCGTGCACCTAACAAACAATCTGCTACCTGAGTAACAGCCTCTGATGTGTAGTGCACAACTGACCCTTTTAGGGGGACCCTACAGTTCTCAACCCTACAGAACAAGAATAGCAAGTTGCACGCTAGCCGGTCACAGAACATTCAAAGTCTCCAGTTCGGGCCTTCCGCTCGACTCAGAATTGAAGGGCCGTAAATAGTTCTGGGGACAACTGTGCAAACTGTCTGTGTGCAAGGATGGTAATTGACCGACGTAGCATTCTTTAGTAACGGATAAAGCTCCGACAGTGCAGTGTAGGAAAGCAGATATTTTGCTCTGGGTACAAAGAAATGCCCCACTGGCTGAAACTGGCACGAATAGACAGGGTTAACGGAACTCTTAGTGTCGTACAAGTCAAAAATTGCGCAGTGTCAGTTTGACGAACTGGCAATCGCTAAAGGGCAGAGTGTAAGTGACCTTCCTCCGTATCACATCCATTTAAATCCGAAAGAGAATGTATGGGCCCGGGTGAATGAGACTGTGACAAAAAACAACTAAAAGTGAGGTTGAAATGCTGACAAAAGGAGTCACTGCAAATGTTACCCCTCACGACTGGTCTCAATTTGTGGGCCAAACCGAGAAGCTAGTTGAGTTGAGCAGACCTGGATTCGTAAAGGACTGCTGCTAGAACAGACTGAAGACACGGTCGTTTGAGTGAACTGCAGTTCTCGTTTCTGGTCTAAGGGAGAGGGCACCGATGGATCTTCCCTTGAGGTTGCTCCACTGTATGTTAAAGGTTTCATTGATTTAACAGCTCAGTTCGGTATTGAGATTTCTTTACCACCAAAGGATGTTTGCCAGCTAATGGCTGCAACCCGAGGTGGGCGTTAATATTTTTTCAGGGAACGAGTTTTTAAATAACATTCATTACTGAGATTGAAAGAGTTGTCCAAGATAAATAATTCTAAGGTTACATTTTATACTCACTTTAGGAATTGTTAGATGTTTTATGTTTCAGGGCAAATAATAAAAATTTTTACTGATGGACACTGAACATCTTTATGAGCCAGTGGCAGCGCTAATAATGGGTAAGGTCATTGTACCTCTGTTGTAGGTGTGGTCGTCTCCATTCTTCTCAAATGGTGATGGATTCTTTACAACAAACGCCCGATTTCCTGAAGAGATACCTGCAAGATGAGTGCATGTGAACAACACATATTATTCCTATTGCTCGTTTTTGTGTGATCAGTACTTTCTTTCTGCAAACCACAGTGAAGTGCATGACAGGGTGTACATCCCACCGTAGCCATTGTTAGGGCTTTTTCCAGTTTCATTCACAGATTGAGTGCAGAAAGAATGATTATTTCAATGGCTCTGTGCATACTGTAATTAACCTAATCTTGTCCTCTCAATCCCCATGTGAACAGTATAGAGGGCATTCCAATATATTCCTAGTCATTATTTGAAAGTAGTTCCTGAAATTTTGTTAATAGACTTTCTTGGGATAGTTTACATGTATCTTCAAGAGTCTGCCCATTCAGTTCCTTCAGTATCTCTGTGACACACTCCCAGAGATTAAACAAATATGTGACCATACATAGATATGTTTTTGAGCTCTAATATCTATCCACTGCATCGCCAACCATTCTTTTAAACTTGAGCCTGAGTCCCCATACATACTCCTGTCCTGTGCTGAAAGTTTCAAGTTCTTCATTGTAATGTGACACAAGGGCGATGTACTTGAGGACAGTATTATGGAAATGGAAGAGAATGTAGATAAAGACGAAATGGGAGATATGATATTGCGTGAAGAGTTTGACAGAGCACTGAAAGACCTGAGTTGAAACAAGGCCCCTGGAGTAGACAACATTCCATTGGAACTACCGACAGCCTTGGGAGAGCCAGTCCTGACAAAACTCTACCATCTGGTGAGCAAGATGTATGAGACAGGCAAAATACCGTCAGACATCAAGAAGAATATAATAATCCCAATCCCAAAGAAAGCAGGTGTTGACAGATGTGAAAATTACCGAACTATCAGTTTATAAGTCACAGCTGCAAAATACTAACGCAAATTCTGTACAGATGAATGGACAAACTGATAGAAGCCGACCTCGGGGAAGATCAGTTTGGATTCCGTAGAAATGTTGGAAAACGTGAGGCAATACTGACCCTACGTCTTATCTTAGAAGAAAGATTAAGAAAAGGCAAACCTACATTTCTAGCATTTGTAGACTTAGAGAAAGCTTTTGACAATGTTGATTGGAATACTCTCTTTCAAATTCTGAAGGTGGCAGGGGTAAAATACAGAGAGCGAAAGGCTATTTACAATTTGTACGAAAACCAGATGGCAGTTATAAGAGTCGATGGACATGAAAGGGAAGCAGTGGTTGGAAAGGGAGTGAGACAGGGTTGAAGCCTGTCCCCGCTGCTATTCAGTCTGTATATTGAGCAAGCAATAAAGGAAACAAAAGAAAAGTTCGGTGTAGGTATCAAAATCCATGGAGAAGAAATAAAAATTTTGAGGTTCGCCGATGACATTGTAATTCTATCAGAGACAGCAAAGGACTTGGAAGAGCAGTTGAACGGAATGGACAGTGTCTTGATAGGAGGATATAAGATGAACATCAACAAAAGCAAAACGAAGTTAATAGAATGTAGTCGAATTAAATCGGGTGATGCTGAGGGAATTAGATTAGGAAATGAGACACTTAAAGTAGTAAAGGAGTTTTGCTATTTGGGGAGCAAAATAACCGATGATGGCCGAAGTAGAGAGGATATAAAATGTAGACTGGCTATGGCAAGGAAAGCGTTTCTAAAGAAGAGAAATTTGTTAACATCGAGTATAGATTTAAGTGTCAGGAAGTCGTTTCTGAAAGTATTTGTATGGAGTGTAGCCATGTATGGAAGTGAGATGTGGACGATAAGTAGTTTGGACAAGAAGAGAATAGAAGCTTTCGAAATGTGGTGCTACAGAAGAATGCTGAAGATTAGGTGGGTAGATCACGTAACTAATGAGAAAGTATTGAATAGGATTGGGGAGAAGTGGAGTTTGTGGCACAACTTGACAAGAAGAAGGGACCGGTTGGTAGGACATGTTCTTAGGCATCAAGGGATCACAAATTTAGCATTGGAGGCCAGCATGGAGGTTAAAAATCGTAGAGAGAGACCAAGAGATGAATACACAAAGCAGATTCAGAAGGATGTAGGTTGCAGTAGGTACTGGGAGATGAAGAAGCTTGCACAGGATAGAGTAGCATGGAGAGCTGCATCAAACCAGTCTCAGGACTGAAGACCACCACAACAACAACTTAACATATATATCTTTCTGCTTGTTTTGGTTGGCCTTTGCACTTTGAAAATCATTGTTGCCACAACTTTGTCACTGTCATCGATACCAGACTCGATATTGACATCCTTAAAGGGGTCGAGTCTGATGTTTGTCCATATTGGCAGCTGCGAACACATTTAATGTACTTGTAAAGAAAATTTCATAGTGTCAACTTACTCCCTTACTCCCACTGAATGGGTCTGTGTCTTTGACGCTTTTTTTAAGTACAGTAGTCATCGAGTTGACGATAAACACACACCTGTCCGCACACGGCACGCTACTCCAATGTGTCTGTCTTCATTACCCATCCATCCTAACTTCTTTACTTGCCTGGAATTTCCAGAAAAGAACAAGCTGATGATGTTTCATCATTTGCATCTTCCTTTCTTTTCTTCTCCTTCTCAATTCTCAGCAGCATAAATTGGTGATCGTTAAGTGCAGTAGCTATTCTGTACACAACTCTTGTAACATATAAAATCGTACTGTCACTATTGCACCCGAGTTCAAAATAACTGTGCACAGTGGCACAAAATCACACCTGGTCGACAGATTGCAATTCCCCTTCCAAAGTTCAATATCTCCACAGCCAGTGAACGTATTCTTGGACGACTTCTTTTACTGTAAATATTGTGTTGAGATATGCTGTACTGTTAGAATTACTGCAATGCTAACAGAAAATACTCGTTCATAACATCTGACGAATACAGAACACTCCAATTCCATAAAATACCACTTTGTAACAAGAGTTGAGGAACACAGATGCATCTAATGCACGAGACACAGCACGGCAACAGTGGCATTTTACCACCTGAACCACTTGCGGTAAGCAGGGCAGCAGCATTACGTCCCCTCTGGGGCACCAAATGTCAATTAATTTTAAACACAGTATCGTTTTTCAGTGGAGTTGTACGAGTAGGAGCGAAACCTAAATTGTTCATTCACATTATAGCTAATCATGAATACATATATTATAAACTGACACATTCCACATTCTTCCGATTTAAAAAAAAAAATTGCAAATGATGTATGGAACGTGTAACTAGTTAACTAACATAGATGACCAGGAACTGAAACGGAGGGTAGCAAAGCAAAAACAGAAATGCTGAACTCCATTTTCAAATGTTCCTTTACAAAGGAAAATCCAGGAGTATTGCCTCAATTTAATTCTTGCACCACTGCAAATATGAGTGATATAGGTGGTCTGAGTGGTATTGAGAAAAAGCTGAAATTGCTAAAATTGAACAAAGTTTCAGAACCTACTGATATCCTTGTCAGATTCTACACTGAATGTGCAGCTGAGTTAGCCTCTTTTGTAATCATAATATACTGTATACAGTTCGAACAAAATGCCGTGCTCAGATGTTGGAAGAAAGCACACCCATCTACAAGAAGGGTAAGGTAAGTGATCCACAAAACTAATGTCCAACATCTCTGATATCCATTTGTTGTACCCCAATGTAAAGTAACGAAGCATCTCTAAGAACATTACCCCCGTGTCAACCGTCACAGATTCTGATAAGATTGATAATGTGAAATCTGACTTGCATTTTTTTCACGTGACATACTGAAAGGCATGACTCGAGGCAGTCAGATGGATCTCTTGATTTCTGAAAAGCATTTGAGTCATTCTCTGCACACACCGACACACATAACTGAAAGTAGACTTGTATGTGGAATCAAGTGAAATTTGTGGAAGTAGCTACAGGTGTGCCCCACGGAGATGGATCAAGACCTGTGCTGTTCGTGTTGTACATTAACCAGCTGGCAGAGACTATTATACATACATCAACAAAGTTTTGCATCACTCTTGTTCCCTGAACTCCTGAACATAGACATTGACTGTGGATATTGCATCACAGACGCAGTCCCTCTCATTGTTCAGAGATGTCACTAAACCCGCCCAAAGATATAAACGACCATGCACGAGCAGCGCCTATTAGACAGAGGGGGTACAGCCGATAAACTGCAGTCACTCCACCAGGAAGGAGGTACACGGTTAGTGTTGTCTGTGGTTCAACCGTCCCTAGACGATCAACACCAGGGATCAATCACGTCCGCATTGTTACTTTGTGCCAGGAATGGCTCTCGACAAGGGAAGTGTCCAGGCATCTCGGAGTGAACCAAAGTGATGTTGTTCGGAGAAGATACACAGAGCCGGGAACTGTCGATGACATGCCTCACTCAGGCCACCCTAGGGCTACTACTGCAGTGGACGACCGCTACCTTCCAATTATGACTCGGAGGAAACCGGACAGCGACGACACCATATTGAATAATGCTTTTCGTGCAGCCAGTAAACGCCACGTTACAGCTCAAACTGTGCGCAATAGGCTGCATGATGTACAACTTCACTCCTGACGTCCACAACGAGGTCAATCATTGCAACCACGACACTGTGCAGCGCGGTACAGATGCCGAATGGACCGCTCAGCATTGGCATCACGTTCTCTTCACCGATGATTGTCACATATGCCTTCAACCAGACAATCGTCGGAGATGTGTTTGGAGGCAACACAGTCAGGCTGAATGCCTTAAACACACTGTTCAGCGAGTGCAGCAAGGTGGACATTCCCTACTGTTTTGGGGCTGACATACGCTGCTCGTAGTCGTGGAAGGTGCCGTAACAGCTGTATGGTACGTGAATGCCGTCCTCTGACCGATAGTGCAACTGCGTCGGCAGCGTATTGGTGAGGCATTCGCCTTTGTGGACAACAATTCACATTCCCATCATGCACATCTTGTGAGTGACTTCCTTCAGGATAACAACATCGCTCAACTAGTGTGTCCAGCATGTTCTCCAGACATGAAACCCATCGAACATGCCTGGGACAGATTGAAAAGGGCTGTTTATGGACGACGTGACCCACCAACCACTCTGAGGTACCTACGACGAATGACCGTTGAGGAGTGGGACAGTCTGGACCAACAGTGCCTTGATGAACTTGTCAATAGTATGCCACGATGAATACAGGCATACATCAGTGCAAGAGGACGTGCTACTGGGTATTAGAGGTACCGGTGTGTACAACAATCTGGACCAACACTTCTGAAGGTCTCGGTGTATGGTGGTACAACATTGAATGTGTAGTTTTCATGAGCAATAAAACGGGTAGAAATGATGTTTATGTTGATCTCTATTGCAATTTTCTGTACAGGTTCCGGAACTCTCAGAACCGAGATGACACAAAACTTTTTTTTTAATGTGTCTAGTAACCTCAGATGAAAGATGTAGTTATCTATAGTAGAGTAATGTCTGAAAAAAGCTGCACAAATATTCAGTCAGATCTTAATAAGACTTCAAAGTAGTGCTTCAATTGCCAAGTTGCTTTAAATACTCAGAATTTTTTTTTTGTGGTTTTAGGGCGCACAAATTCAACAGTCATTAGCGCCCAGACTATGTTAGGAATGCACCGCGAGTCACAAGCTTAAAACAGCAACGAAACGGAAAACACGATAAAAGACAGACTGAGGCATAGGATTAAAAAAAAAAGGAAAACAGCATAATCAAATGTCCT
This sequence comes from Schistocerca cancellata, assembly GCF_023864275.1. Lineage (NCBI taxonomy): Eukaryota > Metazoa > Arthropoda > Insecta > Orthoptera > Acrididae > Schistocerca > Schistocerca cancellata. Next base: position 36,722,624 of record NC_064627.1, read on the forward strand.
TAGAGAGGGTTGTCAAATTGATAAAATGAAGAACGCGAGCAGCTGCTCGTGGTTCATCCGCTAAAAGGGCTTCTAGAGTACATGGCAGGCCAAGATCAAGACGCAGTGCGTTAAAATCCGGACAGGACGTTAAAATGTGGCGGACCGTCAGCAATTGCCCACATGGACAGAACGGTGCCGGCGCAGCCGTCAGCAGATGGCGATGGCTGAACCGGCAGTGTCCAATTCGTAACCGGGCCAAAACGACCTCCTCCCGCCGAGAAGGGCGTGAGGAGGACGTCCAAGCCACGGGAAGAGGTTTCAAGGCCCGAAGCTTGTTGTCTGTAAGTGCAGCCCAATCGGCATGCCACAGCGATAAAATGTGCCGACAAATGACCCTGCTAAAATCGGACGAAGGGACACAACAAGAAGCTGTCTGAGGCTGGAGGACCGCAGCCTTGGCCGCGGCATCTGCAGCTTCGTTCCCAGGGATACCGACATGGCCAGGAACCCACATAAAGATAACCGGAGAACCGACGTCCACCAGCTGCTGTAGAGAGCATTGGATCCGGTGCACGAAAGGGTGAACCGGGTACGGATCACTGAGGCTCTGGATAGCGCTCAGGGAATCGGAGCAGATGACATATGCAGAATGTCGGTCGCGGCAGATGTAAAGAACAGCCTGGCAGAGGGCAAAGAGCTCAGCTGTGAAGACCGAACAATGGCCATGGAGCCGGTATTTGAAACTTTGTGCCCCGACAATAAAGGAACACCCGACCCCGTCATTGGTCTTAGAGCCATCTGTATAAATGAAGGTCATATTAATGAACTTCGAACGAAGTTCCACAAAACGGGAGTGTTAGACTGAACCGGGGGTAACTTCCTTCGGGAGCGAGCAGAGGTCAAGGTGGACGCGAACCTGAGCCTGGAGCCAAGGTGGCATGTGGCTCTCGCCCACTCGAAAGGTTGCAAGGAGTGAAAACATTAAGGTGTTGAAGGAGGCGACAAAAGCGAACTCCATGGGGTAGCAGGGCAGAGACATACAACCCGTATTGACGGTAGAGAGAATCATCAAAAAAGGAACGATAAGACGGGTGGTCAGGCATTGCCAGTAGCCGACAGGCATACCGAAAAAGCAGTATATCGCGCCGGTAGGTGAGTGGCAACTCACCAGCGTCAGCATGAAGACTCTCGACGGGACCAGTATAAAATGCGCCGATTGCAAGTCGTAAACCCCGATGTTGTATGGAGTTGAGGCGGCGTAAGATGGATGGCCGTGCAGAAGAGTATACGAAGCTCCCATAATCCAGCTTGGAGCGGACGATCGACCGATATAGAAGAAGTAGGACGGTTCGATCCGCTCCCCACGACATACCACTGAGAACACGGAGGACATTTAGAGAACGGGTACAACGGGCAGCCAAATATGACACATGTGGAGACCAACTAAGTTTCCTGTCAAATGTAAGACCTAAAAATTTGGTTGTCTCCACGAATGGGAGAGCAACGGGACCGAGTCATAAGGACGGTGGGAGAAACTCTTTGTAGCGCCGGAAGTTAATACAGACCATCTTCTCGGCAGAAAAACGGAAGCCATTGGCGACACTCCAGGAGTAAAGACGGTCAAGAGAACGCTGAAGACAGCGCTCCAGGAAACACGTTCGCTGCGCGCTGCAATAGATGGTAAAATCGTCCACGAAAAGGGAGCCTGATACATCAGCTGGGAGGCAATCCATTATTGGATTGATCGCTATGGCGAAGAGAGCGACACTCAAAACTGAGCCCTGTGGCACCCCATTCTCCTGGCGAAAGATGTCGGACAGGACAGACCCCACACGTACCCTGAACTGTCGATCCATTAAAAAGGAACGAATAAAAAGAGGGAGGCGACCGCGAAGGCCCCATGTATGCATGGTGCGGAGAATGCCCGCCCTCCAACAGGTGTCGTAAACCTTCTCCAAATCAAAGAACACAGCCGCGGTCGGGCGCTTCCGCAAGAAGTTATTCATAATGAAGGTCGACAAGGTAACCAGATGGTCAACAGCAGAATGGCGCCTACGAAATCCGCATTGTGCATTGGTAAGTAGGCGTCGAGACTAGAGATGGGCAAAACTGTTCTTTTCAGAGATTGGATCAGAACTGTTCACTCCCTGAAATGAATTAGCTCTTTTTCATGACTCACCACTCATTTACAATAGAAAATAAATGGAAGGCACACTGCCCTTTAAACTTGGTTTATTCCAGTACTATACCTGTATTTTGATCTTATTTGATCCTATTTTGAAGTAACACAGATAATGAGTAAGAATTTTGTATTGTTTATTGAAATTTCCACGATATGACAAAGTTTTTGATTATTGATTTATTTTGCACTATCATGGTTTTTTGGGTGATCGGAAAATGTTGTAACTTGAGATTTACATTAACAATATATTTGGCTATAATGTATTAAAATTTCATTAATCTCATACAAATACATCGCAAGCCATATATTTTTAAAGTGGACGTTTCCTTTCGAAGACGCCTAAAATCGCAAAATCCGTACCAGAATAAGAAAAAAAAATATAAATTTGACTGTAAAACGAAAGTGCTGCATATAGCCTTACGCAGAATAAAACAAGGAAAATATTGGTGTATCACATTTTGCGATACGTTTATCGGTTCGCTCGTAATAAAAGCGTAAATTCGAGTGTCCATAATAAAAATCCTATAGTAAGAGGAGTCATCAGGAACCTAATCTAATCAGTTTAAACAAATAAAAATAAAATAAAAACAATTGATGTATACATAACATAATAATGTAATATACATAGCGGTATTACTACGAAGAACAATATCCAGTGGGGACGAACTCCGATGCAGAGGCGCCGAGTCGAGCAGGTCGAGCCGCGAGCTGTATTACTGCGTGAGCTGAGACCGCAGAGACCAGAGTGACAGCTGAGTCGCTTTGCTTGACGCTCTGGCTAGAGTCAAGACGGTGGGGTGAGCGTTGAGCGGGCGAGTTCCGAGAGTGGGGCGGAGAGGTGAACTCACCCGCTCCGAGACAAATCGTCCGTTCCCTTGCGAGCAGGTTTTTGCAAGTAGTTCCTATGTTATCCGCTAGGTGGCTCTCTGTCCCGTTGCTCGCATCAACTGCCCAGGGGCAGGACGTGCGACAAACGATCGCCGACAGAGTGCGATGCGAAGTTAAGCTGCGCCAGACACTGCACAGTGTACACGGCAGATGACGCACAGAGACGGCACGGCATATGTGAAACACAAAATCCAATGGGGCACTGCACAATGCAGGCAGCCAAGGTAGAAGCAGGGCAGAGGCCGGCACTGGCCGTGTTGTGTGGCGTGCACTGTGCTCTGACCAGCAGAGGCGCTGCTGATATGCTCTCTCTCTCTCTCTCTCTCTCTCTCTCTCTCTCTCTCTCTCTCTCTGCCGTGGGAAACATTTGGAGCTACCGTTCTTTTTTTCTGAATCACTGATTGTTCACTCCTTTGAAAGATTGAACTCTATGAATTAGATCAAGAGCGGATCCCCCATCTCTAGTCGAGACTCTAGCAGCCAAACCAATCGAGAGTTAATCATTCGCTCCATCACTTTACAGACACAGCTGGTAAGCGAGATGGGTCGATAACTGGAAGGCAAGTGCTTATCCTTCCCCGGCTTAGGAATCGGGACAACAATAGACTCGCACCAGCATGCGGGAACATGTCCCTCAATCCAGATGCGATTGTATGTACGAAGAAGAAAACCTTTACCCGCAGGAGAAAGGTTCTTCAGCATCTGAATATGAATAGAATCAGGTCCTGGAGCGGAGGACCACGATCGGCCAAGGGCGTTTTCGAGTTCCCGCATGGTGAATGGGGCATTATAACTTTCGCGATTCGAGGAGCGGAAGTTAGGTGGCCTAGCCTCCTCTGCCTGTTTGCGGGGGAGGAAGGCAGGGTGGTAATGAGCGGAGTTCGAAACCTCTGCGGAAAAGCGGCCGAAGGCATTGGAGACAGCCTCAGGGGCCACAAGGACGTCATTCGCGACCTTCAAGCCAGAAACTGGTGAGTGGACCTTAGTGCCAGATAGCTGGCGCAGGCTACCCCAGACAACAGAAGAAGGAGTAAAACTGTTGAAGGTGCTTGTGAAAGCAGCCCAGCTGGCTTTCTTGCTTTCTTTAATAATACGACGACACTGTGCACGTAATCGTTTATAATTGATACAATTCGCCACTGTAGGGTGGCGTTTAAAGTTGCGTAAAGCACGTCGACGAGCACGTAAAGCGTCTCTACATGCTGCGGTCCACCAGTGGACCGGAACGCGACGTCGAGAAGAAGGAGGGTGAGGGACGGAATATTCAGCAGCAGCGAGAATGACTTCCGTGAGGTGTGCAACCTGACGATCGCAGCTTGTGAAGGTGTGATACTGGAAGGTCGCTCTGGAAGAAAAGAGCCCCCAGTCTGCTTTGGAGATGGTCCAACTAGATGAGCACAGAGAGGGGGTATGCTGCAGGAGATGGATAACACACGGGAAGTGGTCGCTCAAATATGTATCAGAAAGTGCATACCACTCAAACCAGCGTGCAAGTTGGGGGAGTACATATAGAGAGGTCTAAATGGGAATAGGTGTGAGATGTGTCCGAAAGAAAAGTAGGGGTGCCAGTATTGAGGCAGACAAGATTGAGCTGGTTGAAATGGTCTGCTAACAGGGAGCCCCTCGAGCAGGATGCTGGAGAGCCCCAAAGGGGATGGTGGGCATTGAAGTCTCCAGTTAACAAAAATGGTGCAGGTAGCTGAGCAATAAGTTGCATCATGTCTGCCCTGGTAACGGCAGATGACGATGGAGTGTAAACGAAACAAATGGAAAATGTAAAAGTGGGGAGAGTAATGCGGATGGCAACTGCCTGCAGGCCGGTGTGCAACGGGATGGGATCGTAGTAAATATCATCCCGGACCAGCAACACAACCCCTCCACGAGCTGGGATACCTACCACAGGGGGTACGTCAAAACGCACAGAGGTGTAGTGTGCCAAGGCAATTTGATCGCATGGGCGTAGCTTCGTTTCCTGGAGGGCTACGACGAGCGGACGGTGCAAGCGGAGCAGTAACTTCAAGTCCTCTTGGTTGGAGCGAATGCTGCAAATATTCCAGTGAATAAGTGCCATCGTAAGAAGAAAAGGAAGATGAAAGAAGGGGTCACCTCGAAGGCCACTAAGGGCCTGACTGAGCGAGCACTGCCGCCGCTATCAGTAGGCGGACAGTCATCGTCCATTGGGTCTATAGGTTCATCGGCCATCTCGGTAAGATGGCCGGGAGGGGAAGCTTCCACTGCCGGTGAACGGCCAGATGTTCGGCTACCAGCGGTGCGGCCAGGCGAAATGGATGACGGCCTGGGGCGGCAACCGCTGGGTGGCGCAGGAGAAGAAAGGCGCCGTGGCGGAGAAGGAGAACTGTGCTTCCTATGAGCCTTCTTGGAAGGTCGTTTGGTGGAAGTACCGGTCGAAGGCTGGGAGGTCGAGGGACGTAGGAAGTCTGCACGGGACGGTTCCTTCTTGAAGGCCCGTGCATCTGACTTTGGGGTCTTCGTCTTAGCAGAAGCTGATGAAGGGGCTGGTGTCTGTGGGGTGATGGGAGGAAGAGGAGACGTTGACCGCGCGATCTTAGCACTCGCCGAACGGACGACCGTGGTGCTGAAGGTCAGATCGCAGGTCTGGGTTGCCACCTGCCTGGTAGTCTTCCTTATAGACAGGACAGTCGCGGGAGGATGCGGCATGGTCACCCTGACAGTTCACACAACGAGGAGACGGCGGTGGACAGTCACCCTCATGGGCATCCCTGCCGCAAGTGACACATTTAGCCGCATTGGAACAAGACTGTCGAGTGTGATTGCAACGCTGACACTGGTAGCAGCGCGTAGGTGTCGGGACATAGGGGCGAACAGAAATAACCTCGTAGCCCGCCTTGATGCGCGATGGCAGCTTAACACTATCGAAGGTCAAGAAAAGTGTCCGGGTTGGTACAAGGTCATTGTTGACCTTTTTCATGACCCTATGGACAGCCGTCACGCCCTGCTCAGCGAGGAAAGATTGAATCTCCTCGTCAGTCAATCCGTCGAGTGATCGAGTATAGATCACACCACGAGATGAATTCAAAGTGCGGTGAGCCTCCACCCGGACAGGGAACGTGTACAGGAGTGTGGCCCGAAGCAGTTTTTGTGCCTGAAAGGCGCTCTCAGTTTCTTGTAATAAGGTACCATTACGCAACCTGGTACAAGATTTGACAGATCCGGCTATGGCATCTACGCCCTTCTGAATAACGAAAGGCGTGACAGAAGAAAAATCCTTTCCGTCCTCAGATCGAGAAACGACGAGTAACTGTGGGGCAGGCGGTAGGACTTTTGTCACTGTTAGCTGGTCATGTTTCCGTTTTTGGGCAGAAGTCGAGAGAGATGGAGTGAAATCTATTGCGGAGGAATCCCCATGATTGCAGCGTCTCCGATGGCGCACTCCTTCCTTGTGGGGTCCCTCTCAGAGGGCACTCCCGCCTTAGGTGAATGTTTACACCTCAGGTCACACCTCCCGAGAAACAGACGGAGGGACCAATCAGCATGGTCAGAAGGTATCAGCTCAGGCAATCACCCCTCCCTGGGCCTGGCCTTTACCAGGGGGTACATGCGTGCCTTACATGTCTACCCAGGGCGGGGAATTACGCGTTACCCCGTCACCGGCTATGCGTGCGAACACGTGGGTCGGCCTTCAGGCACGCACGGGGAGGAAGGAAGAAGAGGAAAAAGAAGAGAGAGAGGGAGAAAGAGGACAGACTGTCTCAAACGCCGAGGCGGAGACCAGAGAAGGCAAGGAGAAGAAGGCAATGAGAAGGCAAGGAGAAGAAGGCAATGAGAAGGCAAGGAGAAGAAGGCAATGAGGAGGCAAGGAGAAGAAGGCAATGAGGAGGCAAGGAGAAGAAGGCAATGAGGAAATGAGGAGGCAAGGAGAAGAAGGCAATGAGGAGGCAAGGAGAAGAAGGCAATGAGGAGGCAAGGAGAAGAAGGCAATGAGGAGGCAAGGAGAAGAAGGCAATGAGGAGGCAAGGAGAAGAAGGCAATGAGGAGGCAAGGAGAAGAAGTGAGGGAAAGAGTAAGGAAGACAGTGAGGTGGAGAAGAGCAAGGAAAGGAACCAACCAAAGGAAGGAAGAAACGAGAAGTGAAAAACCAAAAAGACCACAATTATAGGTCGTGGAACCATCCGTCTCCGGACGCAGGGGCTAACTACCCCCGTGAGGGGGATGGACTCCTTGTAGTCGCCTCTTATGACAGGCAGGAATACCTCGGGCCTATTCTAATCCCCGGACCCGCAGGGGGGATCCAGAAATGTGTAAGTGTACACTTCACAAAATGGAAGAAATGTAGTACCCTTTCAGTAGAATATGAACGACTCAAAGTTAAATCTGTCAATTCATACAAATACCTTGCACGCAACAATAGTATGGATACAGAATGGAACATCACATAGGCTCTGCGGTAAGAAAATCTGGTGGCAGACTTCGGTTCATTAACTGAACACTATGTAAGAGCTACCAGTCTACAGAATACTCATGTGACTCATCCTTGAACATTGCTCAGATGCGGGCGATTCATACTACAGGACTAATAAGTGATACCGAATGTACTAGAAAATTGCGCAGGTCACACCAATATTCAAGAAAGGTAGTAGGAGTAATCCACTAAATTGCAGGCCCATATCATTAACGCCTATATGCAGCAGATTTTAGAATGTATAATGTGTTGGAACATTATGAACAAAACAGTCCATTGACACACAGTCAACATAGATTTAGAAAACATCGTTCTTGTGAAACACAACTAGTTCTTTAATCGTATGAAGTGTTGAGTGCTATTGGCAAGGGATTTCAGATTGATTCCGTATTTCTGGATTTCCGGAAGGCTTTTGACACTGCACCATACAAGCAGCTTGTAGTGAAATTACATGCTTAATGGAATATTGTCTCAGTTACGTGACTGGATTTATTATTTCCTGTCAGAGAGGCCACAGTTCGTAGTAATTGACGGAAAGTGATCGAGTAAAATAGAGGTGATTTCTGGCATTCCCCACGGCCCTTTGCTGTTCCTTATCTATATAAATGATTTGGGAGACAATATGAGCAGCCGTCTTAGGTTGTTTGCACATAACGCTGTCATTTATAGAGTAATATAGTCATCAGAAGATCAAAACAAATTGCAAAACGATTTATAAAAGGTATCTCAATGGTGTGAAAATTTGCAGTTGACCCTAAATAAAGAAAAGTGTGATGTCATTCACACGAGTGCTAAAAGAAATCCATTAAACTTCGGTTATACAATATATCAGTCATATCTAAAGGCTGTAAATTCAACTGAAGACCTAGGAATTACAATTAGAACAACTTAAATTGGAAGGAACACACAGAGAATGATGTCGGGAAGGCTAACCAAAGTCTGTGTTTTATTGGCAGGACTCTTAGAAAATGTAACAGATCTACTAAGGAGACTGCTTACACTACACTTGTCCGTCCTCTTTTAGAATACTGCTGTGCGGTGTGGGATCCTTATCAGATAGGACTGACGGAGTACATTGAAAAAGTTCAAAGAAGGGCAACACGTTTTGTATTATCGGGAAATATGGGAGAGAGTGCCACAGAAATGATACAGGGTTTGGGCTGGACATCGTTAAAAGAAAGGCGTTTTTTCGTTGCGACAGAAACTTGCCACGAAATTCCAATCACCAACTTTCTCCTCTGAATGCGAAAATATTTTATTGACGCCACCTACAAAGGAAGAAACGATCGCCACGATAAAATAATGGAAATCAGAGCTCGTACGGAAAGATATAGGTGTTCTTTCCGCGCGCTATACGAGATTGGAATAATAGAGAATTGAAACATGTTGCAACTCTAGTAACTGGTACAAAGGGAAGGTGCTCTGCCAAGCACTCTGCAGTAGTTTCCACTGTACTGGATCTACATGCAGAAGCATCGTATTAAAGACTTTTTTAATTCATAACAATGTGAGGCCCAAGATAATTACTTTATGAAGACAACTGTATCTTATATGATGAAACAAAATGATTCCCTGTAAATAGCCTCTATTTACTTATACAGGATGAGTCAGGAGGAAAGCTACACGCCTTGAGGGGTGATAGTATTTCTGATTGCGAACAAATAATGGCACACAAACATGTGTCCTGTCGTTAACAGTTTCCAAGGAAAGTAATGAAAACAATGGGAAACAGAACAAATGCAGGTGATTTATCATGCAGCTCTCGTAGACAGAGGCCGTGTTGCCGATCTGAGTTCATTCGCACGGTCCTTTACTTGAACGGACCTGTAAAATACGGGCTAGAAGTTCCTCCTCTGTGCCTACTCTGCACTCGAAGTCTTTGTCTCGAGCCAACCCCACAGATATTAATCGAACAGAATAAGATCGAGTAATCTCGGTCGTCAAGAAATGACTGCGACAGTGACCGATTTGATGTCGAGGACACATTTCGGTAAGGTACTGTGTTGCTGGCCGTACAGAACGTGCAGGAGCTCCGTCGTGCTGACAGTACGTACCACATTGTGATGCCAAAGGAATATCCTCCAAGAATTCTGGTGACACATTATGAAAGAAATCGAGATGGTTATGTAAAACAACTGAACCAATACCGTACCACACTGTAGTGTGCAGGTTTTCATCCGCTCACACGTGAGAGTTGCAAACGTTATTGATGCCTTTGCAGACAAATGTTGACTCGTCCGTGAGCAGGATACGTGGAATACAGAGTTCACTGGCAACGATCAACTGACAGAATTCCTTTTATTCGGCACCGTTTCCCGCACACAGACATCGCGCACTCGGTCGACGGTGCGGACGCGGACTCCGCTCCACGACTGTGGAATACCGAGCTGTGTACGTAGCCTTCTAGTGCCGGTAACTAGGTTGCATTCTACCGTTTCGAGAAAGTTGTCAATTTCACTAGGATCTCGTCAGAGAGGACGTTTGGATACTATACACAATGGGAAGCGTATAACGCTCACGTGATCTGACAAATACCTCACTAAATACCCTGCTACCTGGAACTCTGCAATTAGGAAACTGTCATTCCTACTCACAAACAGTTGGTCTGGAATTCCCATTGCCTAACCCGTAGACAAAGATTGTGTCACTATACTCTCCACGTGTGGCATTTTCACTAGACTGAGCGACACTGTTTCAACTGTACACGTAACAACACCGTCGTACACTGGTGCAAAACAGTAGTACTGAGACGGGAGGTAAACAACGTGTACACTTGCAGGACTCGACGCCCCACCGCAAACGAGTGAAGTGTGTACTGAAACGGTCGATGAAGACACGCCAACGGCCACACTGCAGTGATAACACCGGTTCCCGTCAGATCGCCAAAGTTGAGTGCTGTCGCAGTGGGCTGTGAAATATTCTCACTTTTTCGTGAAATGTTTATAAGATGATATTTGACTTTTCTGTGTCAGCTTCACTTATCTAGTGAGAGTAGGATTCCACAATGCTGTTTGGTCGGCTGCAGAAATGACCCGGTTCAATGCGTTTGCCTCATTTTTGGTGCTTCAAATACCATTTCTTCGAATGTGGTTCCTTCTCGATGTTTACATAAAAAAGTAGTAACATAATTCATTTTTCCTGTTCACTTGCAAATTATCATAACAGCGACCTGCACACTGTTCCACCATCACACACACACCGAGAGTTCACTACCGACTGACTACGGTCAAAGACGACTCCAGCGTCAAAGAAATTTCACACGACACACGAGCTTCCACTTGTAACCAGTCTCTCTGATATTCTTCGTCACATCTACTAATATTAATCAATATGATGTCACTCTCAACCGTATAAGCAAATTAGTGTAAAATAAAGCAAATTACAATTCACAATAAATATTCTGACAAAAACATAAGAAAACATTTACAACCTCCCTCAATAGATTTGGTATCGACAAATCCGGTAGAAAATATCACATCTCCCAGATCCATTACAGCTGGCACTCGGGCGGGTCACCGTCCGGGTCTGCGGGTCTGCCGATGCTGTCGGCGAGCAGGCTGCACTCGGCCCTCGTGAAACCGATCGAGGAGCTACTCCGCCGAGAAGTGGTGGCAGTGGTGTACTGACCGCGTGCCCCTCCGTTGCCGCATCCGGTGACACCTCGGGCCCGAGGACGACACGGCGCCCGGGCAGCACTGTCGGGCCTTCGAGGCCTGTTCGGATAGTGTTTGTCTTTTATGTAGCCTAACGTAAGTACGGTTCTATTCGTACACCAGTGCTGGCGAAGGAGGTGCCCGTGATATTCAAACGACCGTATTTCGCGTACGCTTAAGAAAAGGGCGTATGTATATCTGAAGTTTTTTGTTGGGAATCACCAATATTATCATTACTTAAAGATGCACCTTTCCTTCGAAATCGCCGCATATAGTTTTTTGTATTCTGAAATTTGCATTCCAGACATATATCTGTCACATACTGTGTTACATTATCACCAGCTGCTATTGTTTTAAAATAACTGATTCTAATTTACGTCTCAGCTATCTAAAACTTTAAACTGTATATCACACTTATATACATTGCACAAGATTTGATGGGCATAAAACCATATGTTTTGAAAGAGGCTGTTTCCACAGAAGTTAAAACCTATAGTATGTATGTGTTTAGAAGAAAGCTATGGCAGAATAAAGATCAGCAGAGTACTGTCAGAGCATTTTGGAGTCAGGATTGGTCTTAGCCGAGGAGACACATTACTTCTGATACTTTTTAATTTAAGTTCAAAAAAGACAGACAGCAAACACAAAACATTAACCTCAACTGAAATAAGACTGTAATAAGCAAAAGAAGTTGCAGCTCAAAACCAAGTTCTTACAGAAATATCACAAGGAAAGCTGGGTTACAAAGTAACGAGGAGAGAATAGACTACACGGTCATGAGCAAGGCACCCGACGATCGAGGTCGGATAACAGTCGATTGATTCAGTTCTAAAAGAATAAGAGTAACTTAAGTCTTTGGAAAGCATCTTTAACAAATAGAACAGATTGGAAAGGTGTGTCTAGGGACGGAGCTCACCAGTTTCATGCGGTACACGCAAACGACCGTCACTCACGTGCGAGCAGAATCTGCTTTCACCACCGAGTCCTCCAGGTGATCCTCCGAAAGCGTCAGTCGAACCGTGCAGGTCGACACTGAGGCACAAGTAGAGGACGGGCTACGGGTGTGCGCGACTGTAGATACGCTGCAAGTAATCGCATCGGGACAGTTTGTGGTCGCACTCGTGTTGTCACACCTGTACTCGTCTACAGTGCGGAAGATGTACAATCTGCAACGGCTGCCTTTACACTACGACAGTCTCGGCAGGTTACCGTGCCGCACGTGACGTTCGGAACCTCGTATACGAGTGTGAGAATGCTCACGTGTCCGCTGCCGACAGCACCGTAGCTCTGAGGATGTGGTACATCTGACTCTTACGACAGTTCTCCGAAACGACAGTATCGCCACTCGAAAAGCGATAACTTTATCTCTCTCGAACTTGCCGAGCAGGCCGTAGGGTGCACGAGTGCACCCTCGTGGCGTGGTGCAGGCTCACTCGACAAATCTTTGCCATTACACCGAGACTCGGGCTACAGGCATCCCCTTTTAAAACATAGACGTAGATGGCACTCTGGCAGTTATGCAGTGTACCCAGTTAAGTCCGTGTGAAATTCCAAACGGTAGTGCGATCTGACGGTGAGTTGCAGAGTCACAATTCCCGCAGTTTTGAAGACGGTCGCGTACGAGGTCAAAGTGCCGACATCACTGCGGCGGGTATACTGCCTGTGAATTTAGCAGTACGTTTCTGACACTCGTCGGAAAATGGCTGTACGGCAGCGAGGCGAGATCTAGTTTTGTGTTTGCGGGTAAGAATTCGTCGAATTCGAGCCGAATACCGAGAGGCGGGTTTCCGATCGCTCTTCCACGACAGCACCCCAGTGCGTGAAGTGAAGATCGTGCACGAGTTTTTGGCCAGCAAACAGATCGCAGTCCCGGATCACCCACCGTATTCACCATACCTGGCCACCGAGAGAATTGTACTGCAATACTAAACACATTTCCAAAAAAAGGGATAAAGTTATTGGTTTGAAACACTTTTAACCCTTAACACCTTTCTACAAAGTGCTCCAATTACAAATCGTATTGTCTCGTACATTCCGTTGTCGTTTTACAATTGTGAGCCCGAACCTACTCCTCCGTTACCGCTTCAGCTAACACGGTGATAAGTTTTGTCGTCACAACTACAAGTGAGCAGCGATAATATAAAATTAAACAGCGAGTGAGTTGAGAAAAAAATTCGATCTGTGCAAGGAAATGACCCAGATTAAGAGCTAAAACCACAATTCTACAATTAGGCAGTTGTGTACGAGGTAATTAGTAGCCAAATAAGCAGTTCATTGGGATCTGATGCAACTGCACAGTTTAATACTTCGGGTGGATCATTACTGTAGGGTAACACTTGCACACGGCAACAGAATGATATGATGAAAGATTGTTTTATTGTTGCTTACTTAAACAGTGCTTTAGCTCACATAATGCAAGTATGTTTTAGCACTGTTTAATTAAACTAAATTAAACTCTGCATTTGCTCGTACACGTTAACTTCCGTAACAAAGTCCACTATTCTTTACACATGAACAAATCACACACGTTACGAAAAATAGCACACCTGCTCGAAGGTTAGAAAGATTTCAGTTGTGTATCGATTCGGGGAGGAGGCTGTTTTGAATCGATACAGTGATTCTGTGAATGTAATTTGTGACTTAATTTTTATAGCCATAGTACTAACAGAACTGGAATAAACATCGTATGGCACTAGCATTTGAATGCAGCCAATTTGCCAATTACTTAGAGCCAAGTGGTTCATACAGTAACACGACAAGCTAGCCAGTGAGCCGTCATCCTCTAGACATACATAAGGGAACTTCACCAGCTTTGCCTAGTCACTGAAGATGGAGGCTTCCATCAAAAGCTCGAAATTTTATCAGAATCTGATATGTCAAGTGATCTGAGAACTTATGTTTGTAATTGAAGAAAGGCATTGTATATTATCAAAATGAGTTATTGTGCCAAACACATGAGGCAAATACCTAAGAAGACAGCATGAGATAGCTACTTTGGTTATGGGGGAAACTAGGGAATGTTGGTGGTGACGGTGGTGGTGGTGACAGTGGTGGTGGTGGTGGTGGTGGTGGTGGTGAAGTGGGGGGGGGGGCACCACCACCACCACCACCACCACCACCACCACCACCACCACCCATACCACCACCTCACCATCCAACAGACTGTGAGCTCCTTTGCAGCTGGTTGGTATTTTAACTACGAGAGATATCATACAAACTCCTTCGACCACACAGTGACACTCCTCACACCGTCACAAGACTGACGTCATCCACTGTCATCCTGGAAAATTAGGGACTCTCTCGAGCAGACTTTTACGGGCCATTTCTAACCTGTAACGGAACGGGAACTTCGTCATCTGGCCTCAGCTCCGGCAGGGCCGTGACGCTCGCCTCCACGCGGCCCACTTTCTCCTCCCGCAGCGCTCCTCGCAGGTGCATGGCGTACTGCTTCAACCTGGCTTCCGTGTACTGCAGGTCCTGGAGTGGGGTGGCCCAGTACAAGCGCCATTGCCGGCCGACAATAACTGAAAATGTGACGAGTATGTTAACAACTGTACTCGAACTTACAAGTCTTTCTCTCACACACAAACACACACACACACACACACACACACACACACACACACACACACACACACACCGAGCATGAACATTATATAAACTGCAGGGTTGGATTCATGACTGGAAATGGGAGAAAAAAAGATCCTATGAACACATGTTCATAAATGTATCATTGCCACGGTAGATGGTGGTAACGAATGACAGTTCCTCCGACCACACATCACATGTTCCTTATGTCTTGTAGATGATAGGGACAGTAACGGTTGTCGTGCTGGATACACACAACCGTACTCTGGCTTACACCGTGTTGGTAGGCCACTTGCTGGGAGCATGTAATAGGGTTCAGCTCAATATACCACAGAACCTGGTCCTCCAAATCTGGTGTACGCACGGTCCGCCACCTCCCTGCACCTTCGTCTGTCTAAAAGGACCCTCGATCACACAAATGCCCAAAAAGGGCTCGAAACGTTGTGTGATGTGGTCGGTGTACGTGAAGATACTCATTTTGGTTTAGCCATGCTGCCTGTCGAACATTTCCATCTGCTCGGCCATACACGATCGCTATCTCAGCTCGTTCCTGAGACCAAAACCGGGCTGTTTACAGTGTCCTGCGTCAATCACACAGCCTGCAACATGTGGCACCTGGTCAGACGAACTGGCATTCGACAGTACCATCTACTGTGGCAATGGTACACTTCCAGACATATTCGTAGGACCTTTTTTTATTTCATTTCCAGTCTGGAATCTATTCCTGCAATTTTTCAGTTTCATAAATGTTCACCTTGTCAGTTTTACTGATGTTCACCACACATAATTAAAAAATCAATATTCTGCCGGGTTCGACTTACGACAGGTTTGATGTGGCCAGGCACGAGCTCCTCTCTCGTGTTAACCTCTTCATTTCAGGCCAACACCTGCATCCGACATCCTCAATAAATTACGAGGTATTTTTCAATCTCTGTCTCACCCTCCAGTTTTTACCCTCTGCAGCTTCCTCTAGCAGTACAGAAGTTACTCCCTGATATCTTAACAAGTGTTCAATCATCCTTGTTAGTGTTCTCCACACATTCCTTTTCTCAATGATCCTGCAAAGAACTACACTATTCCTTATCTTATCACTCCATCCAATTTTCAACATCTTTCTAACACTTCTCTTCTTTTCTGATTTTCTCAGAGTCCATGATTCACTACCATACAATGCTGTGCTATAAACGAATCTCTCACCATTTCTTCCTCGAATACATGAACACAACACCAGGAAAAACGCAAACCTGCATGTTATACGTACAAACACTCAACTGCGTAAAAAGGGAGTTTTCCACATGGGCCTCCAACTGTTCAACAATCTTCCCACTATTATTAAGTCCATCGAAGACAACATAGCAAAGCCATGAAATCATATTTGTTGTGTCACTGTTTTTACTCTGTAAATGAATACTTAGAACAGTAATCTTGCTGTTTGTGTTAAATTGAAAACATTGAGCAATATAATACATTAGGACACTATAGGCCTATGTTAATATATGTTAACGATGTTAAATGATATTTTCCAACATCTGCAACACACTGTGTACCATCGAATCACATGTAATAAATAAATAGATTAAAGCCAACACTTGACACTAGCAAATTTCTCTTGCTCAGGAATGTCCTTTTTAACCATGATACTCTGTTTTTAATATCCTACTTCCTTCAACTAACATGTTTTATTTTGCTTCCATAACAGCAGAATTTCTTCACTTCATCTGCATGGAAGTTCCCAGTTTTGGTGGTAAGTTTCTTTAACTCGTTTGTACTATTCCTCACTGCTTTCATCTTTCTTCAATATACTTTCAATCAATAGTCAGTGCTCATTACACTGTTTTGCAATTCTTCATCACTTTCCCTGAGGATAATAAAGTCTTCAGAAAATCTTATTGATATGCTTTAACCCTGAAATGTAATCCCTCTCTCAAATCTTTCTTTTATTTCTGTCGTCACTCCTTCTACGTACAGATCGAACAGTAGGAGCGAAAGATTGCATTCCAATTTTATACCATTTTTAATACGAGCACTTTGTTCTCGATCTTGCATTCTTATTGTCCCTCTCAGTTCTTCAAACATCTCGCACCATTTTACATTGCCATACAATTTTTGATACCGATAAAACGACATCTCAATATTTCTCAAGTCTCAACTCGATTATCGAGAGCTACTCGTAACTGCCTTTTTGGCACTTTTACCTTTCCGAATGCAAAACATTTCACCATGTAACAGATCCTCAATTTTCTCTCCCATCGGTCTGTACGTTATTCTCGTCTAAAACAGAAATGTGGACACACACGTATTAAACAGTCCTAGCTTTCTGGCTAGTCAGTTTCTTCTTCGCAGACGGCAGATGGATAGATTCGGGATGAGAAGACAGCTCACTCAGACTTGCCTGGTGTCGTTACTAGAGGGAAAAAAATTATTTTCCTCCTTCCTAAAATTCCAGACCGATCACTTCTTATCTCACACACACTACCTCTGCCGCAGCTGGCGCTCCCCCTTTCATTCCCGGGATCTGCTAATGCACACAGTGTGGTTCTCTTCAAAGCCCGCCCTCACTTACGGCCTGGGTTCCGAACAACCTGGCCGTGCTTCCCTGCCTTATCCACCTCATCCCTCTGAGGAAGGAACTCACAGTTACACCAACAAGGATAGTTTTTCTTCAATTTTGCTAATGTATTTCCAATACTCAGTTCCACCACCTGGAGGTAAATACGGTATTATACAGCCGTTCTCTCTTTGTAATTTTGTATTTTTCTGAAATAAATTATTCTCAAAACAGCAAAATTATTAGTTTTGCTATGCTACACACGCTGTAACGGAACAGTTTCACATTTCATATTACACAAGAACCTCGTTTATCTGGCCCTCATTAATGTGGATTTCCAGTTTGTTCCAATTCGATGGAAGATTGAAAAAACTAACAGTTTACCTTGAATGTGCTTTTCTCTTATTGCAAAAATAAAAGGTTTGTATATTGTAGTACATATCACAGTTTTTGCATTTAGGACAATATTTCTGGATTATCCAAATTTTCAGTAAACCATATCCTACCTAGCCCGGGTAAATGAGAAACAGTTGCTGCAACATCACACGCCGGTGTAGGATTTCTGGTGTTTTAGCAGCACCATGACGAGCTGTGGGTTAACACAGCTGTCAGCTGCATAAACAGAGAGCCGAGCAGACTGCTCTTTGCCGCGCGTGTTGCCGCAACTGCGAGTTGGGTACACAAATCGTTGCCTGTGCCAGAGTGGCAGGGGGAAGTAACAACAAACTGAGTCATACCGGCATCTTACGCAGCACATTGACAGGAGACAGTAAATACAGTAGATGGCTCTAAATTTTTGGGTGTACATATCAACAGAAAGAAATATATTACTGAACATCTGAAACAATTAAGTGCAGCTAACTTTGCTCTTCGTATAATCGGTAGTCTCGGAAACGAGTGAATCGATCCTCTTGACATATTTTGCATACTGCCCCTCAATAATGCCTTATGGAACAATTATGTGGGGTAACTAACTGCCGAGAAAGAAAGCACCGATTGTACTAAAGTGAGCAGTAAGGACACTTTGTGGTGTTCAGTAGTGGTCCTCCTCACGTAGGTACATCTGAAAGGAATTTGGCATTTCGGAGGCAACATCACAATACATACATCCACTAATGAAATTTGTCATAAACCATCCATCCCAAATTCAGAAGAATAGTAATGCCCATATCTACTACAGAGGAAAGCCTAGAGCTGTTGGTGGCTCACAAACAAGCTCCAGATGCAGCATTTGCCCAAATATAAAATGTCTGACAGGTAACAATGCACATTGTATGTTGTTGTTGTTGTTGTTGTTGGTGGTGGTGGTGGTCTTCAGTCCCGAGACTGGTTTGATGCAGCTCTCCAGGCTACTATGTCCTGTGCAAGCCTCTTCATCTCCCAGTACCTACTGCAACCTACATCCTTCTGAATCTGCTTAGTGTATTCATTTCTTGGTCTCTCTCTACGATTTTTACCCTCCATGCTGCCCTCCAATGCTAAATTTGTGATCCCTTGATGCCTCAGAACGCGTCCTACCAACCGATCCCTACTTCTAGTCAAGGTTTGCCACAAATTCCCGTTCTCCCCAATGATATTCAGTACCTCCTCATTGCTTAAGTGATTTACCCATCTAATCTTCAGCATTCTTCTGTTGCAACACATTTCGAAAGATCCTATTCTCTTCTTGTGAAAACTATTTATTATCCATGTTTCACTTCCATACATGGCTACACTCCATACAAATACTTTCAGAAATGACTTCCTCACACTTAAATCTATACTCGATGTTAACAAATTTCTCTTCTTCGGAAACGCTTTCTCGTCATTGCTAGTCTACATTTTATATCCTGTCTACTTCGACCATCGTCAGTTATTTTGCTCCCCAAATAGCAAAACTCCTGTACTACTTTAAGTGTCTCATTTCCTAATCTAATTCCCTCAGCATAAACCCTCGTTTTGCTTTTGTTGATGTTCATCTTATATTCTCCTTTCAAGACACTGTCCATTCCGTTCAACTGTTCTTCCGGGTCCTTTGCTGTCTCTGACAGAATTACAGTGTCATTGGCGAACCTCAAAGTTTTTATTTCTTCTCCGTGGATTTTAATTCCTACTCTGAATTTTTCTTTTGTTCCCTTTACTGCTGGATCAATATACAGATTGAATAACATCGAGGATAGGCTACAACCCTGTCTCACTTCTTTCCCAACCACTGCTTCCCTTTCATGCCCCTCTACTCTTATAACTGCCATCTGGTTTCTATACAAATTGTAAATAGCCTTTCGATCCCTGTATTTTACTGCTGCCACCTTCAGAATTTGAAAGAGAGTCTTCCAGTCAACACTGTCAAAAGATTTTTGTCACACAAATATCTATGTATTTTGCATGTTAATATTGCATAAAAATCTAGGTTGTTTTTAGAAGTCATCTGGTTGGCATAAAGGAGCTATTGTATTTACCTCAATTAGTTAGTTAGTTACAGGTTCCATAGAGTATTTGAATGATTCTTCTGTTGAAATGATGTGAAATGAGTCAGTTTACAGGATATGTATATGAGGTCTGTTCAAAAAATTCCGGAACATTCATAATTTCGCGCCAATGGCGTGTTGAGCAAAGTGCAGTTGGCATCCCTGTATGTACTGGTGTTTAATATGTAACTGCCGGAAGTTTCATTGTTAGTTATTGTTCAGTGCTGTATTGAGTAGAACACAGTGTCGCACAGTTAGCATATTTCGAGATAGCAGAGTTAAAGGAACGATGTGTCTGCATTAAATTGTGTGTGAAGTGGAAGAAAACCTTTACAGACACACATCAAATGATGAAGGAAGCCTACCGTGTTACAAATGGTTCACACAGTTTAAAAACGGACAGATGGAAGTTAAAGACGACCCTCGTTTAGGATACCCTTCGACGTCTACTGACGACGCTCGTGTCAGGAATGTCAGTGAAATTGTGTAACGATCAAAGATTGACTGTCTAAGAGATTGCAGAAGAATCGTGTCATGAAATCCTGACACAGAATCTTGGAATGCATCTTGCTGCCGTCAAGTTCGTTCCACGACTCGTGAGTCGAGACCAGGAAGACTTCATCCCACAATCTGCGAAGAGCTTTTGGATCACACAAATGAGAACGAGATGTTCCTTATGCAAATCATAACTGGTGAGGAGACATAGGTGAATGATTATGATGTTGAGACCGAGGTTCAATCTTCGCAATAGGTCAGGAACGGTTCTCCAAAGCCGAAAACAGCTTGTCAGGTCAGGTCAAATGTCGAAGCCATGCTCAAAGTTTTCTTTGACTTAGAAGGATTAGTTCATCACAAATTCGTGCCACAGGGGCAAACTGTTAATTGTTGGTAGTATCGAGATGTGTTGCAACGCCTGCAAGAAAATGTGACAAGGAAACGGCCTGAAACGTGGCGAAATAGTTCACAACTTTTGTATCACGATAACATGTTCGGATATTCGTCACTGTTGGTGCACAACTATTGCACAAAAAACAAACTCACTGTGTTGCCTTATCCTCCATACTCTGTAGAACTGGCTCCTGTGAACTTTTGTTTGTTATTTCTAAAGTTGAAAATCCCAATTAAAGACGAAAGTTTGCAACAATAGGCGGGATAGAAGAAAATTTGCAGACGGTGCTTTGCACAATCCGGCAAGAAGCGTACAAAGACTGCTTCCAGAAGTGGAAACGGCATTGGGAGTGTCTTATCAATTTTGGGGGAGAGTATTTCGAAAGAGAACGTGCACAATACGCAAAAGGTAAGCATACAACATTTCTATGGACAAAGTAGTGGAATTTTTTTAAAGAGACCTCGTAAAAGGTAGTGTTAATGTCAACATCAATGGGCAAACTGTTCTTTAGCCATATTCATGCAACTACACTAAAATGCCATTTTTTACAAACTGCTAGTTTTTAAACAGAAATTAATTTTAGAAGGAGCTGTCCAGGATAAATGATTTTAGGTTAGATATACAACTTGCAATCGTTTATCCGGGACAACTCCTTCTAAGATTAATTTCTATTTTAGGTTACATATACAAATTGCCCCCCACCCCATCAACCATGGACCTTACCGTTGGTGGGGAGGCTTGCGTAGCTCAGTGACACAGATAGTCGTACCGTAGGTGCAACCACAATGGAGGAGTATCTCAAGAGCGGTTCCTGAAGAGGGGCAGCAGCCTTTTCAGTAGTTGCAGGGGCAACAGTCTGGATGATTGACTGATCTGGCCTTGTAACACTAACCAAAACAGCCTTGCTGTGCTGGTACTGCAAACGGCTGAAAGCAAGGGGAAACTACAGCCGTAATTTTTCCCGAGGGCATGCAGCTTTACTGTATGGTTAAATAATGATGGCGTCCTCTTGGGTAAAATATTCTGGAGGTAAAATAGTCCCCCATTCGGATCTCCAGGTGGGGACTACTACTCAGGAGGACGTCAATGTGGACGGCACTCTAGGTGTCTCGACATCTTCTGGGAAGGGTAAAAAGAATGAAACTAGAGGAGTTGGTAAAACTACTCAGTTTGTTCTTATTCATGGACCTACTTTATTTTGTGGTGCGAGGTTAAACTTTTCTTTAATGAAAGTTTCTTCTTCCTCTAGTTTGGGTAACGGATGGCTAACTGTAGCTTTCGTTGCTTGTAACAACGCAGGTAGACCAGGTTTGGAATCCTTTGAAACTAGGGAAATCTTAGCTTACTGTACTATACCTGTTTCTGAGATTATCATTGCTAGTGAGGGTTCCTACCTTTTTCCGCACGGGAGTTTGTCTTTGTCTTGTCGTAGACGTTGTAAGACAAATTCTGACTCTAGCGTTCACTTGTGGGTGAAGGCTAGTGGTCCTTCTTCTTCTTTGGAAGATTGTCGCATTGTTGGTGATTATATAAAGTACAATCATTGAAAGTAGGAGGAAGAAGGAAGAAGAAAACTGGCGTTCTACGGATCGGAGCGTGGAATGTCGAATCTCTTAATTGAGCAGATAGGTTAGAGGAGGAGGAGGAGATTAGTGTTTAACGTCCTGTCGACAACGAGGTCATTAGAGACGGAGCGCAAGCTCGGGTTAGGGAAGGGTGGGGAAGGAAATCGGCCGCGCCCTTTCAAAGGAACCATCCCGGCATTTGCCTGAAGCGATTTAGGGAAATCACGGAAAACCTAAATCAGGATGGCCGCAGACGGGTTTGAACCGGTTAGAAAATTTAAAAAGGGAAATGGATTGGTTAAGTTAGATATAGTGGGAATTAGTGAAGTTCGGTGGCAGGAGGAATAAAACTTCTCGTCAGTTGAATACAGGGTTATAAATACAAAATCAAATAGGGGTATCGCAGGAGTAGGTTTAATAATGAATAAAAAAATAGGAGTGTGGGTAAGATACTTCAAAGAGCTAGGTGAGCACATTATTGTGGCCAAGATAGACATGAAACCCACGCCTACTACAGTAGTACAAGTTTATATGCCAACTAGCTCTGCAGATGATGAAGAAATTGATTAAATGTATGATGAGATAAAAGAAATTATTCAGGTAGTGAAGGGAGACGAAAATTTAATAGTCTTGGGAGACTGGAATTCAAGAGTAGGAAAAGGGAGAGAAGGAATCATAGTAGGTGAATATGGATTGGGGGTAAGAAATGAAAGAGGAAGCAGTCTGGTAGAATTTTGCACAGAACATTACGTAATCATACCTAACACTTGGTTCAAGAATCCTGAAAGAAGGCTGCATACATGGAAGAGGCCTGGAGATACTGGAAGGTTTCAGGAAGATTATATAATTGTAAGACAGAGATTCTGGAACCAGGTCTTAAGTTGTAAGACGTTTCCATGGGCAGATGTGCTCTCTGACCACAATCTATTGGTTATGAACCGTAGATTAAAACTGAAGAAACTGCAAAAAGGTGGAAATTTAAGGAGAGGGGATCTGGATACACTGAAATAACCAGAGGTTGTAGAGAGTTTAAGGGAGAGCATTGGGGAACGATTCACAGGAATGGGGGAAAGAAATACAGTAGAAGAAGAATGGGTAGAGTTGAGGGATGAAATAGTGAAGGCAGCAGAGGATCAAGTAAGTAGAGGGCTAGTAGAAATCCTTGGGTATCATAAGATACATTGAATTTAATTGATGAAAGGTTAAAATATAAAAATGCAGTAAATGAAGCAGGCAAAAAGGAATACAAACGTCTCAAAAATGAGATTGACAGGAAGGGCAAAATGGCTAAGCAGGGATAGCTAGAGGACAAATGTAAGGACATAGAGGCTTATCCCACTAGGGGTAAGATAGATACTGCCTGCAGGAAAATTAAAGAAACCTTTGGAGAAAAGAGAACCACTTGTATGAAAATCAAGAGCTCAGATGGAAACCCAGTTCTAAGCAAAGAGGGGAAA
The DNA here is from genome assembly GCF_023864275.1 of Schistocerca cancellata. Classification (NCBI taxonomy): domain Eukaryota; kingdom Metazoa; phylum Arthropoda; class Insecta; order Orthoptera; family Acrididae; genus Schistocerca; species Schistocerca cancellata. The sequence goes on from NC_064627.1 coordinate 36,746,264, forward strand.
GCAGAAAGGTGGAAGGAGTATATAGAGGGTCTATACAAGGGCGATGTACCTGAGGACAATATTATGGAAATGGAAGAGGATGTAGATGAAGACGAAATGGGAGATACAATACTGCGTGAAGAGTTTGACAGAGCACTGAAAGACCTGAGTGGAAACAAGGCCCCAAGGTAAGACAACATTCCATTGGAACTACTGACGGCCTTGGGAGAGCCAGTCCTGACAAAACTCTACCATCTGGTGAGCAAGATGTATGTGACAGGCGAAATACCGTCAGACATCAAGAAGAATATAATAATTCCAATCCCAAAGAAAGCAGGTGTTGACAGATGTGAAAATTACCAAACTATCAGTTTAATAAGTCACAGCTGCAAAATACTAATGCGAAATCTTTACAGATGAATGGAAAAACTGGTAGAAGCTGACCTCGGCGAAGATCAGTTTGGATTCCGCAGACAGGTTTGAACACGTGAGGCAATACTGACTCTACGACTTATCTTAGAAAATAGATTAAGGAAAGGCAAACCTACATTTCTAGCATTTGTAGACTTAGAGAAAGCTTTTGACAATGTTGACTGGAATACTCACTGGAATACAAAATTATGGCTGTAGTTTCCCCTTGCTTTCTGCCGTTCGCAGTAGCAGCTGTACCAACACAGCAAGGCCGTTTTGGTTAGTGTTACAAGGCCAGATCAGTCAATCATCCAGACTGCTGCCCCTGCAACTACTGAAAAGTCTGCTGCCCCTCTTCAGGAACCACGCGCTTGTCTGGACTCTCAACAGATGTCCCTCTGTTGTGGTTGCACGGTACGGCTATCTGTTTCGCTGAGGCACGCAAGCCTCCCCACCAACGGCAAGGTCCATGGTTCATGGTGAAGGGGGGGGGGGGGGTGATGCTGAGGGAATTAGATTAGGAAATGAGACGCTTGAAGTAGTAAATGAATTTTGCTATTCAGGGAGCAAAATAACTGATGATGGTCGAAGTAGAGAGGATATAAAATGTAGACTGGCAATGGCAAGGAAAGCGTTTCTGAAGAAGAGTAATTCGTTAACAGCGAGTATAGATTTAAGTGTCAGAAAGTCGTTTCTGAAAGTATTTGTATGGAGTGTAGCCATGTATGGAAGTGGAATGTGGACGATAAATAGTTTAGACAAGAAGGGAATAGAAGCTTTCGAAATGTGGTGCTACAGAAGAATGCTGAAGATTAGATGGGTAGATCACATAACTAAAGAGGAGGTATTGAATAGATTTGGGCAGAAGAGAAATTTGTGGCACAACGTGACTAGAAGAAGGGATTGGTTGGTAGGACATGTTCTGAGGCATCAAAGGATCTCCAATTCAGTATTGGAGAGCAGCGTAGAGGTCAAAAATAATAGAGGGAGACCAAGAGATGAATACACTATGCAGATTTAGAAGGATGTAGGTTGCAGTAGGTACTGGGAGAAGAAGAGGCTTGCACAGTATAGAGTAGCATGGAGAGCTACATCAACTCAACTCGATATACAAACAATGGAAAGTCCAGACAGGACTATCAACAATATTGTACTAAGGTGACACAAGTCAGGGGACAGCGATACAAACGTATACAAATGACGGTAGGATTGCACGAACGAGGTAGAAAATGGCATTGCATTGGCATTCGTACTGAGGTGATCTTGTAAATAGGTTTCCAAAGTGGTTATGGCCGCACAGTGGGAATAAACAGACTTTGATCATCGAATGGAATTGGAGCTAGACGCACAGGCCATTCCATTTGGGAAATCGTTAAGGAATTCTATATTGTGAGACGCACAGAGTCAAGAGTGTGCCAAGAATACCAAATTTCAGAAATTACCTCTCACGGTGCGCAAACGCAGAGGCTGAAGGCCTTCGCTCGATGACTGAGAGCAGCCACATTTGCTTACAGTTGTCAGTGCTAACAGACAAGCAACATTGTGTGAAATGACTGCACAAATAAATGTCCGGCATGCGACGAACATATCCATTAGGACAGTGTGGCGAAATTCGGCATTAATGAGAGACAGCAGCAGACAACTGACGCGAGTGACTTTGCAGACGGCACAGCATCGCCTACGGCGCCTCTCCCGGGCTCGCGACCGTATCGGTCGGTCTCTAGGCGACTGGAAAAGTGTGGCCCGGTCAGACGAGTTCCGATTTCAGATGGTAAAAGTCTATCCTACGGTCCGATCGTGGTGCAGATCCCTCGAAGTCACGGATTCGTGTTGTCGACAAGGCACTGTACTATCTGTTGGACACTCCATAATGGTGTGGGCTGTGTTTACGAGGAACGGATTGGGTCTTCTGGTCCAATTATGCCAGTCACTGGCACTGGAGATAAACTGCAGCCATTCGTGGACTTTACATTCTGAAAGCACTGTGAAATTTGTACGGATAACAATCTGCCATGTCACGGGGCCACAAATGTTTGCAATCGGTTTAAGGAACATTGTGCACAATTCAAGCCAATGATTTGGCCACCCACATCACCTGACATCAATCCCGTGGAACATTTATGGGATATAACTGAGAAGTTAGGTCAGGCACAAAATCTTGCACCAGCAATTTTGGACAACTATAGAGGGAACACGGCTCAGTACTTCAACAAGGAACTTCCACCAACTTGTGAAGTCCACAGCATATCAAATTGCCGCATTACACTGCACAGAAGGTGGTCTGACAGAACTGTTGTGCCTGTGTGCAACCTAGTGTCATCTTTCGACTGAGTAAGACTCTATCCTTTTCATAATATTGAAAAAATAATGTATTTAATATAACAAAAATATTTTATTAAATATTTAACATAAAACTATAATTTCAACTGGAGTCAACTCCCGGATTACTCTATAGCCTACTATATTACCTTAATATTGAGAGGGTAAGGAATTCAGCTGAATTAATTCGGGAATTTACTCGTATGCATCGGAGGTGCAGAAATTTCCGTACCCTTGTCATTTATAAATGATCGAGTGTGTATAACTAATTTTATTATAATTTTGATAATAATTAAATGGGACAACACTAATCAATAAAGCTGTTATTTGCGTGTAGATGATATCTTACATTCTTTAATTATTTGACTGAGGTACTCCTTGAGCAGCATGTGCCAGACGGAGCTCGAGTGCAGAAATCACTATGTTGCAGCATCTGCCGCACAGAACCACCGACGTTGTATGAAGTGACAAGGAGGATTCCATTCCTATTTACTTCCCTGTACGAGCAAGACGACAGTGCTAACAAAGAAGAGGATAAGAATTTACGTGAAGTTGTTAGTATGAGCTGAACTACCACTCATGCAGGATACTTGTGCTCGCATCTCTACATCTACATCAACGTGGATACTCTGCAAATCACATGTAAGTGCCTGGCAGAGGGTTCATCGAACCACCTTCACAATTCTCTATTATTCCAATCTCGTATAGCGCGCGGAAAGAATGAACACCTATATCTTTCCGTACGAGCTCTGATTTCCCTTATTTTATCGTGGTGATCATTCCTCCCTATGTAGGTCAGCGTCAACAATATATTTTCGCATCCGGAGGAGAAAGTTGGTGATTGGAATTTCGTGAGAAGATACTGTCGCAATGAAAAACGCCTTTCGTTTAATGATTTCCAGCCCAAATCGTGTATCATTTCTGTGACACTCTCCCACATATTTCGCGATAATACAAAACGTGCTGCCTTTCTTTGAACTTTTTCGATGTACTCCGTCTGTCCTATCTGCAAAGGATCCCACACCACACAGAAGTATTCTAAAAGAGGACGGACAAGCGTAGTGTAGGCAGTCTCCTTAGTAGGTCTCTTACATTTTCTAAGTGTCCTGCCACTAAAACGCAGTCTTAGGTTAGCCTTCTTCACAACATTTTCTGTGTGTTCCTTCCAATTTAAGTTGTTCGTAATTGTAATACCTGGGTATTTAGTTGAATTTACGGCTTTTAGATTAGACTGATGTATCGTGTAATCAAATTTTAACGACTTTCTTTTAGTACTCGTGGATGACCTCACACTTTTCATTATTTGGGGTCAACTGCCACTTTTCGCACCATTCCGATATTTCTTCTAAATCATTTTGCAGTTTGTTTTGATCTTCTGATGACCGTTTTAGTCGATAAACGACAGCATCATCTGCAGACAACCGAAGACAGCTGCTCAGATTATCTCCCAAATTGTTTATATAGATAAGGAACAGTAAAGGGCCTATAACACTACCTTGGGGAACGCCAGACGTCACTTCTGTTTTACTCGATGACTTTCTATCAATTACTACGAACTGTGGCCTCTCTGACAGGAAATCACAAATCCAGTCACATAACAGACGATATTCCATAAGCACGCAGTTTCACTACGAGCCGCTTGTGTGGTACAGTATCAAAAGCTTCCGGAAATCCAGAAATACGGAATTGATCTGAAATCCCTTGTCAATAGCACTCAACACTTCATGTGAATAAACCCATGTTGACATTAGGGCAGGACGGAGAAAGAAAGTGGCTGTGCCCTTTCGCAGGAATCGTCCTAGCATTTGCCTTACGCAATTTAGGGAAATCACGGCAAACCTACGTCTGGGTGACCGGATGCCGATTTGAACCGTCATCCTGCCAAATGCGAGCCCAGTGTGCTAACCACTGCACCACCCCATTTGGCTGTAATACAAGATCTTAATTTTGATGCAACAGGAGGCATCGAGAACACACAAAGTTGTGAACTTTTAAGACACACTGTGGCAAATTATTCTCGGCACGTACATCCCTAGTCCTGAACTGGTGAAAGTCACGAGTAGTCTGAAAACTCTGCCGCACTGCCCATCTCAACAGTCCATCATGACGCCTATTGCTACAACGCTACACACTAAGTATTGTTACTGTATCTGTTTTGCTTTTGAGAACTGAGATCTCTCTCTCAGAAAATTAAGCAGAAGCATGTCCCTCATAACCCATCTAACAGAGAGATTAACCATATGTTATTGCAATAGAATGTGATTTTAAGAAAATTTATTGTCCTGTCTTCAACTTTTATGGCAGATCAAATCTGGATATTTTTCTAAGGGGTCAGCCTACTGAGGGTGCAAGGAAATATTAAGAGAGGTAGAAAATTAATAATATCTAGTTATATGTAGCATAAAGCCAAAATGTGTAAAAACATTTATTATAGTGAAATATGTAAAAACATGTTGTAATAAAATGAAATATATCAACACTGGCAACATAATGCATGAACAGTTACACATTTCACTTGTGAAGGTTTGGAGGAAAAGAATCAGGGCACCAGTCATAAGATAAAGCAAGTGACAGGCTTCAGTTTATTATCAAGGTACTGGGAAACTGCAGCTGTTGTACAAAGGAGACTGCTAACAAGTCAATTCTGTGTCCCATCTTAGAATAGTGCACAAGTGCGCACGACCTCCATACAAAATAGGGCTCACTGGGAATATCGAAAATTGTAGCGTGTCAATTATTCGACGCACATTGTTCCTGGATAACTGAATGGTGTCAGATGAGTGTGTGTTCTTCCAAGTAATGCCTCTAATGCATTAGGTTCTAAATAGTAAATGAAACAAAACAATCGTGCTCATTTTGTCGGCTCCACATTCTGCAGTGGGAGCAGATGACGCCAGCATCATATACTCCCTCTGTGACGGAACTGATTAGCGCCAGCTGCAGAAAACCTACCAGCTGACCGCCAGGAGATGCTACTGGGGTCACCGCATTGGTGACATTTAATAATTACACACTATTTTAGAGAAAAGGAAGTGTCTTCCGTGTCAGTTTGAGAGGAGTCAGTTGCCTGTTAGTAGCTAACGACACTATACGCACAGCTTTTATGTGACGTGTCAGTATTTTGAAGTTAATAAACTCCAACAAAACTGAAAATCTGAATAGGAAAATAATCGCTGATTAATGATTTCATTTTTGTTTGTTGAAGAAGATTGTTTATGGGAGTTTCATGCAATTATAAAACAACATTACAAAGATTTACAAGGTGTTACAAAAAGGTACGGCCCAACTTTCAGGAAACATTCCTCACACACAAAGAAAGAAAATACGTTATGTGGACATGTGTTTGGAAATGCTTACTTCCCATGTTAGAGCTCATTTTATTACTTCTCTTCAAATCACATTAATCATGGGATGGAAACACACAGCAACAGAATGTACCAGCGTGACTTCAACACTTTGTTACAGGAAAGATTCAAAATGTCCTCCGTTAGTGAAGATACATGCATCCACCCTCCATCACATGGAATCTCTGATGCGCTGATGCAGCCCTGGAGAATGGCATATTGTATCACAGCCATCCACAATATGAGCACGAAGAGTCTCTACATTTGGTACCGGGGTTGCATAGATAAGAGCTTTCAAATGCCCCCATAAATGGAAGTCAAGAGGGTTGAGGTCAGGAGAGCGTGGAGGCCACGGAATTGGTCCGCCTCTACCAAGCCATCGGTCACCGAATCTGTTGTTGAGAAGCGTACGAATACTTCAACTGAAATGTGCAGGAGCTCCATCGTGCATGAACCACATGTTGTGTCGTACTTGTAAAGGCACATGTTCTAGCAGCACAGGTAGAGTATCCCATATGAAATCATGATAACGTGCTCCATTGAGCGTAGGTGGATGAAACTAAAATGAGCTCTAACATGAAAATTAAGCATTTCCGGACACATGTCCACATAACATCTTTTCTTTATTTGTGTGTAAGGAATGTTTCCTGAAAGTTTCGCCGTACCTTTTTGTAACACCCTGTATGCAAAGTCAATAGTAAAATCTGTGTAAATAAGAATCGTAATAACATGTCACCTGCAATACAATGCAATCTTCAAAATATCTTCAGAGCGGAAATATTAAGAGAATTGCCGTATGCGTCTGTGGCTACAAAAAACTCAAAACTACAAGTACAGAATTTAAGTGTTTCCTTCCCATTAGCTCAGTTTCAAATGTGCCTAACAAGAACTTGGTGACGGGTGGGGAGCAAAAAACCAGCTACACAGAGAGGCAATGGTAAAATATCTGAAAATAGCGATCACTCTGGACACGACGAGAGTCGGCATCCACTTACACCAGTCTTGCCCTCTTACCACTACTGTGTTCCAGTGGGACCGGGTGACAAACAAGAATGGAACACTACAATATATATATAAAGAAGGATCGCAAGAATGGTCACGGGTCGTTTGATGCACAGGAGAGCACCACAAACTGCCAATAACCTGAATTGGCTGGCACTCTAAGATAGGCACAAATTATTGCAAGAAAGCTCGTGTACAAAATTTCAGGAACTACACAGGGTCTGGCAAAAAGAGCTCTCGTATTTGGAGAGGTCGGTGTGTGAGCTGTGGCAGGGTTACCGATGTGGAGGCATATCGACTGATAGTAGCGTACGTGTCATTTTCAGTAGGAGCAAGGGCTCGGCTATGTGAGCGTCACGTGTTTTTTGAGGAGGAGTATATTCGTAACGGTGGTCCTGCGGTTACCGCTCGGGGAACATTTCGCATTCGATTCGAAATTGGCCGATTCAGTTCTCTTCCTGCTAGAAAAACTGTCTGAGTTTGGGTATCAAACACAGATGAATCCTACAAAGAGATCTTCACATGCACCCATACAAAATGACAACTACCTGAGAATTACGTGAGAGAGATTTTGAAACTCTCAGAGCACTGTACGAGGAAGTTCTTCGTGACATTTGTCCTGGCAACATTTTGATTTCTTCTGGTGAGACCCACTCCCAAATAAAAAAAAGTTCTGCTACTGCAGAAAACCCTCAGGAACTTCACCAACAAACACTTCACAGCATTCGTGTGACAGTTCTCTGCACTGTTACCGAGTCCGGTGTGTCACGTCCGCAGTGGTGTGGCGGTAACAGTTAATTCAAATTGCTACTCTCTCATAATCGAAACCTCCCTCTGACCTACGTTAAACCAGTCTGTTGTGGAACACGAGGAGAGAGAAGTCTGGGTCCGACATGATGAAACCACAGATCACACTTCGCGGTATTCTCTAGAAATTTGAGGGAGTTGTTTTGTGGGCAATTTCTCTTTTCATGAGGAGCAATCACCTGATCAACTGACTTATCACCTTGTCATTTTTTCTGTGGGGTCTCTCAAAGGCTCAAGTTCACAATCAGTGCCCCACAAAGCTGCAAGCACTTGACGAGGCAATCGTGCAGTGAGTAGCTGCAATGCCGGATATGACACACCACAATGACTCCGTCAATGTGTCAATAGTGGAGTTCACCACGTATTTTACACCAGTAGAAGGTAAGGACGGACAGTTTAAACAGCCTCAGTGAAATTAAAAGTGAAAGCAGCAACAATAAGAATTTTTTGAACAAACTAATGTAAAATGGCACAATATTCGTTGTTCACAAATAAAAGTATTTTCGTATGTAAATAAATTATACACAACTGCAACCAGTCACTTTTTCATTAATAATGCTTTATTACATTAACCGGTTTTCGAACCCTTTCAGGTTCATCTTCAGATGTCTTCGGGAGAATTCTCCCAAAAACATCTGAAGATGAACCTGAAAGGGTTCGAAAACCGGTTAATGTAATAAAGCATTATTAATGAGAAAGTGACTGGTTGCAGTTGTGTATAATTTATTTACATTAATATACAGTCACGGTTGTAAAATATCTGTAATGGATAAGCATAAAAAGTATTTTCTCTGTATCGTTCTTTGTTTGATTTTAAATATCGTTTGAAATACACGAGGTGTTTTTGCCAGACCCTGTAGTATTAAGTGAAGAATCTACAGACATTCTCCAGACCCCTACATATCACTCCCAACAAATTTAGATTATCTACAACCCACACAGAGGCATTTCAGCACTCAATCTTCTCGCAATCCGTATGCGACACACGGGAGGAAACCCTAATGACTACGCACTCTCTGGCCTGTACTTCACAGTGTTTGCAGATGTGTTGTTACCTTGAATGCACTTGCGATCTTAAAACCTTTCTATAGCTTTTTAACAGTTCCGTTGTCTCGGAAAGCAGAATCTGCTTATCTAGGTTAATGAGCACTATCCTGCACAATACCAGTTGCAGGTTGTCTGCCTAACTGCTTCCAAGGGCAACAAAAATTTTATTTTCAAATTTCGTATAATTATTGACAGAATTTAAAAATATCAAACAATGGAATGTGGCTTCAGCTGCACGAGACTGCAGTAGTGTGTGCGTGCGTGTGTGTGTGTGTTTACGACAAAGGCTTTGATGGCCGAAAGCTTATATTGTGACAATCTTTTTGTTGCGCCTGTCTCTGACTCAGTACCTCCACTATATGGTGAGTAACAATACTGGCACAATAAGATAAGTATTACAGGTAGAAACTGTGTGTGTCTTGAGGCAGCATAACTGAAGGTGCACAAATACGAGGACTTCATTCATCCAGTATTTGAGGATGAGAGCAATTAAGGACTACCAAAACACCTTACATATAATTTCAAACCTCTACAAAACTTTTCCTCGCTCTTCGTACAGTTAAACTTCAGAATCGGGCATGGCATTCTATGCAGTATCCACGTATACCACTGCATGTACCCTCAAAATAACATCACTGTCAACATGTAGGAGACATGAGGACACAAACAAGGAACTAACTTTTGCTTGAAATGGAGCACAAATGACTGACAGTATATTCGTACAGTGACACATAATTAAAGCACTTAGTGTCCGCCCTTGGTAGCCGAGTGGTCAGCGCGACAGAATGTCGTACCTAATGGCCCAGGTTCAATTCCTGGCTGGGACTGATTGTCGTGTTGTCCTCATCATCACCATTTCATCCCCACCGACATGTCAGTCGCAGGAGTGGCGTCAACTCGAAAGACTCGCACTAGGCGAACGGTCTACCCGACAGAAGGCCCTAGCCACACGGCATTTCCAAAGCAATTAGTGCCTTCCGACAAACTTGTTAAGCACAATTTCAAACCCTTTCTAAACTTTTTCTCATTACAATGCTTAAAGACAAAAATTTAAGACATTAACTCCTTTGTAATATAATCGAACATTTGAAAATGTTTTATACTTGGGGGTTCAATTATTTGAAGAACTGAGGGTTTAATAGTATCCTGGTAAACACAGAGATGACATTTAAGTTGCAGACATGCACAATGTAAAGATTGTTACATATTCAGCTTTTGCCCAGAGCATTTTTCAGAAACAAAAACACACACATTCACACAAGCTAGCACACCTCACATACATGTGACCACTATCTCTGGTTGCTCTGGCCAGAACGCAATGGTGTCATGTCAAACACAAGCGGCAACCTGGAGTGGGGTGGGGTGGGGAAGTCACCGATGTCACTGGACTCCCCACTGTTTGTTTTTACAAAAATACGAAACTAATCTTATATGTAATTCACTACTATTAATTAGGATGTTTTACTTCGATACATTCAAAAGCTACCAGAATTTTTTTGCAATATTTGTCTTCTCATTATTTGTAATACCTCTAAAGTACATACAAATGCAACTTAGCCACTCAAGATCTTCATACCTAAATGTATCAAAAACTTACGATGAAAACAGAAAGCAGTCTTTGCAGTCAATGAATTTGAACTTTGAGTGTTCTGTGTACGACTAGTGTATGTTTTAGTCTGCAAGTGAAATGGTGCAAAATAGCTTTGTGACATCATCTCAGTGAACACCAGAATTGAAGAGTGACCACCAATAAAATTTCCAATTTTATTTTGCACTTGTAGAAGGTCAGGGCGGACAGTTAAAACAGCCTCAGTGAAATTAAAAGCAAAGGCAGCAACATTAAGAATGCAATGTTAAATGTAGATGAGAGAGTAGATTGGTGGAGGAGGAGGAACAGTCTGATGATGTGCTAGAAAAAGAAATTGGAGTCGATATGGAAGAGAGACAGGATACAATATCAGAGTCAGAATTTAAAAGATCCCTGTAAGATTTGACAATCAGCTAAAACACTCACACATGGAAATTGCACACAATCATTATACACAAAAGAATGGAATAGGAAACTGAGGAACTGTTATATTACTATCAGTTTGGCTTCACTAAAGGTAAAGGCACCAGAGAGACAGTCCAGATACTGTGCTTCATAATGGAACTGAGACAAACAAAAATCAAGACACATTCACAAGATTTGTCAACATGGAAAAAGCATTCAAACTGTAAAATAGTGCAAAATGTTAGAAATTTTGAGGAAAATAGAGTGAAACAATAAAGAAAGACACGATATATATCATACGTATAGGAACCGAGAGAGAACGGTACGATGGAAGAAACAAAGTACTCAGATTACAAAAGGGTGTAAGACGGGGATGCAGTCTTTCGCCCCTATTGTTCAATCTATAAAGCAAAAAAGCAATTACGAAAATAAAAGCAAGGTTTACAAGTGTGATCAAAATTTGGTTTGACAGTATATCAGAGATATTATTTGTTGATGACATTGCTGTCCTCGGTGAATGTGAAGCAGAATTATACGATATACTGAATGGAAAAAACAGTCTAATGAGTACAAAATACAGATTGAGAGTAAACTGGAGAAAACGAAAAGTAATGAGAAGTAGAAGAAATGAGAATAGCGAGAAACTCGACATCAAAACTGGAAATCATGAAGTAGACAAAGTTAAGGCACTCTACTACTTAGCAATCAAAACAACTCAGGGCAGACAAAGCAAAGGACGTACAAAGAAGACTATCACAGGCAAAAAAAAAAATGCATTTCTGGCCATAGAAGTCTACTACAACCAAACATTGGAAAACTGGAACAAAGGAAAATCCAAGCATTTGAGATACGGTGCTAAAGAAGAATGTTGAAAATTCTGTGGACTGCTAAGGTAGCTAAGGTAAGGAATCGGGAGGTCCTCTGCAGAAGCAGTGAAGAAAAGAACATATGGAAAACACAGACAAAAACAAGGGACGGCAAGATTAGACATATGTTAAGAAAAGTGTGTGTGTGTGTGTGTGTGTGTGTGTGTGTGTGTGTGTGTGTGTGTTCCTAAGGGGCCAAACTGCTGAGGTCATTGGTCCCTAGACTTACACAACTTTAATTTATGCTAAGAATAAAACACACACCTATGGCCGATGGAGGACTCAAATCTCTGGTACGAGGGGCTGGGCAATCAGTGACGTGGCACCTCAGACTGTGCGGCCCGTGTTAAGACATCAAGGAATAACTTCCGTTATACTATAGGAAGCTGTACAGGGTACAAATTGTACAGGAAGACAGAGACTGCAATACACACAACAACAAATAATTGAGGACATATGGTAGAAGTGCTACTCAGAGATGAAGAGACTGGCACAGGAGAGGAAATCGTAGCAGCTCACATCAAACCAGTAAGAAGACAGATGACAAAGAGACAGGGAGAGAAGGGATGGAGAAAAAGAAAGAGGGGGGGGGGCAGATAGAGAGGGGGGGGGGGATTCCACTCACTACCTTTGCACTAGCGTCCATAACTCCACTCTGAATCCAATGTCTATATTAATTATGCAGCCTACCTGCCTATCCATTCCACAGATCCCATCAACAAGGACAGCCTTCAGGGAAATGGAACAAGTAGAGTTGTACAGTTGTTGTTGTTGTGGTCTTCAGTCCTGAGACTGGTATGATTTAGCTCTCCATGCTACCCTATCATGTGCAAGCTTCTTCATCTCCCAGTACCTACTGCAGCCTACATCCTTCTGAATCTGTTTAGTGTATTCATCTCTTGATCTCCCTCTACCATTTTTACCCTCCACACTTCCCTCCAATACTAAATTGGTGATCCCTTGATGCGTCAGAATGTGTCCTACCAACCGATCAGTTCTTCTAGTCAAGTTTTTTTTTTGTTGTGGTTTTAGGGCGCAAAACTGCAACGGTCATTAGCGCCTGGTCCGGGACTTAAGAAACAGTAAAAAACCTAAAATAGAAACCAGCAGCAGTGGGAACGAAAGGCATAAAATTGGAGAAATTAAAAGCAGAAGGAAGGCTTAAAAATCCACTACAGAAAGGGGTTGGTCATCCCAAAAAAAAACTTCAAATGACTGACGTCATTTCACTGGCACGAATGAACTCTAGAACGCGATCGGCCGATCGCGTGTCATCTGCTAAAATTGACGATATATCAGGCGACAGCTGTAGACGGGCGCGTAACGGAGTAAAATAGGGGCACTCAATTAAAAGGTGTCTTACCGTCCACAACTGAGAGCAGTGGGGACAGAGTGGGGGAGGATCGCCGCTTAAAAGATGTCTATGGCTAAAAAGACAGTGCCCTATCCGGAGTCTAGTTAAAATTACCTCCTCCCGATGACGTGTTCGGGAGGAAGAGGTCCAAGTACAAGGAAGAGTTTTCACGTCCCGCAATTTATTTTGGGGAAGTGTCGACCAGTGCGCGTGCCATAAATGAACAACACGACGACATAAGACGCTCCGTAGATCGGCGACGGGAATAGATGGAATAGCTGGCCGAAGAAGAGAATCTGCAGCCTTGGCTGCAATATTAGCCGCCTCATTTCCGCAGATACCAACGTGTCCCGGGAGCTAGAGGAACGCCACTGAGACGCCCCCCAGATGGAGCAAGCGCAGACAGTCCTCAATCCGGTGGACCAGAGGGTGCACAGGGTAAAGAGCTTGGAGACTGAGGAGAGAGCTGAGAGAATCGGAGCAGATAACGTACTGCATCCGCTGATGGCGGCGGATGTAGTGGACAGCCTGGAGAACAGCGTAAAGCTCCGCAGTATAGACCGAACACTGGTCGGGAAGCCGAAAGTGATTTGGGGTGTCGCCAACAACATAGGCACTCCCTACACCTAACGATGTTTTCGAGCCGTCGGTGTAAATAAATGTGGCGTCCGTCATTTGTGCACATAGAGCAGCAAATGCCCGACGATAAACAAGTGAAGGGGTACCATCCTTGGGAAATCGACAAAGGTCACGGAGCAGGCAGATCCGGGGACGGAGCCAAGGCGGTGCTGTACCCCAAGTTCTCAAGAAGGTTGTAGGAAAGCGGAAGGAAAGAGAATGGAGCAGTCGACGGAAGCGGACTCCCGGTGGTAGTAGGGAGGAGGGGCGGCCTGCATACCCTACATCAAAGGACGCATCGAAAAATACGTCATGGGCTGGATTAGCAGGCATGGAAGACAGATAGCTGGCATAACGGCTCAGAAGGACTGCTCGCCAATTGGACAGCGGAGGTTCAGCAGTCTCAGCATAAAGGCTTTCCACAGGGCTGGTGTAAAAAGCTCCAGACACTAAACGTAATCCACGGTGGTGGATAGAGTCGAGACACCGAAGAATAGACGGCCGAGCATAGGAGTAGACTATGCTTCCATAGTCCAATTTCGAGTGCACTAAGGCGCGATAGAGGCGGAGAAGGACCACTCGGTCTGCTCCCCAGCAGGCACCATTCAGGACACGGAGGATGTTGAGGGATCGCAGACAGCGAGCCGAAAGATACGAAATGTGGGAGGACCAGCATAGTTTTCTATCAAACATAAGACCCAAGAATTTAGCGATGTCTGAAAACGGAAGGTTGACAGGTCCTAGATGTAAGGAGGGTGGAAGAAACTCCTTACGTCGCCAAAAATTAACACAAACAGTCTTACTGGGAGAGAAACGGAAGCCGGTTTCGATGCTCCAAGAGTGAAGGCAATCGAGACATCCTTGAAGACGCCGTTCAAGAAGGCTGGTCTGTTGAGAGCTGTAGTAGATCGCAAAATCATCCACAAAGAGGGAGCCCGAGACATCAGGAACGAGACAATCCATAATTGGATTGATGGCAATGGCAAACAGTACAACACTCAGCACGGAGCCCTGGGGTACCCCGTTTTCTTGGGAGAAAGTACGGGAGAGAGTATTGTTCACCCGCACCCTAAATGTGCGCTCTGCCATACATTCGCGAAGAAAAAGGGGCAGCCGACCTCGAAAGCCCCAAGAGAACAGTGTGCGGAGGATGCCCGTCCTCCAACAGGTATCGTATGCTCTCTCCAGATCAAAAAATATTGCTACTGTTTGGCGTTTCCAGAGAAAATTGTTCATGATATAAGTGGAAAGAGCAACAAGATGGTCAACGGCTGAACGATGCTTTCGGAATCCGCATTGGGCAGGTGTTAAAAGACTGCGGGACTCCAGCCACCACGCTAGACGGTAATTAACCATACGCTCCAATACCTTACAGACACTACTCATGAGAGAAATGGGGCGATAGCTAGAGGGGAGATGTTTGTCCTTTCCAGGTTTCGGAACGGGAACGACGATAGCTTCCCGCCATCGTCTGGGAAAAGTACTGTCGGTCCAAATTCGATTATAAAGGCGAAGGAGGTAATGCAGACTATGGGTTGATAAATGCAGCAACATTTGGACGTGGATACCATCCGGTCCTGGGGCGGAGGAGCGAGAAGAAGAGAGTGCATGTTGGAGTTCCCGCATGGAGAAAACAGTATTATAGCTTTTGCGATTTTGAGAGGAGAAAGCAAGAGGTCGCACTTCCGTTATACGTTTCTTCGGGAGAAACGCTGGCGGGTAATTGGAAGAGCTCGAAATCTCAGCAAAGTGCTGACCCAACGAGTTAGAAATTGCGACGGGGTCCACGAATGTATCATGCGCGACAGTGAGCCCAGAGACCAGGGAGAAACTAGGCGCGCCTGAGAACCGTCGAAGCCGACTCCAAACTTCCGAGGAGGGAGTGAAGGTGTTAAATGAGCTAATAAAGAATTTCCAGCTTGCCTTCTTGCTATCGCGGATGACGCGACGGCATCGCGCACGGAACTGCTTATAGCGGATACAGTTGGCCAAAGTAGGATGGTGACGGAAAATGCGAAGAGCACGTTGCCGCTCACATATTGCGTCACGGCATGCCTCGTTCCACCAAGGAACTGGGGGGAGCCGGGGCAATTCGGAGGTGCGTGGTATTGAACGTTCCGCAGCTGTAAGAATAACGTCGGTAACGTGTGTGACCTCATCGTCAACGCTGGGAAAGTGACGGTCATCGAATGTCGCTAGAGATGAAAAAAGTGTCCAGTCGGCCTGGGCAAACTTCCAGCGTCTCAGACGCATATATGGCAGTTGAAGCTGCAGTCTAAGGACACATGGAAAGCGATCACTCGAGTGTGTATCATCAAGGGCGAACCATTCGAAGCGCCGAGCCAGCGGAACAGTACCGACCGCAAGGTCCATATGAGATAAATGTGTCGTGGAGGCAGACAAAAATGCAGGGACCCCAGTGTTGAGGCAAACTAGATCCACTTGGTGGAAGACGTCTAGCAATAGTGAGTCACGTGGACAAGGATGTGGAGATCCCCAAAGCGGGTGGTGGGCATTGAAGTCCCCAACCAGCAAATAGGGGGATGGAAGCTGACCAAGAAGATGAAGGAGATCAGCTCGTGCCATTGGTGTGGACAATGGAATGTATACAGTACAAAGAGAGAATGTGTATCCGGAAAGGGAAAGACGGACGGCGACAGCTTGGAAGGAAGTGTGTAAGGGGATTGGGTGATAATGGAGAGTATCATGGAAAAGAATCATGAGTCCCCCATGGGCTGGAGTGCCTTCAACAGAGGGGAGATCATATCGGACGGACTGAAAATGAGGGAGAACAAAGCGGTCATGGGGACGCAGCTTTGTTTCCTGAAGACAGAAGATGACTGGCGAGTAGGATCGTAAGCCGCATTGGAACAAGACTGTCGAGTGTGATTGAAACGCTGACACTGGTAGCAGCGCGTAGGTGTCGGGACATAGGGGTGAACAGAAATAACCTCGTAGCCCGCCTTGATGCGCGATGGCAGCTTAACACTACCGAAGGTCAAGAAAAGTGTCCGGGTCGGTACAAGGTCATTGTTGACCTTTTTCATGACCCTATGGACAGCCGTCACGCCCTGCTCAGCGAGGAAAGATTGAATCTCCTCGTCAGTCAATCCGTCGAGGGAGCTAGTATAGACTACACCACGAGACGAATTCAAAGTTCGGTGGGCCTCCACCCGGACAGGGAACGTGTACAGGAGTGTGGCCCGAAGCAGTTTTTGTGCCTGAAAGGCGCTCTCAGTTTCTAGTAATAAGGTACCGTTACGCAACCTGGTACAAGATTTGACAGATCCGGCTACGGCATCTACGCCCTTCTGGATAACGATAGGGTTGACAGAGGAAAAACCCTTTCCGTCCTCAGATCGAGAAACGACGAGGAACTGTGGGTCAGGCGGTAGTACTTTTTTCACTGGTGGCTGGTCATGTTTCCGTTTTTGGGCAGAAGTCGAGAGAGATGGAGTGAAATCCATTGCGGAGGAATCCCCCATGATTGCCAGCGTCTCCGATGGCGCGCTCCTTCCTTGTGGGGACCCTCTCAGAGGGCACTCCCGCCTTAGGTGAATGTTTACACCTCAGGTCACACCTCCCGAGAAACAGACGGAGGGGCCAATCGGCATGGTCAGAAGGTATCAGCTCAGGCAATCACCCCTCCCCGGGCCTGGCCTTTACCAGGGGGTACGCGCGTGCCTTACATGTCTACCCAGGGCGGGGAATTACGCGTTACCCCGTCACCGGCTACGCGTGCGAACGGGTGGGTCGGCCTTCAGGCACGCACAGGGAGGAAGGAAGAAGAGGAAAAAGGAGAGAAGGAGAGAGAGAGAGAGAGAGAGAGAGAGAGAGAGAGAGAGAGAGAGAGATAGGACAGACTGTCTCAAACGCCGAGGCGGAGACCAGAGAAGGCAATGAGAAGAAGGCAATGAGAAGAAGGCAATGAGAAGAAGGCAATGAGAAGAAGGCAATGAGAAGAAGGCAAGGAGAAGAAGGCAAGGAGAAGAAGGCAAGGAGAAGAAGGCAAGGAGAAGAAGGCAAGGAGAAGAAGGCAAGGAGAAGAAGGCAAGGAGATTTTGCAGGGGAAAGAGTAAGGAAGACAGTGAGGTGGAGAAGAGCAAAGAAAGGAACCAACCAAAGGCAGGAAGAAACGAGAAGTGAAAAAGCAAAATGACCGCAAATAGAGGTCGTGGAACCGTCCGTCTCCGGACGCAGGTGCTAACTACCCCCGTGAGGGGGAGGGACTCCTTTTAGTCGCCTCTTACGACAGGCAGGAATACCGCGGGCCTATTCTAATCCCCGGACCTGCAGGGGGGAAATAACACTGACCACCACTAGAACTCCTAAGACCCAATAACATACAATTGAGGTCAAAAAGGAATTGAAGGCTCTCAAACTAGCCTGTAAACTTGAGTCAAACTAAAGGCAACTGGATTTGATGGAATCTGTTCAAAATTCCAATTCCACAGTGGAAAGCATGTAAAAAATTTGCTAGCAGCATTCATTATTGATATTCTCCAAACTGGTAACATACCACACGATTTGAAAAGAACAAAAATTATAGCCATCTTAAAACCGAGTAAACCAAACGACAAATTGCAAAGTTACCGCCCCACTGCTTTACTTAGCACAGTATATGAACTTTCGGAAAGAATATTGCATAACAGAATCGGCTGCAAAGTTTTCCAAAACCTGCCTGCCGAACAAGCGTGATTTTACCCGAACCGCAGCTGCTCTGGCCAGATTGTCTCACTGACAATTTGTACTGAAGCAGGATTCCAAAACAAAATACTTCAACTCTGTTTATAGCTATTGCAGAGGCCTACAATACTGTGTGGAGACAAGGGGTTATATTCAAACTTTTAAGGAGTCATGCCATGCCTTAAACTTGGAAACTTCATCAATTTTAGCTTCCGAGTTCTAACGGGTGACAAAATGAGCCCTCTACGGAAGGTTAATAATGGCCTTCCACAAGGATCAGTGCTAGCCCCTCTTCTGTTTTTTTCGTTTATAAAGCAGACGTGTCTAAGAAGCGTCGAGGAAATTTGGATACGCTGACAACTGGGCTCTCGCTGCAACCCACAAACACCCAGGCATTACCGAGTCTGTCCCAACTGAAGACCTACGAATTGCTGGCAAATACTTCCATAACTGGAGGTTACAACCAAATGCTGCCAAAACAGAAGTCACCAGCTTCCACCATAACAAGCTCACATACAAGGAAATAAAGGTATATTTTGAAGGGAAACAGCTGTGCCATAACAAAGGTCCAGTGATCACTCTCGAGAGGACGCTCAGCTTCCAAGAGCACTTGCTGAAAACTGCCATTAAGATGAAGTCGAGAAACAACATCCTGCAGAAACTTTGTGGCACGGCATGGGGATAATTAGCTACAACATGAAGGACATCTGCTCTCGGACTGGTGTGTCCTGTGGCAGAACACACTCGTCGGTACGCAGCTCGACCAGACTGTGCGCATCATCATAGGGACAGAAGAAATACTTCAAGTTTTTGGCTGTCTATTCTCCGCCACATAGCTCCCCCACTTTTGCACTGTGAAGCTGCTCTCGAGCAGGAGTTTGCAAAAATAGCTGACGATCCTTATCTCCCCGTACACGGGAACATTTCTGTAATCAGTAAAAGCATATTTCACTCTCATCACCCACCTCTACAAGGCGCAAAATCTCTGACGGACAATGAGCAACAACAGTGGACCGATGGACAGAAATGTGGCTGAACGACGCTATATCGGAACGGCTGAAGGTGTCCCGCATCTCGACCGGGTCACTAGGGTTTTGAAGGTGGTCGCAAGATATTGTCTGCACTCGATAGAATAAGGACAAATAGTGAAAGACGTGCTCACTCCGTGTACAAATGGGGATTATGGTGGAGAACAACAAACTGCTTAGCACATCATATAAATATGCCCAAATTGACACTTTCCTATCTGGAGGAGCTCCTGTTAGCAACTAAGGCATCAATTGTGTGTGTTCAGCAAGCCTGTGACCTTCTGTTCTTTGTAAATACTTGCATGTAAATTTAATCACCTTATAATCGTGACTTTTTTTACGTCAAATACCTGCATATGTATTGTTAAAGAAAAAAAGCGTTTCCTTGTGTGACATGAGCCTAGCCGTACGATAAATAAATAAACCACCATAGTACACTTTCTCAGTGATATAAATGTCTACACTATGACCATTTACACAATCATAAGTTATGTTATTTTTCTTCTTCATACAGTGATCTATGTCACATCTCTCCCTCAAACAAAATGCCTCCCTCGCCACCCAACCCCCCCCCCCCCCCGCCACACACCCATGCACACGTACGACCCCCCCACCGGCCAGATACACACACAAAACCACCACCACCACCACCAACAACAACAACAACAGGAAAATTGAAAGCTTATTATTTCTATTAGCCACGAATCTGTTACGGTGTCGTAATAGGAGGAGAGGTGTAGTCCTACGTGGTGCGTCCCAGGTGGCGGATAGGAGGGGTCCTCACCAGCGTGCTGGCGGACTTGAGCAAAATAAAATAGCTCTCACAGACCAAACACACATTCCATCAATCTCATATTTCACCATCCATAATTCAACCATCACCTTTCCAGATCACATCTGGAATTGTAAACCCTGACCTTGGTCAGACACTTGATCATTGATCAGATAATCAAACAAATAGGAGGAGTCATCTATTGAAAGAATCCACCAGTTTGGACAGTCACGACGAGATTATCCGGTTGAAGACACCATTCGAATATGGTGGGGTGTCACATAGAGGACATAGGCGAGTCTGAGCGCCTAGTGATGCACTGAATGAACACAAAAACATGCAACATATTCCACACAAGAAGGTGCTAAAATTTAAAAAACCAGGAAAATTTTCATATTTTGCAACAGTAAATATTTATTCTTTAAGGAAAGTCGATAAATTGAAACATTTAACAGATGTCTTAGGTCAACAGAACACAGTTATCACAGCCCTCCAAGAGTTACGCAATACTGACAGGGACATGATTGAATCAGGAGGATTTTGACTTTATAAGAGACCACCAGGCGAAAGGGTAATAGAAAATCTTCCCGAATTCGGTGTGGGTTTCTTGGTACACAATAAAATATTGGATTCCATTGAGGATTTTTCATCCAATTCTTCAAGAATGGCATTGTTAACAATTAAGGTGGAAAACAAAATACACACTGATAAATATCAGTTGGAGCCAACTGATGTTAAAAATAGAACTGACAAGGATGGAAGAGAAAAATACTGGGATAAACTCGATCAACTAGTAAGGACCATACCGGAAACTAACATTAAAATTCTGCTTGGAGACTGTAATGTGAAGATAGGGCGAGAGAAGAAATTTTGAGGTGTGGTGGGGCAATGGCCAGTGCATAAACTTACAAATGAGAATGGGGAACGGTTAACTGAATTTTGTACTACAAATGGATTGGTTTTGAAGACAACCAGGTTTAAGAGAAGACCACATAAGTTAATGACATGGAAATGTCCTAACGTCAAGCTAGGAGAGTTCCAGATAGATCATGTGGCCATGGATCAGAAATTCCATAAAGAAATCTCTGATGTTAAAGTGCTGCGTGGCATCATTGTTGATTCAGACCACTACATTTCAAAAATTAAAATCAAACTAACACCTAAAGAAAAAAAACAAACCTCAAAAGCTAGATACAAAGAGAACATATGGCCCTAGTTATATTATTAATAATCAGATATATTACAAGAGGTCAAGAATACCTTTAAGTGACAATCTATAAGCCACTGTCAATCGATTAAAAGCCTTGGCTGAAGAAGTAGCTCCTGTATGGAAATGCAAGAAACATGCTTGGTGGAATGAGGAATGTGATGTACCGATTAAACGTAGACATAAGGCCTGGTTAAATGACCAACAAAAGAGAACTGAAAGCTCCAAGGAGGAATTAATAAATGCTAGACGATCAACCACCAAAGAAATTAGAAGGGTCAAAAGGCAATTTCATAAGGACTTGCTAAAATCTATTGAGGATACCTTCAAACGCCACAAGACAAGGGATTACTATCAGACATTCAAACAGTACCAGTCGAAATACACTCCACCTACTCTTATGTTAAAAGATATAAACGGAAATGTAGCACATAACAATTATGATAATTTAATGATACTGGCTAAATATTTCAAACAGTTACCAAATAGCGCGGAACCTGAGCATCATTTGGAATTTGACCCCTATCCAAAAAACAAAATGCATTTAGAAAAAGTTATACCACCACAGCCAGATGAAGTACAAGCAGCGATTAACTCACTTCGGAATTATAAAGCAGCAGGTGAGAACCAACTAGTGGCAGAATTTTGGAAATACGCAAATGTACAAATTATTCTGAACTTACACAAACATCTTAACGATATTTGGAATACTGAGAAGTAACCAGAGGAATGGAATGTTGCAATAATCCATCCACTACACAAAAAAAGGAGATAGATTGGATCCAAATAATTATTGGGGTATATCCCTGCTGGATACTACTTATAATTTTTTTCCAACGTTCTGTATTTCAGAATTCATGAACAGCTTGATGGTGAACTAGGCAAATATCAAGGAGGCTTTCGTCCAGGACGGAGCTGTCCTGATCAAATCATTAGTCTCAAAAGGATAATGAAACATCAAAGGGTCAGGGACAAGAAACTAGTGATCAAATCTGTCAATTTTAAAAAAGCCTACAATACATCATGAATCTCTACTGTCAATTCTTAAAGAATTTGGTTTACATCAGAAACTTGTCAACCTCGTTGCAGTCACCCTTCGAAATACTAAAGCTAGAGTAAGGTTCAGAAATGAATTCTCTGAACCTTTTGAGATTCATACTGGCCTTCGACAAGGCGATGGATTGTCTCCATTATTCTTCAATTGTGTGCTGGAAAAAATCATGCGTGAATGGAATAAGATATGTCCACCACCTGTTAAGATTGCATTTGCAGATGATTTGGCGCTGTTGGCAAACAATATTGATGAAGCAAAGGTTCAGGTAGAACAACTAGAACGATTAGCGGCAAAGGTCAGATTGTAAATTTCGTTTGAGAAAACAGAAATGATGTCCAGCTTCTCAGTTGACACATCCCATATCATACTCCATAACGATCAAAAAATTAAGGTAGTAAAAAAGTTTAAATATCTTGGGGAGATTATTACCTGGAACGTTAATGAAAAAGCATCAATAGATAGTAGAACATTAAAACTTCAGCGAGCGCAGAGAACCTTGTGGCCAACCTACAAAAAACGATCTCTCTCAATAAATGCTAAATTTCAACATTACTCCTCCGTCGTTAAACCGGAAGCAACATATGCAAGTGAAAGATTATTCAGACTAAATATTCAAGTAACAACTGAAAAATTGCAGAAAGTTGATAGAAGAATACTCCAAACAATTATCAGTAAGAACCACCAAGTTAATGGGCAGTGGAGACTTTTGCCCAATTCAGACGTGTATGAAGAAAGTGAATCCATTATTGGTACAATGCGGAAAAGAAGGATTGCATTTTTCGGCCACATATTTCACCTACCAAATACTAGAATCCTGAAGCAGCTTTTTGACTACTTCTGGAACAGTAAAACCAAAAACATCTGGTTTAACGAAGTACAAAGTGATCTGAAAGAACTGAACATCACCAGACACCAAATTCAACAAAGAGAAGAGAAACTGCTTCTGAAGAACAAATATACACGGCTGGCATTCAAACTGTCAGAACGGAAGAAGTATGTCATATCTGCAGAAGAACGAGCAGCCAGATCACAGCGGATGAAGGAGTTTTGGGAAACGAAGAAATTGCTGACTTCTAAGACTTAAACTTAATTATTGTAGACTCTGCTGCATTATGTTTGGTTTTAATGCTCTAATGAGGGCGTAAACTATGTAAATAAATAAATGAAATGTCGTGTGACTAGGGCCTCCCGTCGGGTAGGCCGTTCGCCTGGTGCCGGTCTTTCGATTTGACGCCACTTCGGCGACCTGTGCGTCGATGGGGATGAAATGATGATGATGATTAGGACAACACAACACCCAGTCCCTGAACGGAGAAAATCTCCGACCCAGCCGGGAATCGAACCCGGGACCTTAGGATTGACATTCCGTCACGCTGACCACTCAGCTACCGGGGGCGGACACTAAATAAATAAATAAATATTAGCTACCAAGGAAAACTGAAAGCTTATTGTTTCAAAAATATCATACGTATTATGATGCTATTAAATACCAATTTGCATGAGAAACTCTACTAGATTTGTTGACTGAAAAGCATCAAGCAGAAGTGCAATCTTGCAATTTTTTCATATTTTGTACAGAAGAGAATGTAAGTATGGACTGGGATACAGGAATTTAAAAGTCATTTATTTTCACTGTAATTTTATTTCTGTTAACTTCACCCTCATCTGATCAAAAGATTATGATCCCAGAAGACAATGTTTTCATAGAAGAATAGCTTTTTAAACTATGTGAAGAAATCAAGCTACGTAAAATTTGTTCAAGACTAAAAGCTGCTTCGGGCAAAAGAGAATGAACGAACTGATATAAACTTGTTGACTGCACACAATGTAGACTTTTCGTAAAGTTTTGCAGTTTTACACACCAATTAATTCAATTACAGGGCTTGAAACACGCCCAAAATTTTGATGCTGTTAATCTGTCAATCCTCCGTTGCTACTAAAATTATATTAATGGTTTTTAGTTTGGATGTACAGCCATTACCTGAAACTTATTACTACAACACAGTACAAATTTTATGAAATTTCACTTTCACATTATGTCACCCTTCACTAAGAGTGTCCACCTAACAAAGTATTAAAATTTGCAAGCAAGAAATTTGTTTATCTTGCTTTGTTCATTTAGAATTCCCTATATCACTCAGCGTGGAGCACAAACATATCTATGTCTATGTCCTGCAAACAACTGTGAAGTGCATAGCAGAGGGCACTTCCCATTTCACCCCACGTTAATGCATCATCCTGTTTCCTTTTCGTACGGAGTTTGGGAATGCCTACATGCGTCAATGCACACTGTAATTAATCTTGTTTTCATGATCCCTCCACAAGTGATACCTATGAGCACTTGCAGGATATCACTAGATTCCTCACTTAATACCGACTCCTTCATTTGGTACATAGGTCTTCGCACAACCGATCAAGTCTCTGTTCCGGAACTGTACAAGTCTCTCCCTGTTCAAGTTTTTCCAGTTTAGCTTAGTTTGTTTCATGTTCCATCCATCATTTGCACAATAAATTGTGTAACAAGCCATCAAACATTATTTTGTAAATATCGTTACATGCCAATCATTTACAAGTGGTAAAAAAAAACAGATGTGTGTGAGTTATACCTACCCACCACCTTTTATACATTAAAACAACAGAAACTGGTGACCTCTGTGCAAAAGGAGAATAACTTATGTTTCAAAAAAACCTGACCTCTAGCATAGGCAGTGGACTCATTAATGTGTATAATCAGTGCAAAATAGGGGTATCTCCAGTATTTATCACTTCCTCCCAGTGAAGTGATAGTCGGATAAGATTCTAAAGCTTATAGGGTCCGATATATGTTATGGTAAAAAGTTTCAGTTACCTCCATTTTGCACTGAGATCTTCAATTATTCTACAGAATATAAGCAGTCAAGGAGAAAAATTTTTCAGTTTGTTTTAAAATTTTACTTAGCGATCTGTCAGACATTTAATGTAACTGGATGAGTGATGAAAAATTTTGGTTGCAGCACTGTGTACCTTTTTTGTGCCAAAGACAATCTTAATGTGGTATAATTTATGTCTTTTTTTCTTCTATTATTTTAATTATGTAAATCATTCTTCATTTTCAGCTGCAGTGGATTATTCATCACAATCTTCATGACAGAAAAACTATACTATGAAGCAGCAGCTAACTGCTCAATACTCCCTGCCAGGTCATAAATATGCAACATAAACAGCGAGGGTACCATCATACTTCCCTTTTAGCTCTGTTGGTGACTCTCTAACCAACATAACATGTTACATCCTACCTACCAAACAATCCTCAATCCAAACACAAATTTGGTTTGTTAACTCAAAGGATCATACTTTCATTAACCCATTAGCGCCAGAATTAATTTTTTCGTGATTTTTTTTTAAATTTGTGTTGTTATGTCTGTAACAGGCATAAATTACACAACAGAGTTGTTTCGACGAAAGTCATTACCGCCATTCGCGAGATATTCGATGTTGCCATACGGTAACACTAGGTGCTTTCACTACCTAAATTTATCTGGATTACAACTTCAACTAAAGTAAGTAGATTACTGAAATTTCTTATTACATACACAAGTTTTGTGCAAATTTATTATTCAGTCTTAATCATACAATTGATACTTTATAACGCAGTACAATTAATAATCAAAAATCAAGTCTTAACTCAGCATTATTTTACATGAAATGGAATAAAACAGTCAATACACAATCCCACATTACACTTTGAACACATTGATCGCACAATAGATTTACAGTCCTTGTGTGCACACCTTTTCTTCTTCTTTCCTTCTGTCTGCTGGACGAGGTGGTCAGTCTTATCAAACCTAACTGAATCTGACATGCGGCAGTCGCAACATGCCCTTGATGCAGATGGTCTCCCGGCTCCTTTTGGTAAAGCTTGGTGTCTTTGCAAGTACATTGTTGCTACTTCTCTCTTGAAATCAAGCTGAGAAATGGTTTGGTTTCTTGCTTTATTATACAAAATCCAACTGTTCTGTATGGCGACATCTAACATCTATGTAAAGAGACACCAGTACCATTTCTTGCTTATTATTGCAACGTGATAGCATGCTAGATTCTGATCCATCTGATCAGTACCTCCCATATATGTATTATATATGGCTATCAGTTTTGGTCTGGGAATAATTATATTTCACTTTTTTAGTTGCGAGAATCTCTTGACTTGGCCAACTTCTTGTGCACCACATGAAGAAGAGATCATTATGAGAACTGAGCTGTCCAGCCACCGCACATACAATAATACATCATTCTTCTATATTGCTGTCTCAAAATATCCCCGATCTTTCTTGAAAAATAATTTTGGGGCTCAACAAACACATCACCTTCAATATCGTCATTATAAAGAATCTCCAGCGCCTCAGCTAGCGAGAAACATCTTCTGAAACAAAAAAGAGAAAAATCGTCCTTTTACTGAGTACAAGCGCAACACCGACGTTCAAACGGCCTAAATGAGCGTAATTTATTTCACAGCAAGCAGTAACCTCCAAAGAATATATATGTGAGTATTCAAAGCACAACCATACTAAAAAACCAAATTATATGTCGTAAGTTACTGTGTAAAACATACTTACTCGAACTTATACTTCATTTTTCTTAGTCATTCAGCAAACAACGAGTTCCAACACTGCTTACACCGCAGAATTTAAATGTATTGTTAAAACTGTTGCATTGTAGTGATCTTTACAGTCTTGTGGAACGGCATCTAGTGCTGCCAACACTCTCGCTTCGTTGATGTCGTGGAATCAACGATTTTAAAAAAGTGTTACAAATGTTGCCTTATGGCAACGCACGGCGCTAATGGGTTAATAAGTATTAGGATTGTACTGAAGCAAATGCTTTTCAGGAGGCAGGAAATACTGCATCCATTATATTGCCTTGATCCATGGCTTTCAAGACATCATTAGAGAAAGCAGAAGGCAGGTTTCATGTGACCAATATTTTCATAATCATTACCAGTTGCAATTACATTTGAGATACCTCATTACATTTGGATTCAGAAAATGTTACAATCTTCAGCAAAAAAATGGATATCGATGATACTGAACAGTAATTTTGTGGATCACTTCTGCTACACTCTCTCTGTCCACCTGCTCCTCCCTCATCTCTCTGTCCACATCCTCCTTCCTCTTATTTATATCATTTTCTCCCTCCCTTCTCTGTCAGTCTGCGACCGTAGCAGTCCCGCGGTTCTGGACTACAGCGCCAGAACCGCATGGCCACCGCGGCCGGCCTTCTTCACTTACTAATGGCACACTATTTGTTGCTGTAGGTACACTTTTCTTCAGAAGTAAGAGAGATTCTTCGATGAATTTTGCACACTATACAAACCATACTTAAAGGTGTATGAAACTCTAAAATTTTCCAAATCTATTAAAAACTGTGATAAAAATTGAGGTAATTAACTATAAAATTTGTGTTTTTTGTAAACATGAAGTTTAAAATATAATAGTTCATTCGTTTTTTCATAAATTAAATAAATTCTAGAGTTTCGTACACCTGTAAGTATGGTATGTATGCTGCGCAAAATTCATCGAAGAAAGAATCTAACATATGAAGAAAAGTGTACCTATAGCAACAAATGCTGCCATTAGTAAGTGAAAAAATGATGAAATTTGACATGTAAAAAAAATTACTTCGTTATGTTTTCGAACTTCCACTGCAACGAGTGTGAATCCTGAATCCTTCCTAGTGATGCTGACAAAGTTTTATGAATTTATTTGTAAAAGTATAGACACTGGAAATTAAAAATGTCCTGTGATGCCTCTCCTGCTCCAAGTCGGCCCATTCGACGTCCTACCCCCCTTAACACATTAAAACACAGGAACTAACACATAAATGAGGATCAAACTTGGTAGCATTAATGTCGAGGACATGGGGAAGAGATATAATGCTAAATCAATGCAACTGAAACACTTAATGTGGTGCTACGGTACATTATACCATTACATACTGGTACTGTTATTGCTACAGAAGAGCCTCAATATGGTGCCCATCAGATGAGTTTGCAAGCACAGGATTGCATTCTCCAAAGCAGAACGAAGTATGTCCATAGGTATGCTGGTTATCTCTCTTGATATGCTGCACTTCAGATCAGCAAGTGTGTGGATGTTTCCTTGGTAAATCCTGTCTTTCAAGTAGTCCCACAACCAGAAATCGCAAGGAGTGAGATCAGGTGATCATGCCGGCCAAGCATTTGGAAACGATTGGCTGATAATTCGATCATTTCCAAATGTGTTTCAGAGAAGCAGGTGAACTTTATGAGTGATGTGCAGTGGGGACACTGGTGAAGCATACTGCAGTAATGCTGGCCAGCCACACTGCACATCTTTGGTCCTTGAGCACCAGCCTTTGCAAAAATGTATGGGCCAATGATGAACATAGCTGTGAAGCCACACCATATGGTAACATATTTACCATACAGAGGAACTTCAGGCACAGTGACTGGAGGTGAAGATCCCCACACCGGCAATTCTGTGTGTTCACCTCGTACGATAAAAGAAAAATGAGCTTCGTCTGTCCGTACGATGGTCCACGACTAGCCCTTGTCAACTTCAACCCTTGCAAGAAAGAGAAGAGCAAAGTCAACACCTCGTTGTGTCTCCTGTGGTGCAAGCTGTTTCAGGACAGTTGCACTGTTACACATGGAAATCATGCACCTCAAACAGCAGTGATCAATGTCTTGTAAATAATTACTATTAAAAACAGTCTTGATCACGATTTATTTAACAAGGTGACCGGTTTCGACCACTACTGTGGTCATCTTCAGACCATTGAGTAGGAACCCCTTTCTGTTGGAGAATCAGATTCTCCAACAGAAAGGGGTTCCTACTCAATGGTCTGAAGATGACCACAGTAGTGGTCGAAACCGGTCACCTTGTTAAATAAATCGTGATCAAGACTGTTTTTAATAGTAATCATCTACATACAATATTTTTGTACAGTTAGGAGAACAATACCGTATATCATTAACATAAATCAAGAAAAGAAGAGGTCCCAAGACAGAACCTTGAGGCACTCCATATTTGATATCAGTAATTTTAGATTTGTAAGACCCACTGTTTGTTTTAAGCAAGACAAATTGTTTTCTATTGCTCATATACAATTTTATTAGCTCATAGCCAGTTCCTCCGATACCAAGGTTCCACAGCTTGTCAAGTAATATGGTGATGTTGACACAATAGAAAAGCTTTTTCTAGATCAAGGGACACTCCAGTTACATACTCCTTGTTCTCTATGGTTGTCATTATTTTGTCTATTAATTGTGCTGCTGCTACTGATGTTGACTTGTTTTTCATAAAACCATTCTGATTTTCAAATATTAAATTGTGTTGACTCACGAATGTCATTAGTCTAGTATAAATAACTTCTCAACTACCTTAGAAAATGCAGGTAAGATTGAGATGGGGCAGTAGTTTTCAATTTTAGATTTATCACCTTTCTTGTAAATCGGGGTTACCTGTGCTATCTTTAGACTACATGGGAAACAACCTGATGCAATTACATCATTTACTGCTGTGGCCATGGCATCAGATATGTTGTCTATGCATCTTTTCAGTGTACTGATAGACTATCCATCATAGCCTTCTGATTTTGTATTTTTTAATGACATTACTATGTTTTTGACTTCCTTGTTATTGGTTGGGGCCAAGTATATGCTTTGTTTGATTGGAATGCCCCTATATCTATGCTGAAGATTCTTAAAATGGTCATTGACAGATTTTCCAACAGAAGAAAAGTACTCATTAAAAACATTTGCAATCTGACATTGACATTTCATGATATGCCCTTTATGGTTTATAGTAAAATCACTTGTTGATCTGTCCTTACAATCCCTAAAGCTATTCATTACTTTCCAAACAGCTAAACCTGTGTTAGTAGGGTTTCTTAACATTGTGGCTACATATTTACTTTTAGTTTCTAGCAGGAGATCTTTATAGTAATCCTGATAGTTCTTAAATTCTACCTTTAGTCTATTATTATTGTTATTATTTGTCATTGCATATTGGAAAAGTCTAAGTTTCTCTCTTGCTGTTTTTACTGCATGATTTATCTAGTTATTTTTTTGTATATTTTTGCAGTCATTTACTGTAAAGGTCATTTCTGGACATGAGACATTGAAGCAGTAATAAAAATCTGATGAAAAATCACTGAAAGTAATGCTGTTTTTTTCACCCCATTGTAAGCTTTCCAGCAAACTGTTGAAATCTTTAACATTGTCGTCATTGGTGATTCTTCTTGTCACATATTGTTTCTCTTTTCTATTGACATGAAGATTTTCAGCTTCTATCAATACCTGTACTGCGTGGTGGTCAGAAATGGCAAGCTTCATAACTGATGCACTGCATGTGAAGTGGGACATGTTAGTTATAATGTTGTCAATGCATGATTTTACACTATTGACCTCTCTAGTGGGCTTGTTTATCAGAAATGTTAAGTCACATTGAGCTAGTATTAGCATCAGTTTTTTAGATACAGAGTCACTGGACAGCATGTCAATGTTTATGTCTCCAGTTAGTATTATGTTAACCCAGCCATTTTTATTGCAGTGTTTACTGTCAATGTCAACAAGCAGGTCATTAAGAACATCAAAGAAACTATCTAGGTTACCAGATGGAGGTCTATATAGGCCTATAATAATTAAGTTCTCTTTCCCCCACTTATAATTAATTGCTGCTAGTTCTATTACACCCTCAATGCTGAAAGCACTTACATCTATTACACTATAATTACTACCACTGGCTGCAAAGATAGCTTATACTGTATGTGAGAACATGGCAGTATCAGTAAAAGAAAATGTAATAATGTATACATCTTCCTCTACATCTATGCTCTGCAAACCACCACACTGTACATGGAAAAGGTACAGCACACTGTACTAGTTAGTAAGGTTTCTTCCCATTCCATCCACATATAGAGTGTGGGAAGAATGACTGAATTCCTCTGTCCATTCAGCGATTATTTTAATCTTGTCCTCACAATTCCTATGTGACTGATACATAAGAGATTTTAGTATATTACTAGAGGCATTATTTAATGCTGGTTCCAGAATTTTGTTAATAGACTTTCTCAAGATGGTTTATGTCTATCCTTAAGAGCCTGTCAGTTCAGTTTCTTCAGCATTACTGTAACACTCTCCCATAAGTCAAACAACCCCATCACCATTCATGCTGCCCTTGGCTGCATATGTCCAGTATCTGTTGTACATCCTGTTTGGTAAGAGTCCCACAAACTTGAGCAATATTTTAGAACTGGTCACACAAGTGATTCATAGGCAATCTCCTTTGTAGACTGATTGCACTTCCACAGTATTCTACCAATAAACCAAAGTTACCCACGACTGAGCCTATGTGATCATTCCAATTCGTATCCTTACAAAGTGTTACACTCAGGTATTTGTATGGGTTGGCCAATTCCAGCAGCGACTCCAAGATATTATAGTCATAAAATAGTACACTTTTTTGTTTTGTGAAGTGCACAATTTTACATTTCTGAACGTTTAAAGCAAGTTGCCAGTCTTTGCACCACTTTGAAATCTTATCGAGATTTGACTGAATATTTATGCAGGTTCTTTCAGATAGTTCTTCATCATAGATGAATGCATCATCAAAAAAAGCCTGATTTTACAATTAATATTGTCTGCAAGATCACTAGTATATAACATTAACAGCACAGATCCCAATACACTTCCCTGAGGAATGCCTGAAGTTACTTCTACATCTGAAAATGACTCTCCATCCGAGATAACATGTTGTGTACTCCACACCAAAAACTCCTCAACCCAATTACAAATTTCACTTGATATCCCATATGATAGCACTTTTGACAATAAGTGTAGGTGAAGTACTGAGTCAAATGCTTTTCGGAAATCAAGAAATACAGCTTATACCTGGGTGCTCCTCCTTCCAATGCTTTTACCTTGTGATGTGAGAAATGTGAGAGTTGGTTTTCATGTGATCAATGTTTCCAAAATTCATGCTGGTTGGCATTAAGAAGGTCATTCTGTTCAAGATACCTCACTGTGTTTGAGCCCAGATTATGTTCTAAGATTCTACAACAAATTGATTTCAAGGATAATGGGCAATAGTTTTGTGGATCACTTCTACCACCCTTCTTGTAGACATATGTGACCTTCGTTTTTTTACAAGAAATGGACCAGCTCTTTTTCCAAGGGATCTATGATAGATTATAATTAGAAGAGGGGCTAACTGAGCTGCCAATTCAGTGTAAAACCTGATAGCAATTCCATCCAAGCCTGGAGTTTTGTTCAGTTTTAACGATTTCAGCTGTTTCTCAACATCACTGACGCCAATGCTGATCACACTTGTCTTTACAATGGTACAAGGATTAGACTGGGGCAACTCTCCTGAATATTCCTATGTAAAGGAACATTCAAAAATGGAGTTAAGCATTTCAGCTTTTGCTTTGCTACTGTCAGTTTCAGTTCCTGTCTCTTTCACTAGAGACTGGAAAGTAACTTTGGCGCCACTTACAGCCTTCACAAACAACCAGAATTTCTTCGGGTTCTATGAAAGATCATTTGATAATATTCTGCTATGATAGTCACTGCAGGCATTACATACTGCTCTTGACAGTCAAACACAGTTAATTCAGTATCTCTCTATCTATAGTCATATCCTTTGTTTTACACCTATTATGCAGTAATCTCTGTTTCTTTGGAATTTTCTTTACAGTGACTGTATACTATGGAGGGACCCCCTCCATTACATACTGTTCTACTGGGTAAATATCTATCCAGTGCCTGGTCAACTAGTCTTTTAATCTTGAGCCAGAGTTCCTCTACATGCTCCTCCCGTGTGCTGAACATTTCAAGTTCCTCATTTAGCTCTGACACTACTGATTTTTTATTTAGTTTACTGAACACATACATCTTTCTGCATGATTTAGTTGTCCTTTGTTCTTTGATAATCATTGTTTTCACAACTGCATCGTGGTCACTGATACCAGTTTCAGTGTGGATATCATCACACAGGTCAGGTCTATTTGTTGCCATTAGATCCAATATATTTCCATCATGAGTGGGTTTCCAAACTATCTGTTCTATATAGTTTTCAGAGAAGGCATTTGGTAATGTTTCACAGGATGTCCTATCATGCCCACCACTAACAAAACTGTAATTTTTCCAATTAATTGTTGGATGATTAAAGTCTCCGCCATCAATTATAGTATGATTGGGGAACTGACATACAAGAGAATGGAGGTTTTCTCTAAAGTTTTGAGCTACATAAGAAGATGAGTTTAGTGGGCAATAAAAGGATCCAATTACCATTTCCCAGATAACCGCAAATGCAGCTTCAATTTCTGTGGATTTGAGTTTCTTGTCTACTGCAACAAATACACCACTTTCATTACCCGTTTGCCTATTCTTTTGAGATACACTTCAATTTTCCCCAAAAGTCTCACTGCTGTCAATTTCAGGTTTTTGTATCTTGTATTATGTGAGCTTCAGCACCTTCCATGAGCACTTCAAACTCTATCATTTTGTTGCAAATGCTTTGCTTGCCTAGCATTAGGATTTTAATACTGTCACCTTTGGGAGGCATTTCTTCAGCCTTACACTGATACTTCTGGGTTCGCTACAGTTATCATCTACCTGAGTAGTGGCCTCTGATGTGTAATGCTCACATGACCCATTTAGGGGGACCCTACAGTTTTCAATCCTATGGTGCAAGTCCAGTAAGTCACAGCCTAGCTCGTCACAGAACCTTCGAGAACTCTAGTTCAGTACTCCCACTCAACTTAGAATCAAAGGGGTATGATCAGTTCTGGGATCAATGCTGCAAATTGTGAGCTTCACTGAAACCTCCTGCACAAGTCTGGTCTTCTCAACCCCCACTGCCACTCACCGGAATGACCCAAGAATGACTTCGGAGCCCAGACGACAGGCATCATTTATTCCAATGTGCATCACAATGTGCAGTTAGTTGCATCTCTGATCCATAAATGACTGCTGGAATAGTCTCTTCAACATGTTGAATGAGACTCCAGGTACACACAGTGAGTGCACCTGGTGTCCTTTCCTCCCCCTTGCTGACATTTCCCTAAGGGGTACCACCATTTGCCATACGTTTGAACTGCTGGCAACTAATAGAGGCCTACCCTTTTGTGTTTGCCTCCTCCTGACACCAAAAAAACAGTGAATGTGAAAAAATCCAGTCTTCAGGATGTCATCAAAACTAGACATAGTTGTCTCACTGGGAATTCCGCGATCGTTCAATAAGTAAAATATGGAGTTTCAGTCTTCGATCGCTATTCTTTATTTTCAATTACCGGTTTCGGGCTAGCTGCCCATCTTCAGATCATATGTTGTAGTTACAGAGTAACTTGTCCGTACAGAACACACTGTTCACTGTCATAAGTAAAGTTACTCTGTAACTACAACATATGATCTGAAGATGGGCAGCTAGCCCGAAACCGGTAATTGAAAATAAAGAATAGCGATCGAAGACTGAAACTCCATATTTGACTTTTTTTATTCAGGATGTCAGTTTGAGAAAAATCAGTCAGGTCTGCATAACATGGCAGCTGATTTGGTACTGACTCTCTGACATGACATTGTTAACAGCTGCTTGTGACACTCTCATGGTGCTCCTCTAAGTTTCACACAATAATGCTACACATTCTTCTTGAGGTGTTTTTTGTATCTGAAAGTAAAGATGTTTGAAGATTCCATCTTGAACAGAAGAAATTTTACTTTTTCTTTCATCAGTACATGTTTTAGTGATGTTACACTGTCAATGGGCTCCCTTTATTTTATGTAACAGCACATTTAGTTTTTTGTGTTGCTTTCCATTTTCTACAGTGCAGCTGATGTTTGAATAAAGTTTGTCACGAACAATTCTGTGGTTAGGGGTTGTGATATCCAGACTGTCAAAACTCTATGAACTGAATTCACAGCATGCACTGTTCACAATACTGTCAACTATTTTCTTCAGTCTTGATAATGCTTCATTATTTCAACTATCAAATCAATAATCTACTTATAAAGATTATAACCTGAGCGTCGCAATCAGTCACAAGTTTGGTATTAAAGGTTGATTTACATTTAACTATGCTTTTCTTACATGCCTGTTAGCAATCAGTTTCATTGATGACTTCATGACTGGCCATTGCAAAAGTTATAAGCCAAACACATTACGTGGCCACAAATACAGGGTGACAATTATTGAACTATATGAAAAAAACCTATGATGTGCACATACTTTATTGACCATATAAACACCACTACAGATATTCAAATTTAGGTTATGACATGTTTGATATGCATGCCAACATTAGTAATGATGTGGAGCAGATGAATAGTGAAAGTCTGCACGACCTGCTGAAGTGTCGTAATATTGATGCTGTCGATGACCTCCTGAATGGCTGTTTCCAGATCAGCAGTGGTGTCGGTGTTATTGCTGTACACCTTGTCTTTAATACACCTCTGCAAAAAGGAGTTGCACGTGTTCAGATCTGGAGAATGTGTCAGCTAATCGATGCTCGTGCCAGTGGCCTCTGAGTACCTCAGAGTCAGAATGCAACCCCAAAGAGCTCCACAGGTCATCAGACACACTCCTGCATCAATGGAGTCGAGATCCATCTTGCATGAACCACATCTTGTCAAAAAATCAGTGTCACTTTAGATAATGGTGATGAAATTACATTCCAAAACCTTTGTGTACCATTCCGTAATCACCGTGCTATCAAGGAATATTGCACCGATTATTCTGTGACCGAACATTGCACACCACAGATACTTCTCGATTGCGAAATGTGGATTCTCAGTCCCCCAAATGCTGTCGATGCTGCTGTCAGTTTTGCTTATTGACGAACCCATCCAAATGAAAGTGGGCTTTGTCGCTAAACCCAACAGTATTCACATCGAACTCCAGTTCGTCAATTCTGTGGACAATAGTGATGTCAAGACACAACAAGTGTTCCGTGATCCTGGGATTTAATGGCTGATGGATTTGAATCTTTTTTCGGAAGGAATGTAGGTCTTCATCAACAATTTGTCGCTGTGTCTCCCAGTTGATTCCCACCTGTTGTGTATCTTGTCTATTCAATTTCCTGGGGCTTGTCTGAAACACAGCATGTGTCTTCTCATTGAGGTGTTTTCACCCTTTACGGACGATCGACATTGTCAACACTGTCATCATGAACACTACCCATTCTCTCAAAATTCCGAATCAAATTCTAGATTGTTAGCACACTTGGACTAGTTGCCTTCAGCTTGAACTCGGTCACAAACTTGCTTTGAACTACAGTTGGGTTGTTGTTGCTTGCATAGTAGGCCTTCATAAGTGCTATAAGCTTAAGCATGCTGTACAGTGACATTTTCACGTGCAAATGGCTGACAACAAGGCGCATGTGAATGCACATACTAATTGCCATCATGTCTTGTGGCCAACTGTGCATATTGAACAACCTAACACAGACCATTCAGAATTTATGACGATTTTATTTAATATAGTACACTGGACATAATAGACACATGGCTGTGGTGTGTATTAGCTGCTGGTGTCAAATTGAAGAAGTTTTCTCCTCTGCATTACCCAACACTTTCTTTGTTCTTTATGGGGAAGATAAATTCACAGAATAGCCAGAATGTTAGATTTTTTGACTCAAGACATTCAGAATATACTTCTGGAAATTTAAGTGATGTGACACCTCTTCTTTACCTCTTGGTTGAACTACGTAGTAGTTATAGTATATATCTTATGCCCCACACTACCACCAACCACAATACCACAACTACCACTGGCCTACTT
This sequence comes from Schistocerca cancellata, assembly GCF_023864275.1. Lineage (NCBI taxonomy): Eukaryota > Metazoa > Arthropoda > Insecta > Orthoptera > Acrididae > Schistocerca > Schistocerca cancellata. The sequence continues at coordinate 36,783,543 of NC_064627.1, forward strand.
CATGTCAGTCTTACTTCTCGGCACATTAATATGACTTCCAGGCAACCAAAATTAAGAACTGACTTCCACTATTTTAAAAAATGCTAATAACTAGACATCTGGTACACCAATGGATAGAATTCTCTCAATTTTCTCACTCATAACTAAAATAATCTTTGCAATAACTACCATCTGCATGAAGAACAGCATGTGCTGCTTTTCATGCATACTGTTAGAAATTTTTTTATGTTTTTTAAGCTACTTAAGTTGGGAGCAGAAGCTTCAAAGTTTTCACCTTATGTGTTGAATAGTTATTACACAGTTTTTTCTATTCCAGGAGCAAACATTGAAAAAATATTGTTCCTTAAAAAGCCAAAGAATTTTAGCTTATGAATAAGAAAAGATGACCATATGCTTCCCAGATTATGCTTAAAATGGTGCACACTTGTCCATTCAATTTTTTGTTCCTTTCTAATTTTTTTATCTCTTGCAGGGGTGCTACCTTAAAATGATGTGACTTCTGTTTGAATTGTTGAAAACCTGATTCCTTTCAGAAGCCTCTCTCTGTCACAAAACAAGAAGAAAAGTAATGCGTAAGAACAACAACTTCTTCAAGAATGTTTGCCCATTCTGGCTCGGATAACAGCAGCTGGTGAGGTTTGTTTTACAGAATTATGATGAGGACTGCAACAAGGGACCAGGGACTTGATGCTCTCTCTGTAGGGGCTGCTACACAGAGCGGCTGGACCCCAAGATTCAAGGTGCAGATTTTCTTCGTACCTTCAATAGTAATTCATGCTGCAACCAGGTCCACACATGATAGTATTTATTTTGCTCATCCAAAATCTCCAACTACTAGTTGGGACATTGGATGAAAATGATGCTTTATTTAAAATTTTGGGGCCACAGTTGGTATATAAAACTAATCTCTGACATCTCATCTCTTACTGTTAGACTGTGGGAGACATCTTTGGGGGAGAAATGTCAACCTCCAAAGATGTCTTGTCTCCTGCAGTTGGAGACAAATATTTTGGCCATGACCTCCCAACCCAGACATTTTTAGTAAAGTAAACACCAGGTGTGAAAGCCAATATTCCGTGAAAGATTACTTCTGGCTCCTCATGTATGTTTGGTGGGTGAGGGAGGAGGGGGGGGGGAGGGGGGGGGGGTGCGGAGTCAGAGAGAGAGAGAGAGAGAGAGAGAGAGAGAGAGAGAGAGAGAGAGAGAGAGAGAGAGAGAGAGAGAGAGAGAGAGAGACTAGCCTTTCTTGCAACACTGAATCTAAATCTGCATGTGTTTGCTGACAAGTTTAAGTTTCTTGACAATGACTAGATACATATATACTTCTGAAAGATATTGGGTGTCTTATAGTCATTCTTCATATCTACAATTACTTTCTCGAAAAGGTAGTTTCCCTTCAGTGTCAGGGCCTGTATCATCACAAAACTCTTTTAAACCTTTGTATATTGGAAACTGCTCCCATATAACTTCATCATCAGCTATTGTTTCCAGCACATTTTGCTCTTCACTTGAAGGATCGCTTTCACTTACAGCTTCATCACTGAATGTAAGTTGGTTTAGAACTTCAAAATTTTGCATTTCATTGTCAAAATTCTCACTTTCACAATTTGGTATTCAAGACCCAGTATTTCTATTTATTTATTTCTTACACTATGGATCCAACTGTGAGAATTTCACAAGGATGTAGTGTGTGTCAAGTTTTACTTATACATTATGTTTACAAGTAAAGATTAGAAAGTTATTTAACTACTACAATGATCCATAACACAATATGATGAAATGAGAAACATTAGGCCTACAGATTACAAAGTATGGAAAATCTCATACAATGATGTGAAACAAGGCCTCACAACGGCTTCCATAGACTTACTCATTCCACGTGAGCCTCATTCCACGTGAGCCACGTACCCCTACCTTCTACCTATTACCCAAAATCCACAAAGAGAACCATCCTGGCCGTCCCATTGTAGCAGGCTTCAAAGCCCCAACCGAATGTATCTCAGCTCTGGTAGACCAGCACCTCCAACCTATCACCCGCAGACTCCCATCCTACATCAAAGACTCAAACCACTTCCTAGAACGCCTCAAATCCATTCCCACTCCTCTCCCACCTGAAACCTTTCTTGTCACCATAGATGCTACATCCCTTTACACAAACATCCCACATACCCATGGTCTCTCTGCCCTTGAGCACTACCTCTCCCAATGCCCACCCGAAGATCTTCCAAAAACCTCATTCCTTATCACACTTACCAACTTCATCCTCACCCATAACTACTTCACTTTTGAAGGCCAGACCTACAAACAAATCAGGGGAACGGCCATGGGAACCAGGATGGCTCCGTCCTATGCCAACCTCTTCATGGGCCGCATGGAGGAGGCTTTCCTGAGGACCCAACAGCTTCTTCCCCTGGCCTGGTATAGGTTTATAGATGACATCTTTGTGGTCTGGACTCATGGTGAAGAAACACTCCTTAATTTCCTCCATAACCTCAACTCCTTTTCGAATCTGAATTTCACCTGGTCCTTCTCCAAAACCCAAGCCACCTTCCTGGATGTTGACCTTCGTCTTGTTGAAGCTCACATCCACACCTCTGTCCATATCAAACCCACAAACAAACAACAGTACCTTCACTTTGATAGCTGCCATCCATTCCACATCAAACGCTCCCTTCCCTACAGCCTAGGTATTCGTGGCAAACGCATCTGCTCCAGTGATGAATCCCTCAACAATTACACCAATAACCTGACCAGTGCTTTCCTCTCCCGCAACTATCCTGCAGACCTTGTCCACAAACAGATCTCCCGAGCAATACATTCCTCCCCGTCCAACAACAATGTTCCTACCCCCAGACCACACAGAAGCATCCCCCTTGTCACCCAATATTATCCTGGCCTCGAAAACATCAACAAATTACTCCGCCAGGGATATGACTTTCTCAAGTCAACCCCTGAAATGAGATCATCCCTTGACAAAATTCTCCCCACACCACCCAGAGTTGCCTTTTGTTGCCCCCCTAACCTCCGTAACATCCTTGTTAAACCCTACAATATTCCCAGACCACCTTCTCTACCCAGCGGTTCCTACCCCTGTAACCGACCCCGCTGCAAAACCTGCCCCATGCACCCCCCCCACAACCACCTACTCCAGACCCGCTACTGGTAAAACATACACAATTCAAGGCAGGGCCACATGTGAAACTACACATGTCATTTATCAACTGACATGCCTGCACTGCACAGCCTTTTACATCGGCATGACAACAACTAAACTGGCTGAGCGCATGAACGGACACAGACGAACTGTCCGCCTAGGAGATGCCCAATACCCAGTAGCGGAGCATGCCCTCCAGCATAATTCTAGGGACCTAGGAACCTGCTACACCGTATGTGCCATTTGGCTTCTCCCACCCAACACCAGTCCCTCTGAACTGCGGAGATGGGAACTTGCACTCCAACACATCCTTTCATCCCGCCATCCCCCTGGACTGAACCTACGTTAAACAACCTCACTCCCATTTACTCTTCAGTATTCTCCTCTTTCCCTTTCCTCTTTAGCCATTCACGCATCTTTTCATCCTACATAGTTGTGTTTATCTTTATACTACATACCTCTTTACTTCTGTATGCTTCCTCTTTGGTTTGAAGCTGGCACAGTACTTACAGTAGAATATCTTTGGCTTCCCTCTGACAACCATGCCTCCATCCTTGCTACCATCCTTATTTTCCTTTCCCTGTTGCTTCATAGCCTGGGTTGTGAGTAACTGAATCTCCTTTCCCTTCTTCCCTTTCTTTCCCCTCTCTCCTCCCTGATGAAGGAACATCTGTTCCGAAAGCTAGGAATGTAATTTTTGGTTCTGTTTTATGTGTATCTATCGGCTGTACTGAGCTGAGGTAAGTACTGGCCAGCCCCTCTTAGTATTAGATTACAAAGTATAAAACATAGTAAATTAAATATGAAAAGGTCATATAACCCAGATAGTTGAATATAAGCAGTTAACACTAAAAGAGTTACATATGTGACAAGAATGTACAGGTTAATGTTCTATTTTGCCTCAGAAGCTCCTTAATTGTAGATGTGTTGGATATTTCAGATTTGATTTCTGGAGGAAGAGCATTAATTATTCTTATATCAGAGTACTGTACACCCTTCTGCACAACCTTCATATTTTTACCTTCACTGTGGAAATCGTGTTTCCTTCTTGTGTTGTGCTAATGATATTCACTGTTACATTTGTATAAATGAGTGTTTTTACTAATGAAACACATAAGTGAATATATGTATTGAGAAGTAGTTGTAAGAATTCCCAGATTCTGGAATAGGCTTCTGCAACTGCATATAGAGTCTACACCACACATAACTCTTACAACACACTTCTGAGCAACGAATATTTTCTTTGCAAGTGGTTGATTTCCCCAGAAAGTAATTCCATATGCCATAAAAGAATGGAAGTAACAATAGTATGCTACTTTTTTAATGCTTAAGTTTGCACTGTCAGATATGATTTACATTGCAAAAATTGAAGAGCTGAGTCTCTTGTAAAGACCTAAAATGTGGTGAGACCAGTTTACTCTACAGTCAATCTTCATGCCTAGAACCTTTGTTACTTCCACTCTTTCTATGACCTGTGTGGCATATTTAACAGTCATTTCTTCCTCAGTTTAGGCAGTTGGTGTGAACTGAATATAATTAGTCTTACTAAGGTTTAGTGAAGCACCATTTGCAGTAAACCATTTCATTAAATCTATAAGAATAATATTAACAGACTCTTGAACATTTTCCCATTTATGACCATTAACCATTATGTTCGTGTCATCTGCAAAGATGGTAAATTTACACTGCATCATGATAGAATAAGGTAAATCATTTATAAATAAAAGGAACAGTAAAGAATGAAGAATAGAGCCCTGTGGCACTCCACAATTTATGTCTCTCCATTCTAATGAAATCATTCCACCACACAAATTATCTGACTTATCTAAGACTACTTTCTGTTTCCTATGTGTCAGGTATGACTGAAGCCAGTTATTTATTACACAATTTATTCCTTGATGGTCTGGCTTCAGTAATAGTATTTGGCAGTTCACAGTGTCAAAGGCTTTAGATAAATCACAAAATAACCTTGTTGTCACCATTTTCTCATTTAGAGATTCCAAAACCTTATCTATAAAGACATATATCGCTTGTTCAGTTGACATACCTTTCTGGAAATCAAACTGATGTTTGCTAAGGATATTGACTTTATGTAGGTGTTCTAAAATTCTAGAATACATAAGTTTTTATAGTACCTTTGAAAACACAGCCAGGAGAGATATTGGTCTGAAATTTGTAACATCAGTTTTTCCCCTTTATTAAGGGGCTCCGGAAAGGCTCAAAATCATGAAAAGTTCAATTTTTACTTTTTTGCGTTTTCTGAATCTGCAGACTATTACCTTTTAATAGATACATAATTTATTCAATTCCGAAGACTACAACTATTTTTAAATTTTTTTTTGAAATGTGTTCTACATGGGCGTGACCCACTGTGGCGCTGTTAAACTGCTGTCAAATGGTGTTATTATTAATGTCCATGTTCATCAGGTACATTTTAGTGATGTGAGATAAAGTATGTGTTGTGGCTAACCTGTGATGGTTCAATATATATTGCTGGTGTGATTGTCGATTGTTTCATGTTTATTTACTCAATCGTTATCTCGAAAATATTCGTAATTAATTCCGTTTATTGAGTCTCTGTTTTGTTGAAGTATAATAATGAGTAAAAGTAAAGTTGCTGTTGCGACTTTCAATGATGGCAACATTGTAAGGTGCAAGGTATTTAGAAATATGGGAATGAAGATAGGTTCTATCATGGTACGAGCGATGCTTGCTTCAGACAAGGAATGCCTTCGGGGTGCAGACAGGGCTGTAAAGAGTCTAGAAATACAAGCAAGAGTAAACAGGAGGAGGAACAAGAGGAAGCTGGAGGAGGAGTTTGCAGAGGATGAAGATAATCCATCCTATGGACCTGGAATGCACTAAAAAGTTAATCCAATCTTTGTCGCTAGATTCCCGAAACTTTTATTTTCTCATACTAATTACATGTTTTCTAAGGATCTTCCAAACATATTCATCTACATCTACATCTATACTCCGCGAGCCACCTTACGGTGTGTGGCGGAGGGTACTTATTGTACCACTATCTGATCCCCCCTTCCCTGTTCCATTCACGAATTGTGCGTGGGAAGAACGACTGCTTGTAAGTCTCCGTATTTGCTCTAATTTCTCGGATCTTTTCGTTGTGATCATTACGCGAGATATATGTGGGCGGTAGTAATATGTTGCCCATCTCTTCCCTTTCCCTCTACTTTCAGTAAATGTTACACAGTACCTTCTGCATAATTTAACACAGCCTTTTTCCAAAAAAACTGTATATTTTTGAATATATAAATAAAAAATTGCAAAAAAATGTTGTGAATTTTCATTACAATTGAAAAAAAAATCATCTTTAATAACTGAACTAAAATTTTATAAAATCTCTGTGTTAAGTTGTAGCCCATATTCCAATAAATAATCTGTAAAAAGTTCAACTTCCTACCTCAAATACTTTGTGAGCAAAGATGTAATTTATAAGCGTTATTTTAACATTGCAAGTATAGGGCGTTCCGGAGCCCCTTAGAGAGAGGCTTCACAACAGCATACTTTAGACTATCAGGAACAATTCCTTGTTGCAAAGAGGCTTTGAAAATATGACACAGTATACTGCTTACAGAAGTACAACGCTGTTTTTTTTTTAACAACTTGCTAGAAATATTGTCTACTCCACAGGAGTGCTTGGTTTTCATGGAGTCAATTGTTCTTTCAATTTCTGATACTGTAATAGGTCTAATATGCATTTGAATGATTTTGTTAGGGATTGCATTTTGCAAAAAGGTCAAGGCAACATTCACAGAACCCTTGCAGCATATTTGCTCAGACACTGACAGGAAATGTTTATTGAATATTTCAGCTATGATCTCAGGACTTTGCACAAGATTCCCTTTGTGTTTGATTTTGAAGTTTTCTACAGGTCTTTTTTTATTGTTCCCTGTCTCCTTGCTAAGTATTTGACAGACAGTATTCATTTTATTATTGGAGTTATAAATTTCTTTTACATAATACAGTGCTTTTGATGTCTGAATAACTTTCTTTAGGATTTTACAATACATTTTATAATGGCTGATTAATTCTCTGTCCCTGGACTCTCTGGTTGCAATATAAAGTTCCCTCTTACATTTACATGACACTCTAATAGTATTTGTGATCCGTGGCTTCTTTAAGGGTGAGGAAATATTGTTCCTAACAAACTTTTTGGGGAAAGCTTCTTCAAAGCAGGATAGGAATTCATTTATGAATATGTTAAACTTTGTATCAACGTCATCTACTCTGTGTACCAAATTCCAGTCTTCATGCTGCAGCGTATGGTTAAAAGTTTCCAGGGACTCTTTGTTCATAAGTCTGATTGCCTTCCAAGAAGTTTTCTTGAGAGGTCTGTAATCATGTAGAGTGAGGAGGTGTCCATGATGGTCTGATATGCCATTTAAGATCAGTGTGACAGTTCTAGTATACACTTACATCTAAAAATATATTGTCTACCAGAGATTGACAGTCAGGTGTGATCCTAGTAGGAAAGTCAACTACCGATAATATTGTAGGAACTCAGTAAATTCTGGAGCTCTACTTTGTTGTTGCATTCAGTTGCAAAGTTGACATTAGAGTCCACAAGGAAGATAAGGTCATTATTTTTTGAAAATAGGGTTGATAGTAACAATTCTAACTGCACCATAAAGACTGTGAAATTGGTTCCTGGTGCCCTGTAGACTGTAACCACTATTAATTTTTAACTGTTTAATGTACTGATCGAAAAAAAAAATTTTTTTTGTACTTTAAATTGTAGTACTGTTTACTGCAATTGCAGAGGTATAGTTTCTCTTACACTAATAGTATTACTAGTGCAATTCCACCCAAACAGAAAACCTAATTTATACTTTGAACTGGGTGGCTCTAAACATTTTCCACCTCAAGCAGCTGAAATAATTTAATAATACAATGAAGTGGATGGGCCTAAAATGTTAATCTTAAACAGCTACACTAAAATGAACTGGGTGGAACTCACACTTACAACTAGTATAACTTGAATAGCTAGCAGTATCTCACTCCTACTGCACATACTTCAAACTATTGGTGAATGCAATATTTCCTTACATATACAGATCTAAAGGTTAAGTTATTTTTAATAAAAATAGCTACTCCAACTTTTCCCATGCTATCTCTACAGTAGTACGTGTCTAAGCAAAACATTTCAATTCCTTCTGTAATATGGTGTTCTAAGAAACATAAGATCTGAGCATTGTTCATAAAGTTTTTGTCATTTATGTTAACTTCTAATTGATCTAGTTTGCTTCTTATTCCCCTTATATTTTGATGAAAAATGGAGAAGTTGTTTGGGTTATTACCTATTTTGGTGGTTTCTTCTTTGTCATGCCTGTGGTTAAAATATCCTTCAGATGGGGAGAACACACAACTTTTTTGTATTCTGAATTTTTTTTTTTTTTGGAGACCATGGTCAAATGCTCTGTTCCTAAAAGAAACAGAATCTCTCACTAACTAATGTGTCACAGCAGTTCTGTAATAAAAGCAAACGTAATTTTTGTATAAATATCACAAATATAAAAGAACTGGATGAAACTAAAATATTAGTCTACTTTACAACACAGAACCTTTGGTAGCTTACCAGGTCAGCACCAGTGTGAAAGATAAAGTAGCTGATATCCCACCATTCTCTGCAACTAAATGTCTTTGTTGCCTTTGCACTCACATAACGTCAAAGCACATGGTAAGTTGTAATTCTTGACAAGAAGTTGGCACAATGAAATGAATCAGCGGTATTACAGAACAGCCACTGAGTGGCTCTTGAGACTTTAAATAAAAGATAGTTTCACTGTGAAACCAGTTATAAACTAATTGTTAAGGATTGCTGTTAAAGAATGCACCCAGCCACAAATACTTTCGTCAAGCTTTATTGTAATGCTGTTACCATATCTGGGCTCTCATACTTACCTTCAGGTGACTGACTTTTTAATTACAGTAATGTATTTGTCAGCAACACCCCTTCTGCTCTGCACTGAATAAAAATCTTTCAGTATTTATTGACACTTATTACATTGTGTGGATAGCAAGAAACATGCTTAAGTGCCTGCATTGTATAAAATACAAAGTGAAAGAATTATACACACAAAGTTTGATGTAGTGGATGGTATTCTGTTTCGTTGTGGTCCTAACACTTTTTCAGGTGATGCACAAAGTGTTGGAATGTAAGCAGTACATATTTTGTAAACAAACCATTGTGTTACATGTTAAACAGACACTTTGTAATATTCATCATGTCAGTTGCAACCTCAGACATGTGATTTACATGTAATCTTGTTGATTAAAATGCAAAAACTAACCACTAAGCAAAGGTATCACTCTTACTCCAACAAGCAAAGATCTCATCTATCTTATGTGAAGAAATTATATTTGAACAGGTACAAAAATCTACTTACCAGTCAGTAGCAACACAAATAAAACTTTTGGAAATGTCCAAGCTTTTGGAGCCAGTGGCTCCTTCTGGCATAAGGGTCGAAGGGGGAGGAAGGGAGTCAAGGAAAAGGACTGAAGAGGCTTAGCAAAAGGGGTAGAGTTCATAAAAGTTGCACAGAACCCCAGAATGGTAGGTCACCTCTGAGCTGGGGTTCTGCATGACTTTTCCAAACTCTATCCCTTTTTCTTAACCTTTCCAGTTCTTTTCCTTCACCCCTCTCCCTTCCCTTTCAGCCCTTCTGCCTGGATGAGCCACTGTCTCTGATAAATTGCATATGTAAAACCTTTTTTTATAGGTGTGTGTGTGTGTGTGTGTGTGTGTGTGTGTGTGTGTGTGTGTGTGTGTGTGTGTGTGTGTGTGTGTGTGTGTGGTGTGGGTGTGTTTTCACCTGCTGCCATTTGGTGAGCAGATTTATCTATCCATTTTCATTATATTGTCAAAAAATGATTTACTTTTGTTGTTATAAAAAGAAGCTGGAATTTAATATGTTATTATGTAAGTCCTCAAACTATGTGGCACACTGTTATCCAAACAGTAGTTGAAGATGAATGTCTTGCAGGAAATTACGTGTAAGTTTAATTAGACTGCTCAACTATTATAACCTGTGGTCATCAGAATTTCCACTGTACAATATACTGGTAAGTTGCAGATGTTCTGTGTTTGTCTTCCTGTCATCAACAACTTCTTTCAAACTTTATAATTTAAAGAAATTGTGCACTGTTCATTTCATGTGCTTATCAGCGATAGAAAATTGATGACTTATCATATACTCTAAATAACTTATTATCTTTCACGTTATAAATATAGTAGCCATCATTATATAAATCTATTGTTAGTTGTAAAAATTGTTTAAAATTATGACAACTTGTTGATATAAATTTTTATGGTAATAGTCTTCTGGTAAAGTAAGTGGTTTATTCTTGTTTTATGATAAAATGTTTACTTATTTTGTTATATAAATGTTTCCACATCTACATGATTATCCTGCTATTCACAATTAAATGCCTGGCTGATGGTTCAATGAACCACCTTCTTGCCGTCTCTCTACAGTTCCACTCTCAAATCGCACGCGTGAAAAACAACCACTTAAATTTTTCTGTGCTAGCCCTGATTTCTCTTATTTTATCATGATGATCATTTCTCCCTATGTAGGTGGGTGCCAACGGAATATTTTTGCAATCAGAGGAGAAAGCTGATTTTGTTTTAATGATTGCCACTCCAATTCATGTACCATATCTGTAGCACTATCTCTCCTATTTCATGATAATACAACACGAGCTGCCCTTCTTTGAACTTTTTTGATGTCACCTGTCAGTCTTATGTTCGTTCTCCTGTGATTGTAGATTATCGAATCGGACTCTAAACTGATAGTTAATTGTAACGTTCAGGGCCTCCTAATGACGATGGAACACACAAATTGCGTCCCGATTCAATTCATCGTCCTCCAACAGACTTGTCTCCATGGGTCCAATGCTGCCTCGGGCACCTTATGGTCGTTCTCCTGTGAGTCTAGATTATAGAATCGGACGTAAAACTAATAGTTAATTGTAACGTTCAGGGCCTCCTAATGACGATGGAACACTCAAATTGCATCCCGATTCAATTCATCGTCCTCCAACAGACTTATCTCCATGGGTCTATTGCTGCCTCGGGCACCTTATAGTCGTTCTCCTGTGAGTCTAGATTATCGAATCGGACGCAAAATTGATAATTAATTGTAACGTTCAGGGCCTCCTAATGACGATGAACCACTCAAATTGCGTTCCGATTCAATACATCGTCCTCCAGCCGACTTGTCTCCATGGGTCTATTGCTGCCTCGGGCACCTTATGTTCGTTCTCCTGTGAGTCTAGATTATCGAATCGGACACAAAACTGATAGTTAATTGTAGCGTTCAGAGCCTCCTAATGACGATGGAACACCCAAATTGCGTCCCGATTCAATACATCGTCCTCCAGCCGACGTGTCTCCATGGGTCTATTGCTGCCTCGGGCACCTTATGGTCGTTCTCCTGTGAGTGTAGATTATCGAATCGGACGCAAAACTGATAGTTAATTGTAACGTTCAGGGCCTCCTAATGACGATGGAACACTCAAATTGCGTCCCGATTCAATACATCGTCCTCCAGCCGACTTATCTCCATGGATCTATTGCTGCCTCGGGCACCTTATGGTCGTTCTCCTGTGAGTCTAGATTATCGAATCGGACGCAAAACTGATAGTTAATTGTAACGTTCAGGGCCTCCTAATGACGATGGAACACTCAAATTGCGTCGAGATTCAATACATCGTCCTCCAGCCGACTTATCTCCATGGGTCTATTGCTGCCTCGGGCACCTTATGGTCGTTCTCCTGTGAGTCTAGATTATCAAATCGGACGCAAAACTGATAGTTAATTGTAACGTTCAGGGCCTCCTAATGACGATGGAACACTCAAATTGCGTCGAGATTCAATACATCGTCCTCCAGCCGACTTGTCTCCATGGGTCTATTGCTGCCACGGGCACCTTATGTTCGTTCTCCTGTGAGTCTAGATTATCGAATCGGACGCAAAACTGATAGTTAATTGTAACGTTCAGGGCCTCCTAATGACGATGGAACACACAAATTGCGTCCCGATTCAATTCATCGTCCTCCAACAGACTTGTCTCCATGGGTCCATTGCTGCCTCGGGCACCTTATGGTCGTTCTCCTGTGAGTCTAGATTATCGAATCTGACGCAAAACTAATAGTTAATTGTAACGTTCAGGGCCTCCTAATGACGACGGAACACCCAAATTGCGTCCCGATTCAATTCATCGTCCTCCAACAGACTTGTCTCCATGGGTCCATTGCTGCCTCGGGCACCTTATGGTCGTTCTCCTGTGAGTCTAGATTATCGAATCGGACGTAAAACTAATAGTTAATTGTAACGTTCAAGCCCTCCTAATGACGATGGAACACTCAAATTGCATCCCGATTCAATACATCGTCCTCCAGCCGACTTATCTCCATGGGTCTATTGTTGCCTCGGGCACCTTATGGTCGTTCTCCTGAGAGTCTAGATTATCGAATCGGACGCAAAATTGATAATTAATTGTAACGTTCAGGGCCTCCTAATGACGATGAACCACTCAAATTGCGTCCCGATTCAATACATCGTCCTCCAGCCGACTTGTCTCCATGGGTCTATTGCTGCCTCGGGCACCTTATGGTCGTTCTCCTGTGAGTGTAGATTATCGAATCGGACGCAAAACTGATAGTTAATTGTAACGTTCAGGGCCTCCTAATGACGATGGAACACTCAAATTGCGTCCCGATTCAATACATCGTCCTCCAGCCGACTTATCTCCATGGATCTATTGCTGCCTCGGGCACCTTATGGTCGTTCTCCTGTGAGTCTAGATTATCGAATCGGACGCAAAACTGATAGTTAATTGTAACGTTCAGGGCCTCCTAATGACGATGGTACATCCAAATTGCGTCCCGATTCAATACATCGTCCTCCAACCGACTTGTCTCCATGGGTCTATTGCTGCCTCGGGCACCTTATGGTCGTTCTCCTGTGAGTGTAGATTATCGAATCGGACGCAAAACTGATAGTTAATTGTAACGTTCAGGGCCTCCTAATAACGATGGTACACCCAAATTGCGTCCCGATTCAATACATCGTCCTCCAACCGACTTGTCTCCATGGGTCTATTGCTGCCTCGGGCACCTTATGGTCGTTCTCCTGTGAGTCTAGATTATCGAATCGGACGCAAAACTGATAGTTAATTGCAACGTTCAAGGCCTTCTAATGACGATGGAACACTCAAATTGCGTCCCGATTCAATACATCGTCCTCCAGCCGACGTGTCTCCATGGGTGTATTGCTGCCTCGGGCACCTTATGGTCGTTCTCCTGTGATTCTAGATTTTCGAATTGGACACAAAATCTGATAGTTAATTAAAGATATTAACTTCAGTCATTACACATAAATTACTGTCACATACAACACAGAACAAAATTATAAATGAAGAACAAAAAGGCTGTTGCAAAGGAGCACGAGGATGTAAAGAGCAACTGATAATAGATGCAGAGGTGACATATCAAGCAAAAATTAACAAAGGTCGCTACACTACGCATACATTGATTACCAAAAAGCTTTTGATAACGTACCCCACTCATGGTTACTACAAATATTGGAAATATACAAAGTAGATCCTAAATTGATACAGTTCCTAAACATAGTAATGAAAAATTGGAAAACCACACTTAATATTCAAATAATATCACATCACAACCAATACAGATTAAGCGTGGAGTATACCAAGGAGACTCATTATGTCCTTTCTGGCTCTGCCTTGCTCTGAACCCACTATCCAACATGCTAAATAATACAAATCATGGATACAATATTACTGGAACATACCCACACAAAATCACACATTTGCTATACATTGATGATCTAAAACTACTGGCAGTAACAAATCAGCAACTCAACCAATTACTAAAGATAACAGAAGTATTCAGCAATGATATAAATATGGCTTTTGGAACAGACAAATGTAAGAAAAATAGCATAGTCAAGGGAAAACACACTAAACTGGAATATTTCATATTGGATAACCACAGCAACTGCATTGAAGCAATGGAAGAAACAGATGCCTATAAAAATCTAGGATACAGACAAATTTTAGGAATAGATAATACAAATATTAAAGAAGAACTAAAAGAAAAATATAGACAAAGACTAACAAAAATACTGAAAAAAATTGACAGCAAGAAACAAGACAAAATCTATAAATACTTATGCTATACCAATATTGACCTACTCATTTGGAGTAACACAGACCTAGAAGCACTCAATACACTTACACGATCACAATGCCACAAATATAGAATATATCACATACATTCAGCAACAGAAAGATTCACATTACGCAGAAAGGAAGGAGGAAGGGGATTTATTGACATAAAAAAACTTACATTATGGACAGGTAGACAATTTAAGGAAATTCTTTATAGAGCAAGCAGAAACTAGCAAAATACACAAAGCAATCACTCACATAAATACATCGGCTATACCATTGCGATTTCATAACCACTTCTACAACTCTTTAGATCACAGATAAAAGGAAGGTAAATTGGAAAAAGAAAACACTACATGGCAAGCACCCGTATCATCTGACACAGCCACACTTTGAGCAAGATGCATCCAACACATGGCTAAGAAAAGGCAATATATATAGTGAGATGGAAGGATTCATGGTTGCAATACAGGATCAAACAATAAACACCAGTTATTACAGCAAGCATATTATTAAAGATACCAAAACCACAACAGATAAATGCAGACTTTGCAAACAACAAATAGAAACAGTAGATCACATCACAAGCAGATGTACAATACTAGCAAATACAGAATACCCCAGAAGACATGACAATGTAGCAAAAATAATACATCAACTACTTGCCATACAACATACACTAATAAAACAACATGTTCCCACATACAAGTATGCACCATAACATGTACTGGAGAATGACGAATATAAATTATACTGGAACGGAAACCATTATAACAGATAAAACAACACCACATAACAAACCTGACATCATACTCACCAATAAAAAAGAATAAATTAACACAACTAATCGAAATATCCATGCCCAATATAACATATATACAAAAGATAACAGGGAAAAAAATTGAAAAATACATCCAACTGGCTGAGGAAGTCAAGGACATGTGGCATCAGGATAAAGTTGACATTATACCAATTATACTATCAACTACGGGAGTCATACCACACAATACCCACCAGTACATCAACGCAATACAGCTACATCCAAACGTATATATACAACTACAGAAATCTGTAATTACTGATACATGTTCAATTACCTGAAAGTTCCTAAATGCAATGTAACATATACCGTACAGTTAAAAGGAAGTCACACTTGATCAAGATCCATGTCACTTTCCATTTTTAACCAGACATAACGTCTGAGAAAGGAAAAAAGTAATAATAAAGTTATAGTAATGAGAATAAGAATTATAAAATAACAGAGGGATTACGAATGATATTGATTAGTTTGGAGCTTTTGAAGCCTTCCTTGGTATTAGAAGAAGTGGAAGGGATAATGGAGGAGGACAGGGTTGAAATTAAAATGACAACAGCTTGTAGGAAAGAAGGTAATATCAACAGAGAACTCTGTAGACAAGAGGAGGGAAAAGTAGAGGGGGAGGGAGGGTTGACGAGAGTGAGTTGCAAGAAGAGATACTTCACTGTTGTGATAGAAAGTGAGTCATTAGCTCTCTTCTGAAGTTTGAAATGATTTTATTTCTCTAATCTTTTGAGAAAGATTGTCCCAAAGTCAGGTTCCTCATACAGAAAATGGCAGTGCTGTGCTGTGACGCAGAGAGGATTTTACTTTATTGAGAATGAGTATATCTGCTGTGCTGTTCAGACAGCAGTGTAAGACTTGAAGATAAATAGGCAGGAGTGCAGTGATTGAGAAGATGATGCAACAAGCTGCGTGGAGTGGCCACACAGTTTGAGGCACCGTGTCATGGTTTGCACGGTCCCTCCCACCGGAGGTTCGAGTCCTCCCTTGTACATGGGTGTGTGTGTGTTGTTAGTTTAACTAGAGTGTAAGTCTAAGGACCGATGACCCCACAGGTTTAGTCCCTTAGGAATTTACACACATTTGAACATATGAACGATGCAGCAAACACAGTGTATGATAATCTTTATGTCTATCGGCACATAGCCATGATAATTGTTCATAGGACTGATATGGTGGAAATAGTGTAAGTCACAAATGTATCAAAGAAGCATTTTTCATCAGTTCCAACTGACATGAGCTCTCACATGAAAATCCTCGGAGAATAGGATCACCATAACCAACGAGGGGAGTATTAGCGATTCTACAAGTTTCTTTTTAAGTTCGAGAGGAAATATCTTTTTATATTTCTGTAGTGAATGAAGTGTTCTGCATCCATTGTGATAAGGCAAGTAGGTCAGCATTTACTTTCTGGATGGCTGAGTGAAGATTTGTTGGGCTTGCACTTACGTATAACTGCATGTCATGAGCATATAAAACATATCCACAGTGGGACACAACACTCGACACATCATTAACATATAACGAGGAAAGTAATGGGCTCAATACAGATCCTTGTGGGTCCCTTGATACTAAATTCTTTCTCTGTGACTTCTCTGTTTCAATCATTACACATCACTGATGGCATGTAAGATATGAGTGGAACCACTATACAGCACGATGTGTGCATTGTGAAACCGATTCTAAAAAGTACTGGATGGATCATTTCTAGTTTGCACATGCCTTATGTGTGAAACCAGAAGCCTTATAATTCTCCAGTGAAGAAGAATTTTTAAAATGGAAAGAAGAAATGGAATGTGCCACACATTCCAAATTCATTAAAAGCTGTGGCACTAAATTTTACAATGATGGCACCAAATGTTATCATGTTTGCCATCGTTCAGGTCAGTTTATCTCCAAAGGTGATGGGATCAGAAATCTAAAATTGACAGGGAGCAACAAAATCTGTGGAAAGTGCCCTGCAGACATTAAAATCTAATACAAGGAAGGAAACTGCCATGTTAATTTTGTGTCCACTCATGTTGGTCATGATCTGGACCTAAGTCATCTGAATCTGGCAGAAAAAGAATGGATGAAGATAGCTGAAGACATTGCTGCATAAATCTCATTTTCTACTGTCCTCCAAACAATTAAAGAAATAGTGCACAAGTCAAATTTGGAGAAAGTGCATCTTACAATTATGCAGGATTTGCAGATGCATATAACCTGTCTTCAAAGTCAGTCAGACATCCAAATGATGTGACCAGCGTTGAAGCTTGGGTGCAAGAAGTGCAGAAAAGTGACAATCCATGTGTATTGTTCTATAGGCCTCAAGAAACAATTAATGATCTACACACTGCACTGAGAAGTGAAGACTTTGTGTTAAATATAATGAACGACATATAAGCAAAATACGGAAGTGATTGTATTTGTGTTGATGGAACTCATGGCCTAGATGGCTATGATTTTGAAGTTACAACATTATTTGTACTGGGTGATATGAGGCAAAGATTTTTGTGTGCTTTCCTCATATCTAACAGGAATGACTCTGATGTTTTGAGTATATTTTTCAATTGTGTTAAGTTTCAAGTTGAACAGATTTCCCCAAAAGTATTCATGACAGTTCTGGTAGAATCGTGTAGTATTGCTTGGAACAAATCAATGGGACCTCCTGAAATTAGACTTTTCTGTACCTGGCATGTTGACAGAGCCTGGAGAACCAATATTAAGAGCAAAATTCAAAATTTGGACAAGAGAAATGAGGTGTACAAACTCCTTAAGACATTAATGTAGGTAAGAGACACTGCCGTGTTTCAGGAATCGCTGATAAAAGCACTTCAGAAACTCAATAGCAATTCAGATACATCACAATTTGGTCACTATTTCCAGATGTATTATGAAAAAGATGTGAAGTGTTGGGCATATTGTCATAGGATGCGAACCGGCTCAACACAGACATGCACCTGGAGAGTATGCATAAGACACTGAAATACATACATGGTAACGCAAAGCAGGTAAAACATTTGGATAAAGGTATACCTGCATTCATGTTGCATGTAACAGCAAAACTGTTTGACAGTCTCTTTTAATTTCTCTCCTTTGCGGTACTTACCCCCTCCCCGCTCGCAACACTTCACTGTCTGCCACTCCCACCATAATATCCCTCCCCCTCCCCACCCCAGCCTCCTCCTTACCAGCACCCAGTTGCCACTGGTGCTGCTGCTCGCAGTGTGGTTTCAGTTTTCTGAGACTGCAGGCGTGTGTGCAAGTTGCGTTTGCATGAGTGTGTGTGCGTGTGTATGTGTATCTACTGCTGACAAAGGCCTCATTGGCCGAAAGCTATAATTGTGTGAATCTTTTTGTTGTGCCTATCACAACTCAGCATATTGAGTGTATGCTTAGAGAATCAAGTGTTTTCTAAGTATGGCAGACTAAGTATTTGCAGGTTCCAGCAGAACTGATAGAATTACTGGATGAAAACTCAGTTGCATACACGGCAGTGAGATATGCAACATTTATCACCTGGTATGTGAATGTAATTCTGTGAAGTGGACCACACTGCATGTAATTTATCTTTTATTTCACACATACACAGTGCCATGTTTCTGTTCTATGTATGGAACATGATTTAAAAACCTATAAGTGTCCGTACATGTGTGCAACAAACTTTGAGTCAACCAAGGCAGCAACAGCTCCAACACACCACACCAGGTATGAGATTAAATCTGTCTTATGTACAACACTAAAATGTCTTGAGAGCCATCCCTAAATTCACATATGCTGAAAGTTACCTTTCTGTTCTGATGCAGTATGCCTGCACACTGTTTTAATCTTTACTTACAGCATGTCAGTGAATCTGAAGAAAGAGTTTGTGACTCACCATGGCAGTAGACCAGGTATGAGATTAATTCTATGTTACACAAAATACTGAAATGTCTTGTGAGACCTCTATAAATTGAAATATGCTCAACGTTACTTTTCTGATCGAACGCACTCTGATTTAATGTTTAATTGTTTACTTAAAGGGCCTGTCACTCAGTGTAAGGGGGTAAGATTTTGTCATACAATGCCAGTAAGAGCATCCACACACCGCACCAGGTATGAGATTAATTCTGTGATATGCATAATTGTGTAATACCTTGTGAGACATCTATAAATCCAAATATGCTCATTGTTACTTTTGTGTTCATATGGACAATGGTCACATTCTGATTTAATAAAATCACTCGATGCCTTCCTAAGAAAGGGTCTCCATTCCTTCCAAGCTAATTATGTAAGGGTAGAGCAGATATGGCTCAAATTCAAAGATACAGTATCAACAGCAATAGATAGATTCATACCACATAAGTTAATAAGAGATGGGACTGATCCACCGTGGTAGACCAAACACGTCAGAACACTGTTACAGAAGCAACGAATAAAGCATGCCAAATTCAGAAGAACACAAAATCCCCAAGACTGGCTAAGTTTCACAGAAGGTTGAACTTTAGTGTGGACATCATTGTGAGATGCTTTTAATAGTTTCCACAATGAAACATTGTCTCAAAATATGGTAGCAAACCCAAAGAGATTCTGGTTGTATGTAAATTACACCAGTGGCAAAAAACAGACAATACCATCATTGCGTGATAGTGACGGAAATGTTACCAATGATGGTGCCAGTAAAGCGGAGTTACTAAATACAGTTTTCAGTCATTCCTTCACGAAAGAAGACAAAGTAAATATTCCAGAATTTGAAAACAGAGCAGCTGTTAGTATGAGGGACATAAAAGTAAATAGTTTAGGTGTTGCAAAACAACTGAAATCAATGGCAGCAACAGCTTACACACAGCCCACCAGGTATGAGACTAATTCTGTGTTATGCACAAAACTGAAATGCCTTGTGATACATCTACGAATTCAAATATCCTCAGTGTCACCTTTCTGTTCCAATTCACAATGACTGCATTTTGATTTACGTTTAATTGAATGCTATTTTACGTTTTATGTTTATATTTTCTTGATAAATGCAACTTGCGTCTTGCTTTTGTTCCATCGTCACGGACAGAAAGGTTTGTGCAGTAATTACCAATGTTATTTTTTATATGTACAACTGACTGGTAAAGGTGTTCACATGGTGCAGTTAGAATCCACAGAGTTTAGAACAGATCTTTACAATGAGCTGAACTACTATTTTTGGTTATCATTCTTATGGCTCTTTTCTGAAGTTCAAAAATTGTGTTCATATTTTGTGCATTTTTTCCTCAAAACAGAATGCCATAGCTAATAACTGACTGTACATATGAATAGTATGTAACTAGAAGTCTTGGCATGTTATACACTGATGATGGGATTCTAAGGGCATGACATTTTGTTTGCAAGTATCTTTGTGTGTTCTCATCACTTCAACTGAGAATCAATATTCATTCCTAGAAATTTTGCATTTGTTAGACAGTCTATAGAGGTGAAATCTACATTTAATTTAACATTGTCATTTTCCTCTTCAAACTGAAATTCATGGCATTAATTTTCGTTATGTTAAATGTCACTTTGTCGCTTATTGTCCAAGGCACAGATCAGACAATTTTAATGTCCTTCACTGGAATGTACAGTGTTTATCTAATAAGGTGGAAGTAAGGGAGTATGTCATAGAGAGTTATCACTTAGATGTAATCTGTCTCGTAGAGCACTGGTTAAAGCATAATGAAATACATCTATACTGCCCTGAGGGCTCCACCCTAGCTGACAAATATTGTAGAACTAATAATAATCATGGTGGGTGTGTTATATTTCTAAGAAAAAGGGATTAAATACGAACCAATAGCAAAGGTTAAAGTATTAACTCTAGAAATGTTATGTGAAATTACAGCTGTTAGGTTAACATATTTAAATTTAATAGTTGTAGCTTTGTACTCAACTAAGACTGGAGGCAATTCAATAGATGATTTTGTTAACAAGTTAGTGTCTTTATGTGAGACAGCCTGTAAGTATAAGTGTAGGATACTAATCTGTGGAGATTTCAGTTTGAATTTTCAGTTGTCCACTATCTATAACTCATATGTAAATAATTTATTGAATTCTTTTGGTCTTTGTATTACAACCACTGAAATAACAAGGCCACATTATAAAGGTGCTGGTACCTGTATTGACAATTTATTTGTATCAAATGAGTTAATGCATCTCAAGTCAGAGGTAATTAAGAGACCTGGGTATCTGACCACTGGCCACTACTTCTTAGAACAGATATAACAAGAAATTGTAACACTGACTCAGTGCACATGGCAGGAAAGAATGTATGTGTGGTCAATTATGATAATCTAAATATGTTTAAGTCTCATATTGATAAAAGTAATTGGTTGCAGGTTTATCAAGAACATGTAATAGATATAAAGGTGGAAGAACTCATATCTACTCTTTCTGTATATGCTAAGATGTCATTTCCCATTAAGTTACTAAATAATAAAAAGGCACTAAGAGTAAATAAGGTGTTGAAGATCAAGAGGGAGTGTGATCAATATTATGACTGGTATAGAAGTAGAGGTTCTCAAGTATTTAAAGACATGCTCACAGTGAAAAAGAAAAGATTAAGAAAGGCCTTAAAGGAAGCTAGGTGTAAAGAAAATGAAGATATAATACTAACATCTGAAAATAAGACACGTGCAATGTGGCATATCATTAACAGTCATTGCAACAGGAAAATGACTTCACAGGCTGAAGGCAGTAATCTGAATGCTGCACAGTTAAATACATTCTTCACTGAGAAGGTGCAAGAAATAATAAAGGTGATTGGCACTTCCAATATAGCCAATGACCATAAATACTACCTGAGAATCACCACAAAGCCTGAAAGTACATTTAGCTTTAAACTGGTCAAGGTACAGGATGTTACTAATATACTGAGGAAAATGAAGAACAGTTTTAGTAATGATGTTTAAGTTCAGCCATGTTAAAGTGTGATTCAGTTCAACTGCCAGAATTGATAACACGTGTAGTAAATACATGTATTTTGGAGGCTCAGTTCCCAAAGGCACTGAAGGATGTTAAAGTCACTCCAATACACAAAAAAGGCAGCCTCTCAAGTTGTGATAATTTTAGGCCCGTTTCAATTGTGCCAATCTTGTCTAAAGTGATAGAAGCTATAATCAAATAGTAAAATATTTTGAAGAAAACAAAGTCTTCACTCATAGTCGATTTGGCTTCAGATCAGGGTTAGGAACTGTTAAATCTGTCTTATTACTTTTAACACAGTGTGTGAAGCAACTAGAAAGCAAGCTAGTGGTTCAGAATAAACTTTTTGATTTATCAAAAGCTTTCGACACTGTCTCTCATGAAATCTTATTGAACTAACTGCAATTCTATGGCTTTACAGGAAGTGCTCTGGACTTGATAAAATCTTATCTAAGTAATAGAGTGCAGAAGGTGGTTTTTAATGGTGCAGAATCAGATTACTTACCTGTGGGCATGGGTGTCCCACAAGGTTCTCTACTTGGCCCAATTCTATTTATTATTTATAAAAGTGACTTACCATGTAACATAGTTGAGCCATCAACTAGGACTTACTTATTTGCAGACGATCTTGCAGTCTGTATAACTGAAGTAACAGCACAGAAGGTGAAATATGAAGCAGACCAGTGCACTGTCAAAGTTGAAAATTGGTGTAAAGATAGTTCCCTTTGCATCAACCGAAAAAAAATACAAGACCTGTACGTATCGTGGAATAATAACACTGAACTTGATCAGAGCTCAAATGCTGTTAATTTCCTGGGAATCTCAATTGATTCAAAATTATCCTGGGGTAGCCATATAGAAAAAAGTGGGAAGCAGCATTAGCAAAGGAATATTTGTTCTAAGGAAGCTGCGTCTTTGTCTAAATGTGCCAGTACTTAAAGTGGTTTATTTTGCTTTAATACACAGTCACGTTTCCTATGGTACAATACTGCTGGGACATCAAAGCAAGGCAGCTAATGTCTTCAAACTACAAAAGAAGGCAATAAGACTGATATGTAGCTTGGCACCCAGAGCTCACTGTAGGCCAAGATTTAAAAAATTACAGATTATGACCCTGCCGTCAATATTTACACTACAGTGTGTAATGCATATTAAGGAAAACTATCCGAATTATCAACAGTATGACATGCGACATAATTATAACACAAGAAACAAGCAGGACCTAGTTTCTTTCCGATGTAACTATAACAAAACACAAAAGTGCTTCTTACACAAGTCCATAAATTTTTTTAATGCCATACCCCAACATATCAGGGATCTTGCAATTATTAAAAAAAAAAAAAAAAAAAAAAGCAAAAGAATTTCTTCTTGAGCTCAGCATTTATGAAACTAATGAATTTTTAAGGGAGGCAAAGAGTATGGTATGACTACACTTTGTGATCAGTTTTTTTATGATTCTATATATGCGTAAGTCTGTAATTGGCTAAATTTACTATGCAATATCAATTTGTACCAGAAGTTTCTCTGTTTTTTTTTTTTTGTGAAGGTACCATGATTATTTGTGTAATATTTATATTGTGTAATATTTTTCTTGTTTTTGTAATTATTTGTGTAACATTTATACTATGTAATATTGACTTTTTTAATGCCTCAGATGATCTCTGAGGTCTCTACAACAATAAAAATCAATCAATTGTAAACTTCCCTGAGAGTTTCATTTGCTTTCTCTGAGAGGAGTTCTCTTGTTTGCTCAGTGATTATAATATTGCTGTCATCAGCTAAGAGAAGTTTTTCACCATGAGAAACACTACTGGGAAAGTCATTGATGTATATCAAGAATAGTATTGGTCCTAATTTGATACCTTGCGGAAACCCCATATCAATGTATTTTTGGCCAGCCGCGGTGGCCGAGCGGTTCTAGGCACTTCAGTCCGGAAACACACGACTGCTACGGTCGCAGGTTCGAATCCTGCCTTGGGCATGGATGTGTGTGAAGGCCTTAGGTTTGTTCTCATTAGTGTTTTACTAAATGTTTAGATCTATTTGAAGTATGTGTTACCACTATTCTATGTACCCTATTAGCTAGGCATGATCAAAACCAGTCCTTAGCTACCACTCTTATTGATAATGCTTCTAATTTATTTAATAGAGTCTTGTGGTCGACTGTATCAAAGGACTTAGAATGATCATAAAGGAACCCTCTGACAGACTCTTCTATATCAAGAGCATCAAGTACAACTTTTGTGCATTCTACCACAGCTGACTCCGTATTTTTGACACATCAGAAATGAAATTGTGATTCACTTAAAAGATTGTATTTATTCAGGTAATTCATTAACCTATTTTTCATAGTTGCTTCTATTATTTTTGAGAATGGTGACAGCAGGAAAATTGGCTGGTAATTTTATGCATCTTCTGCATTACCTTTCTTAACCAAAGGCACAACTCTTTCCTGTTTTAACTGCTCTGGAAATCTCCCTGATGTAATGGATTCATTTATGTGTGTTAAGGGACCTTGTATAACCTCTATACATTGTTTTAGTACACACATTCGTACTTCATCTAAGCCTACTGCCTTTTTATTTTTTAGTTGTTGAACAGTTTTACTGTCTTCATTATCTGTGATTTGAAGTAACGTCATTGTATTTAGTACAACATTATTTACAGGGGTTATATTTGTTTTGCGGAATTCTATTTGTAACTTCCCTGCCATACTTGAAAAATGCTCATTTACATAGTTTGATAAGTCTTTTGGCTTATTGATTACCTTATCCCCCTCCCTTAGCACTAAGTTATTCTCTGTTTCTTTGCCGCTCCCTGTTCCCGTTTTTATAACATCCCAGGCTGCTTTGCTTTTATTCCCTGCATTGTATATTACTGTGTCATTAAACGACTTTTTTGCAGCTATCAGCACCTTCCTACAGATCTTTTTGTATCTTTGACAGAAATTTAAGAATTCTGGATCATTGTGACTCTTTTTCATGGAAGTGAGGTATTTAAGTGTCTGGGAGGACTTCTTAATACTTGCTGTTGTCCATCTACTTTTGTGTGACGTTGATACAGACATGCATACTTTTGGAAATGGCTTTTCAAAGTTCAATTTAAATAATGTGGATTCTTATTCACATTGGTTTCCTCATACACTTCATCCCAGCGTTGTTTTGCTAGTTCCTTTGTAAAATCTTTTATTTTCATTTCTGATGGATGTCGTTTGTAGGCTTGTAGTTTAGGGAATGACTTGATGTCTCATTTTACTGTTGTGATTTGACAGACATGGTCTGATAGAGATATTGTACAGCTACATCACATTTTTCCCTGTCCATATTTGTGGCCACATGGTCAATTACTGATGAAGTCATTGTAGTAACCCTTGTTGCACTATTGACCAATAGAGACAGGCCAAAACTTTGAAGTATATTTATGAGGGTGCTGCTGGATTCATTTATGATATTCGTGTTGATTTTAATGTCCCCACACAGAATTGTGCTGAGCTTTGTACCTGAGACTTTATTTAGAAATTCTATTAATTTATTAAAAAACAGTGTCCACACTATCACTGGGAGATGTATACACACACAAAATTATTAATATCTAGGTGATATCAAGCCCTGTTAATTCAAACTGCTGGAGATACTCTTTAGGCAGGGGAACCTGTTGTCTAGATTTATCCTAAAAAGACCTACTTCTCATACTGATGACAACAGGTATTTGACCATGTGTGGCCCGAGATCCACCTCCTATACTTTCATGAATCAGCTGTACCAATCTTCTCTTGCCAGTTCTGTTTAGGTATAGGCCAGGCCTAGTGAAACCCCAATGGGCACCAGAGACACGTGAGCAAAGTTGGCTACCCTCAGAGCAATCCATAACCCCACATTGATTTGCCTCACATCTCCATCAAGGTGTGGCCAATCGTGACACTGGAACAGCTCAACAAAGTGTACGTTGGTGCCACGAGTCAGGGAAGCTACCTTGCCCAGGTCACCACCTATGTCATATGCCCCATCCCTGTCAAAACTGTTTCCCGCCCCAACCGCCATCACTACATGGTCTTCTTTTGTAAAGTCCTTATGTAAAGACCCTAAGTCCTCTATCACATAACTTAGCCCTGCATTTGGCTGGAAGATACTGGTGGCCTGGTATGCTGCCCATAAACTTTCCTGTAACTCGGGGCCTACAACTCAGCCATGGCTACTACCTAGCAGCAGCACTTTCTTCTTCCTAACATTTTGTATATATCTAACCTTCTTGGCCTCAGTTGAAGTGTGCTGCAAATTTCTTGCTCCTCTTTCTACCAGAGGCTCTGGCAGTGGTAGACGCATGTTTTTGGGGTTGATGATAAAACTATCAGATCATGTTCTCTTTCTTCCTATCCTCCTACAAGCTGTCAGTTCACAACCACCCTCCTCCTACTCCCTAGCTCTCTTGATCCTTATCAGTTCCTTCTTTCAACTGTGACTCAAGGGCACAGATTTTCCTTTCCTGTACCCCAATCAAAATGTTCCCTGTATACTCTGCAGTGCCAGGAGAGAGCCTCTTCTGTTCTCCCAACATTCTCCCCACTACATCTCCCCCCAACTCTCCCTCCCCCAGTGAAAATATTTCCTACATGATTAGCAACAAATCCCTCTACTCACAACGCTATAACAGCTTCGACATTTCTCACTCATGATCAGTTTCTAAAGAATAATTAAGTTTTAAATTTGTCAAGGATACGACATTGGCTATATGTAAACAAAAACAACACGAAGGTCTTACGTGCCATTGTTGTTTTTGTACCGATTTAGAGATACAATGACAGAAGAATGTACTAGTAATTACGTTGCTGTTAGAGAATTTACTTTAGTGTTTGGTCAGGCTTTAAATGTTTATAAATCCAAAAATTTATGCCTTATCACCTCTAACTAGTTAACAATATGAAATGTGTTAGTTAAATACAATTTAAAAACTTTTAATTATTCTTTTATTGTGACAATAGACACTGATGAAACTAGTAGCTGTCTTTCTTAAACGAATTTTGAACTATCAAGAAAACTTGAATAGAATTTTTTGTGTTTTGGCATGCAAAATTTCACGTTATGTCGCAATTATTGGGACTTCAGATTACACTAAGTTGGTTGGTTTTTTTTTTTTTTTTTTTCCTCCAAGAATAAGCTCTATGGGGACGCAAATATTCAGTTCTGTGACATGAATGGACAGTACAGCAAATATACGAAGCAAAGGAAATTTAAATTTGACACTATTTCCTCTCAAATAAGTTCTTTGTGCAATTCCTGGCCGATTTGGAGAATTTATCCTCTCAGAGGTTGGGTGTTGTGTTGCGCTTATCACCATTTTACCTTTTGTTTAGATGCAAAAAAAAACCAGTATCAACTGATGTAGACTTGCAGTAGGTGGCCGATTGCTCCTGCATACGATCTCCTGGCCAGAAATGCTATACTGTCATTTCATTTCACGCTAGGTATGAAACTGATTCTCTGTTATGCACATTATTGACATGCATTGTGAGTCATCTCTGAATTAGTATATGCTCAGTCAGTTTAATATTAATTTGCAGGGCTCTAGAGTAAGCAGTGTGTAGTTGTGTGCACTTTGGTCCATTGTCGTGACCCCTAACCTGGCAATACAGCATGCGACTGTAATGGAGTCGACAGCACTGGGTAGTGTTGTCTACTTCACTGGATGGTGGTGCATGAGAAATAGAGTTGTCACGATGGCCAGTCTGACCTCAGTACCGCAGGTTTGCATGTTGGCCAGTGGGTATTTGGAGCAAATCCATTAATACTCAGATATGAAGATTTGTTTGTCTTTGACATCAGGGAATCATGTTTCTATATCTGCTCCATCCCTCCATACCCCCTCCCCACTCCCCAGTGGAAGGGGGTCACAATTATTTTGTGAGTTTGTGCATGAAGCACATGAGGCTTCTAGTAATTGGATCCTATCTGCATTAACTTTCCCGTGCTCGTCCATTCCTGTCCTCAATCCTTCCCCTCTTCCCCTTCTTTAGATCTCTGTTTCCTTGCTTACATTGGCCTGGCTATCTTTTTTTTTCTATCCCTTACAGTATTATTCTTCTTGCTTTACACTTTCCTTTTTGGAGTTTTTGGTCCCTCTTTGGGGATTCAACTCCTCTAAATTTTGTTTCCATGGTGTGAGCCAGCTGGGGAACAACACCATACATGAAGTCTTTGGCATGTGGCCTTACCACCTCTTCCATTTTTTACCTGAAGCCATTGTCCTTTTCGTGCTATACAGCTAGCACAGTAGTCATTTCATGTGCTTGGGGTGTTATGTACTCTTTTGATGGAGTCCTCTGAAAACACAGGGATGACAGTTCAGATACACGAGCTGCTACCTCCCTGTGTATGCCTAGGAGTAGTGGCTTGTCATTCTGGAGCATTGGAACTCCCAGCAACAGCCCCTATGCCATGTGCTCTTCATAAATATGATCAGCTTCGCCTTGTGTCTACGACATCTACCATTGACTCTGTTACAGCCTTTCCCCCTCCTACTCCTTACCCCAGTGATGCCTCACTCTTCTCTCCCTCTCCCCTGAACACAACTCCCTTGCTCCTTTCATCCAGCAGAGAAGCGCCTCTTCTCTGGTGTCTGCTGGTACACATCGGCCGTGGAGCCATCAGCTCTAGCAGCTCCAAGGTTGCCTGGTCTCTCTTTATAGAACTAGCAGAAGCCTCTCTCTCTTTTTCTCTCTCCCCATTCCCTTGCCTCTCTGGCCTCTGGCTTCTGTCCTCCTCTACTTATGAAAGAGAAGAAGGAACATAAGTCCTGGGATGAGGAAACTCTCATTGCCCAGGAGGATGGTATTCCACAGGGTTCAGTGTTAAGTATCCTTTTCCTCATCACTATTAAAGGACTTGTGACCTCTGTCAAACTGTTGGTCACCCTGCTCTGCATGTGGATGACTTCTGTGTCTGAGTTATTTAACACTTGGTGGCCTTTGTGAAGTGACAGTTCCAGGGTGCCATGTGGTATGCTTCTGCATGGACCTTCTCACACAGTTTTCAGTTTTCTCCTCTTAAATTGTGGGTGGTACATTTCTGTCACCATATTGTGTTTGATACCAGCTGGAGCTCTATCTCGAGACCCAATATCTGATTGTGGTCCCACAGTTCCATTTCTTGGGTCCTCTTATCGACAAGAAATTTACTTGGTCGCCCCATATCTGCCTTCTGGAGATGGGCTGTGTTCATAAACTCAATGTCCTCCACTTCCTTGCCCACACCTCTGGAGGGTGCTGATTGTTTGACTCCTCACCATCTTTGTTTTTGTCCCTTCTGGTCCAAGGTTGCCAAATTTATGGCCCAGCTGCTCCTTCCATACTGATCCTCTTGGATCAGGTCCACCATTGTGGTATCTGTCTGATCATCAGTACCTTTTGCACTAGCCCTATTGTTTCCTGGTTGAAGCTGGGGTTGTCCCCCACTCACTGTCCTTTTGGTTCAACAGTCTAAGTTTCTTGTTTCCTATGCCATCACCATCTTCTCTTTCCCCTCACACCCCTCCTATTTTATATTTTAGCAGCTTCAGGTGAGTTTAGCAATTGGGCTCCACCTTGCTGCTCTTTGCCATGATTTTTATCTTCCCTCTTTGTCCTGTTCCCCATTCTCTCCAAACACCTCCTTCCCCTTGCTTAGTTCCTTGATCCCAAATTCAGAGGGATCTCTCCTGGGGGGGTCTTTGTTTCATTGTTGTTCTGCCAGCTTTTATGGGAGTTTCAGGCTGCTGTTGTGTTTTAATTTAATGGCTCTAGGCTCTAAATCTGCTAATCGCAAGGGATGTGCCTTCATGCCTTCTGCTGGCAAGTAACACCATCTCTTACCTGCCACATGTTACATGTGTACTGCATAGCTAATGACCATTTACCAGACTCTTTAGTATGTTAAACAGTCCTCCTTCACCCACGTTATGTGCAGACAGTGGTTTTCCCTCCCTCTTCTTGGTCTATAACACCTTGACCATGCTGGTTGTTCAATTGACTTTCTTTGGGTTCCCACTCATGTGGGTATCCCAGCTGCTGATCCTGTGGCTTGGGGGTGTAGCCCTTTTCTGTGACCTCTCTGGTGCTGGGTTTGCAGCTTCATGTCAGATTCCTTTTTGCTCAGCCTTGAGCTGACTCTTGGAGGCCAACCCCCTGCCCAATAAACTTATTGCGATAAGGGGACTCTTGCCGCATGGCCCACTGGGGATCTACCATCCTCTGCTATCTTTGTATTGGTCATACAAGGTTGAATCATAGCCCTTACTCCATAATGATCTGTTCCCCCATCCCTCACTGTCAACCATATTTTACGAGATTCCCCTATCATTTGGCCTTTTGCACTAAATACGCCCTTCCATTCTCCATTGTCACAGATGGTAGCAGACAACCTTACATACTTACATCTGTCTTTGGTTTTCATCATAAAAGTGGTTTGTCCCCTAGATTTAAGTACCTGAATTCTCTTCCACAATTGGAGGCCATCAGTTTGGAAGGCCTTCATCATTACTTTCATGCTGGTCAGGTTTTCCTCTCCATTTTGAGTTGTTTCATCCCCACCCACTCTTCTCGTGTCGTCTCCCCCTGGTGTTGTCCCCATTGTGTCGTAGTCACAGTGTGAAGTGGGAACTGGGGTGGGTTAGCAGCGATTCCAGCACCATGTCACACATAGCGCCATTGGGGTGTCTTATGATCTTCCCCTTCCTCCCTCCAGTTCTTTACTCTTCCTGCCATCCAAGTGTTCCGTCTGCATCTTCATTTGCCTGTTTTGCTTTTCCATAAACTAGATTGTGCTGTTGGTTTGCTGCTCCCACAGTCTCTGCCACTTTGGATCTTGGGAATAATGATGTCACTGTTTGGCCCCTCTCCTCATTCAGACAATCAATCAATATCTGCAGCCAGCAGGCAAGCAGACTCGGTATCTGCTCTGTTAGCGTCTGTGTCAGGGTGTTACTAGCATTAATGACAAGTTTGAAATTATTACCTGTTTCCAAATACAAATAGGCATTTTTGTTCCCTGATAAATTAGAACTACAAAACTATATGCCTAAATTTAGGAAATAATGACCAGTTAAAAACAGAACATTCTGGAATATGAGTTATTTGGTTACAGATAACTTTTGAAATAGGTTTTTTTTTTTAAAGAAGTAAAATTATACTGCAAATTGGAACCAAAAAGGCTTTCAGTTGAGTTATATTGCTACATTCAGAATTACTCATTCCTAATTCCAACTGCACGTGTTTATACTGATACTGAAATTATTATTTATTCACAAAATTTATTTTTTGATAAATGAGTTACATTATCAGGAAAATTGATTGTGAACAATTCCTTGCTAGAATATGAAAATATTTAATCTGTTTAACAGTTGTACTAGTGTTACTAGATCAAAAATAAATACATATAACAAGTTGATGATTGCAACTCACTCTGTTGTAATTTTTGGATGGTTCTCAAATGTGTGGCCATCACCAGCAGTACACTGAGCCTCAATCACAGTCATCACTGCCCAGCATGGCTTGGGAGGGGATTGACCCAGTGATGCTAGCATTCTAGGCTGGTGGCACAAGCCGCATCAGTTTCTGGTGATCCCACGTGTCAGCAGAACTGCCATATCAGAGGCTGGTGAAGAAGGAAGAAATATCGACATTTGACATTCTGTCAGCAGTGAGGTCGTCAGAGACAGAGCAAAAGCTCTGATGGTTTCAAGGATGGGGAAGAAAATCGGCCTTGGCCTTTCAAAGGAACTATTCCAGCATTTGCCTTGATTGATTTAGGGAAATAATGGGAAACCTAAAACTGGATGGCAGGACACGGAATAAAGCCATCATGTTCCTGAATAATGTGGTGTAAACCTTCATCCAGAAGTGTTCTCAGTAACTTTGTTTCTTCTGTATCAGGAACTGCCATGGGTATGCAGCTTGAGGAATTTGTTTTCTTTGCTGAAAACAGTCTCCTCTGTAGTGCACGTTTTCTCTTGTGACTCCTTCATGGGCTAATGAAAGAGATGCTACTACTGGCATGAACAGCACCTACACTAGCCTTCAATGAAGTTACCATTTTGTTGGCCAGCTGAACTTGAGTAACTGACATACCAGAAACAATTTCTGCCAGTACCTCTGTGTCACAGAAACTGACTGGCTTCAGTATTTTCTTCTCTCTCATTAATGAAAGAAATGCCTCCAACATTTGTAACTAGTACATCTGGTAATTCAGAAATTTCAAACGGATGTTCTTCTGTACTCTCTACTTGGCAAACATTATGTATATGCTTGGACATATTTAACTTAATGCTATAATCAATACATGCATAGTAATATCTATGAATGTTTACTTTACGGTCAGTGCCCATTAATTTGGATTACAGTGGATAATGTTTTCTTCCAAAAGGCAAGCTTCAAGTGATTTTGTGGCTGTTACTTCCCAACCTCTGCCTACCTTTCTAGTTGAGTCCTTATTCATCAAAATACTGAATTTGTGCTTATGGTGAATATTTTTCATTTTACTTGTTAGTTTTTCTTTCACAATGACAATGAGCCTGTCAAACAGATTTGCTGTTACAAACAACGTGAATGCAAATATACCTCTATCCAAATAATTCACTGGCTTTGCATTACCATGTAGAGGAAGTGGTGGTAAAATGGACCCTGCAACAAATATGCCCCCCTTAATATCTTAATAACATTTAGCTGAACTCTAGTGTTGATAGCTGGAACTAGTATGCTCACTGGCCTGTAGGAGCACTGGAAGCAGGTCAGTACAGTGGTTGAGTGACTGTGAGGTTATATTTTTCAAGCTCCTGTTCAAAACTTTGAGAGGCATGAGAATTTCACTTTATTAATGTACCATTATTGGTTAATACTTAGATGCAAGCACCATGCATACAACCTGGTAAGTATTGGAATCAGTTTCAAATAGAGTAAAAGGTGTGGTATTATTGCATTTTTAAGCTGTTTACAAGGTGTAAGTGACTGTAATATGGCCCCCATTGGTGCTTCTAATGTGGACCCCAGGGTCCATATTATAAGCAGACCGTTAAATGTTTTTATTTCTGTTTTCAGATGCCTAGGACTAATCTGGCACCTAAATGAACCCCCAAAAGGCAGGTGTGGGATGAAAACAAAATGTGAGAGGCAGTGTCTGCTGTTGTAGGAAAAACGATGGGAGTTAAAAAAGCAAGCATCGAAACATTTTGCTGTCCCAAAAACAACTCTGCGCCACTATGCGTATGAGGCTAATACCTCACAGATGGTAGATGTTGAAACTAAAAATCTTGGAAGAATACCAGCTCTAGCAGCAGCCCTAGAAAGTGATTTAGTGGATTACTTACAGTATATGGAGGCTAAATTCTATGCTTTTACAAGTATGGATGTTAGAAAAATGGCCTACCAATTTGCAGTTAGGAATGGAATTGCAACAAACTTCGGAAATGAAATTTCTGGAAGGGCTTGTCTTGACCATTTTCTACGACGTCATCAAGATAAGCTTTCAATTAGAAAGCCAACTGGAACATCATATGCTCGGGCAAAAGGCTTTTCCCTCGAGAGAGTTAACTCATTATACGACTTGCTACAAGCTGAATACTGGAAACATAAATATCCAGAAGATCGTGTATGGAACGTTGACAAAACAGGCCTTAGTGTAGTTCAAACTAAGATACCACAAGTAATTGCAAGCAGAGGTAAACGCCAAATTTGTTCTCTGATTGCTGCAGAGTGTGGGTCTCTAGTAATGGTCATCTGTTTGCTGATTGCAGGAGGTTCGTATGTTGCCCTGATGTTCATATTCCCGAGAACGGAAGAGGGGGGAGACCATTGTTTCACCTGATTTGCTGTACAAAAAAAGAGTTAGAAGCCATTATTAAGAAAAAAGAGGAAAAGAACTTTGCCGAAGACCCCCTAGTGAGATAAGCCTCTACATCCTTACATTTGTCCTCTAGCCATGCCTGCTTAGCCATTTTGCACTTCATGTCGATCTCATGTTTGAGACGTTTGTGTTCCTTGTTGCCTGCTTCATTTACTGCATTTTTATATTTTCTCCTTTCATCAATTAAATTCAATATCTCTTCTGTTACCCAAGGATTTCTAATAGCCCTCGCCTTTTTACCTATTTGTTCCTCTGCTGCCTTCACTTCTTCAAAGCTACCCATTCTTCTTCTACTTTATTTCCTTCCCTTCCCAAAGAGACACACTATTTTATAGGATCCAACAGGTTTGCTTTCATGGAGCATCCACTGCCAAATATTCTCGCTGTAGTGAGTCTTAAGTGCACCCATAGATGTACGATCTAGCGGTTGCAGGACTAGAAAAATTAGCCTCATTGGTCATTCTTAGGCGGCAGTTCATTGTTACAATTTGCTGAAACCTACCAGCTTGATCATCCAACCTGTTGGCGTCGTCTTTTTTAGCTGGTGTGCTAGGTGAAGGCAATTCCAATCGTTCAGCTCCAGATATAATAAACCTCTTCCATAGCAGTTGTGATGATAAAATTTACTATAGGTTAGGGACAGATCCATTTCACGTTGATGTGGATGTGTTGCCAGACAGACTACAAGAGGAAGTCTTATAAATTAAAAATGATTCCGCAGCGAAGTATGACTTTAATAAGATGGATAAACGTTTATTTTGGGTGAAATATCTCACGGTGTATCCCAGCACAGCAGAACAAGCACTGAAACTGTATTTACCATTTTCAAGCACTTATTTGTGCAAAAGAGCATTTTCAGAGATAGTGGCGATAAAAAATAAGCTTAGAAGCCAACTCAGTATTGCCAATGATTTACGTTGCGCAGTTTCTGCTATTCAGCCAAGAATTCAAAATCTTGTCAAAAATATTCAAGCTCATCCTTCCCATTGATTTATTTGTTTGTTTCTTGCCATATGTGTGTGGAAATAATATTTTTATAATAAATATGTCACATTATAAGAGAACTTGTTATTTTCCTCCTAACTATCCTTACATGTAGGTAATACTGTAAAATTACAAAAAACTATTTTGAAGAAACAATATAAAATAAACATAGTGAAACTGATTTAAATATAAATACTGCATGTCATCCCTATGGATTCTGATGTAACGTGTGGTATATTATTTCAACTAATAATAGTATTTCTTCTGGATGAAGACACAGCGAAAGTTTATCCTAGATATAGCAAGCGTAGTCCTAAAATCGTATACTGGTGAAGAAATGGTGTGCAGCAAGGGAATATAATCAAGGTAAGGAAGTTGTTATATTCATATTTTTTAAAGATCTGTGTAGTCTGCAAAATTATTTCATGAAACTTATTTTTATATTTTTTTATTTTTTTAGTTCTGGGAACTGAGCCTTTGTCGCTGTTCGGTAACTGTCGTCGTGGACATAAATGCCAACCTATGCGCAATGACAATGGGGAGCGCTATAGGTGTACAAATCAGTGATGTTCGTTAACACTGTGACTGAGTGACTAAATTTTGATAATGAGTGAAAGTAATAAGCTACAGTCAACTTAAAATAACGGCCTGCATCCACTAGTCTGCAAAGGTCGGAACTATTTTTCCTTGTTTACCAAGGACTTTCTTTGCTTTAGGAGTGGCTTATAATCACTAGACTAGACTGATGACATAATAACTGTGACTCGATACATTAACAGCCCACCATGTTACTTGACGTCACCATCACAAATTTTTCAATAGTTTCTTGATAATTAATAGAAATCTTTATTTTTTTTTGGGGGGGGGGGCAGGGAAGTTTTCTTTTCAGCAGAAGGGGGGCATGACAAACAAAAGTTTGGGAACCTCTGGACTACATGATGTCCATAAACTTGTACTTGGCTCTCATCTGTAGAACATCACGTCATTCTTCAGCAACTAATTGTGACAAATGTTAACCAATTTTTTATCTTTCCACTTATGTTTGACCCTTAACACCTCTGGGTCTTTGTTCTGTTCGTTTGAAATGTATGAGAAAGCTGTTTTATGTAGTTTTCAAAAGGAAGTCCTCTTATGGAGTACATACCAATTTGGTCCTCATCTGCCCCAAACTTCATTTTATTTGGGTTTGCACCATGTGGACACCGGGCAAAAGAATTTGCTAAGGTGTTTGTCGGCCCTGGACGTATTTTACATAGAAATCATACTCTTGCAAGATTAAAATCCACCCTGCTACTTCCTTTAGGTTTGTCTCCTCGTCACACATCTGTGTAATCGTGTTTAATTTGGATTTTAGAACCTGGCAAGTATTCTTTAAGTGTGACAGTACTTCACGCTTAGATTCTGGGGAGTCGTCTGATTGTATGTGTACTCGCACCCAGATTCTACTCGTTATCATATTTGTTATCGGCCACTGTGAGTTGCAGATTCATATTTTCAGCTGTGTTGTCATTTATTACGACGCTGTTTTCTATGTCTGGTGTGGTGATTACATAGTCTGGGTAATACTACCGTACTATGTCCTCATATGTCCCAAAATTGTATACATTTGGATCTGAGTTATCAGACCACATACTTTACTATCTTGTTCGTTTTCCAATCCAGACGAAATATTGGCTCTGTTATTTTCCTCTCCATTATCGACTTGTTCTTCCCGGTTTTGTTCGATTCCCTCTACCCACAACGCCTCAGACACTTTCTGCTTGTCTTACAAAGTTTTGTGGAAGGATTTTAGTAGATCTTGTAGCTTGTCGAACTTTCGATCAGGTGTACTTATCTGTACTTATCTGTACTTCCCTCTTTTTTTCTATGACCTATATTAGCGGTATTTTGTCGGTTAATACGATCGTCTTGATCAATCTTAGCTTTACCGGTTACAGCAGGATTTGTATCAAGTCCGATGTCAGTTTTGTCTGCCGGGAGGAAGTCTGCATCGGTGAATACGGACGGGTCCTTGGGTCGTACTCCAGTAGCTTCGAAACCTTTGATAGCGGTTTTCATTGTTGCACTTTTGATGAAAGCTGAACCAAAAAGCTTTGAAATTTGAAAGACCACCGCGGCCTGCACATCCCTCGGTCCATACGCGGAGTCAGTGGAGCGGAGAGGTGACTGGTATATATACCACACCACCCGCCAGCCTAGGACGTCAGTCAACAGGAGTAACCTGACGATGATGGCACGCTACGCCGTGACTGGAACACGATAGTAGGAAAAGGAAGAGAAGGAAACGTAGTAGGTGAATGTGGATTGGGGCTAAGAAATGAAAGAGGAAGCCGCCTGGTAGAATTTTGCACAGAGCATAACTTAATCATAACTGCACGGCAGAGAGACCTTCAAGCATATTCATATTATATTAATATCCAGAAAAACTTGAATTTCTTATCATTACTGAATTTCAACACAGTATAACATGTGTTGGACTGTGACGGTACGGTAACAACTTTGATACAGCTTCCAGTTTGCGGAACTGGCGGCTGTTTATGGGAGGCCCTTTGGGCCGGACTTAATCCGGGTGAAATCCTGGCACTAAAGGCACGTGTCGGTTATACCGTCGGCACACGGACTGTTCATTCGAACGTAGAGCATTCAGAATGCCGAGTTTCTACCGTCATAGCATGGAAAACGCACGCTGGGGAGTCTTTCCAAACGTGCGGAGCAAGACAGATATTCTGAAAGTGTGTTTGAATGTTGACCAACGAGATGGAAGAACGCCGCGTACGTCACATGCACGCCATCCATCTTCAGTACAGACTCGCCATACGCCATACTGGCTTTCAGTTGATGTTGGTTTCAAGGTATAGTCTGTCTGTAAACTCGAGAGCGAACGGCGCTTTTCGTGGGGCAAGTGGCATTTTCCGGAAGAACCATGCCACTGGCCCACAGGGGCACCCAAAATCAGTTGCCCGTTACCTGTCTAGCGGCGTAGATCGGCTTGCAGTGATGTACAATACGTCGTTTCTGTTCGTGAGGTCTTAGTTGCCAGTGTCAGTCAGTTAACGTTGTGTAGGCCCTACTCACTGATATACTTCGGTATCCGGAAGTGCTGGACAACCGCCTTGCATTGCAAGAAAATTGCAGAAAACGAAGAGGAGCTATTTGAGGAGTACATTTCCCCACCATGTTATAGTTCTGGGTGGAGATTTTAATTTGCCAGATATACCGGGTGATCAAGAAGTCAGCTGGCCTAGCGGTTCTAGGCGCTACAGTCTGGAACCGCGCGACCGCTACGGTCGCAGGTTCGAATCCTGCCTTGGGCATGGATGTGTGTGATGTCCTTAGGTTAGTTAGGTTTAAGTAGTTCTAAGTTCTAGGGGACTGATGACCTCAGCTGTTAAGTCCCATAGTGCTCAGAGACATTTGAACCATTTGATCAAGAAGTCAGTATAAATTTGAGAACTGAATAAATCACGGAATAATGTAGATAGGGAGGCACAAATTGACACACATGCTTAGAATGACATGGGATTTCATTAGAACAAAAAAAAAAAAAAAAAAAATACAAAAGTTCAAGAAATGTCCGACAGATGGCGCTTCATCTGATCAGAATAGTAATAATTAGCGTAACAAAGCAAAGATGATGTTCTTTACAGGAAATGCTCAATATGTCCACCATCATTACTCAACAATAGCTGTAATCGAGGAATAATATTGTGGACAGCACTGTAAAGCATGTCCGGAGTTTATGGTGAGGAATTGGCGTCGGATGTTGTCTTTCAGCATCCCTAGAGATGTCGGCCGATCACGATACACTTGCGACTTCAGATAACCCCAAAGCCAACAGTTGCACAGACTGAGGTCTGGGGACCTGGGAGGCCAAGCATGACGATAGTGGTGGCTGAGCACACGATCATCACCAAACGACGCACGCAAGAGATCTGTCGGCCTTTTTGTGAGCTTCGTTTTTTTCTGTTCTAATGAAACCCCATGTCATTCCAAGGATGTGTGTCAATTTTTACCTCTCTATCTACAGTATTCCGTGGTTTATTACGTTTTCAAATTTATACTGACTTTTTGATCACCCGGTAGACTGAAACATTCATTACGGGTGGCAGGGTCAAAGAATCCAGTGAAATTTTTTTTAAGTGCTTTATCTGAAAACTACCTTGAGCAGTTAAACAGAGAACTGACTCGTGGCGATAACATATTAGACCATCTGGTGACAAACAGACCCGAACTATTTGAAACAGTTAACGCAGAACAGGGAATCAGCGTTCATAAAGCGGTTACTGCATCGATGATTTCTGCCGTAAATAGAAATATTAAAAAAGATAGGAAGATTTTTCTGTTTAGCAAAAGTGACAAAAAGCAGATTTCAGACTACCTGACGGCTCAACACAAAAGTTTTGTCTCAAGTACAGATAGTGTTTGTAACCTCCCCCTCACTTATCGACCTTAATTACAGTGAAAAATTAAACTCCGTGTACCTAATGGAAATTTGGGAAAAGCAATCGTCACCGAAGTTAATTTGTCGGTAACGAGGGAGGAAAGGGTTACATCTAAATGAAAGGAAAAATGCAAATGAAACTGGTGGAAATTAATTTTGAAAAGGGGTAAAGTTAATAAAGAAAGTAAATGTGCTGCCGTTACGTTAACAATTAACTAGCGGTAATTAGATATGTGAGATTTGGGGGAAATTACGGTCGCCAGTCCTAAGGACAATTACTATAGTAACTGAAAAAGAAAGGTTATTACACATATAATTAGTACTAGAAGCGTGGCAACTGGAGGTTGACACGTGTAGTGTGAAAACTGAAAGTTTGTCAGAAGTAATAAATTTCGCTACACTCTGACTTAATTTAGCAAAGGAATTAACAAAACCGGAAAATCGAAACTTAATTTAGTGACTGAAGTTAATAGTGAGCTTTCTTTCTGAAGCACATCGAAATTCAGTAAAATACGGTTAGTCTTGAACTACCGCAACAATCATTTCAAAAGCAACTTGAATCTACGCAATTTATAAATAAGAGATTTTACTTTGAACTTGAATTAAATGATTCTGAACAATTAACAATAGTAAAATTTAGTACGTACCAAGCTGAGCTGCAGTCACAGGTAAGCTAAAATACGGTAACAAAACTCGCACTCTTAATTTGTGCTTGTGTAATCTAAATATTGTAGCCAGCTATGAATATTTAAAGTGAACTTTGAAATTAAAGCAGTGAAATGGAATTATGCTGGCATTTGAATTTCAACGACACTCGGGTTCATTTCGGAAAAGGAAGGGACCCTGCTTGGCAATGCAATTGGGACAATGAGCAACAAAGGTTCATGCTACGTTGCTGTGATTTGAACAGTTTGAAAAGCTGAGGTCTGCCATACAGTTCTGAAACTTTACGTGCTTCCAGTCTTCCTTGTTGGTTGCTTGAAGGTTTGAAGTCGTCGATCGAGGAGGTGGCGACAGTCACTCATTGTCGGCCGTCGCTGTTGCAGAAGCTGGATGTTGGCGCGCCTTTTTTCTCGACACGGTCACCAGACGAAACGGGCTCTTGATGTGCGCCAGCTAATGCTTCCCGTCCGCGACACCATGTCAGAAACTATCATCGCAAGTCGAGCGCAATTACATGCTGCCAAACCCCGAAAGCGCGGCAACTCGCGGGAGCTTCACACTACACACCTGCTCCACTCGCTACTCCAGCCAGACTCTCTCTGCCCGCGCTCCACGCGGCCGAGTTAACACTAGCAAAGATCCTACACACTTTGATTCTTCACACGACCTATCGATGTAATCGTTTGATAGCAGTTTTCCCTAGGCAAGACCCAGCGTAAAAATACAAATATTATTTACTAAACAAACCAATTATACATCGACATAAATGCATAAATATATATATACAAATAGTAAAACAATTACAATATACAAAGACACAGAAATGTTATATCTTCAGGTAACAAATTTATAGTACAATAGATGGAAATAGGAGGATATGCATTTCCGGCGTTACATGTGCCCCACATTGTCTGAGGATGTTCGTGTAACCTAAACAGACTCAGAAAATGTCCCAAAAAAGAAACAGCGGAAATGCATATGCTCAAAACATCAACAAAATTTAGGATTCGTCTAATTAACCGTAAACCAATTTTTAGACGATAATAATTGAGTGGAGACACTCCTAATCTTATTCCACTCTGTCATCTTGCACAAAATAAAACAGGTTGATAACATATTAAAATTCATAGAAAACATAGAAAATGGTTTAGATATTCTAAAAATGAAAATTCCTAGCAGTATCAAGAAATGGAATACTATTTACCAAATTAATCAGATTACATGGTCATAGAAAACAGGTATATCAAAATACGCAAATTAATAATTAATTACATAGAATACGTATTTTATATAAACTTTTCATAATTAATATGCTCGTCATGAGTGTGCACTTAATGCTAAACAAGAAAATAATATACAGCAGATCGACAAAAACATAAATATTGACAACAGAATTCTTTCACATCAGCTGTCCTGGAAGAAAAACAACACCGCCTTCCGTACTCTCAAGTACAAAGAATGCCAACAGCGGCACAAGAGCCGACAGCGGCTCCGCCTCGCCAGTATTGTTGCGTCCGCCTGTGCGGCACGCTTGATCTCATTCGCCTGTGTAACGGCATTTCCAGAACGTCCGTTTCACTGAATTCTTTAGGAAAACTCACTCCCGAGTAATCTCAAGGAGTCCCTTAATACTATAACAGTGGATAACACAACACTGTCCATCATCACACCCATGTACTAGCCTGAAACTTAAAACAGCGTCTAAGTACATGGGCAATGACTAGTAAATCACATATTTATGAAATCTTAGAGCTATTTACAAAATCATGTTTACATTCCTTAATCTACTGTGACTCAGCTGAAAACTTAAACTAACAGCTTGTATTTTTCAGTTGATTAGATCATGATTAAATTGATTAATCAAAATTAATTACTTATTAATTACAACTTCTTTAATGCCCTCTAGGTCAGGCAGAAACATCGCAACATGGCACACCCTTAAATCTTACACTCTATGTTTACATACTGTACAAATTACTCATTTTGTGGTATTAATCGATCCTAGGTTGGTACAATTTCAAGTCTACAATATTCTGTATACCTAATCGTTTTCAAGAGCTTGGATACTCTAAGCAATAAATATTTGTGTGAGGTATACCAATGATTTTATATGGTCCATTATAAACAAACTTAAATTTAGAGATTTCATGGTCTATCTCGCTCGATTTCTCATGAGCTTTTATAAGTACTAAGTCTCCGATTGCAAACTTAGCAAAACGACTTAGCGTCTTGACGACGTATGCGAGCATCGGATTTTAGCTTCATTACTTCTCGCAAACGATCTTTGTTCACACCAATACTCGGTTTGTCTGGAAACACACTCTTTTTCCTCATTATTACTTCATACAGGTCTCGTCTTCGTTCGTGTGTTACGTTTGACACACCGTCTACAATACATTCCAAATCACTTTCTACAATATTGTCAATGCCGAGATTCCTCACATTACAGTAGTTCAAATTCATACCTACATCAATAGCATCCGTCCAGTTAACAATGTGTATAGGCTGGTATTGCCTATGCACACCGTCTCCTGCCTCGTCAAAACTAACTACTACTGTTCTATCTTGTGACGTACATGTCAAAGTTTTGCTTTTGCAATTAATCACTGCACGGTACTTTAATAGCCAATCCAACCCGATAATTACTTCCGTAGTTAAGTCTGGCACGACGACAAACTCTTGTTCAAATCGTGCCCCACATATCTCGAAGTGGACAAAAATCTGTTTTGTGACCGGTTTACTGGCCTTCCCAGTAGCACCGATAATTTTCACTCCTGTTACTGGCATAACTACGATGCCAGGTCTGTCTTTCAGTAACTGAAATATTTTTCCAGATACAGCACTCAATTCTGCACCGGTGTCAATCAACACGTTTAGTTGTAGGTCGTGCATATTAACAGACACTACTATCTGTCTACACTTGTCCTCGACTGTTTCTTTATTTTCCAACAGTAAATCCTCGTCTATATCCAGGTCATTCCAGAAAAAACCATCCGGCTTATCTGGCGGCTTTTTCAGCCTCTGTTCACATACAGTTTTAATTTCAACACGTCTGTCCTGAGGCTTAGTCTGTAGTTTCACCTCCAATACCGAAACCTTTTCCTGTAACTCGTTAACTAGTGAGTGTTGCTTTGCTATCAGTTCACTAATTGTCACCTTCGTTGAATTCTATTTAGTCAGATTGATCTCATCCGCCAATCTACCTGGAGGAATGTGTCCAGTAGTTTCTGCAATTACTTCCGCTAGATCTGCGCAACCCACACTGTTATCGTCTGACCGTATAATGTCAGTTCTAACCTCATACACGCTGTAATCTATGTGCTTTCCTACCAATCGTGTCCGGCTATCACTAAAATTTTCGTAATCTTTCTCCTTAATACTCTCGCAATGTTTAAACTGGAGGTTTGCGTCGGATGGGTCGGCTACTTCCACCACTACGACTTTCGGTAAGGTCTGCCGGTTAGGGCCAGAACTTTCTATCATTTCACAAACACTATCTTCCTGCGGGACGAGACGCGGAAAATCCTGCACGCGCTCTCCATAAACACTTCTCCCATACAGACCCCTATAATCTCTTAGTTCGTCGTATAAGCGACCGAACTGCCTTAACCAGACCTCATCCCTCTCTGCATCCCCTCGCTCGATGACGGACGTTTTATCCGACATCTGATCTTCTCTCAACACTTACGAATCATTCTTAAACTCAATCTCCAGTTCCGCTGTGGGTATTACAGCTGCCACTTTATAATCGATTTCCAGAACACTACTTAAATTGTTCTCACTGACATTGAACGTACTTCCTACTGCCGTGTATACAGCTGATCTACTACTTGTGGGCGCACTCCTTTCTCCTAACACTGGCACACTCTCCCGCCGTTGATTATTCCACACGGAATTTTCATAACGACGACATCTGGGTTTTCTCCTGTTATTGGGCCGCCAAAATTTCTCCACGCCCGGTCGGCCCCTCACAGGCGCGGCTAATGGTTTCCCTGTCTCGTCCCAGCAGATACGCTCCCCGGATGCTGCTGAGGCGGCTGATCACACCCTCTGGCGTTATTAATATTCTGTGAAGCCCGTATCACGTTAGTATGATACTGGTTTCCGTCATTCCTGTTATTATTTGCATTGTACCGATTGTTATTACGGTCCGAACCATTATTGTTATTGCTGCCATGGTTGCGGTATGCATTATTCCCATGGTTATCGTTGTTGTGGTTGCTGTGGTACCCGTTGTTGTTACCACGGCCTCTACCACTGTCGCGATTATTGCGCCAATTGTCCTCGTCCTCCACTCTTTCCAGGAAATCATTTATTGTCCTGTAATTGCTTCCTACGTAGCGTTTTCTATCATCTGGAAGCTTTTTGTAGAGTTCCCAGACTATTTCGGATTCCGTGCGGCGATCACGCTAATATTCCAACTTGCGGATCCAGCCCTCACAAAACTCCTTCATCGAACCGCGCGAATTCGCATCGAAAGGCCTCGATACGACAAATTCGCGCCAGACACTTTGCTGTTTTTGCTCTGACCAGTATTCAGCCAGAAACAAATTTTTAAATTCGTCAAAAGTCAGGTTCGTAATGTTGAGGTTTAAGCCCCAACGCTTGGCATCACCAGCCAACACATCAATAATCGCATGAATTTTTCTCTCATTAGTCCATGATCTGGGTAAAACTCTTTCACAATTCTTAATGAAATCCGTCGCGTGTATACCGCCTTTTTTCAAGGGGTCGAACCGCTCTTCTTTCGTCAACAA
The DNA here is from genome assembly GCF_023864275.1 of Schistocerca cancellata. NCBI lineage: Eukaryota > Metazoa > Arthropoda > Insecta > Orthoptera > Acrididae > Schistocerca > Schistocerca cancellata. Next base: position 36,828,351 of record NC_064627.1, read on the forward strand.
TTCCGAACTATGTGCATAGATTGGCACATAGCTCTGTTTTCCGTCAAGTTTCTTTTCTAATTCCGACACTCTCGTAATTACTTGGCAAGAGGTTGTCGCAAGCGTTTCTACTTCCCTTTTTTTCTCTTCGCAGGTATTAGCCTGCTTCGTCACTTTGGTATCTACTTCGGATACTAAAGCCTTTAAAGTTTCCACCTTCTTTTGATCCTCTTTTTTTCACTAATTGAATTTGTTCCATCACCTTATTCTCGATGATCGGAGAAACTGATTCTCCTACACTTTTCTCGATTCTGCTAATTTCGGAATAAAAACGAGTATTTATGCTCGCAATTTCCGCCTGAACGCCTATCATTTCCTGTTTAAGATTACGGATTTCGGTATTAATTACAACAATATCTTCTTTGATTTTATCAACTTTTGTGTTAACAACTCCAACATTGTTGTTAAGAATGTTAATAGCTTTGTTCTGATTGTCTAGCATCCGTTCAATTTTTTCAGACTGAGCTTCTTGCTTGGCAGCCTGAGCTTCTTGCTTGACCGATTGACTCTTGATTTCGTTAATCAAAACATTCAATAAATCAGTTAAATTCCCGGAAACTACCGGTTTTACTTCCGTAGCGGCTTCCTCTTTAATTGTCCCCCGTATTCGTCATCAAGGAATTAAGATTTGATTTTCACTTCCGATTCCGAAACATTTTCTAAAGTTTGGAATTCCATTTGTCCTCTTTGTTGCGTTTCGGCGGTCGCGTCTTTCATGCTAGCCGCCTGCCCCTGAACAATGGGTACCACGGTTCGACCGATTGTTCCCTATCCAAGTCTACCAAATTTTGGTAATTGTTGCCTTCACTCATTTTAATAATTTTCAATATAAATAACAAATCTCAAATCTAATTAGGATTCCTCACACTAATACTCTCGTTGACGTATCCACCATTTCGTAACCAGTACTTTGTTACGAGATTTGCACAATGCAAAATTCGTGTCCAGAACAACCTCAAATCTGAAGATTGTCCTGTCACCAGGTCGCCACGTGTAACCTCCCCCTCACTTATCGACCTCAATTACAGTGAAAAATTAAACCGCGTGTACCTAATGGAAATTTGGGAAAAGCAATCGTCACCGAAGTTAATCTGTCAGTAAAGAGGGAGGAAAGGGTTACATCTAAATGAAAGGAAAAATGCAAATGAAACTGGTGGAAATTAATTTTGAAAAGGGGTAAAGTTAATAAAGAAAGTAAATGTGCGGCCGTTACGTTAATAATTAACTAGCGGTAATTAGATATTTGAGATTTGGGGGAAATTACGGTCGCCAGTCCTAAGGACAATTACTATAGTAACTGAAAAAGAAAGGTTATTACACATATAATTAGCACCAGAAGCGTGGCAACTGGAGGTTGACACGTGTAGTGTGAAAACTGAAAGTTTGTCAGAAGTAATAAATTTTGCTACACTCTGACTTAATTTAGCAAAGGAATTAACAAAACCGGAAAATCGAAACTTAATTTAGTGACTGAAGTTAATAGTGAGCTTTCTTTCTGAAGCACATCGAAATTCAGTAAAATACGGTTAGTCTTGGACTACCGCAACAATCATTTCAAAAGCAACTTGAATCTACGCAATTTATAAATAAGAGATTTTACTTTGAACTTGAATTAAATGATTCTGAAAAATTAACAATAGTAAAATTTAGTACGTACCAAGCTGAGCTGCAGTCACAGGTAAGCTAAAATACGGTAACAAAACTCGCACTCTTAATTTGTGCTTGTGTAATCTAAATATTGTAGCCAGCTATGAATATTTAAAGTGAACTTTGAAATTAAAGCAGTGAAATGGAATTATGCTGGCATTTGAATTTCAACGACACTCGGGTTCATTTCGGAAAAGGAAGGGACCCTGCTTGGCAATGCAATTGGGACAATGAGCAACAAAGGTTCATGCTACGTTGCTGTGATTTGAACAGTTTGAAAAGCTGAGGTCTGCCATACAGTTCTGAAACTTTACGTGCTTCCAGTCTTCCTTGTTGGTTGATTGAAGGTTTGAAGTCGTCGACAGTCACTCATTGACGGCCGTCGCTGTTGCAGAAGCTGGATGTTGGCGCGCCTTCTTCTCGACACGGTCACCAGACGAAACGGGCTCTTGATGTGCGCCAGCTAATGCTTCCCGTCCGCGACACCATGTCAGAAACTATCATCGCAAGTCGAGCGCAATTACATGCTGCCAAACTCCGAAAGCGCGGCAACTCGCGGGAGCTTCACACTACACACCTGCTCCACTCGCTACTCCAGCCAGACTCTCTCTGCCCGCGCTCCACGCGGCCGAGTTAACACTAGCAAAGATCCTACACACTTTGATTCTTCACACGACCTATCGATGTAATCGTTCGATAGCAGTTTTCCCTAGGCAAGACCCAGCGTAAAAATACAAATAATATTTACTAAACAAACTAATTATACATCGACATAAATGCATAAATATATATATATATATATATATATACAAATAGTAAAACAATTACAATATACAAAGACACAGAAATGATATATCTTCAGGTAACAAATTTATAGTACAATAGATGGAAATAGGAGGATATGCATTTCCGGCGTTACACGTTGACGATCAGTGGAAAAAGTTCAAAACCATCGTACAATATGCGTTAGATGAGTATGTGCCAAGGAAGATCGTAAGAGATGGAAAAGAGCCACCGTGGTACCGCAACTGCTGCGGAAGCAAACATAAACATAGCCAAAGCCTTGCAGACAAACAAAAATTACGCGAAGCGAAATGTAGTGTGAGAAGGGAGGGCTATGCGAGAGGCGTTCAATGAAATCGAAACTAAAGTTCTATGTACTGACTTGCCAGAAAATCCTAATTTTGGTCTTATATCAAAGCGGTAGGTGGATCAAAACAAAATGTCCAGACACTCTGTGACCAAAACGGTACTGAAACAGAGGATGACAGACTAAAGGCCGAAATACTAAATGTCTTTTTCCAAAGCTGTTTCACAGAGGAAGACTGCATTGTAGTTCCTTCTCTAGACTGTCGCACAGATGACAAAATGTTAAATATCGAAATAGACGGCAGAGGGATAGAGAAACAATTAAAATCGCTCAAAAGAGGAAAGTTCGCTGGACCTGATGGGATACCAGTTCGATTTTACACAGAGTACGCGAAGGAACTTGCACCCCTTCTTGCAGCAGTGTACCGTAGGTCTCTAGAAGAGCGTAGCGTTCCAAACGAATGGAAAAGGGCACAGGTCATCCACGTTTTCAAGAAGGGACGTCGAACAGATGTGCAGAACTATAGACCTATATCTTTAACGTCGATCAGTTGTAGAATTTTGGAACACGTATTATGTTCGAGTATAATGACTTTTCTGGAGACTAGGAATCTACTCTGTAGGAATCAGCATGGGTTTCGAAAAAGACGATCGTGTGAAACCCAGCTCGCGCTATTCGTCCACGACACTCAGAGGGCCATAGACACGGGTTCCCAGGTAGATGCCGTGTTTCTTGACTTCCGCAAGGTGTTCGATACAGTTCCCCACAGTCGTTTAATGAACAAAGTAAGAGCATATGGACTATCAGACCAATTGTGTGATTGGATTGAAGAGTTCCTAGATAACATAACGCAGCATGTCATTCTCAATGGAGAGAAGTCTTCAGAAGTACGTGTGATTTGAGTTGTGCCGCAGGGGAGTGTCGTAGGACCGTTGCTATTCACAATATACATAAATGACTTTGTGGATGACATCGGAAGTTCACTGAGGCTTTCCCGGATGATGCTGTGGTATATCGAGAGGTTGTAACAATGGAAAATTGTACTGAAATGCCGGAGGATCTGCAGCGAATTGAAGCATTGTGCAGGGAATGGCAATTGAATCTCAATGTAGACAAGTGTAATGTGCTGCATAGAAAGATAGATCCCTTATCATTTAGCTACAAAATAGCAGGTCAGCAACTGGAAGCAGTTAATTCCATAAATTATCTGGGAATACGCATTAGGAGTGATTTAAAATGGAATGATCATATAAAGTTAATCGTCGGTAAAGCAGATGCTAGACTGAGATTCATTGGAAGAATCCTAAGGAAATGCAATCCGAAAACAAAGGAAGTAGGTTACAGCACGCTTGTTCGCCCACTGCTTGAATACTGCTCAGCAGTGTGGGATCCGTACCAGATAGGGTTGATAGAAGAGAGAGAGAGAAGATCCAACGGAGAGCAGCGCGCTTCGTTACAGGATGGTTTAGTAATCGCGAAAGCGTTACGGAGATTGAAGTGTCGGCAGAAGTGCCAACACCGTGTTGTTTGAGGAAGCCGAAATGCACGCTATAGGCTCACGCAGGCTGGCGTGAGGTCTGAAACAGGATACGTAATGAATGCTATAAAGAAAAGTACGTAGCTTCTGGAATACTTAACTTTAATCCACAATTGGTGAACATTGGTCTTGTTACTGTACATGCTTCATTAAATACATAGCAAAGGATAAATGGCGCCTTGCTAGGTCGTAGCAATTGACTTAGCTGAAGGCTATGCTAACTATCGTCTCGGCAAATGAGAGCGTATTTGTCAGTGTGGCGTCGCTAGCAAAGTCGGCTGTACAACTGGGGCGAGTGCTAGTAAGTCTCTCTAGACCTGCCGTGTGGTGGCGCTCGGTCTGCGATCACTGACAGTGGCGACACGCGGGTCCGACGTATACTACCGGACCGCGGCCGATTTAAATGCTACCACCTAGCAAGTGTGGTGTCTGGCGGTGACACCACAGAGATGATAGATAAACTCCAGTGTAAGACTCTGCAGGAGAGACGCTCAGTAGCTTGGTACGGGCTTTTGTTGAAGTTTCGAGAACATACCTTCACCGACGAGTCAAGCAGTATATCGCTCCCTCCTACGTATATCTCGCGAAGAGACCGTGAGGATAAAATCAGAGAGATTAGAGACCACACAGAGGCATACCGACAGTCCTTCTTTCCACGAACAATACGAGACTGGAATAGAAGGGAGAACTGGTTGAGGTACTCAAGGTACCCTCCGCCACACACCGTCAGGTGGCTTGCGGAGTATGGATGTAGGTGTAGATTTAACGAGCGTAATGTTATGTTACAGCGTGTGTTAAGGAGGTGACACGAAAAGAACTGTTGGCTACTGTTAACCGTTCCAAGCAAAGGGCTCCAATTTATGGAAACGTCAGCCACGCCACAATAGGACGCTTAAGGACGGAACGCGAATATAAACCGCGTGGTTTACAGGGATCACCACGAAGGAAAACTAGTAATTTTGGGAGGAAACCCGTCGTCGTAGACAATTTCATAAAATCGATCCTTCCGCAAACGATGGAGGACTTTTACATAAACCAAAAAATAGTGCCGACATTACGGAAACTACTTATTGCCGTGAAACAAAAAATCCATTTTCCATGTTTATACCAGTTTTACTCATAATAGACTCACCAAAAGGAGTATTTAACTTTTCTAAAATTCCATACACTTTATTCTTAAAACAAACTTTATTAAAGATTTTCTAATCTATTTTTACACAAAACAGATAATCGTTGATGCTACCAAAACACATGTATCCTTTTTGACAGCAGACAATAGAGCAAATAGCCAATGTGTATAACATTTTACACATACTTTTCAGACACGTTTACGAAGGCAGTGACAAAAAAATGTAGTGCAAATCGGATTAGTACAACACACGAAATTGTAAATTTCTTGTTACTTTTTAAACATTCATCGTATTCCAAGACTTGTTAAGTTTCAACGCAGTCCTTAAGGAAAACTTCTATCCTTTAGTAGAAACACAAAGTGAGAATAATTCTTAAATTCTACAGATTCATTGCGCTTTATGGGTTAGCAGTAGAGGAACATACATTCACATGAACAGGCATTCGGTTCCCATGTTTGCAGAAGAATCCTGACTTACGTTCATATGTTAATATTATTTACTCTATAGCGTTGTGTTTCGGAAGAAGCTATCGTCTTTTGTATTCTTTACGGTATTAAAACATTTGTCTAAAAATTAACTCTGACGGGCCGTATATGTACACGGGGTCGCCACCGATTTAAAGCGCGCGCCGAGGTAGCTGGTAATGTGATTCTTGTTTGCGCCTCAGCGGATCCGAATATTTTTATTACTAGTCTTCCTTTTTCTATTAGGATCTGATACTTTCTCTTCAGTGCAATAAAAGTATATTCTCTAATATTCGATGTTACATAAGTATAAGTACGTTCCATCTGAGGAAGGAGTTTGTTCGAATGGTTTAATCTACAAGACAGATGGCAGTACTTGCAGTAAGATATTTCACACTTTCTTGTTATAAGTTTTCTTATTTCACATGTTGTGAAGATTCTGATGCTGAATAGGAACAGTTATAAAGTAAGACTTTGAATCGCGCTATTTGTTACGGAACTTTTAGAAGCTGATGTCCTTTCTGACTGGACTTGACACTTCTCTTTCTGCCTTGTAACACGTCCACGGATACTACAGGCAGAACAACGTGACTCTCACATGGACAAGAGAGCAAAGGCGCGTTTTATTAGCGCTAGCTTAAGAATTTTACACACATCCATTTTGTAAAGTGGGTGATAGAGAGAAACGTGTGACGAGGTCCTCCCGACCGCTCGCCTGGTGCAAGTCTTTCGACTTGACGCCACTTCGGCGACTTGCGCATCGATGGGGACGAAATGACGACGATTAGGACAACACGACACCCAGTCCCTGAGCGGAGAAAATCTCCGACCCAACCGGGAACCGAACCCGGGCCCTTAGGATTGACAGTCTGTCACGATGACCGCTCAGCTACTGGGGGCGGACAACCGGGTGATGTGTGACCCAGATGCAGCCGACGGCTGCCGCTGGCGAGCGCTGCGATCGCGTGTACCACACTGAGACGCACGTGCTGTATGCACGAGTCACATCGTTTCAGGGAGTTCAGCAGCACTTTGAACTTGGCACTCACAACACCGTCCGTGTAGTGACAGCATTACGCTTCCCTAGAACAGTGCGCGGAGACCAGCGCAAATACTGTTGAGTGCTACTTAAGATAGGTAAATAAATTAGTGAAATCAATGTGAAGTGAAGTAGAAATTAGAAAATAAATGAAAAACTTAGTTTAGCTTAGAAGATTTACACACTGGCAAACAGCGGGCAGAGCAGCAGAGGCAATGACCGTGAAGTCAGCACGTTCAGGAGAAGCCATCGCCCTCCCCACATAAGCAGAAGCTGTCGATTCAGCCGTTAGGGCATCGCCCGTTCGGCTCACGTGTTTCTCAGTTGTCACATGTGATCAGAGGCCCTCGCCTACATTCCGAGAGCCAATGACCAACCTTAAGAAGATTCTTTGCGAAGCTTTTCGACGTGACAGAAGAGGCAATGACCGTGAAGTCGTTCACCTCCAGTGAACTGAAGTGAATGAATACGCGAGACGCAGTGGGCCCGACAGTAGTAGCTTTCAGTTCAGTTCCGGTACAGTCGGTGCTGAAGACCGTCATGCAGGAAGAGACTACATCGTACACAGAAGCACCGAGTCCGCTGCTGTAATGGAATAGCGAGCAGCAGCCTCGGCGCCAGAAGACAGAAGTTAGAAGGTATTTGAGGCCTGATTTTCTTGTACCCGAGTGACTCGTGACGACGGGAAGGAGACGGCCTCACAACAGCAGTCATTTGTGACCTGGAACGAAGATCTGACAGCCTAAGACTGGCAAGCGGGAGTCCGTTGTTCGAGTCCGGGACACTGGCCTCCCGCCGCGCCGCTCCGCTGGCCGACACACGACACACGCGGCCGCTTAGAGAAGAGAAACACTGGGACGCCACATCCGAGGTATCACCGTCCGATTCACAACTTCGTCCTCAGTAATTAAACGGGCCACCTCGCGATGCGCGTCTCCAGTCAACTGGGCGACACGAGATACACACCACCGTGCGTAATCAGACTCCGCCGCTCACGCAAGCAGAAGGCTTTTCAAAGGACACAGATGCCGCTCTCACAGCCAAAACAAACCAGTAAGGAAACCATTGTACAAAACTTTCGATAAAATTTATCTTATGTAAAAATGCTTTTTGATTCTACCTCATACCTGAGCCAAGGAAGAACCCACCCTGCACAAATGTTGTTAAGAGAGGAAAAGTAATCTATTTAGTGTTTTCCACCCTGACATAATGCTTTAGAATCAAATGCCCTTTGCAGTAATGCTCATCCTGACAGTTGACCAGCAGCAACAGAGAAAACCTAGTTACAATACGGAGTAGCGGGGAGCAGAGAGTATTCGTCGTGAAGGGGTACCGTTGAGAATAACGACGACTATAGATACGACGTGTCCCCTGTGCCAGGGGATGAAAAGCAGTTCGCTATAAAATTAACGAAGAATGTTAACAAGTTAGAAATTACTACAATAATAGTGATTGCGATATTTCTCTCGGCAGTTTAAATCGAGTAGGTGAGCGAATAAGGTAACCAGGAAAATAACAATAACTACAGTTGTGCTGTAGCATACAATGTAAAGAATTTCAGGCAAATAGTGTCAGATTAAGTAATACTACAGTTAATGGTAACAGTCGAAGACACTAGTAGGAAGATTATTGCGGAGTTACAGTTACAAGAACAATAGGTAAAGGCACAGAAACAGTTGCAGAGGTGATACAATTTCAAGATACAAGGAGAGATGTTGCAAAAGATTAGTATTAAATTAAGGTGAGAGGTGTTAAGTTTTCGCTTTGGCTCGCGTAGTTTCTCTTGATGCTGTTCAGTTCTGGCACGTTTGTAAATGCATTCTTTTCAGGGGCGGTCTTAATTACGCTGCCGTCCAGAGTCCATACATTCTGAAGACCGAAATGGGGTGTGGCGCTGTTTTAAATCCTTAGATGGTCCTTTGTAAGATCTTGTCTTATTGTAAGCCCTGTCGATGCTAATTTTTTTCTTGTGCCTGAAGATCTGCGTTCTTTTTCGGTGTGAGACAAACTTAACAACTATTGGACATCTACCTTATGTATGTCAATGCCTAATATTTCTCGTGCAACCTGTATGAGGAGGTTGTCTGTGTCTTCCGGCTCATCTTCGCTACGGCAAAAAGCCGCAGGCTATTTCGCCTTTTTATGTAGCCTGAAGGTGAAGCGAGGAGAAAGGAAACGGAAGGAACTATTAAGGTAAGCTGCCCTGGGACCTTACGCCGAATCAGCGGCGATGCGGGAAAATGTGTGCCACACTGGGACTCGAACCCGGGGTCTCCTGCTGACTAGCCGTCGCGTTAACCACTGTGGCAGCCGGACGCGGCGCCGAGTCCTGTCCCGGCACGGCCCCCAGCCCGCCCACACCCCCACTCAGCGCCACCTACCGGCAGTCCCCACCCGTGCCCTCCACTCCCCCTGCTCTGAGATCCCGCGGGAGGTCAAACGCAACTGTGCGTCCGCACGCAGTGTGGTGGATTCATTGCTCGTAGAGGCGAATCAGTTATATGGAAGCATGTTGTCTGTTTATTCAAACATGTCAGAAAGAACAGACAACGCGTATCCCTAATATTTCGCCTTTACTGCCCTCTCGAAAATTCGTCACACTCAAATTATTCTCGGGACCGAGAGCTGTCTGAAACTCGAAGTATAAAGCTCTGAAATGTTTAGCGATTCACGAAACGTGTATCGAAAAGACATATTAAACGCCACTGACGGGGAAGCGTTTACCGAGGGCGACAAAAATGTTGTCTCTACTGAAGTCGGATTTGAGTGTGGCTGTGAAGTTATCTGGTAACGTATAACAGGTCTAGGTGAAAATTCCGAGCGTAGACTAGGACACCTATGGATTCATTACAAGGTTTCCAGGTAAGTAGCCTTGCGAAGTACCGTTGAACACGTTTTTTCGAAAATTGTCTTGAGCAGCTAGTTCGAGGGTGCAAATACACACACAAGAAAAAAATCTGCATGACCCCGGTTCCCAGAACTCCTGAAGATAAACGTTGACTGTGGATATCGTATCACACACACAGTCCTTTTGACTGTATAAAGATGTCACTAAACCCGACCAAAGATGTGAGCAACCGTGTATGAGCAGCGCCTATTAGACAGACGGGATCCGACAGCCGATCCGTTCCAGTCATTCCACCACGAGGGAGGTACACGGCTCGTGTTGTCTGTAGTTCAACCGTGCCTAGACCGTCAATACAGCAGTCCGCATTGTTAGTTTGTGCCAGGAAGGGCTCTCAACAAGGGAAGTGTCGAGGCGACTCGGAGTAAACGAAAGCGATGTTGTTCGGACATAGAGTAGATACAGAGACAAGGGAACTGTCGATGGTATATGTCGCTCAAGCTACCCGGGGGCTACTACGGCAATGGATGACCGCTGCCTACGGATTATGGCTCGGAGCAACGCCAACATGTTGAATAATGCTTTTCGTGCAGCCACAGGACGTCGTGTTACGACTCAAACTGTGCACAGTAACCTGCACGAAGCACGTCTTCAGTCCCGACGTGCATGGCGAGGTCCATCTTTGCAACCACGACACCGTGCAGCGCGGTACAGATGGGCCCAACAACATGCCGGATGGACCTCTCAGCATTGGCATCACGTTCTCTTCACCGATGAGTCTCATATATACCTTCAACCAGACAATCGTAGAGACGTGCTTGGAGGCAACCCGGTCAGGCTCAACCCTTTAAACACACTGGCCAGCGAGTGCAGCAAGATGGAGGTTCCCTGCTGTTTTGGGGTGGCATTATGTGGGGCCAATGTATTCTCTGGTGGTCATGGAAGACGCCGTAGCGGCTGTACGATACGTGAATGCCATCCTCTGATCGATTTTTTTTTTTTTTTGGTGCAACGATATCGGAAGCATACTGGCGAGGCATTCGTCTTCATGGACGACAATTCGCGGCCCCATTGTCTTGTGGCTGACTTCCTTCAGGATAACCACATCGCTCGACTAGTGTGGCCAGAATGTTCTCCAGACATGTGCCGGCCGGAGTGGCCGTGCGGTTCTAGGCGCTACAGTCTGGAGCCGGGCGACCGCTATGGTTGCAGGTTCGAATCCTGCCTCGGGCATGGATGTGTGTGATGTCCTTAGGTTAGTTAGGTTTAATTAGTTCTAAGTTCTAGGCGACTCATGACCTCAGAAGTCAAGTCGCATAGTGCTCAGAGCCATTTGAACCATTTGTCTCCAGACATGTACCCTATCGAACATACCTGGTATAGACTGAAGAAAGCTGTTCATGGTCGACGTGACCCTCCAACCACACTGAGTGATCTACGATGAATCGCCGTTAGGAGTGGGGGCGATCTACCTTGATGAACTTGTGAATAGTATTCCACGACGAATACAGGAGTGTATTAATTCAAGAGGACGTGGTAGTGGGTATTAGAGGTTCAGGTGTGTACACCAATCTGGGCAACCAACTCTGAAGGTCTCGCTGCAATGTGTGGGTTTTATGAGCAATAAAAAGGACGGAAACGATGATCTACATTCCAATTTTCTCTGCAGGTTCCGGAACTCTAGGAACCGAGGTGATGCAAAACTTTTTTTGATGTGAGTATTTTAGAGCATGTAGCTACAAAGATGCCTTGACTCACCGACGCTGTCACTACAGAAACAGGCGTTAGTGATAATGACGTCATCGTAGCGACGATGGTTACTTAAGTTATTAAATCAATCAAGAAAGCTAGGAGAGTAGTTTTGCTAGAAAGAGCAGAAAAGCGGTTATTAGAATCTCAGACAGTGAATGGACATTATTTAGTTCCAGTATGATGGATATAGAGTAATTATAGGGGAAGTTTGAACAGATTGTAAATCGTACTGTGGAAAAGTATGTGCCTAGTAAGTGAATGAAGGATGGAAAACATACATTGCGGAAAATGATGAGGCAGCAAAGACTGTTGCACTCTCAATTCAACAGAGAGCGGGATAACGACAAGTAAAGGTTAGTAGAGATTCGTGCGTCTGTGGAAAGATCGATGCTCGAGCATAAAGCTGTCACCGTTGTACCTTAACAAATTATCTTGAAGAGATCGTGAGACTATTCTGGTCCTACGTAAAACCGCTAAGTAGGGCGAAGCTTCTGCCCAGTCGTTGACCAGCCTGGTGTGCTAGTAGAAAACAACAAAAGGAATGCTGAAGTTTTAAATTTCATGTTTAAGAAATATTTCACGCAGGGGGATCGTAGAAACATACAGTCGTTCAACTCTCGTGTCGACCACATTGACGGCACTTTGAACAGTGGACGTTACATGTCAGATGTGTTACGACCCGTGGCTCTACCCTACATTTCAGCAGGATAATGCGACACCGTATGTTGCAGGTTCTGTACGGGCCTTTCTGGATACAGAAAATTTTCGACTGCTGCCCTGGCCAGCACATTCTCCAGATCTCTCACCAATTGAAAAGGCCTGGTCAATGGTGGCCGAGGAACTGGCTCGTCACAAAACGCCAGTCACTACTCTTGATGAACTGTGGTATCGTGTTGAAGCTGCATGGGCAGCTGCACCTGTACACGCCATCCAAGCTCTGTTTGACTTAATGCCCAGGCGTATCAAGGCCGTTATTACAGCCAGAGGTGGTTGTTCTGGGTACTGATTTCTCTGGATCTATGCACCCAAACTGCGTGAAAATATAATCACGTGTCAGTTCTAGTATAATATATTTGTCCAATGAATTCCCGTTTATAGTCTGCATTTCTTCTTGGTGTAGCAATTTTAATGGCCAGTAGTGTATAAGAAAAGTAATAGGACAGACCTGCAAAATTACAGACCAATGTCGTTAACATCCGTTTGCTGCAGAATTCTTGAACATACACCGACGGAAAAAATCGCAACACTACAAGCAGTGGTGTTAGTAGCGGCACTATGAGGCTGCAAATCAGGTTTGCTGTAAATACACGCCGTGACGGTTGTGAGCGTTAGTTACCTTCTAGATTGGACGTGGTGATTTGATCTTAGTCAAGAATGCCTTTGGGGAGACAAAGACGCCATTATGATCACCTTACTGAGTTTGAACGAAGTCGTCTAATAGGGCCACGAGAAGCTGGATATTCCTTCAGCGATATCGCAGGAAGACTCGGCAGAAATGTAGCACTGTACACGATTACTGGCAGCGGTGACCGCGAGAATGTACGGTTGCAAAAAGCCCGGGCTCCAATCGGTCGCGTGGCTCTACCGAGAGGGAAGGCAATCGTGTCTGGCGCACGGCTCTAGCGCATCATACTTCTTCTGCAGCCGCAGTCTGAACAGCAGTTGGCGACATAACGAAATGTTAAAAATCGATTACTTCAGGGACAGCCCCGAGCCAGGCGCCCAGTAGCATGCATTTCAGTGACCCCCAAACCACCGCCATTTGCGACACAAACTGACATCGCACACCTTTACAACACAATGCGTGTCCGTTTCAATGCTTGCATTCAACATTCTGATCGTTACATCTGTTATTAATTTACCAGCATGTCACTTTTGCAACTGCTTATTTCGCGCTTACATTGCCCTGTGATGCTGCATCGTTAATCACTCAAATATCCTACATAGACAGACGTATTCCCGAAATTTCATTACTCTACATTATGTTGTTGTTGTTGTTGTTGCTGTGATTTCTTTTTCCGCCAGTTCATTTGTCCAGTCGCGGGAGCCTTCAGGCGCGGACGCCATCCTGCAACACGCCTCTGCCAGGCAGGCTGCATCGAACACAGCCCCCGTAAATCATTAACTGCACAGTCCAGCGAGCTAAGAAATTAGCAGCTCGGTCCGCAGAGGTCCTTCGTGTACACGAGACACTAGAACAGGTGGTGCACACAACCGGAAGGGTCACTCCTGCTACGGACCTTCTGCTGCATCCACCGTGACACGTGCGGCTACTCGAACGTAAGTGTGCCTCCCGGGCAGTCCCGTCGTAGCCGACAATTGGTGCCCACCGCTACGAACCCAGCATCGCCTCCAACTGCATGCCGCCTTCGCTTCCAGTGCACAGTATTAACTATACAGACGGCGCTTCTATGAAATCGGCAAAAGATTAGATACACCATTTAAAGAATATTATGTTTTTGAAGAAAACTACACTGTCAAAAATTCACTTTAACTAACAGCTAAAATTAAAAATTTTCCATTCCTGATGATGGTAATTTCGTACCCTTTAACGTAGTTAATTTACTTACTAACATTCACATTTATGAGACTATTAAAATTACTGAAGAGAATCTTCTCCAACATAAAAAGCTAACGTACAAGAAATTAAAGATGTCATCAGGTTATTACTTCTGATATTCTCCTATAACTATTTCCAGTTTAACGCTGAAATCATTTTTACGACCGGAAGCCTTTGCCGTGCCCATTTGTATAACAAGTACGCTAGCAAACAGTTTTGTTAAACATCACAAAAGGCAGTACTTTAAGAAATTGGTGTGACCTGAGCAATTTTCCAGTCTTTAGGTATGGATATTTCTGTGAGTGGTTGTATAGAATTGCTAAATATGGAGCTATTGTATCAGCACACTCAGAGGAACCTGACTGGTATACAATGTGGACCGGAAGCCTTGCCTTTATTGATTTAAGCTGCTTTGCTACTCCGAGGATATTTACTTTTATGCTTCTCATCTTGGCACTTTCTGTTGACTGGACTTCGGGAATACTTACTTCGTATTCTTTGCTGAAGGAGTTTCGGAAAACCATGTTTCGTAACTCTACTTTAGTGGCACTGTCATCAGTGACTTCACCGTTATTTTCGCGCAGTGAAGGTTCTCATTGCGTATTGACATTGGTGTACTTCATGTATGACCGGAATGTCTTTGGGTTTTTCGCCAGATTTCAAAACAGAGTTTTGTTGCGTAAATTATTAAGAGCTTCTCGCACTGAAGTAGCCGCTATATTTAGAGCTTCTGCAAAACTTCGCCAGTCTTGGGGATTTTGGATCCTTTCATATTTGGCATGCTTTTTCGTTGCTTCTGCAACAGCTATTTGACCCGTTTTGTCCATGGGGGTTCAGTATCACCACTAATTAATTTATGTGGTATATATATATATATATATATATATATATATATATATATATATATCTCATTTGCTATCGATACTATTTCTTTGAAATCATTCCACATCTTTTCTACGCTTACATGATCAGATCGGAAGGAGTAGAGGCTATCTCTTTAAAAAGCATTAAGAGCATTATCAGCTTTTTTAAAATAGATGTACTTTGAGTTTCTCTTTGATGGTTGTTGGTGTTACAGTATTCAGTTTAGCAGCAACTGCCCTGTGGTCGCTAATCCCTGTATTCGTCATGATACTACATATTCATCCATGAATATTTGTTGCTAAGAGATCAAGTACGCCTTCGCAACCATTTATGCTTCGAGTGGGCTCACGAACTAATCGTTCAAAATAATTTTTTGAGAAAGCATTCAATACAATTTTGGATGACGTTTTATGCCTACCGCCGGCTTTAAACGTATAAATTTTCCAGCATATCGAGGGTAGATTGAAATCACCACCGACTATAATTGTGTGAGTGGGGTACCTATTTGAAATGAGACTCACGTTTTTTTTCAACTGTTCAGCAACTATATCCTCTCAGTCGGGGGTCGGTAAAACGATCCAGTTTAGTACGATTGACAAGTATAGCATCTATCCATACTATTTCGCAGGAACTATCTAATTCAGTTTCACTACAAGGTAAACTACTTCTGACAGCAATAAATACTCCAGCACCAACTGTACTTAATCTATCTCTTCTGAACGTTGTTACGTCGTTTGAAAAAATTTCGGCATAACTTATTTCCGGCTTTAGCCAGCTTTCCGTACCTATAACTGTTTGGGCTTCAGTGCTTTCTATTAGGGCCTGGAGCTCTGGTTCTTTGCCAACACAGCTACGATAATTTACAACACCTATCGCTTCTACAACCACCTTACTGTGTGTTACCTGCCCCCTTTTAGACGGACGCCATTTCCATGGTTTCCTGAGACCCTATAACTTAAAAATCCACCTCCGCCGCCCCCGCTACCCGTGTAGCCGCTTCCTGAGTGTAGTGGACTCCTCACCTATTAAGCAGAATCCAGAAACCCACCACCCCATGGCACAAGTCAACGAATCTGAGGCCTACACGGTCACATAACCGCCTGAGCCCATGATTCATACCTTCCACTCGGCTCTGCACCGAAGGACCACAGTCGGTTCTGTCGATGATGGTGCAGATGGTGAGCTCCGCCTTAATCTCGCAAGCAAGACTGGCAGTCTTTACCATATCCGCTAACCAAAACCAGAGAGAATCTCCTCCAATCCAAAGCGACACGCGTCATTGGGCCGACTTGGGCCACCACCTGCAGTTGGCTGCACCCTGTACTCTTCATGGCATCCGGAAGCACTCTTTACAAATCAGGAATGACTCCCCCACCTTGTGCACACTGCCGTCCTTGCCCTCCTTGGCAGCCATGTTACTAAGGGGGCCCAGTTACGCGCCTATTGTTGGAGTTCCGAACTACCAGCAAACTCACCTTCTGTGAACGCGCAGAATTTGCATTCCTAGAAGCTTCCTCTGGAGGCCCTACAATCGGCCCGTCGCAAAGTCTTTCGCTGCCTGCCAGACTTTGGAGTCATCTCTCGCTCGACCACAGGTGAGGGATCAACCTCAGCGCTGCAGACCAACATAAATTTAGGCTAATGACATCGGTGCTGCTCAAAAATCTGCAGCCAGAGAATACAATTCCACATGCAAAGGGAAAAGACACAAGAACGCTGTAAGTAAATATCAGAAACTCATCTATTACAAAGAACGTTCCTAGATGTAGAAAGCGACCAAAATTATGAATACCACTGACGGTTTGTTAAAAGAATTAAACGAAATGAGTACTGATATGGTAAAATAAACGAAGTCTGGTTTTCTTCATGGTAACGTGACGTTACGTATATATCTATTTTGTATTTATATTCGGCCATGCCTTTCGTTTAAGCACTCACTCAAGCTAAACATGTCTCTGCTGCCAAGTCATTATCACTTGTCATCGATGAAGGGTGAAAAACAAAGGAAAGAGTATTCACTTTCTTTTGCCTGATGGCGGATTTAGGGAGTGGGGATGCATGACAGAAGCGCATTCTTACGCAACTTTGGTAAAAATAAACGTACGTTTATACCGTAACAGCGTTGCGTACGTTGATTAGGACTCTATAATCATACTGATATACTAAAAAGGACAACCAAATCAGCATCCACTGCAACGTGGATAGTAGCACGAGAAGATTTGTTTTTACTTTTTAGACATTACTGCAGACTCTACAAAATTCGAAGCTCAAGGGACCGTTACAATCGAGTCTGCACAATTCGAAGTTCAAAGGATGTAAGAAAAAGTTCGAATAATTAATTCTATTTAACTCGCCTTTATTCCAGATGGAATCAGGAAAAATCGAAATAAAATTTCGACTTTTTTTCTATTGTATTCCCAGTTTTCTTACATGTTATTTGCTTTTGTATTAGAAACGGAAGGCACACACAAATGTTCGAAAATACATGTTCAGCTTCATTCATTTTTCAATGCTGAACAAACTGTCACGAATGGCCACATTTTGTGAACTAAATTTCTCATAAACGACCTTATGTCTTTGGAGTTAGCGTGTCACTCCTTATTTGTATCTGAGACTTCGGTTCCCAGACTAACCATTAATGATTTAGCATTCCGTTAAGCTATAACCTCCGACAAATATCTTTTGTACCCTGCATTAAGTAAGCCAATTCCATAAGCTTTCAGAAAGAGGCGAGGACTCGCCTCGCCCGGTCTGCTTGCTCCCGCCTTTTGATGGTTATCAGCAACATTATCTTTCCGCTCGATGATCGTTTGCAGCATGGATGGTGGAATCCCGAAACAATTCGTTACCTGCTACTTCTCGTTGCATTCCACAGCGTCGAAACTCGTTTCTGTTTTACGAAAGTCGAAAACTTCCTGGAAGTTATTCTGACGTGAAAACGTCTACTTTCTCCTTGGTCGAAGTTTCTTGTGTGACAAAGTGGCATCAGATTTGAGTCACTAATAACTACGAGACCTACAGTGCGCAAACAAAGGTTAAGTCCACGCCGTCTGTACGTGGTTGTCGCTTATTGCCTGTGTTGTCATCCTACCAGTGTAGGCATATGCGCGTCATTGTTACAAACCATCTTTGAGTAAAGTTATAAACTGGTGTAGCTGTAAGCTAGGATACTGATTTGGGTGTCATTGCGATGAACAGCTTAGGGAGCGCCGGAATAGAAAATAAAAATATTCGCCGGAATATAAGCGAAAATCTATATTGAGTTTAAACCAATGACACAAAGGAGGAGTTCGTCTCACAGGAGTTGTAAATATGCTCTAAATTACAGAAAACGCGAGAAAAGCTCCCAGAAGCCTAAAAAGTGCAGCGCTGAGAGAAGGCGACAGCTCCCGCAGAGTCGGAAAAAAAAAAGAAACGGCGCAACGCGATAACGTACTCAAAGGCTATATCGCATACCGGCCACTGGAAGTCCAAAATGGTGAGTAACCGTGTGACCACTGTATTACAGATATTGATAATTAAATTACATATTAATATGAAACACATGTTACGATTTTATCCCGACGTTTTGACGAAAAATCTACGGCGCAGATCTGAACTGCACACACAGGCATTTATTTGCAACTGATTAATATGCTGTGGTATTTCGTGCATTGTTAAAAACAGATGCCTGTCACAAGGTGCTCAATGACGGTATAATTACCTGAACAACTGATGAAACAAATAGAATTATCCGGTGTAATCTAGGCGTTGACTTGTAATTATAGAATGTCTGCGGGTCATTCTGCTATGACAGTCGCCTCGATTAGTGAAGAAGTTTCTTCGGTTTTCTCGAGGCATTTGGGAACAGGTTGAAACAAACGATTAACAAGTGTCGACGGCATACAGTCGCAGAGGCTGATTTCAAATGTCTTTGATAACTGTAAAGCAACTACAGCCACGCAATAAAACTTCAGCTGGGTAAGGGGGACAGCGAGCAGTCGGAGGTAAACACTTCCCCCTCACAGCGATCTAATGTCGCCGGCTAGAGTCCGCCACTCAGCGTCCGATGTAAACAGAGCCGACAACAGGCAGTGCTGTACTGTGACACGACTGCCAGATCGAGTTCAGAGCAGGAAACAGCCGGGGTCCCCGGTGGTAAGGGGTCTGGAACGTTCCAGCGCCTCGGCTGGGGCTATTCGCCCCAGCCGGGCCGGGGTTCTATCCCCGGCCGGCGCTGGAATTTTCAGACTTTCGAACACTAGCCTCCACCTCTGCCCTGGCATGTGGCGCATGCCGGGCACCCCCGTGGGGTCCGTGCTTCGGATCCCACGTGGAGCTCACTCCCACACTACAAACTAAACCTGATTATGCTGCTGCAAACACTTATTGTAAATTTTAATACGCACACTTTCTTCACCAGACCAGATCTACATATATTTGCAGGGTACTTTCTACATATCTCACTGTCAAAAGAAACTGCATAGTATCATGAACATTTGTAGGATTACAACAATGAAATAAAATCCTTACTAAATAAAACTAATATGTTTTATTTTCGTTTTTGTGCTAAATGCTGCTAACATAAATACCAAAACAGCTTCTGTTTTTCATGTAGTTAACAATCAGTAATTAGAAAAATAAGTTTGACTGCACTACTGATACATTTATAACATATTTACTTAGCACATTCTCAGTGCTAAAACAGGATCAATTATTTCTATGTCAAAAGAAATGCAAAACATTATATCAAGACCATCGCACAATCGAACAGCGGAAAAAAAATATTTTCAGGTGTCTCACTCTGCCTTTTCTTTTTAGTATCCTGATTGATTATATGATAATAAATAAATTCTGTAACAGAAATCATTTCGTAGCAGTTCACACTCAATGCCTTTTATAAATGTATATTGTCACTAATTGTATTTTCAAAACACACACACTTTTTTTTTCTTCAAATTATTCAAGCGTCAAAGTGAGATTATGATAGGACACAGGTCACTAATGAGATAAACTCTTTCTTTGCATGAAAGAGGATAATTCTCCTGGTTTTATGTGAGCTGAATGCTAAAATAAACCGATGACATTTAACATTTAAAAAATGAATTTCTTGACGATTTTACTGACAGGTCTACACGTTTCATATAATATTTCTGGTGGTAGTTACATGACAACCACTCAGGCTCAGCTTTATATGAAAGTTTCTTGCAGATCAGAAAAGAAATTATATAACTACCTCTACAGATTCAGTTGGTCTATTATTGTCGTACTATTGTATCATTGACGTTGAATTGCAAGAGAGAGACTGCTACTATGGCTGTTTTCTTTTGCTAATAAATTCCGTGCCATATCTCCATTCCAAATGCTAAAAGGCGTGGATAAAACTTCTAGCAATACTATTTTCCTATTCATCACATCGCTGCTAGGTGTCGCTACTAGTCCCTCACACAGTCAGTCGTCTATAGAGCAGGGCTTCGCTACCAGAGGGCTGAACCGGAACTCGCGGCGACTCACTCTGCCGGGATTTGCTGCTTCACTCCTGAACGTCTACGCCAGCTGAAATAACCGCTAAATCCTCACACTAAACGAGAGACGTAATAGCACCAAAACCAAATAAGGCAAATCGTGGTCAGTGCGAATACTGCCAAACCACCACTATGATAACTCCTAGCTGAAAATACTGATACAAACTTTTTACAGAGGAATGGAGCACCTTACAGAAGCTGATCTAGAGGAAAATCAATTTGGAGGGAACAGAACCCATATTGGCGCAAATGGCTCTGAGCACTATGGGACTCAACTGCTGAGGTCATTAGTCCCCTAGAACTTAGAACTAGTTAAACCTAACTAACCTAAGGACATCACAAACATCCATGCCCGAGGCAGGATTCGAACCTGCGACCGTAGCAGTCTTGCGGTTCCAGACTGCAGCGCCTTTAACCGCACGGCCACTTCGGCCGGCGAACCCATATTTATAACATCTTTATATACAGAAAAATCTTTTGACAATGTTGACAAGAATATTCAGTCTGAATTTAAGATGCTACCAGGAAAAAAATACAGCGAGCGAAACATTACTTAGAACTCCACCAGAAATGAGACAGCAGCTGTACGAGTTGAAGGACATAAAAGAAAGGAAATACGTTAGAAGTGAGTGAGACAGCGTTCTAGTCCATTCCCTGATGTTATTCATTCTATATACAGGGTGTTTCACAAGTCACGCTCCACACTAATCGGGGCTGTACAGGGGACTTAACTGATCAAGTTTTACACAGGAATCTACTTTTGAAAATGTCATCTAGCGACGCTACAAGTTATAGGCACCGGCGCCTACAAAAATAGAGGGATCCCACGAAGATGTTACAAACTTTCTAAGATGATGCAGATGCATAAATGTATAAATTTGAGATTATGTCCTTGTACCGGAAAACTATAACAGAAAACCTTTCTGTTATCTCTGACAGTATGTACCGTTATCGTTGTGGATAAGATGTAGGACAGGAAACTTTCAGAGGCGGTGGTATGGAACGAAAGAAGAAAACAATGTGCAGTACACATAGGCTCTAAAATGCATACATCATGAACCATGAGCACTTATTCATATTCGCTAGCGTGAAACCCATCTCCACTATTGAACAGGTGCTTATAGCTCCAGAAGCATGCAGTTTAGAGTCCATGTTTACTGCACATTTTTTCTTGTTTTGGTCTATACTGCCGTCTCTGAAAGTTGCCTACCCTACAATCCTAGCAACAACAGTACCAGTACTTGTACTCCACTGTCAGAGGTAGGATAACGATTTTCACTTACAACTTTCGACACGTTTGTTACTGGTATAGGGGCCCTTACCTCAAATCGATACATTTGTCTGTTTACATCATCCTAGAAAGTTTGTAACACAATCACGGATAATCCTGTATACACATACATTTACCGGAGGTAGCGCCTGTACATTTGATGCTCCACGGCGTCCTTGGGTGACGTTTCAGGCATCAGTTTCCAAGTAAAACTGCAAGCTCTAGAAATGTGTAACATGAATTGTGAAACACCTTGTATAAAGACAGCAACATATAGAAAGGACGAGGAATTCGGGAAATTAATCAAAGGTGAAGAAGAAGAAATAAAAGTTGATCCCTAATTGGACTCTCACTTTGCAGTGGAGTGTGCACTGATTTGAAATTTCCTCGCATTTATTCGCCCTGAAGAGGATCGCTGACAAGATGGTCGAAATGTCGGTATTTTCGTATTTCGGTGTTTTATAACGACATGGCCTAGTACCCAAAATGATTTTCTTCAAGTTCTTTGTAGAAACTATATCGCTTCTCTCTGATATTTTGAGAATGGTACAAATATTTTTTCCTAAAACCTAGCAACTGAAATAGTGCTTGAAATGATATAAATGGTACTTATGCTTTATGGTATGGAGACAGAAACGGTACTTGGCTTTAATGATAACAATATACAGGAAAACTCAGTAATGTTTCTGCAAAGAGCCATAACACCGAAATCCTGAAACATATGTGGATATTTCGAGTGTGGTACGATACCAGCTGTACAGTTTACTGGACAGATACAGAGCTTTCCGAAATTCTAGCACTTTTAGAGGGAACTAAGCGACAATATTTTAAATTGGAACCCACGTACGGAAACGTATACTTTCCGTGCTACAGCCGTTTGAATACATGCTTGCTAGGTGGGTATGCAATAGGGCAGCCATTGTGGGTGGTGCAGGGGGTGGGGGGAGGTGCTTACGTCGGATGTCATTTACCGTCTGTCCCACCATTCTGACATGGCTCGTGCGTCACTCATGTGTCTGTCAGTATTAGAGCAACATTGCGGAGTGCACATTTGCCGAATACACCGACATGATCCTTCTGTATGGCGAAGCTCGTCGCCTTTATCAAGCTCGTTCTCCGCAGCTTCCGACTTCATGGCATACGCTTTTCGCCACAACTGCGCAACGACTTTGAGAAAATGGAGCGTTCACCGTCAGCAGGGGTGACTGTAGTGCTTCAAAGAGACGCAGCCGCAGCGCACCCGAGTTGGAGAAGGCCGTATTGTAAAGAACAGTGTTTCTGAAAACTTATTAAGTTTCCTTTTAATGAGTGGAATTGTGGAACTATTGATGTACTCGGTCACACCTAATAACTTACTTGTACAAGTGGTCGCGTTAGCAACATGTTTTCAAATGGGTGTAGCGAGGAAACGGTGAGTTACAGCAGATGGGTTCCAATTCAGAATACGAGTATTACGTACTCAGTCGCCCTCTACACTACAAGTGTATGCATTTCATAATTTCTGAGAGCTCATCAGGCGCGACTACGGTGTCCGCAGTATAAAACCCAGGGGGCGTCTTGGCTACGGCGGCCCTGACGTCCACGAGAACAACTGTAGGTAGAGACCGCAACACAGCTACTTTGATGGACATTTTCCTCTAATGCTGCCAGATGTCTCTATTTTTAGAGGTATCTTGACCTGCCCCGCACTAGCCTTAAGCGGAAAGCCAAATATCCCAACTTCTGGCCACTGCTAACTTTCTTAAATACACTGTCCAATCAAAAGTATCCCGACACCTAGTAGTGGACTTCAACATGCGGTATGAGCACCTTTTGTCTTTACGAGGGGTTAAACTCTGCTGGAAACGCTTTCAGTGTCGACGATATTTTACGCACCACACATGGTGAGAGTTTCATCTGTGTGTACGTACCAGACAATACACTGGCCAGCAAGATCGCCGCCTCTATCCCCAATTTTGGAGCAATATGGGCAGCTCCTTGCAACCACGTCGGGATTTTGTCTATGCAACGAATCAATTGAACTGAATATGGTACGACATTCGTCAAGAGGACATCCACCAACATTATCAATCGAGATCAAGCCGAATAGCTGCTTGCTTAAGGGCCAGAGGTGGACCAACGGGTTATGACTTTCTCCTGAATGAATCACCCAATTTTCCTGCAATTGTTATCATTTGTTTGCCTCTACACGTACATCACATCTACCGATTTCCTTCACACTGGGGTAATTTCTTGGTGGTACGGTTTAGAGTGTAAATATACAGGGTGTATCAAAAAGAATCAACCGATTAAAAAAAGAAAAAAAGTAACTATTATGTTATTCGACATATGTGCGTGAATAGTGTACTGTTGGAAAGGCAAACCCTCGGGCCTTACATGGTTACCGCTTGGCAGCAGCACTGTCCACCCATTTCAGTCCTAGTAAAACTGGTGTCGCGACGACAGAAAGCGTTTTGTGTTCTGCATTTTGCGCAGTGTGGGCAGTAACAACGGTGTGACTTTCGTACATGGTATGGTGCGAATCCTCCTACAGCACAGAGCATTAGACGATGGCATCAGCATTAAGAGAAACAGAATGTTTGCGGAAAGGCGAATCGCCGGGCCGTCCCGGAGTGCCTGACACAGACGTCGAACGCATCCGCCACAGTTTCACGAGGAGTCCGCAGATATCCGTTCGCCGTGCAGCTCGACAGCTCAGCACGCCCCCGATGTCCGTCTGGCGTCTATGCGTCGACGTTTATGCATCAAATAATATTAAATTCAGCTACTGCGAGCTCTTCGTGAGGGTGATAACATCGTGTGAAGTTCCGTAAATTTACTCTCGGCAAGATGGAGGATGGCTTTTTTTTCCCACAGTTAGTGTTTAGTGACGAGGCAAAGTTCCATTTACACGGAAAGGCGAAATGTCATAATGTGACAATATGAGGTACGGGACAACCACATGAAGTTGTACAACATAAAATAGACTCTCCTAAATTTAATGTGTTTCGTGCAGTTTAACGGAAAAGGTGTATGATTCATTTTTCTTTGCCGGAAACACTGTTATAGGAAGCATATATCTCGATATGCTTGAAAACTTTCTTTTCCCACAGTTTGATTCGAACGACTTCATTTACCAATGGGATGGGGCACCGCGACAATGGCATCTGGAAGTGCGGGAATTTCTAAATCAAACGATTACTGAACGATGGATCGGTCACACTGGACTAAATGACTCAGCCTTAGATTACTGGACTCCAAAGTCACCGTACCAGACTATATGTGATTATATATGTATGGTTTTGTAACAGACTCTATATGTACCTACGTTACCAACAGCAATAAATGAACTGAGACATCGGATAACAGCACCTGTGGAAACTGTAACTCAAGACATGCTTGCTGCAGTGTTGTTACAATTTGAACACCGCATTGACACATTCCGTGCATCTCAAGGATGCATATTGAACACCAATGAAAAGGATGAAAAAAACTTTTTCGGTTTCCGTTCATCGAAAAGCAAAATTCATTGTATATGTTTCTTAGTTTCAGAAATATAGATGGCCCAGATCGGATGATTGTTTTCGATACACCCGGTATAGATAACGCACCTCCCAATAATTAGGCCACTACCAAGATGGGACATAACAAGTACTCACACATGCGTCTTTGCATGTGTTGGATAAAAAGTAGTAGCACAATGCCGTAACATGATGGATGTGAGTCATTTGGTAAGAACGCTTTCTGTTGCTGATACATGGTGGACTGAAGTAGTAAAGTCAGCGGCATAGGTCGTGTTTGAGTCAGTTGCGGTGTGTACTATCTCAAAGTTGGAGAGGCTAGCTCAAGTGCCTTAATAGTATGTTTTGGAAATACGAAAAACGTGCTTGGGTCAAGACTGAAAGGGCAGGCACGTGGTCGGAGCGCGCAACTATCTTTCCTTCCGGCGCTGCATTCCACCAACTTTCACGACAATGCACGACGCCAAACGACGAGCCCTGTGCAGGAGCTCCGCGTATGTGGCAGCGGGACATACTGGAACATCCACCGTATTCATCCGGTAGAGTCCCCCCAATTACGACCTGATCGCCCAAATGAACGAAGTATTTCGTGGCGGTCCTAGCGAGACATCATCACAGATAGATGCTCTGACAGTGTGTGACACTTTTCACGTGGGTGTGGAAAGTGATCGAGACGCGAGACGGAAATGTAATAAAGTGAATTTTAGTCAGTGAAGTGTGGCATGAATTATAACCGAACTGCTACTACTTTTCATCCACCCCATGTATATTACCATACCCGTTTATTTTCACTCATAAAAATTTCTCAGTAGTCTTGTATGAAATGTTTTCACAATTTTGGTTTGTTTTCTAGATGTATAGCAATTCGTTACGAAAGATGGAAGAGTTTGATTTTCACTTAGAGCGTGAATGTCCGATTTCCACTTGCAGTACTGCCCTGGCTGCACATTTTTCTGGATTAGGAATTGATGCCCTTGGCATGAATTTACTTTGGCTTGCACCACAGCACATTTACTTGACGTAAAATACGATGAAATACTCCGCCAATACAGTTCGATTACCATCTCGTAACTGTTGGACCTGGTGGTCTACCGGCACAGCGCGTGGCTGCAAATCGAGAATCGCGGGATTGAATCCCAGTTGAACCAATAAATTTTTCAGTCTGCGTTTAATCCAGCCTTCACCTCTCAATGATATGAGGAGTCGGTAGAAAGAACATGTGGTGCGGATTCCACGTTAAACTGCCGATTCCCTTTCCCCGGTTGGACAACTGGTGTACGTTAATGATAAGCAAGTCGCCAAAGTGCCGTCCAATTGAAAGACTTAAAGGAGGGGCACTGAAATACGCGAAATTTGTTAGTATTATTACACTGTCGAAACGTGGTAATGTGACCACGTGTTAAAATCCCGAATAAACGCCTTTTGCTGCATGAGCTGTACAGGAATAGAGTCAATGAGGTAATAACAGTGATAAGAAGCCATTCCGACTGCAGTACTTGTCCAGCTGCGATAGAATTTTATCGATTGAGGATCCGTGGCACAAACTACTCGATCGAGGTGGCCCCTCAGATTCTCGATTGGGTTTAAAGCCGGGAAATTTGGCGGTCAGGGCAGTACGGTAAATTCATCCTAGAGCTTTCAAAACCACGCACATATACTGCGAGCTATGTTACACGTGCATCTAAGGGTGGATATGGTCCCCGAGGATAGGTACGTACTACGGTTGATCCATTGTGCCTTTCAGAATAACGAGATCACCCAGGGAATGCCACGAAAACATTGCCCACACCATAACGGTCCCTCAGGGTTGCAGGGCGTTTGCTTCCAGACGTTACACGCCAATGGAAATCTGTCCGATGGAGCATAAAATGTGATTAATATGGAGAGGCCACCTGCAGCACTCAGTGGACTTTCAGTTGTGGTACCGGCAGGCAAATGCAAGCTTTCAACGCCAATGAACAGCAGTCAGCATGGGTGCAGGAACCAGGTGCCTACTGCGGAAGCTCATACGTTGCCAAGGAAACATTGGTGGTAGCCCTTGGTTCGTCTGGGCGGTCAGCTGCACAGAAGTTGCACGTCTATCCGCCAGCACACATATCACATATCTGCAACTATCGTTCACCTGTGTCGCCTACTGACCGAAGTGCAACACAGTTGCCTCGGAGCCGGATTAGAATACCGAGATTTTGCCACGCACTGTTTACTTTACGTACAGTGGCATGTGAAAAGATTACAGATCTTGCCGTTTCGGAAATGCTTCCACCTTTGGGAAGAAAGCCAACGATTATGCCCTGTTGGACGTCACATAAATCGCCCCTTTTACGCATTATGACAACGACTTCACTGTTTCCAGCCTCCCACCTCCCCCCCCATTCATCACCTACTAATGCTATCACCTGGCGTCTATGAGTTATTACACGTTGATCTCGAAAATAGGAGTTGGTCATATTAATATGACTGGACCTATTATTATTATTATTATTGAAACTTCCTGGCAGATTAGAACTGGGTGCCGGACCGAGACTCGAACTCGGGACCTTTGCTTTTCCCGGGCAAGTGCTCTAACAACTGAGCTACCCAAGCACGACTAACGCCCTGTCCTCACAGCTTTGCCAGTACCTCGTCTCCTACCTTCCAAAATTTACAGAAGCTCTCCTGCGAACCTATTATTATTATTACTATTATTATTATTTCGTTGTTGTTCTGTTGGCTAAAAGTGTGTGTAGCGTTGCCAGGTTACTTGCTACAGTAAAATTTTCTTTGCCGTTGCTAGAGTCGTCTTTCAAGTTTGCAGGGGCCACCGCTAGTTGGCGCTATTGGACTGCGACATTACTGTTCTTTCAAAATGTGCCGTTTGTTACTCTTAAAACTAACAAGGAGAGCTCCCCAGCGGTGGGATCGACTTTTTGAAACCAAATAAGCGGTAGTGTAACTCAAGATTCCCCGTATCAGACCCTGCATCCAGGTGGGCCTCCGTTTGCAAGTAACTGACGGAAAAGATTTCGGAATTTGGTGTGATGCTACATAGCGTTAGGGAAGTCGTATTCCATAGTCTGGTTACGTGTCATAATGGTTAGGATAGAAGCTTAACCATGCCTGGTCAGGTGCAATAATTTCTTTTATTGTTAAATCTTTATCGAAATGACTTCGATGCCTATTTTTGCTCAATTTATTGGTTTAAATGAAATTTCTTACGTTCTATTCCTTTGTCACATCGTTTTAAGCACCGTATGAACTTTTCCATTTGTTCAGTTTTTCTTTGTATCATTCTTCTTCCAATCGGAATTTTTGTGAATGTGTATTTTATTATACGTATCTGTTTGACTATTCAATTATTTTAAAACTCCGATAAATTAATTAGAAAAAAAAGACGAAATAATCTATTTATATTGACTGTGCATTAGTGTGTTAAAAATGTATTTTTCATTACATGACGTGCCTTTTTTTTGCATGGTAATCGACATACAAATATTTAAAACAGAACCTAAATTCTTGCTGCACTATGGAAATAATAGTGTAGATGAAGATTTAAATGAGAGAAGGTTTTATAAGTAAAATAAAATTCAAGCAAAGTGAGAAATCGATATAATGAACACAATAACGTAGACGAAAATACAGGGTCATAAAAACAGGAGAAATTAAATCGGAATTGATACATGAAGATAATTAAAAGTTCACGAACAAATATTTCCAGTGGAGAAGGGATGATAAGAAGAAAAATTAACCAAATGAAGTTCATATCATTATTGAATCACGTGACCGAGAAGTGGAAACAAAAAATAATAATATTTACATCAATTGAATGAAAATGATTATCAATGTCACTTCGCTAAAGACCTAAAATAGATTTCTTTCTCTTGA
Organism: Schistocerca cancellata; assembly: GCF_023864275.1. Lineage (NCBI taxonomy): Eukaryota > Metazoa > Arthropoda > Insecta > Orthoptera > Acrididae > Schistocerca > Schistocerca cancellata. Next base: position 36,857,453 of record NC_064627.1, read on the forward strand.
GAGATTCATGCATGTGAAGCCAGTATCCTTTCCATTACCCTCACAACCAACTTATGTCATTCGGATTTCTTCATGCTACAGAGTCTCACACAAAATTCCGAATTTCTTTTCTCGTCAGTTCCTCGCAAACGTCGACCCACCAGGATGAATGGCTGCAGTGTGTGATACTTGGGTGCTTAACCTACATAACCGTATAGATGGTTCCAAAAAGTCGATCCTAGCGCTGGAGAAATCTCCTTGTAAGACATAACGAAAGATGGCCGCCGTTTCATTATATCTACTGATATGGTGGAGGACACACATTTAATAGTGTAGCCATAGTAACATAAACGGTCTGAAACCTGCACGATCCAAGCAACGAAGAACGACCTCGTACTTAGTCCAAAGGAAAATCTCCAGAATTACTAGAAAACTTATAGCCAATGCACCAAGTCATTTAGTCCGCGGCGACTGCTGAGAACCAACAGACCAGTCATCAGGATTCGCACTCGTCTACTTTGATGTGACACGTTCGGTGTCCTACTCTATGGAGATGTGTCATGGACTGTATTAGGCATTTGAAATGCGATCGTATCGAAAAATATTAAGGATACCATCGACAGATATAGTCAAAAATACGGCGTTACGAAGAAGCAGAAATTCTCAACAGCATCCAGAGAGCAAAACTCGATTGTTGTGGTAGCGCAATTCCGCAACAATAAATAGAACCTGTTGAAATTAATAATTCAAGGAAACATTAGTGGCCGGCCCGTGTGGACGAGCGGTTCTAGGCGCTTCAGTCTGGAACCGCGCGACCGCTACGGTCGCAGGTTCGAATCCTGCCTCGGGCATGGATGTGTGTGATGTCCTTAGGTTAGTTAGGTTTTAGTTCTAAGTTGTAGGGGACTGATGACCTCAGATGTTAAGTCCCCTAGTGCTCAGAGCCATTTGAACTACTTTTTTGAAAGATTAATGGCATACGTGACCCACGACGCACAGGATTATCCTGGCCAAATAACTCAAACCAGCAGTTTGGGTTCAGCACTGAATCAATGTTCTGAAAAACCATGGACGGACAACAGATCATGCTACCGATCAGCAGTGTTATTGGAGGACGAGGCACTTAGAGAGGAAGAATGACAATACAGACAATGCTTAAAAATTACATTAATGCCCACCATTAATTCTAATACTCCTCCACTCGTATAATCGTGCTAGCTACAAATGAAATTAATCTGCAACTGCCATACAGTTAAAATTTTTTTAACCTAGTGCTGTTAACAGCATTCATGTCAACACTTATTTTGATCAATGTACGTATTTTCTCAGACATCCACTTCACGAGGACGTACTGAAAAGTAATGTCTGCAGATGTTTTATGTGAAAACTCGCAACGCTTTTTAAATAAAACAAACTTCATTAACATTCTGCATCTGTATTCTTCAGATCTATAAATTTATTTCTCAACACACTCACCCTGGGAACCAGCACAATTTCCCCAACTAGATACTATTTTGTTGATACCGTCACAGTATAATGTTTGACTATGTTAACAGAGCCACAACCTTACCTCTGCTTGCACCGCTTGAAACAATTGAAGTGATCGAAGGTTTTCTTAGTTTTGCACAAAGCCGAAAATCGAGACTGTGTGTAGGATGATCGACGGCAGTGAACCAAGGACGTCGGATTGCCGCAGCGCTCGTGTGTAGTTTGGCACTATCGTGCTTAAGGAGAGTGTGCTCCATGTGCGGACAAAGTCCTCGAATTCATGCTTTTAGTTTTGTGAGCTCTTTCTCACCCACCAGCATAGTCACGTCACACACCGCTATGTTACGCAAAATCGGAGCCCTCTAGCAGCAGAGGGCTGCAGATATCCATAGTAATGATGTATAATGTTACTGACTTTATCAAATAAAACAGACCGAGTCATTATCTTCTCGGCACGCCGTCGTGTTATACGCACAAAAATAAAAAAAATTGTTTCCGAGTAAAGTATGCTGCATTTTTAAGTGAAGATCTTTGTAATGTACATCTGTAGTAAACGTTATGCTGGTGATATATGGTGACAATTCGTATTTATATTTACAATGAAAAGAGATTGACCAGTGGCCAACAGACAACTAAAACGCAAGTTGCCAGATGGATATTAACTGCAATACCGCCCATGCTGCCACGGTAAGCAGGAGGTTTGGTTTCCCGATACATGCCGCTCGTAGCGATACATTAAAGAGTTCTCTGTCTTCTTGTCAGAGAGCCAGTACCCAGATTCACTCTAAAGAAATAAAGACGCGAATTCTGTGCGCCACATTTGAAGATGATCCTGAAACGGCTCCAAACTAGTTAACTCGAATGAAAAAAATTCAAAAAGTGAGTTGTTGCAGTTTTCCACATTTATGTTCAGTACACATTCACAGGCACTTGAACAGTGGTTCCCAGCCTTTCTTAGACCATTGCTCCTGAGTGCAATCAGACATTTGCCAGTACCCCCTGCCCTACCCCGCTTGCTGCCGTCTGTGGCCTTCCCTCCCCCTCCCCCACCCCCACATTATCATAAACAAACTGTAGAGTGAACAATTTTTCTAGGAGCACTTTTATTTTTAGAATCATGAAAGGTGGAGGGTATTTAGTTAGTTGTGTGTGTGTGTGTGTGTGTGTGTGTGTGTGTGTGTGTGTGTGTGTGTGTGTGTGTGTGAGAGAGAGAGAGAGAGAGAGAGAGAGAGAGAGAGAGTGAGTGAGGGGGATGGGGTGGGGGGCGATATTAGACTGAATGACGAAGGAATTCGTAATGCATTTCAAGTGCTACCCGCAACTACTTCTCAGATAAGAAAGCTAACTATCCAAAATAAGGATAAACAGTTCTTAAAAAACGCTCCTCTTGCTCAACCAATCTACAGTACGCCACTTGCTTGACCTGCACATTGCAACCCCAATTAAAATCAACCGAGCAAAAATGTGTGCACTTACTGTTCATAAATCACTTGATTGTTGCGCTCCTTACTTCTGAAATAGGAGACTTCAGGCCTTTAAATCTTGGTGTCCGAACACAACATGTGAAGCTATTATCCTTTCCGTTACACCTCACAACCAACTAATGTCACTCAGCTTTCTTAATGCTACCGAGTGTCACACAAAATTCAGAATTTCTTTTCTCGTCAGTTACTCGCAAACGTGGACCCACCATTATGAGTGGCTGCAGTGTCTTAACCTACATAACCGTACAGATGGTTTCAGGCGAAGTGTTACTTGCAGAGGAGTAGGATAACGAGGTGTCGGCCTGGCAACTGAGTTGGAGTTTGGCCGAAGCAATTTCAGGCACGAAGGAGATAATCATGTGTCCCTCCGAGAATCATTTTGCCTGGGCTGTAAGCGGCGCACAGCTCAGCGTTTACAGAGTTGCCAATAACATCTCACAGCGGGAATATTATTATTAAGCCCAGTTTCCACACCAACGAATGGAAGCGAACGCAACCGTATGTACATTTACAGACCACTTTCCAGTATTCACTACCTTTCGTCTACGAGGTCTGTTCAAAAAATTCTGGAACTTCTCTACGCTAACCTCCACTTATTTGTATATGATCTCCCCCACGACTGATACACCGTTTCCACTTCCGAGAGCAGACTTGGTTCGCCTTTCGCTGGACCGCGCGTCTATCGTTACAAATCTTCGTCCTCTCAACTTGGTTTTCAACTTTGGAAATAAAAAAAAAAAAATGTCTGCAAGGGCCAAGCTGACCTGACAAGCTTTTTTATTTTTTGATCGTTGAGAACATTTCCCTACCATTGTAAAGACTCAACCTAGTTCTCAACGTCATAACTGCTGACCCACGTCTCATCACCAGTTGTAATTGCGAGGCGGAGGTCTTTCTGCTCTTGACTCATGAGCCGTGACACGAACTTGGCGGCAACACGATACATTCCAAGATGCTGTATTAGGATTTCACGATCCAACTGCAATGTTACATTCTTCTGCAATCTCTCGGACAGTCAGTCTTCGTTCAGCACGCACAGTTTCGTTGACGTTCCTGACACAAGCGTTGCTGGCAGAAGTCGAAGGACGTCCTGCACGGGGGTCGTCTTCCGTCCGGCCGTTTTTAAACCGTGCGAACCATCCGTAACACCGAGTACGGCTTAAGCACTCATCACCATAGGCTTACTGCATCATTTGGTGTGTGTCTGTAAAGGTGTTCTTGAGTTTAGCTTTTAAGTTCCTATGGGACCAAACTGCTGAGGTCATCAGTCCCTAGGCTTGCACCACTTCCACACACCCATGCCCGAGGGAGGACTCTAACCTCGGACGGGGGCAGCCGCACGAACCGTGGCAACGCCCCGCAGACTGCGCGGCTACCCCGAGCGGCGGTTTTCTTGAGTTTCACGCAAAATTTAGTGCAGGCGCATTGCTCCTCTAACTATCCCCTCTCGAAGTTCGCCAACTGTGCGACACAGCATTCTACTCAATACAGCACTGAACAATAAGCTAACAGACATACAACAATGAAACTTCCCGCAGTTACACATTAAGCACACGCGTGTGCAGGGATGTCAACTGCATTTCGCCCCAACACGCCTTTGGCGCGAAATTACGAATGTTCTGAAAATTTTTTGAACACACCTCGCATATTCAAAATTTAGGGTATGTTCTAGAAATTTTGCAAGTAGGCTTTCTCGGGATAGCTTACGTGTATCTTCAGGCATCTGCCAATTTCTTCAGCATCTCTGTTACATTCTCCTGTGGGCCAAACGAACCTGTAACCATTCGTGCTGACTTTCTTATGAACTGTTCAATATTCCCTGCTAGTCGTATATGGGACGTCCCACACACTGGAGCAATATTAGAGTATGGGTCACACCAATAGTTCGAAAAAGATCATCTTTGTGCACTGATTATATTTCCCTTTAATTCTAACAATGAATTACAGTCCGCCACCATCCTTACCTTTGACTGAGACAATGTGATGGTTCCATTTCTTACTTCGTTATCACCAATGTTAAGATTCTCGCTGCTCCTGTTTATGCTTCATCTCATCACTTTTGTGTTTGATTTACTCTCACCCCCAATTCTACACTCATTATATTGTATATTTCATTCATCAGATCCTGTAGTAATTCACTTTCACTGAGGACGATAATATTATCAGAAAACCATGTCACTGATATCCTTTCATCCCGTATTTCAGTCTGAATCTTGAACCTCTCTCTTATTTTCTTCATTGCTTCGTTGATGCACTCACTGAACAGTAGAGGCGAATGACTATATCAAAGTCTTACTCCCTTTTTAATACTTTCACTACGTTCTTGGTCTTCCACTCTTATTTCCTCTTGGGTCTTGTGCGAATATATTATCCGTCTCTCCCTAGCTCTATTTTCTTCAGAACTTCGATCTTGCACCATTTTACGTTGTCGAACGTTTTTCCAGGTCTACAAATCCTATGAACGCGTCTTGAGTTTTATTCAGTCCTGCTTCCATTTCGTATCCTTACATTGTGTTACACTGAAGTATTTGCGTGACTTGATCGATTGAAAATGAGAGTTATTGATGTTGTAGTCATAGGATACTACGTCTTTTCGTTTTGTGAACTGCACAGTTTTAGGTTTTCGAACATCTAAAGCAAGCTGCAAAATCATCCGAAATTCTGTTTGAGTCTACGTACAAAAATGCATTGTTAGAAAAAACAAACTAAACCAAGAAGGGACAAAATATCAGTAACGAACAACGTAGAATCTCTACGGCTAATCTGGATTAAACTGCGCTATATCTTCAGCAACAACCAGGGCACAATTCAAGGAGGGATCTACACCCACATGGATATTCTGCAAATCACATCTAAGTGCCTGGCATAGGGTTTATCGAATCACCTTCACAATTGTCTATTAATCCAACTTCATGTTTTGAACTGCCCAAGATGTGATGAAGACTAAAAGGAGTCTGTCACGGAAGACTGTATTAAGCATGATAACTGCTCCCAACAATGGCACAGTTTATGAAGGTTATGGTGCATTTTCTTGTTATTGGTGTTAGTGCGTACTCTTACCAGATTATGCGGCTACGAGTACGAACGAGCAGTGTCATATATATATAATGACATTTAAGGTTTGGGTTAAAAGTTACTCAGCTGTATCTGATAAATGTTGTTCGTAAATAAATAAGCAATGTTTTGCTATTTGTTTGTTTTAACTTTCTCATCAACTTGAAAAGACCGATTAAATATTAAGTGCATACTCCTTCCTGACTTTCCCCTGCAAAGGCAAATTGATGAAGTCTCGTAGTTTGTAGGAAGAATTTTTGTACTTTCGTGACTTTTGGTTGGCGTGACTGAGATGAGCTGAGAGCGGCTGTTATTTATAACCTTAATGTTGCAATTAACAATGACGTGTTCGGTTAAAGTTTCCAAATTAACTGAGCACCGTGCAGCGATGCGTTTTCCCTTTCAGAAGGTGGAAAACGGCCAAAATATTTTCTCTAACGATTTTTCAGTATGGTCGAAGCTGTGCGAACGACGGAAATTTTCGATAAATACGTAGGACAGTTCAAAAACAATCGAACTTCAGTGACAAATGAAAAACGCCGTGGCCGGCCAATTGAAGTGTCTCCTCCTTCGGTTAAAGCCGGCCATGACGACATTACTCCTGATGGCCGACGTGTTGCGTTAGAACTGAATAGCAAAATAGCTGCAATAGGTAGTGGCACAGTTCGTAACGTTGTCAGTGACATGCTTAAGTCCAACGTGGGTCCCGCAAGAATTCACACAACAACACAAGGAAACAAAGAGTGCTATGAATGTGAAGGTGAACCTTTTCTGAACGAGATTTTAACGTGTGATGAAACTTTCGTTCAAAATGGTGAACCCGACTCGAAAGGACAAGGCGTGCAATGGAAGCACACCAGCTCACCTGTCCGAAAGAAATTCAAAACTCGAGCATCAGCGAGGAAAGTGATGCTGGCCATCATCTGGATGCCACAGTTGTATTCTGGTGATTATTTGGAAGATCAGCGTACAGGATGCAGCGCTGACCACTCACACATACTGATGAGCAAAGTAAAGCCAGCGATGAGAGGAAAGGGTCGCCAATGTCAAAGAAAAGACGTGATAATATTACCTAACAATGCTCGCCAACACACAGCGCAGCTGATACAAGAAACCACTGGAAGGAAAAAGAAACCATAATGGGCTGGGAGACTACGTCATCGTCCCTACAGTCCTGATTTGACTTCCGTGAATTTTCATTTTCATATTGCTGATATTATGCAGAATGGAAGCTGTCTGCAGCGTAATTAACTCATAAGAAAAACTTCAAAAGTCAACCACATTTGTAGAGCGTTTATTCCTACCTGTTTGATCCGCTCAAGGACGCATCGCGTGGAAAGGATTCAGCGACAGCGAGTCGGTTAAAACAATTTCGGTTTTACTTACTTCATTCGCATTTATCGCCTATCTCTTGCCCAGCAGTATTTCGCAAACGACTGGGAAAAGCGTAAGTGGCACCCGTATATAACGAGATCAATATACATTTGCCTTCTGAATATTACACCTGTAATGGGTCCAACCTAAGGCAGTTTAAAAAAATCGCAGGTGACACTCGTGTACAAGAAGAGTAAAAGAAAGGATGTGCAAAATTACAGATCAGTGTCCTTGACGTCGATTTTCTGCAGAATTTTAGAACGTATTCTGAATCTGATTAAATAAATTTCCTAGACACCGAAAAGCCTATGTCCATAAATCAGCACGGTTTTAGAAAGCTCGTGTGAAACCCAGCTTGCCCTTTTCGCACATTATATACTGCGAACCACGGATGAAGGGTGCCAGGCAGATTGCATTCTCCTAGATTTGAGAAAAGCCTTTGACACGGTGCTCCACTGCACACTGTTAACGAAGGGCCTCGTATGAGCATACGGAGTAGGTTCCCAGATATGTGAGTGGCTCAAAGACAGATACCAGTACGTTCTCGACGGCGAGCGTTGATCAGAGACAAGAGTATCGTCAGGAGTGTAACAGACAGCTGTTGTTCTCTACAGACATAAATGATGTGACAGGCAGAGTGAACAGCAATCTGCGGCTGTTGATGATGCTGTCGTGTACGGGAGAGTGTCGTCAGCGAGTCACTGTAGGAGGATACAATTAACGCGAAGCGCGGACAACTGAGAAACGTGCAAGAGGCAGTAAGGTACTGAGCCATGCCGACGCCGGTGCCTTAGTCAGCTGCGCTATGTTTGTCGGTTGAGGACCCAGGACACGAAGAGCCTCATCGAGGTGGTCCCACATATTCTCGATTCCGTCAAGCCCGGGAAGCCTGGTGGTCGGTGGAGTACAGCAAACTCATCGTGGTGCTTTTCAGACCACGCACGTACACTGCAAGCTGTGTCAGAGATTCAGTTGTTCTGCTGGTAGGTTCCGAGGGAAAACAAACTCCATGTAGGTGTGGCAATGGTTCCGACGGATATTTCTGCTCATGCACTCTGCCCCTCCAGAACGACGAGGTCACGGCGGGAGTGTCACGATAACGTTTCTGAGACCCAAACGATCCTTCCTCCGGTCTTAACCCTGCCGTCGACTTTGCAGGGTATTCACTTTCAGGTGAATCACGCCCTACACGCCAACGTCTGCCACTTGAAAAGCCCGCTTGTCACCGTGCAGTGGACGCCCAGTCGCAGAACTGGCGTGGAAATTCCAGCCTTCGTCCCCGATAAACAGCAGTCAGCATAGGTGTGTGGACCAGGCGTCTGCTGTGGAGACCCATACGCAGCATTTTTCGCCTAGTGGTCTTTGAGGAGACACTGTCGGTAGCCCCTCGGTCCACGTGCGTGGTCAGTTGCTCAACAGTTGCACGTTATTTACCTGCAGCCTTCTTTAACTCCTGTCATGTGTGGCCGGGGAACACCACAACGGCCTCAAAATCGGTTCTGGACAGCGCCATGCACGGAGTGCTTTCAATATGGCAACACGCCAACATTTTACGAACTTTTCCGTTTCGAAAATGCGTCCACCGGTGGCCCGAAAGGCAATCATCACGTGCTTTTGGATGTCACATAAGTGGTTGAGTTTCAGCATTACGCATACCCTATACTGCTTGAGCTGCCACCTGCTGTCTGTGAGTGGTTACTGCACATTGACGTCGGACACAGGCGGTGATCACGTTAATGTGACTGGACCGTGTAGTTGCAAAAACGAAAGGACGCTAATCGGTACCAGGAGCACCGAAAATGTATACCAATTGCCTGTGCATGCGAGCGAAATAGGAGCAGCGGCAGTTTAAAAATTGTAAATGGTAGAATCACTGCTGAACAGTAAGTTTCTCGCCGAAACAGATGTGGAGATTGTGAAACAAATGCGTAAATGCTGGCAATGAGTCTGCGGAGAGGAGACAGTGACTGTTTTCTGATGGTTTAAAGAGCAATTTCAAGATTTGCGAGATACACGTTTAGATTACGTCGCAAGTATGACGAATTATGAGAAAGACTGCACTGTGTAAGGGAAGCTACTGGGATGTCCCATAACCGTGGCATTAGTTCAGGGATTCAGCTGCGCGAAGAGACTTTGAAAGTGACTGAAGTTTTTTTGAAAATTGACAAATGAATCCGGGTGATTAGTTACCAAGAAAGGGAGAAAATGTGTGAAAATAAAGCTCTTCTTATGGACGGACATTTCGGACAACTGTACACCATTGCATGTTGATACCTGAAGCACGGAAGACTAGCTTTTCTACCGGAGGAAAGTCAAAATAATTTTGAAATATTTTTTTTCTGAACCGAGAATTGTCGTATCTGGGTTGTCATTTAATACTGCAACGCTAGCCTTCGAAATGGCTGCAAATTAAGCTATGGAAACAGTGTTCTCCGAGACATCTATTTCCAGTTGTAATTTTCATTTCAAGGAATGCCTCTGGAAGACATAAAAGAACTGGGATTAGTGGAGAGATACAGGGATGAAGAAGTAGTTCGACTGTCTTGCCGCATGTATGCTGTGGAGCACATCTTCCGCCGGACTGCCTTGATGATGCATGGATGGTAACAGCGTAGCAAATGCCCAGTGGCGAAAAGATCATGAATTCGTAGACTATATTATAGTCAGTCAATAGGTGGAAAATCCTAGTACACTATCTGAAATGTGGAATTGGTGAAGAAAGGCAGTAGACCGAAATTATTTCGAAATAAATTCACTCTTAACTTGGCTTCAGATGCGTTAGTTAATACCTCGATACCTAACACAACAGTATCAAAGTTATCTGCGTTCAGAGAATTTATTTCGAAGTAATTTTGGTCAGCTTTCTACCGTCATCAATTCCATGCACAGGAACATGAATGCTGTCGAAGTTTGGCATAGCAAACGATACTCAATAAGGTAAAGGTATCTGAATCTACAATTTCTGATCAATACGCTAAAGGAGAATGCAATAAAATCAATACCTGAAATTAAAAAAAAAATATCCGTTGATCAGCCTCTTCAGTGAAAGAGGTAAAAGAGTTAAAAGATATTTTAAGAACACGGTGGATTTAAGACGTTTAAAATTTACGACATTCCTACGAAAAGTTCGTAAAATAAGACAGGAAGTAATGTTGAAAATGGAAAAGGTAAAAAAATTAAATATTTTTTTAAACACGGCTATGCACTATGTGCATAGACAGTTTTAAGTCTAGATAAAATGTGGAGGGGCGTTCTTATTACAAAACGACAAGCAGATCCTCCCCATTGTCGCTACCTCCTTTGAAGATCGGAGAACCCGCAGCTAAAATGTATGTGGTCAGAAACACCGCGTTGACTCACGGGTCGCCAAGTCCACGGCAGCAAAATCCCATGACACCCTTCAAGAGGCGGCGAGGCATCTCGTACAGTAGTTATTTGAGAGTGAATTTATTCCTCGCTCCTCATGACACGTCATCAAACTGATCTTCCTGCTTCTGGAGTGTCTACAGCGAGTATGAGGGAATCCTGAAACGATACATCTTATTTTTGCTCTGCTCTCCGTTCCACACCTTCAAGGACCCACTTCTTTTCTGTGGTACTCGAACACTTGTACTTCATCGATGTCATTTTCGCGACGGATTTATGTACTGTGCTTATGCTTTATTGAGAAAACACGGGACTTTTTCGAAGTGTATAGGGGTGAAACGATTATCTTAATAACCGATAAAACAATTCTAGATATCGAGTATTACGTACCAGCTGGCACTTCATTAGAAAATGTTTACAGGGCTGTCTGTTATGACAGTCGCTTCGGTTTATGGAATGTACCGAACACATGAGGTTTCTTCGATAATTAGAACTTCTAACATGGGTCTTGACAACACGATCGAATTACAGAAGTGCAAACAGTGAGACTCGACTGCGTGAACTGTGTAGGCAGATTTTCGGTCCCTGCAAATAATTGTAACGCAACTAAGGACATTATAGCGACACGAACGTCAGCCGCGTAAATAAGTCGTACACTAAGTGGACATCCAGCGGACGCAAGTAAACACTTCCTGTTATACCATGCCACTGCTGCCTTGGTGTAAACACTGAGGACAGCAGGAAGTGACCTACGACCACTAGCTGGACTCCAGAGCAGGAAACAGCTGGGGTCCTCGGTGGTCTAGTGGTAAGGTGTCTGGAATGTTCCAGCGCCTCGGCTGGGGCTATTCGCCCCAGCCGGGCCGGGGTTCTATCCCCGGCCGGCGATGGAATTTTCAGATTCCCGAACACTAGCCTCCACCTCTGCCCTGGCATGTGTCGCATGCCGGGTACCCCCGTGGGGTCCTTGCTTCGGATCCCACGTGTAGCTCACTCCCACGCTACAAACTAAACCTGATTATGCTACTGCAAACATTTGAAATTTCAATTCACACACTTTCTTCACCAGACTTCATCTACATATATTTTAAGGTACTTAATATATCTCACTATCAAAAGAAATTGCATGGTATCATTAATATTTGTAGGATTACAACTATGAAATAAAAACCTTACAAAAAAAAATCAATAAATGATTTTGTTTTCCATCGTGTGCTGAATACCCAAACATCTGCCATTTTCTTGTAGTTAACAGCCAATATCTGAAAAAAAATTATAATACTGATTCATATATTACATACTGTATTTCACACATTCTCAGTGCTGAAAAAGCAGTAATTATTTCAAAGTCATAAGAAAATGCAAAATATTATATCAATAGCAAAACACAAGCCAACAATGTGTTCTTTTTAGAATCATGATTGACTATGTGATAAATAATTTCTGTATAAGAAATCGTTTCGTAACAGTTGACAATACCTTTTAAAAATACATTGTTTTCACTAAAATTGCATTTTCAAAAACGAACACAGGCCTTTTTTCTCAAATTATTCTAGTGTCAAAATGAGATGTCTGATATGACACCGGTCACTAATGAGACAAACTCTTTTTTTTATGAGAAACGATATTTCTCGTTGTTTTATGTGAGCTGAATGCTGAATCAAAGGGGTAACACTTAACATTAATAAGAGGAATTTCTTGGCGATTTTACTAACACGTCCATATATTTCATATAATATTTCGATTAATAGTTATATGACAACCTCTTTGCCTCTACTTTTTGTAAAAGTATCTTGTGGATCAGAAAAGAAATTATATTACTACCTCTACAGGTTAAGTCTAGTTGAATGAAAGAGATTGTAAAGGCCGTAGCCGAAGATGCAGAATGTTACCTTTTCTGCAATGCGTTTGCCTTCAGTAATGAGCGAAACTGTAAAATAAGAAAAAGGGATGACAAACGTCTATTATTGCTGTACTATTGTATCACTAACGTTGCATTGCAAGAAACTTACTTACAGCTCCCGTTGCTGTTCAAAATTCTTTAACCCACAATACCGTGCTGTTATTTTGGTACCATTTAATGTAACAGTAGCTCCGACACCTCACTGCACAAAGGAAATTGAACCTACATTTCGTATTTTTGTTAATTAGAGAGACTGTCTGCCAATATGGCTGTTTCTTTTACTATTAAATTCCGAGCCACATATACATTTTTAATGCTTAAAAGTGCGGACAAAACTTTTAGTAATATTAAATTACAAAGAGGGAATGATGAATGTAACATGCTGCATACATAAATGTCACTGGAGATGTAGTTTGCATTTTATGTTACGAGAACAGAACTATTTTGTAACGTGTGAAATACACAAAAATACGGTAACAGACAAACCGAGCAGTGATGCCATAGTCTGTTTTGTAATAATAGTGTAAAGGAAGAAGTAAACAGCAACTAGACATTTAAGTCACTCAATTTTCGCGGCCATTTTGCGGTTCAGCACTTTGCTGATAGGTGTCACTACCAGTCCCTCACACACTCAGTTATCACTTCGCTGCTAGGTGTCGCTAATACTCCCTCACACAGTCAGTTATCGCTTCGCTGCTAGGTGTCGCTACTAGTCCCTCATAGACTCAGTTGTCTATAGTGCAGGGCTTCGCTACCAGAGGGCTCTATCAGCACCGGCGAGGACTCACTCTGTCGGCGTTTGCTGCTTCACTCCTCAACATCTATGCTAGCTGACGTGACTGCTAAATCTTCAGACTAAACGAAAAAATAACACAAATACCAAATAGGGCAAATAGTGAGAAGTGCGAATACTACCGAACCATCACTTTCATACGTCCTGGCTGAAAATACTGATCCAAAATATTTACAGACGAATGGAACACATTAGAGAAGACGAGCTAGAGGAAAATCGATTTTGAGAGAACACACTAGCCGCTAGAGATCGGTTGAAGAAATTCAACCCCTATTTATAACATCCATAGATGTAGAAAATAACTTTTGACAGTTTTGACCAGAACATACAGTTTGAATTTAAGATGCAACCACCGATAAAATACAGTGAGCGGCATGTTATCTAGAACTCGGCCAGAAATCAGACAGCAGTTGTAAGACTTAACAGGAAGCTGGTAGTTGATAGTTGAGAGAGAGAGAGAGAGAGAGAGAGAGAGAGAGAGAGAGAGAGAGAGAGAGAGGTGGGGCGGGGGTTCTAGCCCCATCTTCCATGTCATTCACTTTGCATACAGAATGTTTCACACGTCATGCTACGCACTTATCGAGTCTGTAGACGGGACCCAGCTGATTAAGTTTTACATAGGAATCGATGTCTGGAAACGTCATCCAGCGACGCTACAGAGTATGTAAGTTACAGGCGCTGCAGTCTGTAAAATATGTGTATACAGGGAGATCTAATGAAGATGTTACCAATTTCTATGGTGATGTAGATGGATAGTGTATCAATTTGAGGTTATGTCCCTATAACGGAAAATTAGAAGAGAAGACATCCCTGTAATGTGTGACAATATGTACCGGTAGTGTTGTAGCTAAAATGTAGGGCAGGAAACCTTCAGAGGTGGTAGTATGGACCGAAGGAAGAAGACAATGTCCAGTACACATGGGCTGTAAAACGCATACCTTGAGAGCTTTAAGGACTTGTTCATCTTCGCTAGCATAAAACGTGTCTCCACTATTGAACAAGTGCTCATAGCTCCTCAGGTACGCATTTTACGGCCCATGTTTACCGGACATTTTTTCTTACTCTGATCCATACTACCACCTTTGAAAGTTAGCAACAACAGTATCAGTACTTGTATTCCACCGTCAGAGGTAACATAACGATTTTCCCTTTTAACTTTCGACTCATTCGTTTCCGGTACTGGGGCCCTTACCTCAAATAGATACATAATCACGGCATCACACTCTACTTACATACATTTGCCGGAGCTGGCGCCTGTATTTTGGTGCTCCGTAGCCTCGTTAGATGACGTTTGCAGGCCTGAGTTACTATGTAAAATTGCCAGCTCTATAAATGTATAAAGAAAGCAACATACGAAACGGACGAGAAATTCGGGAAATTAATCGAAGATAAAGAAGAAATAGAAGTTGTTTCCAAATCAAACTTTCATTTTGCTGCTGCTGATCTGAAATTTCGTGGCATTTATTCGCTCTGAAGAGGATCGTTCAAACGATGGTCGAAATGTCGTTATTTTAGTTGTTTCACTGTTTTATAATGACATGGCCTAGTACCCAAAATGATTTTCTTCAAGTTGTTTGTAGGAATTCGATCGCTTCTCTCCGATATTTTCAGTATGATATTAGTATTTTTTCCTACACCTAGCAACTTTAGTAGTGCTTGAAATGATGAAAATAGTACCTAATACTTTTTGATATGGAGACAGAAACGGTGTTTCCTTTTAATGATAACGATATACAGGAAAATCCAGCTATGTTTCTGCGAAGTTGCACAACGCCGAAATCCTGAAATACATCCGTGTATTTCGAATGTGGTACAACAGCTGTAGGTAGGAGACGAGGTACTGGCAGAAGTAAAGCTGTGTGGGCGAGGCGTGAGTCTTGCTTGGGTAGCTCAGATGGTAGAGCACTTGCCCGCAAAAGGCAAAGCTCCCGAGTTCGAGTCTCGGTCCGGCACACAGTTTTAATCTGCCAGGAAGTTTCATATCGGCGCACACTCCGCTGCTGAGTGAACTAATTCTGGAAACCGCTGTTCAGGTACTGGAGAGATTCAGGAAGTTCCAAAATTCCCGCTAAAAACTTCTAGGTAACTGAGTTACCATATTTTGAGCTGGAACCCATGTATGGAAGCGTATATCCGTGCTACAGCCGTATAAATACATCTTCGCTAACGTGGTATGCAACAGGGGAATCATCACTGGAGGGGGGTTACTTACGTCGGATCGTATGGTGTCATTTGACGGCTGTCCTACCTCTCTGAACTGGTTCGAGTCTCGTTCATGTGTCTGTGAGTGATAGAGCAACATTGCTGAGTACACTTTTGCCGATACACCGACACGAGTATTCTGTGTGGCCAAGCTCACAGTACTGGAAGATATGCCGGTCGCCTTTATCAAGACCGTTGTCCACAACGCCTCACTCCTCCCCACACGCTTTTCGTTACATTTGCGCAACGTCTTCGAGAAAGGGTGCCTTCACCGTCAGCAGGTGCGTCTGTGGTGCGCCATAGAGACGCAGCGCACGCGAATTGGAAAATATATTTATATAGATATGGTGCCTGTTCTTTCGGACATGTCCGAAAGGACACTACGAATGTAGCGAGTGGACATACAAGGTGAGAATGTGGGTCTCGCGCAAGGCGTGCGGGAGATAGTCCCTGCAGTCCCTGTGCCCTCGGTGGCTCAGATGAATAGAGCGACTGCCATGTAAGCAGGAGATCCCTGGTTCGAGTCCCGGTCGGGACACACATTTTCACCTGTCTTCGTTGATATATATCAACGCCCGTCATCAGTTGAAGGTATTAATTTCATTCTGATTTCGAACTGGAAAAGGCCCTCCTGTAGAAACAGTGTCTCTGTAAAAACAGTGTCTCTGTAAAAACAGTGTCTCTGTAAAAACAGTGTCTCTGTAAAAACAGTGTCTCTGTAAAAACAGTGTCTCTGTAAAAACAGTGTCTCTGTAAAAACAGTGTCTCTGTAAAAACAGTGTCTCTGTAAAAACAGTGTCTCTGTAAAAACAGTGTCTCTGTAAAAACAGTGTCTCTGTAAAAACAGTGTCTCAGAAGACTGTTTTTTTTCTTTGGTTATTAACGAGTGGAAATGTAGAACAATAGATGTATTGGGTCACATCTACTCTGAAATGCCAAAAACTGGTATAATAATGCGTATTCAAACACAGAGGTATGTAAACAGGCCAAATATGGTGCTGCGCATGGCAACGCCTGTGTAAGACATGTGTCTGGCGTAGTTGTTAGATCGGTTACTGCTGCTACAATGGCAGGTTATCAAGGTTTAAATGACTTTGAGCGTGGTATTATACTCGGCGCAAGAGCGATGGGACACAGCATCTCCGAGGTAGCGATGAAGTGGGGATTTTCCTGTACGACCAGTTCACGAGGGCACCGTGAATATCAGCAATCCAGTAAAACACCAAATCTCCGACATCGCTGCCGCCGGAAAAAGATCCTGCAAGAATGGAAACTGAAGAGAATCGTTCAGCGTGGCGAAAGTGCAACCCTTACGCAAATTACAGAAAATTTCAATGCTTGACCATCAACAAGACGGGTTAAAATTTACCGTTCAACGAAACATCTTCTACATGGGCTTTCAGAGCCGAAGGCCCACTCGTGTACCCTTGCTGACTGCACAGCACAAAGCTTTACGCCTCATTTGGGCCCATCGGTACGAACATTGGACTGTTGTTGACTGGAAACATATTGCCTGGTTGGACGAGTCTCATTTCAAAATGTATATAGAGTATGGACGTGTACGGGTATGAAGACAACATCATGACTCCATGGACCCTGCATGTCAGCTACGGACTGTTGAAGCTCGTGGAGGCTCACGTCGTATGGCGTGTGAATTTGGAGTGATGTGGGACCCCTGATACGTCTAGATACAGCTCTGACTGAAGACACGTTTGTAAGCATCCTGTCTGATCACCTGTATCCATTCATGTCCATTGTGCATTCTGACGGATGTGGGTAATTCCAGCAGGACAATGCGACACCCCAGACAATCACAATTGCTACAGAGTGGCTGCAGGAACACTCTTCCGACGTTAAACACTTCCTCTGGCCACAAAACTCCCCAAACATCCTGTACGTTTCCAGTAAATTGTATAGCATTATCCAGCGTATCTGGGATGCCTTGCAACGTGTTGATCAGAGGAGATCGCTACTCCCTCGTACTCTTACGGATTTATGGGCAGCTCTGCAGGATTCATGATGTCAGTTCCCTCCTGCGCGACTTCAGCCATTAGTCGATTTCATGCCACGGCGTGTTGAGGCACTTCTGCGTGCTCGCGGGGGCCTTACACGGTATTTCTTTGGCTCTTCAGTGTAACAAATTACTTGTCAAGGTGACAGCGTTACCAACATGTTTTCAAGTGGTTGTAGCACACGGTACGTTTCCGGAGAGGGGTTACAACTTAAAATACCAGTATATTTGTACTCAGTCCCCTGTACAAGTTATAGCAGTTAGTGATCGGAATTTCAGAACATCCTGTACGTTTCCAGTAAATTGTGTGGCCGTTGTCGTATTATAACTGATATCTGCGAATACATTTCATAATTCGTGACAGATCGTCAGGCGCGACGGCAGACGTCCGCAGCGTTTACCCAGGGGGCGTCTTGGCTACGGCAGCTCTGACGCCCACGAGAATAACCGGAGGTAGAGAGCGCAGCACGGCTAGTTTGAAGGACATTTTCAACTAGTGTTGCCAGAGGTGTCTCTTTTTAGAGATACGACGAATCGCCGCACGTAAGCTGTAAGCGGGAAGCCAAATGCTAACATTTCGAAATACACTATCCTATCAGTAAGTGTACAGGAACCTATTAGTGCACATCAATATGCAGTGTGTCCACCCTTTGTCTCTATGGCGGCTTGAACTCAGCGCGGGACACTATGTGAGGTGCCTGCCGACAATTTACGCACCACACACGGAAATAGTATCTACGTGTTTGTCTTTGTACATGCCAGGCAATACATTGCTCAGCAAGTTTGCCATGTCTCTCACAAATTTTGAACGTTTGGAGCACAATGGGCGGGTTCTTTAAAGCAGGTCGCGATTTTGACGATGTAACGAACCAACTGAACTGAATTTGGTACGATATCCGTCAGGAGAGCATCCACTAACTTTATCAATGTCAAGCCGAATAACTGCCCGTGTAAAGGCCAGAGGTGGACCAACACGTTATCGACTTATCAATTTGTGAAGCTCTTTCTCTTCAATTAATCATCCAGTTTTTCTGCAACTGTAATCATTCATTTGCCCCTACACGTACGTCACGTGTATCGATTTCCATCGCACTGGGGTATTTCCTCCGGGATACGTTTATTTTCCTTAGTGTGTAAATATATTTGGAGCGTGTCATTCAAAAACGTTTGAAACGAAATAGAGGTGAGCGGGTTATTGTTAGGAGAACAGAATGTATTAGACTCGCGGATCATGTGGTGTTATTGGCACAGAGCGAAAGAAGTATGACTGAAATGTTAAAAGAATTAAACAAGACACGTGAGTAAATTGGAATGAGAAATAATAAGAAAAATGCAAAACTCCGGTGGTAAGTGCACGAAAAGTAAGAACAACTATAATGCTAGGCAGGAAGATACAGATCAATTTAGTGTTTTTAGATAACTGCGACGCGCTATTATGGACGACATTAGAAGCAATAAGGAGGTGAAAACACGTATAGCAATTGTCAACGAGACGTTTCATAACAGGAGGCTTTTATGTGACTGCGTTGATAGGGGATAAAATAGGCAGGCACAGTGAGAAATGAGGTGGTGTTGAGTGGGAGAACAGAGAGAAATTTTAAAGGCAGCAAGATGAGGAAAGTCAATTGGCATGGACACTGAATGAAAAGAAATTGTTTATTGATGGTATGGTGGAAATAGTGAATGGAAGAAGAGGAAGAAGAAGAAGACGCAGAACATACCAGGTGGTGGACAGCGTAAGGACAGAAAATAGTTGTGAGAAAACAAGAGAGTAACAAATGATGGGACTGCATGGAGAGGTACATGTGAAGACCTGCCCTAGGGCATAACACTCATGATGGCGGCGATGGTGGTGGTGGTGGTGGTAGTGGTGGTGGTGGTGGTGACGACGACGACGAAGGGGAGACTTATTTAGGACATTTTCCAAGACGCCCATTTTCTTGTAATCGAAATTTAAACAAAAAAATAGGCAGCATATTATCTGTACTCTAAAAACGACCGTGAAGTGCGTGGCAGATGGAACTTGCCACTATACCAGTTATTAGGACTTATTCCCACGATACTTTGCTCTTCCACGGTATAGTCCTTGTCTATCATCAACTGTCCTTTAGTTCAGTTCTTTGAACACCTTCCTGACATTCTCCTATGGGTCAAACAAACCTGTGAGCATTTTTTGCTGCCCTTCTCTGTAGAAGTTCAATATCCCCTGTTCGTCCTATCTGGTACTGATTGCAATTCCCCAGTATTGCATCAATGAATTGCACGCGCTTTACCTACAAATGTGCTTATGTAATCGTTCCATTTCATACCCCTACAAATTAATACACTCAAGTATTTACATGAGTTAACAAATTGCAGCTGCAGCGCACTGAAGCTGTAGTCATCGGACTACGTAGTCTCATTTTGTGAAATGTTGATTTTGTTGATACCGTCACAGTAGAATATTTGACTATGCTAACAGAGCCTCATCCTCGCCTCTGCTTGCACGGCTTCGAACTATAAAAGTCCTCGAATGTGTTCCGTAAGTTTTGGAGACAGATGAAAAACGGATGGGACCAAGTCGGGGCTGTGTGGAAGTCAATCGATGGCAGTGAACGAACGGCATCGGAGTGCTGCAGACGTCGCAGCGCTCGGCTGTAGTTTGGCGTTTTAATGCTGACCAACTCTTCGAATTCGTGCTTTCAGTTTTCTGAGCTGTTTCTCACGCACCGACATAGTTACATCACACACCGCTATGTTACACAGTACAAATCGGATCCCTTTAGCAGCAGAGTGCTGCAGATATGTAGAATAAAGATGTAGAATGTTACTAACGTTTTTTAACTGGAAAGCTTAAGAGTTTTCAAATAAAATATTTGGAGTAATTACTCGTACTTATCAGCACGCCCTTCTGTTATATGCACAAAACCAAGAAACTGTTTCCGAGCAAAGTATGCTATCCTTTTAATTGAACATCTTTGTAATGTACATCAGTGGTAAACCTTATGGTGATGGCGAAATTTCGTATTTATATTTACATTGAAAAACAATCTGTGGACAATACACAATTACTCGTAAAATGGCAGTACCCAGGTGGTTATTAACTGAAATACCGCACACATTGCCACGGTAAGTGGAAGAATTTGTTTACCGACACATGTCGCCATTTAACAGTCGCTCATGGTGATACATTAAAGAGTTCTCTGTCCCCACGTCAGAGAGCCAGTACCCGGCATCACTCTAACGAAATAAATACGCAATTTCTGTGTGCCACATTTGAAGGTGAGCCTGTAAAGGCTACAAAACTAGTTAATGGAATTAATAATATTTTAAAAGGTGAGTAGTTGTAGTCTTCCGTATTTATATTCAATACACTAGTCACAGGCTCTAGTTCCTCAGTGGATATGCTTAATCGGTTGTGATACTATTTGAATTGTTGAGTGCGTGATGTGTCCCTCCGAGATTAATTTTGCCTGGGCTTTAAGCGACTCACCGGTCAGCATTTACAGACCTGCCAACTACATCTCGCACTGGGAATATTTTTAGGCTCAGTTTGAACCGCAGCTAAGGGAAGCGAGCGCAGCTGGAACGTGAATTCGCAGTCATTCCCTCTATTGAGTACCATTCGCCTATATTCAACATTTAAGGATTCCTCCGGAAATATTCCAAGTAGACTTTCTCGGGATATTTTACGTTTGTTTCCAGGCGCCTGCCAGTTCAATTTCATCAGAAACTCTGTGACACTCTCCAACGGGTCGAACAAACCTGTGACCATTCGTGCTGCCCTTCTTTGTATACATTCAGTATCGCCTGGCAGTCGTATCTGATTATGATCCTAGAATCTCGAGCAATATTGGGGGATGGGTCGCACGAGTGATGTCTAAGCTATTTCTTTTGTACACATATTGTATTTTCCTAGAATTCCACCAACGAATGGCAGCCTGCCACCATCTTTCCCTAAGACTGCGTCTATATGACGGGTCCATTTCAAATCTCTAGAAATTTTTACACCCAGGTATTCCTGTGAGTTGAGCGATTGAGAATTTGACTCGCTGACACTATACCCGTAGGATAAGGTTATTTCGTTTTGTGAACCGAACAATTTTACATTTCGGGAACATTTGAACCAAGTTGTCATGCTTTGCACTACAGTGAAATCTTATGAGGGCGTGGCTCCTCTCAGACAGTACTTCATTGCAGACGACTGCATCATTTGCGGAAAGTCTGAAGTTCCAAATAGACCGAGTAACCACCGTCCCCTTCTCCCCTCCAAATTGCTATCTGAAGACTGGAAGTCCCATATGTAAACCACCTTCAGAAGTTCGCTTACTTTCCGTATCAGTTAATGTGTTAAATACTTGACCTGAAGAAGCATAGCCTTTTGCAGTTGAAGACGCTCTGTTTTAAGAGAAGCTAGTTTTTCGAAAACATCTCAATGTTTGTGTCCTGAACTAGGTGTTGTACAATGCTATAATTTTTCAGGTACATTCAACGATATGCGTGAATACTGTCAGACAAATGTGTTGCGAATAGAGTGAGTTGTAAAGAAGTAATAAATTCAAAATTCATGCCTGATGCTGACGCCTTACTGCATGAACAGTAGGAGTGATAAAAGTCTTTTATCCATTCATCATTCTGTCAGGGACGTCAGCGGGTAAAAAAGTTTCGCAAAGTTTCAAAATTATGTGTGAAGTTTGTTGGAAGTCGCCAAGTGCTGCCATTCACAAATGCACGGTGAATATGATCTGGATAATATTCGCGCCATGTAACTATGCTGCCTTAGACGAGTACTCAGTTTCTAACTTTTAACGCCCGACTTATTGCGTTAAACCTATGTCTTTAAATGAGGGACGGAAGGAGGATTGTATTTAATGTGCCATCGATGTCGAGGTCATCAGAGACGCAGCAGGAAACGGCACTGCGTCAAGGAAGGGTAAAAGGAGTCCGCCGTGCCCTTTTAAAGGATCCATCCCGACATTTACTTGGAGTGATTTAGGAAAATTACAGAAAACATAAATCAGGGTGGCCGGACGGGGATTTAAACCGTCGTCCTCCCCTATGGGAGTCTCATAGCTAGCGTTTCTGCTCTGGAACATGGGATTCCGATTCACGGCCGGGTTGAGGACTTTCTCCGCCCGGGGACTAGGTGAGTGTGTTGTCTTTATCATTTCGTCATCATTCGTGAAGGTGGCGAGAATGGACTGTGTAAAGATCAGGGCTTTGAACAGGCGCTGATAACCGCGCAGTTGAGCGCCCAACAAACCAATCTTCATCATCACCACCATCATCATAATCATACAGTGTACTAACCACTGCGACAGCTCGCTCGGTATACATGTAAATGAGTAGATTATGTCAGCATTTTCAGTATTTACATTGACTTCATTCTTCATAAATGAAAGCATGAACTACGAGAAGACAAAGGAATTGGGATAACGAATGAGAAATACCTCATTGTGCTTATGTTTGTAGATGACATAATTCAAGTGAATGAAATGACCTCCAAAGATCTGTATACCACCTGAACGAAATATGTAACGAATGCTACTTTAAAAGTTCTAGTAATAAAACGAAAATAAGTGCACTTCGAGGAAAATATTCAGTCAGTTTAAAACTAGTTTTGGATAATCCTGCTTTAGAACAGGTCTCTTAATATTTCATTTAGGGTACGCTGTAAGATCTGATTTTTACTCTGATACTGAAAATAAATTACACAAATTCTAAGCTGTTTGTGGCACCATTATCCGAACATTGGGCAATAAAGTACAAAAAAAGATTGTCCCGAAATTCTATGAAGCGGTCGCGGTTCCTGTGTTATGCTATAAAGCGAAAACATGTTAAAACAAAAAAAAAAAAAAAATTCAGACGGCAGTGATGAGGTTCTTAAGAAATTCGAAGGGCTGCAGAACAATAAATGATTAGGAATGAAGATACTAGAGAAAAATTAAGTATTTTAGGTTGGTTGGTTGGTTGGTTTGGGGAAGGAGACCAGACAGCGTGGTCATCGGTCTCATCGGATTAGGGAAGGATTGGGAAGGAAGTCGGCCGTGCCCTTTCAGAGGAACCATCCCGGCATTTGCCTGGAGTGATTTAGGGAAATCACGGAAAACCTAAATCAGGATGGCCGGACGCGGGATTGAACCGTCGTCCTCCCGAATGCGAGTCCAGTGTCTAACCACTGCGCCACCCCGCTCGGTTAAGTATTTTAAACAGAAACTAAAAAATTCAAAAATATCGTGAAGACTGGTGAGAATGCTAATTCCCAGACTTCCCCAAAATATTCTGAACTACAAGCGGAATGGGAGAAGTGATATTGGAAGGCCTCGGACGTGGGAGTAATTTCGTTTGAGAGACTATCCCGCGTGGCAACTACTGAAATACATTATAGAATTCTTAAGTTATACACCAAAATAAGTAAGTTTTAATGTAGTTTACGTTCACTGATGTAAAGAAAAACAAAATGTTCTTTCTCAGGGTTCAAACTGTCTCCATGCCAAATTTGAACAATATCTGTTAAGCGGTTTAGTCTCGAAAACGAAACAGATTGTGTTACAAAGAAGAAAAACAACTGAGAGAAAGAAGCGGCGTCACTTCCTGCAGGACGCGGCCATCATTTTGCAGGACAATGTTCGGGCAGGCTTGGTTCAAGTCGTGACTGATATGATTGGTATCTGAGGATGGGAAGCGCCGCGCCACTCACCACGCTCCCCTGACTTACGCCCTCGTGAGCTCAGCTTGGTTCCTAACGTGAAGGACGAACTTAAGGGTATTCGGTTCGGGGCTGTTATGGAGATTCGTCGGACAATAGACTGCTCCATTCGAACTACCTATACAACTGGCGTAGCTACGGGTATCTTGCTCTTTCGACATCACTGGCGACGACTTACATACGAGAGCTGCTCAAAAAATATCCGATCTCTATTAATTGTTGATATCAACAATGGTATCAGGGCGTGCGTGCGCTCATGTTTTTAGGCATACATAGCACACATGCCTGATTTTCTCCACTATTTCGGAGCGCTTGTAAGTGGTACAAGTTGGATTTAGTAATGTTAGCAAAATGACGTCGTTGCATCACATTTGGCTTCAAGCTTGGCGATTCTCAAGTTGAAACTATCATGTGTTTGTGGGCTAATTAATGGGTACTACACGGGTAAAGGAGTGGTACAACCGTTTCAGAGGTAGCCGCTAATCAATGAAGACAGAAACCAGTTATGGTACGCACTCAGTATCCGCAAATCACGTCGTTACTGACCCCGCAAGATCCCTGGTGAAGCAGAATAGACGAATCACTATCACAGAAGTTGCAGGCTAATCTAAAAGCCGTAAATTCAACTAAATAACTAGGTATTACAATAACGAACAACTTAAATTGGAAGGAACACATAGAAAATGTTGCGGGAACGCTAACTAAAGACTGCGTTTTATTGGCAGGACACTTAGAAAACGTAACAGACCTACAAAGGAGACTGCCTACACTACGCTTGTCCGTCCTCTTTTAGAATACTGCTGGGAGATGTGGGATCCTTACAAGATAGGCCTGACTGAGTACATCGAAAAAGTTCAAAGAAATGAAGCACGTTTTCTATTATCGAGAAATGATACAGGATTTGGGCTGGACATCATTAAAAGAAAAGTGTTTTTCGTTGCGACGGAATCTTCTCACGAAATTCCAATCACCAACTTTTTCCTCCGAATGCGAAAATATTTTGTTGACACCGACTTACGTAGGGAGGAACGATCACCACGATAAAATAAGAGAAATCAGAGCTCGTACGGAAAGATACAGGTGATCATTCTTTCCGGGTGCTATACGAGATTGGAATAATAGAGACTTGTGAAGGTGGTTCGATGAACCCTCTGCCAGGCACTTAAATGTGATTTGCAGAGTATCCATATAGATGTGGGTATAGGTGTTCACATTTTTCCTATCCCCTGTATGTACATATCTTTTCCCACGAACTTTGTTACCTCAATGTCGATATCTGCTCCATTTTCGAAATATGTGAGCTTACTTATATTATCTGTAATGTTAATATATAACATGAACAGTAAGGCTCCCAACACACTTCCCTGTGGCACAAGTGGTTACTTTTACACGTATAGATGAACTCTCCATTCAAGATGAGATGCTATGTCATCCCTCCAAAAACATTTTATTGGCCGTACTTTATATGGTACAGGCAAACGGTCAACTATAATTGCTGTTGACTGTGCGGTAACCTCTAGCGTATCAGAAGCGGTTTAGGAAAATTGTTTCAAATGAGTATACGCACTCGTATTTCCGCAGGTGCGCTGTTTTGTCTTTCAATTTTTGCACGTTTCCCAGATACTTTTTCGAAAATTTCGAGCAAAACGAATCGAAATGTTTATTACATCATGAAACAAAGAAGAAGCAGATGCGGGTTTGTTCGCAAACCCGAATCAACATCTGGTGCAAGAGTCATGGGTTTTAATAAAGTAGCTGTCGATATTTTTTCTTTTCGTTGCTAACAAATGTAACTGGCAAACACATACTAATGACTTCTCAGATATCTAATTGTGATGGAATAGGCGTTTCGGTTAATCCTAAAAACCAATCGAAGATCACAGGTTGCAAGGGGAAACGTCAAGTAGGATCGTTAACATCTGCAGAAAGGGGCGAAACTGCAACCTGCCTCATTAGTACGGCAGCAAGCGGAGCTTACATGCCTCCTACGCTCATATTTCCACGAAAGAAGAAGCAGAAAGAATTTGACTTAGGTTGCGCTGAGGTCCACAGCACCGCATGGATGGCCACAGATCATTCTTTGTATGGTTTCGAAAATTTGTGGAATTTTCTAAGGCATCAAAAGACTTCCCAGTTCTCCTTATATTAGATGGCCACTCCGCACATAACACGAACATTGACGTTATGGGCTACGCGAGGGAGAGTGGCGTTTCGTTGCTATCTTTACAACACATTGCTCTCACAGACTTCAGCCGCTTGATGTTTGTTTTATAAAGCCTTTAAGTCTTCGTTATAGTGATGAGCTTCGAAAATGGCTACGAAGCCACGCAGGGAAAGTCGTAACTATCTTTCATATTTCAACGCTTTTTGGTTCAGCTTTCGTCCAATGTGCGACAGTGAAAACCGCTATTAAAAGTTTCGAAGCTACTGGAATATGGTCCACGAACATTGCAGGCGCCGTCTACGTAATACCCGTCACACTTCAATGAATTTACCAATACGTTGCATTGTTTACTATAGACCACGAATCAAGTAAAGTAAAAAAAAACCTCTGCGTCTATTGAGATCATGTTTCAGAGTTAAAAAAACTCTAATAAGTCGCCTACATATTACAGTTGCTGCCGAAAGAGGAGAACCACTATTTTCCCACAAACGGAAATATAGTTAAAATTGCGCTTCTCTTTTGGTGGTTACTAAAAATTGTAGTGGAAGTTACATAGTGGACTCTCCCCTCCACCCACCAGAAACGTAGTTATCGTGGCTGTTGTGCAACTTTTGTGCACAGCTAGAGAAAGTGTGTTAAATATAGCGCCGACGGAAACACTAGGCTACGCTACGCTACAGGGCAATCTGCTCGCACAACGTTTACTCGGCATTCATAATCGTTGGCCTAAACAACTCTCAATCAAATTACCCCCTTCCAGTCTAATTTAGATCTCGGGCTACGCTACCCATCGGCCTGTCATCACAACCAAAATTTCATTTGGGGGGGGGGGGGATTTCCTGTATCTCTCTCTAGGCAAAACTGTCAGATATTGTAGATTGTCAGTCTCAACTACAAGATTTACTAATGATAAACACTTTTGAGGCGGCTCATAATTTTAGAATAGTTCTCTTCGTCTTACTTGGCATAAATTGTTCGCTGGCGTCCCAACAGCTAGCTCCCTCAGTGTCTGCTTCTGCCATAGCATAGTCTGTTGTTGTCCTAGGAGACCGAACGCACCGCACATCCGACGTCTTCGGAACCACTCGCTGGCCAGTTAGCAACTGAGCCGAGCACTGTTTACAGCGTGAAAGGAAAACTATGCAAAGATGTACACTCAAATGGCACGACTGAGTAGCACACACACACACACAGTAATATCTGTGGAATGTCCATCGACACGCGCAGAACGAAATTCTTCTCGCGAACGTACAGCGTCTCCGAAAAAAATCTCGTGACTATATTCCGGCGTTACGGACAGGTTCTCATTCAAATGAGCATAAAATGGTACATTTGGAAATTTTTTTGAGACAATGAAAATACATTCGAAGGATCTGTTTGGGAATTACGAGTGATCATACTATGAGCTTTATTTTAGATTTTCAGTAAAAAACAGGAACAAAATGGCGCCCGTAATTATGATTTAATCAAGGGCCTGGCCTGCGAGTCTGAAGTACGCAGACTGCGTGCAGTGTGGCCCCTCGGATGACAAGTTTTATCTCCGGGTTCGGCATGTCAGGGGCAGTGACAACGAAGTGGCCGACGCTCTTAGCCGTATTGTCGCGTGAGAGTCTGGGGAAGGCAAGGGCTCTTAGCTGACTAACAGGCTGAGGACCCTAGGTGGGGACCGATTCGGCAGCAGTTGGCGGATGGAGAGGTTGTTACTGGCTATTGCCTTCGTGGGGGCCTCTTGTGTAAAGGGGGAGACAACCAAGGTGAAGTGAAGGTCTGAATTCCACAGGAACTAGTTAGCATGGCACTCAGATATTCCCATGATTCGGCGGTCGGGGGTCATTTGGGGTTCTACAACACCTTGAACCGAGTTCGGGAACACATGTTTTGGCCCAACCTATATCGCGATGTCAGGCGATATGTTGGTAACTGTGTCCAGTGTAAGCGCGGTAAGCCCGATGTGGGGCTGCGCAGAGAGCTACTACAGTCGGTTAGGGAGCAGTGTCCTGTGGACCGCGACTCAGAGATCAAAATGACGATCAATGGAAACTGGCGCCAGAAACGCACCAGCTCACTCTATTTCATCCCCTTAGGAGTTGACTTTCCAAAAGCACAGAAACACGTATTTTTGTATTTGTAACCTTGAAGTCAAATACCAATTTTCGTAGATGTAGCCTTAAAAATACTTTAATGGTTCTTCCATAATTATTTATCTCAAAATAAAACGTTCACCAACTATTTCACCTCATAGATGTTAAATTTCCAATAATACTGGAAAACATATTTATTTATTTCTGACCTAGAAACCAGATACCAATTTTCGTATGTATAGCTTCAAAATTACCTTAATAGCTACATGTTTCATAAATCCTTTCATTTCCTGTTTCTCCCCCTTAGAGGTGGAATTTCGAAATATGCAGTATAAGTATAATATCAACACCCTTTCCAAATCTCAAGGTTTCTTTTCCTTGGCGGTCGGGACTGGGTGAATTTCGTAGTAATAGGCCTCCACACACACTCCATCCCACCCCTACCAATGCCCCCACCACCTCCTGGGGAAATTTCTGCGGACGCCCTTGTTCCACTGCACTCATATTTTTCCGACGACCTAAATTTAGCAGCGTGTGAAGGATAGTGTCGTGCAATAGACAGTATACTCAGTAGACAACGAACTATTCGTTGTGAAATCAGCGACATAGGAACCGAGAGTGAAACAGAAGGTGCTGAAGGCGAAGCACACTAGACTCGTGTCTACCATCGATTTACCATGAACAGAAGTTCCGAAAATGAGCAAATAATTTTACAGTAAATTCAGTACCGATGTAGAGGACATACTACGAAAGACATTTCTAAAAAATTTCTGAAATAATGAAACATTCCACTTAAGTCGCGCGCAGAAAACGCAGTGAATATACTAGCACTTAAGACGGAAGGCCCCACGTGTTTACGCAGGCTTACGACAAAAATTGTTCAAATGGCTCTGAGCACTATGGGACTTAACATCTATGGTCATCAGCCCCTAGAACTTAGAACTACTTAAACCTAACTGACCTAAGGACATCACACAACACCCAGTCATCACGAGCTCCAGCTTACGATAGATCGCAAAATTCGCCAGTAGGCGTAAGCCAACCTCGTGTACTGCCATCTGTTGTTGATGTCAAGCATCAAGGTCTCAGTAGTACGGCTTTGCACTAGAGAGTAGTTGAGTAGTTGCTTTGTAAGCACTCCGTCTTCAGGCCACGAGTGGCCCACTGGGACGGGACTATCCGACCGCCGTGTCATCATCCGTGGAGGATGCGAACAGGAGGGGCGTGGGGACAGCACACTGCTCTCCCGGTCGTTATGATGGTATTCTTGACCGAAGCCGCTACTATTCTGTCGAGTAGCTCCTCAATTGGCATCACGAGGCTGAGTGAACCCCGAAAAATGACAACAGCGCATGGCGGCCTGGATGGTCACCCTTCCAAGTGCCGACCACGCCCGACAACGCGCTTAACTTCGGTGATCTCACGGGAACCGGTGTAACCACCGCGGCAAGGCCGTAGCCGCAGCTATTTAAGAGCAGTTGCTTACGTTTTATAATTATCTAGTTTAAGGGGAAAATGTAAAAAAGACGATCGTCACCGAAGCTACAACTAAACTGTTTCTGGTTAGGTATCAAGTGGTCTTGTGTGCGAGCCTGAATTTTTAATCCTTTGCGGTGGGAATGATTCAAACCAGTCACGTTCTTCTTATGAGGTATGCTATTTATTTTGCACACAATGATCGTTTGTAGTTGTGTTGAGTTACTGCTTTGATAAGTTTTTGGATGGCGCACGTATCATAACTGTGGTCTGCGCTTGGGCTTAATGGCTGAAGGTGAATTAGCGTAATGAGTAGTAGCGAATGTTATAGTAAGACGTTTGTAAATTATTTCGGGTGAATTACGTTAGTCGTGAACACATCTACTTACGACTGCACGTTTGTAAATAATTTCAGGTGAATGAGGAAATATATAGTAGTGAACACTGCAGTAACATGTTTGTAACTAACTTCAGGTGAATTACGTAAGTCGTGTAATACTAACCGTTTACGACTACATCTTGGCAACTAATTTCAGGTGAATTACGTTAGTCGTGTAATATTATCCGTATACCAGTACAGTATGTGGGAAAATTACGTTAGTCGTGGAATACTATCCGTATAAGACCTTCATGTCCCGGAATTTGCTTCAATTTTGGAATCCACGAAAGAACTGGAAATTTTCCTCTACACAGCTTTCCATATAATTTCTATTACAGTGATTCAGTCTTGTCTGCCACTCGACTCTTCTGACCGTGAAATAAATTGTACCACTCAGGTGCTTATTACCCCTCCGTGTTTCCATTTGCCGATATCGCGCATAAACACTCACATGTCTCGAAGTTGCTATGGACCATGACGTAACGACACACTTTTCTACGGCGACACTGCAGTTTACAGATAGAAAAACCGATCAGTTAAAACGATATCGGTATTTTAGATCTGAATAACCGCTGTGTTTCGGTATTTGTTTGCTCTCGGTTATAGCAAGTATCTTTTTATATTTTCCTAATAACCACGTAAAAAACATATATCTCAATTAGCCACAGCAGTCGTAGTAAAATTTTTAGTTTTCAAATAAACCTTTTTTTTAAAAAACGAGTAATTTTAATTTTGTAATATTTCCATAGCTTTGTAATACTGAGTTATTACAGAAAAATGGGAAAAGTGATCTGTGCCACATTAATAACACTGCTGACAGAAACGAGCAACAAATGGATTGGTCCAGCATTTCCGAGATAATATTGTGCCTATTATACACGCAGTGTGCGAGACCTAACGCAGTTTCTCGCTGTTGTCGAACGTCAGTTGTAATACAGAATGGCACCATCTGGAAGTCTGGAAGTATTTTACGATATGCGGTATGAGTGAAGCACAGTGGTCGATTTGGTCAACTTGCGACATCATACAAGTAAAATAGTAAAAATTTAACAAATCATTCATAGTTCGCGATAAAAATAGAAAGTGCCTGATCTGCTGCCCGTGTCTACGTTATCTGCTTGTAGCCCTTGAAAACAGAGAAATTAAAACGAAAAAGAGATTTCTCCAGCGGGAGTTTTCACCCTTTATCGCTGGACTATACGAAATGCCCACATAGTGCTGTGATAACCGATTACAATATAATTTTTGAGCAGAGCTTCTAAAAACTAAAATCAATAGGAGAATACTGGCATTTTTCTGTAGTATAGAAGCACTCGCCATATTTAGAGAAAAGCAGCGAACAGCG
This sequence comes from Schistocerca cancellata, assembly GCF_023864275.1. Taxonomy (NCBI): domain Eukaryota; kingdom Metazoa; phylum Arthropoda; class Insecta; order Orthoptera; family Acrididae; genus Schistocerca; species Schistocerca cancellata. The sequence continues at coordinate 36,889,240 of NC_064627.1, forward strand.
GAATAAGTTTTATTTGACTATTTAATTTAACGAAATTAGAATTATATTAATACCGTCAGTTGCTCACGGGAGTTGATAAATATCAACGTGGACAGGTGAAAATGTGTGCCCCAACCGGGACTCGAACCCGGAATCTCCTGCTAAGATGACAGACGCTCCATCCATGTTCTTTTTTTATTATTTTTTTTAGAAAACCCCTTAATAAAATGGGAAAAAAGAAAAAAAAGGAAACCTAAGTGCCACCGCCACTTTTCATCCTATAACAAAACAATCTGGCTCCTGGCTAAACCTACCCCAGAGAGCTGCCAATATACCAGGGGAAATATGGGAAACCAACGTTAAGGCTATCCTTACAAACAAAACAAAATCTTCCTTTTTTCTGAATTTTATTTTTATTTTTATTGTTTTTATTTTTATTTATTTATTTTATTCCTTTTATTGTTCAGTTTTGTTGTGTAATTGATCAGAGGCCTTCTGTGCCCCGCTGGTAACATGTTGAGTAACGTCTTCTCGAAATTGATGAGTTCCGTTGAATTGTTCAGAAATGTTCATTGGTTCAAACAGGAAATCTTCTTCTCTCTTGGCTTAACACATTCCAGCTGCGAGGCGGGTCGTGGAAAGAACTCCCCTGTATTTTGGGTGACGGACAACGACATAATGACGGTCATTGAGGTATGCCCAAAAATCGAGTACAGAGTCTACAGGTTGTCCAAATAGGTAGTGAATGGCATGTCCGCGAATCCAATTCACAGCATTGGTCTTTGTCAGAGGAAAATAGTCACGTTCCGGAAATAATAATGAAAGGGGAGTAATCCGATACGGAATGTCCCGCGTCAGAAAAGCCACAATACGTCGAACCAAGTGCCAAACCTCCGCCACCGGTCAGCAAACAAAGCGATGTTCATCATTGTCTGGCACTCCACACGTGGAACATAGAGGTGATTGGGCGAGGTGGATACGATGAAGGCGAAATTGGTTGATTTGCTTACCATTGACGGTTAGGTACCAGACAGATTGAACATTCGTGTCAAGGTAAGAGGCGAACACCGCGCGCCATATATGATGCCAGTCAACCTGGGGGAACTTTTGTTCAATCGGGTTAGGTGGATGACCTACTTGGAGGACATTGTATACTGCCTTTGTCTTGAGTAAAAGCTGTCTTGGTAAGGCGAGGCGTAGATAATTAAGTTCAAGAAAGAAGTATCGTATATAATGGAACTGGGCTGGAACATCCGAGATCATCACTGGGGCTGACAGTGAGACCGGCGTATATGCCGACAGGAGGAGGCCAGTGAGGCTCGATGGGCAACCTGTCCATACCGTCATCTGGGAGCTGACAAATAGGGCGCGAGCTCTATCCGGCACGTGAAACAGACCTGTCCCACCTTGTTCACGGGGAAGAGTAAGGGTTGCATAGTTAACTTTGAATAGCAGCCCTGAGCTGACGAAAGATGCCATCGCTGCCAACATGCGACGTGCCACAGTAAGCGGGAAAGGTAGAACTTGTGCTACATGGGGAACTCTGGATATTGACATATCGAGACCGTTGGAGAATATCTAGGGATCGAAGGCGGTGGTCCATAATACCCGCTCTGATCATTAAAAGGAGGCGTCGGCAGTTCATGGTGGCTGATCGCCAGACATCAGATGAAAAATCTATTCCCAAACAGCGAATGGTATCAACGGTGGTGAGAGGTGTAACGCACTCCACGGGAAGTCCCGTGCCAATGAACATAACTTGTGAGTTACGTACGTTTAAAGAGCTACCCGATGCTTCACCATAAGTCGTTGCCCACATCAAAACAGCTCGAACCTCGTCAGCATTACGTTAACGGATGACTAAATCGTCAGCATAGGCCATGCAAAAGAATCGGTAGCGATCTATGGACAAACCTACCGAACGTTGTCTTAGTTCACATAGCAAGGATTCCAAGGAAAAGGCGTACAAAATCGCTGATAGAGGGCAACCTTGACGTATGGATCGACCTATTTTTATCGGAGGAGTGAGTCTGCCATTGTACATAACCCTGGATGAGGCACCCCGCAGAAGGCGCATCACTACCGTGATAACGGCGACTGGCAAACCCATATGGTGGAGAACGGCCGTAAGGAACGAATGGTCAACCCTATCAAAAGCTTGACCCAAGTCCAAAGACGCAAGTGCCCCAGAGAGGCGTTGTGCCTGTGTAACGGTGATTATATCAATGTAGCGGCATAAAGCCGTGCGAATATTGTTATCCCCTCCCAAAGATGCTTGGTACAGCGACACAACATATCGGGCAACGTTGTTAAACGTGCCGCCAGAAGGCGAGTGAAGATTTTCATATCACTGTTAAGTAGGGTGAGGGGCCGATAATCACTGATATTGTTGCCACCATGCGGTTTGTGTACAGGAATAATAATTCCTTCCATGAAAGCGTCTTGCAAGGGTACTTCCAGAGACATCAGTTCCCGACAGATGGAGGTGAAGGGGGACTCTAACAAATCACGGAAGGTGCGATAAAATTCGAGGGGAAGACTGTCGGGTCCTGGGGAGCTATTGATGGTTCCTTCCCGGATCGCATCGCGGACTTCATCATCGGTCACCTCTGACATCAATCGCCGCATCTCCTGGGATACCTCCGAAGTTGAGCTGAGAGACTTCCTCGATCAACTCTGGGGAATGTGGAATTGCGGCATAGAGCTGCTGGTAGTGGGCGTGAAGCACATTCCCTATTGCAGATTGGGTGACGTAGCGACGTCCTTATTGGTCTGTTAGGACGTGAATCAATTTTCGGCGTCGATTTTGGCGTTCTTGGATGCTATAGTACATCGACGGATGTTCACGAGGCATGCGATCAGCAGTACGAGATCGTACTATCGCTCCTTCCAAGTGCCTTCGCATGAGATTGGAGAGTTGGGCCTTAGCATGGTTCATCTGTGTATGGCGCTCAGGGAAGGCTGGTATCGTGGAGCATTCTTGTAGGATCCTGTAGTAAAAGTCCATAGTGCTCTTCCTCCAGGCGACAACATCTTTGCCATACAGGATTAAAGTTTTTCGAAGAGCAGGTTTTGCACACTGGATCCACCAGGATGTGGTAGACGGATACGTGGGTCGGCGTCTATTACATGTGATCCAAGTGTCTTCTGTTAGGAGTCGACAGTCAGGTGAATTAAGAAGTGCCGTGTTCAGTTTCCATAAATCACATCCGTGCCATACTGCCTGTCTTGTGAGAACAACATCACAGAAGTAAGCCTCATGATCTGAGAAAGCAACAGGCCAGATTTCAGCCTGTCGAGTGTGTTGAATTAGGGATCGCGAGATGTAGATGCGATCCAGTCGGCTGGAGGAGTGCGCAGTGTAGTACGTAAAGCCCAAAAGATCACCGAGAACATGTCTCCACGTGTCGGCAAATTGTAGCCGCATGACGACTGTTTCCAGAGCTGCGCATGGTGAGTGACGCGGCAATTGATCCTGAGGTCGCTGGGTGCAGTTGAAGTCTCCACCCATGACCCAGTCATCGTGTGGTCCCATAAAAAGGGGTGTAACTTCATTCGCGAAGAAGGCATTGCGTTCACGACGGTAGCTGGAGCCCGACGGCGCATAAATGTTGACGATGCTTACACCAAAGAGAGTAAGGGCCATACCTCTGCCGTTGCGGAGGTATAGGACATCTTTGGCAGGAAGACCTTCTCGTAAGATGATGGCAACACCACTACCGGTGTCCGATGCGGGAGAAAGATGCGCCGTGAAACCATGTGGTGGTGAAAAATCGGCGACATGCACTTTCTGAAATAGCGCAATATCGAAGTCCGTATCATAAATCATATCGCAGGGCAGCGCAATTTTCTGGGGCGCATGAATGGTCGCGAGGTTAATCGTTCCTCAGGCACAGGTGGGGGGCTCCTTCATCAGGAGCAGGAGGTCGTCGATCTTGCCGGTCCGCTGAAGAGGCTGCTATTGTGGAGAGTTTGCGGGCGCGGGCGCACCGATGGGTGCGCCCCATCATCAGCGCCACTCACCCCATAATCGAGGACGATGTATTGAATCGGTCGTTCTCCTGTGAGTCTAGATTATCGAATGGGACGAAAAAATGATAGTTAATTGTAACGTTCAGGGCCCCCTAATGACGATAGAACACTCCAATTGCGTCCCGATTCAATACATCGTCCTCCAGCCGACTTGTCTCAATGGGTCTATTGCTGCCTCGGGGACCTTATGGTCGTTCTCCAGTGAGTCTAGTTTATCGAATCGGACGCAAAACTGATAGTTAATTGTAACGTTCAGTGCCTCCTAACGACGATGGAACACTCAAATTGCGTCGAGATTCAATACATCGTCCTCCAGCCGACTTGTCTCCATGGGCCTATTGCTGCCTCGGGCACCTTATGGTCGTTCTCCTGTGAGTCTAGATTATCGAATCGGACGCAAAGCTGATAGTTAATTGTAACGTTCGGGTCCTCGTAATGAATGTTGACTCACAGGAGAACGACCATAAGGCGCCCGAGGCAGCAATAGACCCATGGAGACAAGTCGGCTGAAGGACGATGTATTGAATCGGGACGCAATTTGAGTGTTCCACCGTCATTAGGAGGCCCTGAACGTTACAATTAACTATTAGTTTTGCGTCCGATTCGATAATCTAGACTCACAGGAGAACGACCATAAGGTGCCCGAGGCAGCAATAGACCCATGGAGACAAGTCGGCTGGAGGACGATGCATTGAATCTAGACGCAATTTTATTGTTCCCTCGTCATTAGGAGGCCCTGAACGTTACAATTAAATATCAGTTTTGCGTTCGATTCGAAAATCTAGACTCACAGGAGAACGACCATAAGGTGCCCGAGGCAGCAATAGACCCTTTTAGACAAGTTGGCTAGAGAACGATGTATTGAATCGGTACGCAATTTGAGTGTTCCATCGTCATTAGGAGTCCCTGAACGTTGCAATTAACTATCAGTTTTGCGTCCGATTCGATAATATAGACTCACAGGAGAACGACCATAATTTGCCCGAGGCAGCAATAGACCGATGGCGACAAGTCGGCTAGAGGACGATGTATTGAATCTAGACGCAATTTGATTGTTCCCTCGTCATTAGGAATCCCTGAACGTTACGATTCACTATCAGTTTTGCGTTCGATGCGAAAATCTAAACTCACAGGAGAACGACCATAAGGTGCCCGAGGCAGCAATAGACCCATGGAGACAAGTCGGCTGGAGGACGATGTATTGAATCGGGACGCACTTTGAGTGATCCATCGTCATTAGGAGGCCCTGGACGTTACAATTAACGATCAGTATTGCGTCCCATTCGATAATCAATGCTCACAGGAGAACGACCATAAGGTGCCCGAAACAGCAATAGACCCATGGAGACAAGTCGGCTGGAGGACGATGTATTGAATCGCAACGCCATTTGAGTGTTCCATCGTCATTAGGAGGCCCTGAATGTTACAACTAACTATCACATCTGCGTCCGATTCGATAATCTTGACTCACAGGAGAACGACCATAAGGCGCCCGAGGCAGCAATAGACCCATGGAGACAAGTCGGCTGATAGACGATGTATTGAATCGGGACGCAATTTGAGTGTTCCATCTTCATTAGGAGGCCCTGAAAGTTTTCAATTGACTATTAGTTTTGCGTCCTATTCGATAATCTAGACTCACAGGAGAACGACCATAAGGTGCCCGAGGCAGCAATATGCACATGGAGGCAAGTCGGCTGGAGGACGATGTATTGAATCTCGACGCAATTTGAGTGTTCCATCGTCATTAGGGGGCCCTGGACGTTACAATTAACTATCAGTTTTGCATTCGATTCGAAAACCTAGACTCACAGGAGAACGAGCATAAGGTGCACGAGGCAGCAATAGACCCATGGAGACAAGTTGGCTGGAGGACTATGTATTGAATCTCGACGCAATTTGAGTGTTCCAAAGTCATTAGGAGGCCCTGAACGTTACAGTTCACTATCAGTTTAGCGTCCGATTCGATAATCTAGACTCAAAGGAAAACGACATAAGGTGCCCGAGGCAGCAATAGCCCCTTGGAGACAATTCGGCTGGAGGACGATGTATTGAATCTCGACGCAATTTGAGTGTTTCATCGTCATTATGAGGCCCTGACCGTTACAATTTACTATCAGTTGGCGTCCGATTTGATAATCTAGACTCACAATAGAACGACCATAAGGTACCCGAGGCAAGAATAGACCCTTGGAGACAAGTCGGCTGGAGGACGATGTATTGAATGTCGACGCAATTTGAGTGTTCCATCGTCATTAGGAGGCCCAGAACGATACAATTAACTATCAGTTTTGCGTCCGATTCGATAATCTAGACTCACAAGAGAACGACCATAAGGTGCCCGAGGCAGCAATTGACCCTTGGAGACAAGTCGAGTGGAATACGATGTAGTGAATCGCGACGCAATTTATGTGTTCCGTCGTCGTTAGCAAGGCCGGAAAATTAGAATTAAATGTCAGTTTTGCGTCGGATTCGAAAATCTAGACTCACAGGAGAACGACCATAAGGTGCGCGAGGCAGCAATAGACACTTGGAGACAAGTCCGTTGGAGGACGATGTATCGAATGCCGACGCAATTTGAGTGTACCATCGGCATTAGGAGGCCCTGAACGTTACAATTAACTATCAGTTTTGCGTCTCATTCGATAATCTTGACGCACAGGAGAACGACCATAAGATGCCCGAGGCAGCAATAGACCCTGAGAGACAAGTCAGCTTGAGGACGATGTATTGAATGTCGACGCAATTTGAGTGTTCCATCGTCATTAGCAGGCCATGAAGGTTACAATTAACTATAAGTTTTGCGCCCGATTCAATAATCTAGACTCACAAGAGAACGACCATAAGGTGCCCGAGGCAGCAATAGACCTTTGGATACAAGTCGACTGGAAGACGATACATTGAATCGCGACGCAATTTATGTGTTCCATCGTCGTTAGCAGGGTTGGAAATTTAGAATTAAATGTCAGTTTTGCGTTGGATTCGAAAATCTAGACTCACAGGAGAACGATCATAAGGTGCCCGAGGCAGCAATAGACACTTGGAGAACAGTCAGCTGGAGGACGATGTATTGGATGTCGACGCGATTTGAGTGTTCCATCCACATTAGTAGGCCCAGAACGTTACAATTAACTATCAGTTTTGCGTCCGATTCGATAATCTACACTCACAGGAGTACGACCATAAGGTGCCAGAGGCAGCAAAAGACCCTTGGAGGCAAGTCAGCTGGAGGACGATGTACTGAATGTCGACGCAATTTAAGTGTTCCATCGTCATTAGGAGGCCCTGTACGTTACAATTAACTATCAGTTTTGCGTCCGATTCGATAATCTAGACTCACAGGAGAACGACCATAAGGTGCCCGAGGCAGCAATAGACGCTTGGAGACAAGTCAGCTGGAGGACGATGTATTAAATGTCGACGCAATTTGAGTGTTCCATCTTCATTAGGAGGCCCTGAACGTTACAATTAGCTATCAGTTTTGCGTCTGATTCGATAATCTAGACTCACAGGAGAACGACCATAAGGTGCCCAAGGCAGCAATAGGCCCTTGGAGACAAGTTGGCTGGAGGACGATGTATTGAACCTCGACGCAATTTGAGTGTTCCAAAGTCATTAGGAGGCCCTGAACGTTACAGCTAACTATCAGTTTATCGTCCGATTCGATAATCTAGACTCAAAGCAGAACGACCCTAAGGTGCCCGAGGCAGCAATAGACCCTTGGAGACAAGTCGGCTGGAGGACGATGTATTGAACCTCGACGCAATTTGAGTGTTCCAAAGTCATTAGGAGGCCCTGAACGTTACAGCTAACTATCAGTTTATCGTCCGATTCGATAATCTAGACTCAAAGCAGAACGACCCTAAGGTGCCCGAGGCAGCAATAGACCCTTGGAGACAAGTCGGTTGGAGGACGATGTATTGAATGTCGACGCAATTTGAGTGTTCCATCGTCATTTGGAGGCCCTGAACCTTACAATTTACTATCAGTTTTGCGTCCGATTCGATATTCTTGACTCACAGGAAAACGACCATAAGGTGCCGTAGGCAGCAATAGAGCCTTGGAGGGAAGTCAGCTGGAGGACGATGTATTGGATGTCGACGCAATTTGAGTGTTCCATCGTCATTAGGAGGTTCTGAATGTTACAATTAACTATCAGTTTTGCGTCCGATTCGGTAATCTAGACTCACAGGAGAACGACCGTAACGTGCCCGAGGCAGCAATAGACACTTGGAGACAGTTCAGCTGGAGGACGATGTATTGAATGTCGACGCAATTTGAGTGTTCCATCGTCATTAGGAGGCCCTGAGCGTTACAATTAACTATCAGTTTTGCGTCGGATTCGATAATCTAGACTCACAGGACATCGACCATAAGGTGCCCGAGGCAGCAATAGACCCTTAGAGACAAGTCGGCTGGAGCACGATGTATTGTATCTCGACGAAATTTGAGTGTTCCATCGTCATTAGGAGGCCCTGAACGTTACAATTAACTATCAGTTTACGTCCGATTTGATAATCTAGACTCACAATAGAACGACCATAAGGCACCCGAGGCAAGAATAGACCCTTGGAGACAAGTCGCCTGGAGGACGATGTATTGAATGTCGACGCAATTTGAGTGTTCCATCCCCTTTAGTAGGCTCTGAACGTTACAATTAACTATCAGTTTTGCGTCCGGTTCGATAATCTAGACTCAAAACAGAACAACCAATAAGTGCCCGAGGCAGCAATAGACCCTTGGAGACATGTCGAGTGGAATACGACGTAGTGAATCGAGACGAAATTCATGTGTTCCGTCGTTGTTAGCAGGGCCGGAAAATTAGAATTAAAATTCAGATTTGCGTCGGATTCGAAAATCTAGACTCACAGGAGAACGACCATAAGGTGCGCGAGGCAGCATTAGACACTTGGAGACAAGTCAACTGGAGGACGATGTATTGAATCTCGACGCAATTTGAGTGTTCCATCTTCATTAGTAGGCCCTAAACGTTACAATTAACTATCAGTTTTGCGTCGGATTCGATAATGTAGACTCACAGGTGAACGACCATAAGGTGCTCTTGTCAGCAATAGACCCTGAGAGACAAGTCAGCTGGAGGACGATGTATTGAATGTCGACGCAATTTGAGTGTTCCATCGTCATTAGCAGGCCCTGAACGATACAATTAACTGTCAGTTTTGCGTCCGATTCGATAATCTAGACTCACAAGAGAACGACCATAAGGTGCCCGAGGCAGCAATAGATCTTTGGATACAAGTCGAGTGGAAGACGATACATTGAATCGCGACGCAATTTATGTGTTCCATCGTCGTTAGCAGGGTCGGAAATTTAGGATTAAATGTCACTTTTGAGTCGGATTCGAAAATCTAGACTCACAGGAGAACGACCATAAGGTGCCCGAGGCAGCAATAGACACTTGGAGACAAGTCCCCTATAGGACGATGTATTGAATCTCGACCCAATTTGAGTGTTCCATCTTCATTAGTAGGCCCTGAACGTTACAATCAACTATCAGTTTTGCGTCTGATTCGATAATCTAGACTCACAGGAGTAAGACCATAAGGTGCCGGAGGCAGCAATAGACCCTTGCAGGCAAGTCAGCTGGAGGACGATGTATTGAATGTCGACGCAATTTGAGTGTTCCCTCGCCATTAGGAGGCCCAATACGTTACAATTAACTATCAGTTTTGCGTCCGATTCGCTAATCTAAACTCACAGGAGAACGACCATAAGGTGCCCAAGGCAGCAATAGACCCTTGGATAAAAGTTGGCTGGAGGACGATGTATTGAATGTCGACGCAATTTGAGTGTTCCATCGTCATTAGGAGGCCCTGAACGCTACAATCAACTATCAGTTTTGCGTCCGATTCGATAATCTAGACTTACAGGACATCGACCATAAGGTGCAAGAGGCAACAATGGACCCTTGGAGACAAGTCGGCTGGAGGACGATGTATTGAATGTCGACGCAATTTGAGTGTTCCATCGTCATTAGGAGGCCCTGACGATACCATTAACTATCAGTTTTGCGTCCGATTCGATAATCTAGACTCACGAGAGAACGGCCATATAGTGCCCGAGGCAGCAATAGACCCTTAGAGACAAGTCTAATGGAAGACGATGTAGTGAATCGCGACGCAATTTATGTGTTCCATCGTCGTTAGCAGGGTCGGAAAATTATAATTAAATGTAAGTTTTGCGTCGAATTCGAAAATCTAGACTCACAGAAGAACGACCATAAGGTGCCCAAGGCAGCAATAGACCCTTGGAGAGAAGTCAGCTGGATGACGATGTATTGAATGTCGACGCAATTTGAGTGTTCCATCGTCATTAGGAGGCCGTGACCGTTACAATTAACTATCAGTTTTGCGTCGGATTCGATAATCTAGACTCACAGGAGAACGACCATAATGTTCCTGAGGCAGCAATAGCCACTTGGAGACAAGTCGGCTGGAGGACGACATATTGAATGTCGACGCAATTTGAGTGTTCCATCGTCATTAGGAGGCCCTGAACCTTCCAATTAACTATCAGTTTTGTGTCCGATTCAATAATCTAGACTCACAGGAAAACGACTATAAGGTGCCGGAGGCAGCAATAGACCCTTGGAGGCAATTCAGCTGGTGTACGATGTATTGGATGTCGACGCAATTTGAGTGTTCCATCGTCATTAGGAAGCCCTGAATGTTACAATTAACTATCAGTTTTGCGTCCGATTCGATAATCTAGACTCACGGGAGAACGTCCGTAAGGTGCCCGAGGCAGCAATAGACACTTGGAGACAAGTCAGCTGGAGGACGATGTATTGAATGTCGACGCAATTTGAGTGTTCCATCGTCATTAGGAGGCCCTGAACGCTACAATCAACTATCAGTTTTGCGTCCGATTCGATAATCTAGACTTACAGGACATCGACCATAAGGTGCAAGAGGCAACAATGGACCCTTGGAGACAAGTCGGCTGGAGGACGACGTATTGAATCTCGACGCAATTTGAGTGTTCCAACGTCATTGGGAGGCCCTGAACGTTACAGTTAACTATCAGTTTTGCGTCCGATTCGATAATCTAGACTCACAGGAGAACGAACATAAGGTGCCCGAGGCAGCAATAGACCCTTGGAGACTAGTCGACTGGAAGACGATGTATTGAATCGCGACGCAATTTGAGTGTTTCATCGTCATTAGGAGGCCCTGACCGTTACAATTAACTATCAGTTTTGGGTCCGATTCGATAATCTAGACTCACAGGAGAACGACATAAGGTGCCCGAGGCTGCAATAGACCTTTGGAGACAAGTCAGCTAGAGGACGATGTATTGAATGTCGACGCAATTTGAGTGTTCCATCGTCATTAGGAGGCCCTGAACGTTACAATTAACTATCAGTTTTGCGTCCGATTCGATAATGTAAACTCACAGGACTTCGACCATAAGGTGCCAGAGGCAGCAATAGACACTAGGAAAGAAGTCGGCTGGAGGACGATGTATTGAATGTCGACGCAATTTGAGTGTTCCATCGTCATTAGGAGGCCCTGAACGCTACAATCAACTATCAGTTTTGCGTCCGATTCGATAATCTAGGCTTACAGGACATCGACCATAAGGTGCAAGAGGCAACAATAGACCCTTGGAGACAAGTCGGCTGGAGGACGATGTATTGAATCTCGACGCAATTTGAGTGTTCCATCGTCATTAGGAGCCCCTGAACGTTACAAATAACTATCAGTTTTGCGTCCGTTTCGATAATCTATACTCACAGGAGAACGACCATAAGGTACCCGAGGCAAGAATAGACACTTGGAGACAAGTCGGCTGGAGGACGATGTATTGAATGTCGACGCAATTTGAGAGTTCCATCGTCATTAGGAGGCCCTGAACCTTCCAATTAACTATCAGTTTTGTGTCCGATTCTATAATCTAGACTCACAGGAAAACGACTATAAGGTGCCGGAGGCAGCAATAGACCCTTGGAGGCAATTCAGCTGGTAGACGATGTATTGGATGTCGACGCAATTTGAGTGTTCCATCGTCATTAGGAAGCCCTGAATGTTACAATTAACTATCAGTTTTGCGTCCGATTCGATAATCTAGACTCACAGGATAACGTCCGTAAGGTGCCCGAGGCAGCAATAGACACTTGGAGACAAGTAAGCTGGAGGACGATGTATTGAATGTCGACGCAATTTGAGTGTTCCATCGTCATTAGGAGGCGCTGAACGCTACAGTCAACTATCAGTTTTGCGTCCGATTCGATAATCTAGACTTACACGACATCGACCAAAAGGTGCAAGAGGCAACAATAGACCCTTGGAGACAAGTCGGCTGGAGGACGATGTATTGAATCTCGACGCAATTTGAGTGTTCCATCGTCATTAGGAGCCCCTGAACTTTACAAATAACTATCAGTTTTGCGTCCGTTTCGATAATCTAGACTCATAGGAGAACGACCATAAGGTACCCGAGGCAAGAATAGACACTTGGAGACAAGTCGGCTGGAGGACGATGTATTGAATGTCGACGCAATTTGAGTGTTCCATCGTCATTTTGAGGCCCCGAACGATACAACTAATTATCAGTTTTGCGTCCGATTCGATAATCTCGACTCACAGGAGAACGACCATAAGGTGCCCGAGGCAGCAATAGACCCTTGGAGACAAGTCTAATGGAAGACGATGTAGTGAATCGCGACGCAATTTATGTGTTCCATCGTCGTTAGCAGGGTCGGAAAATTAGAATTAAATGTCAGTTTTGCGTCGAATTCGAAAATCTAGACTCACAGAAGAACGACCATAAGGTGCCCGAGGCAGCAATAGACCCTTGGAGAGAAGTCAGCTAGAGGACGATGTATTGAATGTCGACGCAATTTGAGTGTTCCATCGTTATTAGGAGGCCGTGACCGTTACAATTAACTATCAGTTTTGCGTCGGATTCGATAATCTAGACTCACAGGAGAACGACCATAAGGTTCCAGAGGCAGCAATTGCCACTTGAAGACAAGTCGGCTGGAGGACGACATATTGAATGTCGACGCAATTTGAGTGTTCCATCGTCATTAGGAGGCCCTGAACCTTCCAATTAACTAACAGTTTTGCGTCCGATTCGATAATCTAAACTCTCAGGAAAACGACCATAAGGTGCCGGAGGCAGCAATAGACCCTTGGAGGCAAGTCAGCTGGTGGACGATGTATAGAATGTCGACGCAATTTGAGTGTTCCATCGTCATTAGGGAGCCCTGAACGTTGCAAATAACTATCAGTTTTGCGTCCGGTTCGATAATCTAGACTCACAGGAGAACGACCATAAGGTGCCCGAGGCAGCAATAGACCCTTGGAGACAAGTAGACTGGAGGACGATGTATTGAATCGCGACGCAATTTATGTGTTCCATTGTCGTTAGCAGCGTTGAAAAATTAGAATTAAAAGTCAGTTATGCTTCGGAATCGAAAATCTAGACTCACGGGAGGACGACCATAAGGTGCCCGAGGCAGCAATAGACCCTGGGACACAAGACGGCTGGAGGACGATGTATTGAATCTCGACGCAATTTGAGTGTTCCAACGTCATTAGCAGACCCTGAACGTTACAATTAACTATCAGTTTTGCGTCCGATTCGATAATCTAGACTCACAGGAGAACGACATAAGGTGCCCAAGGCAGCAATAGACACTTGGAGACAAGTGTGCTGGAGGACGATGTATTGAATACCGACGCCATTTGAGAGTTCCATCGTCATTAGGAGGCCCTGAACGTTACAATTAACTATCAGTTTTGCGTCCTATTCAATAATCTAGACTCACAGGACATCGACCGTAAGGGGCCCGAGGCAGCAATAGACACTTGGAGACAAGTCGGCTGGAGGACGATGTATTGAATCTCGACGCAATTTGAGTGTTCCATCGTCATTAGGCGGCCCTGAACGTTACAATTAACTATCAGTTTTGCGTCCGTTTCGAAAATCTAGACTCACAGGAGAACGACCATAAGGTACCCGAGGCAAGAATACACACTTGGAGACAAGTCGGCTGGAGGACGATGTATTGAATGTCGACGCAATTTGAGTGTTCCATCGTCATTTGGAGGCCCCGAACGATACAACTAATTATCAGTTTTGCGTCCGATTCGATAATCTCGACTCACAGGAGAACGACCATAAGGTGCCCGAGGCAGCAATAGACCCTTGGAGACAAGTCTAATGGAAGACGATGTAGTGAATCGCGACGCAATTTATGTGTTCCATCGTCGTTAGCAGGGTCGGAAAATTAGAATTAAATGTCAGTTTTGCGTCGAATTCGAAAATCTAGACTCACAGAAGAACGACCATAAGGTGCCCGAGGCAGCAATAGACCCTTGGAGAGAAGTCAGCTAGAGGACGATGTATTGAATGTCGACGCAATTTGAGTGTTCCATCGTTATTAGGAGGCCGTGACCGTTACAATTAACTATCAGTTTTGCGTCGGATTCGATAATCTAGACTCACAGGAGAACGACCATAAGGTTCCAGAGGCAGCAATTGCCACTTGAAGACAAGTCGGCTGGAGGACGACATATTGAATGTCGACGCAATTTGAGTGTTCCATCGTCATTAGGAGGCCCTGAACCTTCCAATTAACTAACAGTTTTGCGTCCGATTCGATAATCTAAACTCTCAGGAAAACGACCATAAGGTGCCGGAGGCAGCAATAGACCCTTGGAGGCAAGTCAGCTGGTGGACGATGTATAGAATGTCGACGCAATTTGAGTGTTCCATCGTCATTAGGGAGCCCTGAACGTTGCAAATAACTATCAGTTTTGCGTCCGGTTCGATAATCTAGACTCACAGGAGAACGACCATAAGGTGCCCGAGGCAGCAATAGACCCTTGGAGACAAGTAGACTGGAGGACGATGTATTGAATCGCGACGCAATTTATGTGTTCCATTGTCGTTAGCAGCGTTGAAAAATTAGAATTAAAAGTCAGTTATGCTTCGGAATCGAAAATCTAGACTCACGGGAGGACGACCATAAGGTGCCCGAGGCAGCAATATACCCTGGGACACAAGACGGCTGGAGGACGATGTATTGAATCTCGACGCAATTTGAGTGTTCCAACGTCATTAGCAGACCCTGAACGTTACAATTAACTATCAGTTTTGCGTCCGATTCGATAATCTAGACTCACAGGAGAACGACATAAGGTGCCCAAGGCAGCAATAGACACTTGGAGACAAGTGTGCTGGAGGACGATGTATTGAATACCGACGCCATTTGAGAGTTCCATCGTCATTAGGAGGCCCTGAACGTTACAATTAACTATCAGTTTTGCGTCCTATTCAATAATCTAGACTCACAGGACATCGACCGTAAGGGGCCCGAGGCAGCAATAGACACTTGGAGACAAGTCGGCTGGAGGACGATGTATTGAATCTCGACGCAAATTGAGTGTTCCATCGTCATTAGGCGGCCCTGAACGTTACAATTAACTATAAGTTTTCGTCCGTTTCGAAAATCTAGACTCACAGGAGAACGACCATAAGGTACCCGAGGCAAGAATACACACTTGGAGACAAGTCGGCTGGAGGACGATGTATTGAATGTCGACGCAATTTGAGTGTTCCATCGTCATTTGGAGGCCCCGAACGATACAACTAATTATCAGTTTTGCGTCCGATTCGATAATCTCGACTCACAGGAGAACGACCATAAGGTGCCCGAGGCAGCAATAGAGCCTTGGAGACAAGTCACCTGGAATACGATGTATTGAATGTCGACGCAATTTGAGTGTTCCATCTTCATTAGGAGGCCCTGAACGTTACAATTAACTATTAGTTTTGCGTCCGATTCGATAAACTAGACTCACAGGAGAACGACCATGAGGTGCCCAAGGCAGCAATAGACCCTTGGAGACAAGTTGGCTGGAGGACGATGTATTGAATCTCGACGAATTTTGAGTGTCCCAAAGTCATTAGGAGGCCCTGAACGTTGCAATTAACTATCAGTTTAGCGTCCGATTCGATAATCTAGACTCAAAGGAGAACGACCCTAAGGTGCCCGAGGCAGAAATAGACCCTTGGAGACAAGTCGACTGGAGGATGATGTATTGAACCGCGACGCAGTTTATGTGTTCCATTGTCGTTAGCAGGGTCGGAAAATTAGAATTAAATGTCAGTTATGCGTCGGAATCGAAAATCTAGACTCACAGGAGAACGACCATAAGGTGCGCGAGGCAGCAATAGACCCTGGGACACAAGACGGCTGGAGGACGATGTATTGAATGTGGACGCAATTTGAGTGTTCCATCGTCATTAGCAGGCCCTGAACGATACAATAAACTATCAGTTTTTGCGTCCGATTCGATAATGTAGACTCACAGGAGAACGACCATAAGGTGCTCTTGTCAGCAATAGACCCTGAGAGACAAGTCAGCTGGAGGACGATGTATTGAATTTCGACGTAATTTGAGTGTTCCATCGTCATTAGCAGGCCCTGAACGATACAATTAACTATCAGTTTTGCGTCCGATTCGATAATCTAGACTCAGAAGAGAACGACCATAAGGTGCCCGAGGCAGCAATAGATCTTTGGATACAAGTCGAGTGGAAGACGATACATTGAATGGCGACGCAATTTATGTGTTCCATCGTCGTTAGCAGGGACGGAAATTTAGGATTAAATGTCACTTTTGAGTAGGATTCGAAAACCTAGACTCACAGGAGAACGACCATAAGGTGCCGGAGGCAGCAATAGACCCTTGCAGGCAAGTCAGCTGGAGGACGATGTATTGAATGTCGACGCAATTTGAGTGTTCCCTCGTCATTAGGAGGCCCAATACGTTACAATTAACTATCAGTTTTGCGTCCGATTCGATAATTTAGACTCACAGGAGAACCACCATAAGGTGCCCGAAGCAGCAATAGACCCTGGGTGACAAGTCGGCTGGAGGACGATGTATTGAATCTCGACGCAATTTGAGTGTTCCAACGTCATTAGGAGGCCCTGAACGTTACAGTTAACTATCAGTTTAGCGCCGATTCGATAATTTAGACTCACAGGAGAACGACCATAAGGTGCCCGAGGCAGCAATAGACCCTTGGAGACTAGTCGACTGGAAGACGATGTATTGAATCGCGACGCAATTTGAGTGTTTCATCGTCATTAGGAGGCCCTGACCGTTACAATTAACTATCAGTTTTGGGTCCGATTCGATAATCTAGACTCACAGGAGAACGACATAAGGTGCCCGAGGCAGCAATAGACACTTGGAGACAAATCAGCTGGAGGACGATGTATTGAATGTGGACGCAATTTGAGTGTACCATAGTCATTTGGAGGCCCTGAACGATACAATTAACTATCAGTTTTGCGTCCGAATCCGTAATCTAGACTCACAGGAGAACGACATAAGGTGGCCGATGCAGCAATAGACCCTTGGAGACAAGTCAGCTGGAGGACGATGTATTGAATGTGGACGCAATTTGAGTGTTCTATCGTCATTTGGAGGCCCTGAACGTTACAATAAACTATCAGTTTTCGTCCGATTCGATAATCTAGACTCACAAGAGAACGACCATAAGGTGCCCGAGGCCTCAAGAGACCCTTGGAGACTAGTCGACTGGAAGACGATGTATTGAATCGCGACGCAATTTATGTGTTCCATCGTCGTTATCAGAGTCGGAAAATTAGAATTAAATGTCACTTTTGCGTCGGATTCGAAAATCTAGACTCACAGAAGAACGACCATAAGGTGCCCGAGGCAGCAATAGACCCTTGGAGACAAGTCAGCTAGAGGACGATGTATTGAATGTCGACGCAATTTGAGTGTTCCATCGTAATTAGGAGGCCCTTTACGTTACAATTAACTATCAGTTTTGCGTCCGATTCGATAATGTAGACTCACAGGACTTCGACCATAAGGTGCCAGAGGCAGCAATAGACACTAGGAAACAAGTCGGCTGGAGGACGATGTATTGAATGTCGATGCAATTTGAGTGTTCCATCGTCATTAGGAAGCCCTGAACGCTACAATCAACTATCAGTTTTGCGTCCGATTCGATAATCTAGACTTACAGGACATCGACCGTAAGGTGCAAGAGGCAACAATAGAGCCTTGGAGACAAGTCGGCTGGAGGACGATATACTGAATCTCGACGCAATTTGAGTGTTCCATCGTCATTAGGAGCCCCTGAACGTTATAAATAACTATCAGTTTTGCGTCCGTTTCGATAATCTAGACTCACAGGAGAACGACCATAAGGTACCCGAGGCAAGAATAGACACTTGGAGGCAAGTCGGCTGGAGGACGATGTATTGAATGTCGACGCAATTTGAGTGTTCCATCGTCATTAGGAGGCCCTGAACGATACCATTAACTATCAGTTTTGCGTCCGATTCGATAATCTAGACTCACAAGAGAACGGCCATAAAGTGCCCGAGGCAGCAATAGACCCTTGGAGACAAGTCTAATGGAAGACGATGTAGTGATTCGCGACGCAATTTATGTGTTCCATCGTCGTTAGCAGGGTCGGAAAATTAGAATTAAATGTCAGTTTTGCGACGAATTCGAAAATCTAGACTCACAGAAAAACGACCATAAGGTGCCCGAGGCAGCAATAGACCCTTGGAGAGAAGTCAGCTGGAGGACGATGTATTGAATGTCGACGCAATTTGAGTGTTCCATCGTCATTAGGAGGCCGTGACCGTTACAATTAACTATCAGTTTTGCGTCGGATTCGATAATTTAGACTCACAGGAGAACGACCATAAGGTTCCAGAGGCAGCAATAGCCACTTGGAGACAAGTCGGATGGAGGACGACATATTGAATGTCGACGCAATTTGAGTGTTCCATCGTCATTAGGAGGCCCTAAACCTTCCAATTAACTATCAGTTTTGTGTCCGATTCAATAATCTAGACTCACAGGAAAACGACTATAAGGTGCCGGAGGCAGCAATAGACCCTTGGAGGCAATTCAGCCGGTGGACGATGTATTGGATGTCGACGCAATTTGAGTGTTCCATCGTCATTAGGAAGCCCTGAATGTTACAATTAACTATCAGTTTTGCGTCCGATTCGATAATCAAGACTCACAGGATAACGTCCGTAAGGTGCCCGAGGCAGCAATAGACACTTGGAGACAAGTCAGCTGGAGGACGATGTATTGAATGTCGAAGCAATTTGAGTGTTCCATCGTCATTAGGAGGCCCTAAACGCTACAACCAACTATCAGTTTTGCGTCCGATTCGATAATCTAGACTTACAGGACATCGACCATAAGGTGCAAGAGGCAACAATAGACCCTTGGAGACAAGTCGGCTGGAGGACGATGAATTGAATCTCGACGCAATTTGAGTGTTCCATCGTCATTAGGAGACCCTAAACGTTACAAATAACTATCAGTTTTGCGTCCGTTTCGATAATCTAGACTCACAGGAGAACGACCATAAGGTACCCGAAGCAAGAATAGACACTTGGATACAAGTCGGCTGGAGGACGATGTATTGAATGTCGACGCAATTTGAGTGTTCCATCGTCATTAGGAGGCCCTGAACGATACCATTAACTATCAGTTTTGCGTCCGATTCGATAATCTAGACTCACAAGAGAACGGCCATAAAGTGCCCGAGGCAGCAATAGACCCTTGGAGACAAGTCTAATGGAAGACGATGTAGTGAATCGCGACGCAATTTATGTGTTCCATCGTCGTTAGCAGGGTCGGAAAATTAGAATTAAATATCAGTTTTGCGTCGAATTCGAAAATCTAGACTCACAGAAGAACGACCATAAGGTGCCGAGGCAGCTAGAGACCCTTGGAGAGAAGTCAGCTGGAGGACGATGAATTGAATGTCGACGCAATTTGGGTGTTCCATCGACATTAGGAGGCATTGACCGTTGCAATTAACTATCAGTTTTGCGTCGGATTCGATAACCTAGACTCACAGGAGAACGACATAAGGTGCCCGAGGCAGCAATAGACACTTGGAGACAAGTCAGCTGGAGGACGATGTATTGAATACCGACGCCATTTGAGAGTTCCATCGTCATTAGGAGGCCCTGAACGTTGCAATTAACTATCAGTTTTGCGTCCGATTCAATAATCTAGAATCACAGGACATCGACCATAAGGTACCCGATTCAGCAATAGACCCTTGGAGACAAGTCGGCTGGAGGACGATGTATTGAATCTCGACGCAATTTGCGTGTTCCATCGGCATTAGGCGGCCCTGAACGTTACAATTAACTATCAGTTTTGCGTCCGTTTCGAAAATCTAGACTCACAGGAAAACGACCATAAGGTACCCGAGGCAAGAATACACACTTGGAGACGAGTCGGCTGGAGGACGATGTATTGAATGTCGACGCAATTTGAGTGTTCCATCGTCATTTGGCGGCCCCGAACGATACAACTAGTTATCAGTTTTGCGTCCGATTCGATAATATAGACTCACAATATAACGACCATAAGGAGCCCGAGGCAGCAATAAACCCTTGGAGACAAGTCGAGTGGAAGACGATGTAGTGAATCGCGACGCAATTTATGTGTTCCATCGTCGTTAGCAGGGTCGGAAAATTAAAATTAAATGTCAGTTTTGCGTCGGATTCGAAAATCTAGCCTCACAGGAGAACGACCATAAGGTGCCCGAGGCAGCAATAGACACATGGAGACAAGTCGGCTGGAGGACGATGTATTGATTCTCGACGCAATTTGAGTGTTCCATCTTCATTAGGAGGCCGCGAACGTTACAATTAACTATCACATTTGCGTCCGATTCGATAATCTAGACTCACAGGAGTACGTCCATAAGGTGCCCGAGGCAGCAATAGACCCTTGGAGGCAAGTCAGCTGGAGGACGATGTATTGAATGTGGACGCAATTTGAGTGTTCCATCGTCATTAGGAGGCCCTGAACGTTGCAATTAACTATCAGTTTTGCGTCCGATTCGATAATCTAGACTCACAGGAGAATGACCATAAGGTGCCCGAGGCAGCAATAGACCCTTGGAGACAAGTCGTCTGGAGGACGATGTGTTGAACCTCGACGCAATTTGAGTGTTTGAACGTCATTAGGAGGTCCTGGACGTTACAATTAACTATCAGTTTTGCGTCCGATTCGATAATCTATACTCACAGGAGAACGACCATAAGGTGCCCGAGGCAGCAATAGAAACTTGTAGACAAGTCGGCTGGAGGACGATGTATTGAATCTCAAAGCAATTTGAGTTTTCCATCGTCATTAGGAGGCCCTGAACGTTACAATTAACTATCAGTTTTGCGTCGGATTCGATAATCTAGACTCACAGGAGAACGACCATAAGGTGCCCGAGGCAGCAATAGAAACTTGTAGACAAGTCGGCTGGAGGACGATGTATTGAATCTCGACGGAATTTGAGTGTTTCATCGTCATTAGGAGGCCCTGACCGTTACAATTAACTATCAGTTTTGCGTCCGATTCGATAATCTAGACTCACAGGAGAACGACATAAGGTGCCCGAGGCAGCAATAGACCCTTGGAGACAGGTCAGCTGGAGGACGATGTATTGAATGTCGACGCAATTTGAGTGTTCCACCGTCATTAGGAGTCTCTGAACGTCACAAGTAGCTATCAGTTTTGCGTCGGATTCGATAATCTAGACTCACAGGAGAACGACCAAAAGGTGCCCGAGGCAGCAATAGACCCTTGGAGACCAGTCGGCTGGAGGACGAAGTATAGTATCTCGACGCAATTTGAGTTTTCTATCGTCATTATGAGGCCCTGGACGTTACAATTGACTATCAGTTTTGCGTCCGATTCGATAATCTAGACTCACAGGAGAACGTCCGTAAGGTGCCCGAGGCAGCAATATACACTTGGAGACAAGTCAGCTGGAGGACGATGTATTGAATGTCGACGCAATGTGAGTGTTCCATCGTCATTAGGAGGCCCTGAACGTTACAATTAACTATCAGTTTTGCGTCCGATTCGATAATCTAGACTCACAGGACATCGACCATAAGGTGGCCGAGGCTGCAATAGACCTTGGAGAAAAGTCGGCTGGAGGACGATGTATTGAATCTCGACGCAATTTGAGTGTTCCATCGTCATTAGGAGGCCCTGAACGTTACATTTAACTATCAGTTTTGCTCCGATTCGATAATCTAGACTCACAAGAGATTGACCATAAGGTGCCCGAGGGAGAAATAGACCCTTGCAGACAAGTCGGCTAGAGGACGATGTATTGAATCTCGACGAAATTTGAGTGTTCGAACGTCATTAGGAATACCTGAACGTAACGATTAACTATCAGTTTAGCGTCGGATACGATAATCTAGACTCACAGGAGAACGACCATAAGGTGCCCGAGGCAGCAATAGACCTTTGGAGATAAGTCGACTGGAGGACGATGTATTGAATCGCGACGCAATTTATGTGTTCCATATTCGTTAGCAGGGTCGGAAAATTTGAATTAAATGTCAGTTATGCGTCGGAATCGAAAATCTAGACTCACAGGAGAACGACCATAAGGTGCCCGAGGTAACAAAAGACCCTGGGACACAAGTCGGCTGGAGGACTATGTATTGAATCTCAACGATATTTTGAGTGTTCCATCGTCAATAGGAGGCCGTGAACGTTACATTTAACTATCAGTTTTGCGTCCGATTTGATAATCTAGTCTCACAGGAGAACGACATAAGGTGCCCGAGGCAGCAATAGACCCTTGGAGACAAGTCAGCTGGAGGACAATGTATTGAATGTGGACGCAATTTGAGTGTACCATAGTCATTTAAAGGCCCCGAACGTTACAATTAACTATCGGTTTTGCGTCCGATTCGATAACCTAGACTCACAGGAGAACGACATAAGGTGCCCGAGGCAGCAATTGACTTTTGGATACAAGTCAGCTGGAGGACGATGTATTGAATGTGGACGCAATTTGAGTGTTCCATCGTCATTTGGAGGCCCTGAACGTTACAATTAACTATCAGTTTTCGTCCGATTCGATAATCTAGACTCACAAGAGAACGACCATATGGTGCCCGAGGCAGCAGTAGACCCTTGGAGACTAGTCGACTGGAAGACGATGGATTGAATCAAGACGCAATTTATGTGTTCCATCGTCGTTATCAGAGTCGGAAAATTAGAATTAAATGTCACTTTTGCGTCGGATTCGATAATCTAGACCCACAATACATCGACCATAAGGTGCAAGAGGCAACAATAGAACCTTGGAGACAAGTCGGCTGGAGGACGATGTATTGAATCTCGACGCAATTTGAGTGTTTCATCGTCATTAGGAGGCCCTGACCGTTACAATTAACTATCAGTTTTGCGTCCGATACGATAATCTAGACTCACAGGAGAACGACATAAGGTGCCCGAGGCAGCAATAGACCCTTGGAGACAAGTCAGCTGGAGGACGATGTATTGAATGTGGACGCATTTTGATTGTTCCATCGTCATTAGGAGGCCCTGAAAGTTACAATTAAATATCAGTTTTGCGTCCAATTCGATATTCTAGACTCACAAGAAAACGACCAAAAGGTGCCAGATGCAGCAATAGACCCTTGGAGACTAGTCGACTGAAAGACGATGTATTGAATCGCGACGCAATTTATGTGTTCCATCGTCGTTAGCAGAGTCGGAAAATTAGAATTAAATGTCAGTTTTGCGTCGGATTCGAAAATCTAGACTCACAGAAGAACGACCATAAGGTGCCCGAAGCAATAATAGACTCTTGGAGACAGGTCAGCTGGAGGACGATGTATTGAATGTCGATGCAATTTGAGTGTTCCACCGTCATTAGGGGTCCCTGAACGTTACAATTAGCTATCAGTTTTGCGTCGGATTCGATAATCTAGACTCACAGGAGAACGATCAAAAGGTGCCCGAGGCAGCAATAGACCCTTGGAGACAAGTCGGCTGGAGGACGATGTATTGAATCTCGACGCAATTTGAGTGTTCCATCGTCATCAATTAACCGTGACCGTTACAATTAACTATCAGTCTTGCATCGGATTCGATAATCTAGACTCACAGGAGAATGACCATAAAGTGCCAGAGGCAGCAATAGACACTTAGAGACAAGTCGGCTGGAGGACGATGTATTGAATGTCGACGCAATTTGAGTGTTCCATCGCATTAGGAGGCTCTGAACTTTACAATTAACTATCAATTTTGCGTCCGATTCAGTAATCTAGACTCACAGGAGAAGGACCATAAGGTGCCGGAGGCAACAATAGACCCTTGGATGCAAGTAAGCTGGTGGACAATGTATTGGATGTCGACGTAATTTGAGTGTTCCATCGTCATTAGGAGGCCCTGAATGCTACAAATAACTATCAGATTTGCGTCCGATTCGATAATCTAGTCTCACAGGAGAACGTCCGTAAGGTGCCCGAGGCAGCAATAGACACTTGGAGACAAGTCAGCTGGAGGACGATGTATTGATTGTCGACGCAATTTGAGTGTTCCATCGTCATTAGGAGGCCCTGAACGTTGCAATTAACTATCAGTTTTGGGTCCGATTCGACAATCTAGACTCACAGGACATCGATCATAAGGTGCCCGAGGCAGCAATAGACCCTTTGAGACAAGTCGGCTGGAGGACGATGTATTGAATCTCGACGCAATTTGAGTGTTCCATCGTCAGTAGGAGGCCCTGAACGTTACAATTAACTATCAGTTTTTCGTCCGTTTCGATAATCTAGACTCATAGGGAACGACCATAAGCTACCCGAGGCAAGAATAGACACTTGGATACGAGTCGGCTGGAGGAAGATGTATTGAATGTCGACGCAATTTGAGTGTTCCATCGTCATTAGGAGGCCCTGAACGATACAATTAACTACCAGTTTTGCGTCCGATTCGATAATCTAGACTCACGAGATAACGACCATAAGGTGCCCGAGGCAGCAATAGACCTTTGGAGGCAAGTCAGCTGGAGGACGATGTATTGATTGTCGACGCAATTTGAGTTTTCCATCGGCATTAGGAGGCCCTGAACAATACAATTAACTATCAGTTTTGCGTCCGATTCGATAATCTAGACTCACAGGAGAACGATAGTCAGGTGCCCGAGGCAGCAATAGACCCTAAGGGAAAAGTCAGCTGGAGGACGATGTATTGAATGTCGACGCAATTTGAGTGTTCCATCGTCATTAGGAGGCCCTGAACGTTACAATTAACTATCAGTTTTGCTTCCGATTCGATAATCTAGACTCACAGGAGAACGACCATAGGGTGCCCGAGGCAGCAATAGGCCCTCGGAGACAAGTCAGCTGGAGGACGATGTATTGAATGTCGACGCAATTTGAGTGTTGCATCGCCATTAGGAGGCCCTGAACGTTACAATTAACTATCAGTTTTGCGTCCGATTCGATAATCTAGACTCACAGGAGAATGACCATGAGGTGCCCGAGGCAGAAATAGACCCTTGCAGACAAGTCGGCTAGAGGACGATGTATTGAATCTCGACGAAATTTGAATGTTCGAACGTCATTAGGAATACCTGAACGTTACGATTAACTATCAGTTTAGCGTTGGATTCGATAATCTAGACTCACAGGAGAACGACCATAACGTGCCCGAGGCAGCAATAGACCCTTGGAGATAAGTCGACTGGAGGACGATGTATTGAATCGCGACGCAATTTATGTGTTCCATATTCGTTAGCAGGGTCGGAAAATTAGAATTAAATGTCAGTTATGCGTCGGGATCGAAAATCAAGGCTCACAGGAGAACGACCATAAGGTGCCCGAGGTAGCAATAGACCCTGGGACACAAGTCGGCTGGAGGACGATGTATTGAATCTCAACGCAATTTGAGTGTTCCATCGTCATTAGGAGGCCTTGAACGCTACAATTAACTATCAGTTTTGCGTCCGATTCGATAATCTAAACTTACACGAGAAGGACCATAAGGTGCCCGAGGCAGCAATCGACCCTTGGAGACAAGTCGGCTGGAGGACGATGTATTGAATCTCGACGCAATTTGAGTGTTCCATCGTCATTAGGAGGCCCTGAACGTTACATTTAACTATCAGTTTTGCGTCCGATTCGATAATCTAGACTCACAGGAGAACGACCATAAGGTGCCAGAGGCTGCAATAGACCCTTGGAGACAAGTCGGCTGGAGGACGATGTATTGTATTTCGACGCAATTTGAGTGTTCCATCGTCATTTGGAGGCCCTGAACGTTACAATTAACTATCAGTTTTCGTCCGATTCGATAATCTAGACCCACAGGACATCGACCATAAGGTGCAAGAGGCAACAATAGACCCTTGGAGACAAGTCGGCTGGAGGACGATGTATTTAATCTCGACGCAATTTGAGTGTTCCATCGTCATTTGGAGGCCCTGAACGTTGCAATTAACTATCAGTTTTGCGTCCGATCCGATAATCTAGACTCACAGGAGATTGACCATAAGGTGCCCGAGGCAGCAATAGACCCTTGGAGACAAGTCGGCTGGAGGACGATGTATTGAATCTCGACGCAATTTGAGTGTTCGAACGACATTAGGAGGCCCTGAACGTTACGATTAACTATCAGTTTAGCGACCGATTCGATAATCTAGAATCACAGGAGAACGACCATACGGTGCCCGAGGCAGCAATGGACCCTGGAACACAAGATGGCTGGATGACGATGTATTGAATCTCGACGCAATTTGAGTGTTCCATCGTCATTAGGAGGTCCTGAATGTTACAATTAACTACCAGTTTTGCGTCCGATTCGATTATCTAAACTCACAGGATAACGACCATAAGGTGCCCGAGGCAGCAATAGACCCTGGAACACAAGTCGGCTGGATGACGATGTATTGAATCTCGACGCTATTTGAGTGTACCATCGTCATTAGGAGGTCCTGAACGTTACAATTAACTATCAGTTTTGCGTCCGATTCGATAATCTAGACTCACAGGAGAACGACCATAAGGTGCCCGAGGCAGCAATAGAAACTTGTAGACAAGTCAGCTGGAGGACGATGTATTGAATCTCAAAGCAATTTGAGTGTTCCATCGTCATTAGGAGGCCCTGAACGTTACAATTAACTATCAGTTTTGCGTCCGATTCGATAATCTAGACTCACAGGAGAACGACCATAAGGTGCCCGAGGCAGCAATAGAAACTTGTAGACAAGTCGGCTGGAGGACGATGTATTGAATCTCGACGGAATTTGAGTGTTTCATCGTCATTAGGAGGCCCTGACCGTTACAATTAACTATCATTTTTGCGTCCGATTCGATAATCTAGACTCACAGGACAACGACATAAGGTACCCTAGGCAGCAATAGACCCTTGGAGACAAGTAAGCTGGAGGACGATGTATTCAATGTGGACGCATTTTGATTGTTCCATCGTCATTAGGAGGCCCTGAATGTTACAATTAACTATCTGTTTTGCGTCCGATTCGATAATCTAGGCTCACAAGAGAACGACCATAAGGTGCCTGAGGCAGCAATACACCCTTGGAGACTAGTCGACTGGAAGACGATGTATTGAATCGAGACGCAATTTATGTGTTCCATCGTCGTTAGCAGAGTCGGAAAATTAGAATTAAATGTCAGTTTTGCGTCGGATTCGAAAATCTAGACTCACAGAAGAACGACCATAAGGTGCCCGAAGCAATAATAGACCCTTG
This sequence comes from Schistocerca cancellata, assembly GCF_023864275.1. Taxonomy (NCBI): domain Eukaryota; kingdom Metazoa; phylum Arthropoda; class Insecta; order Orthoptera; family Acrididae; genus Schistocerca; species Schistocerca cancellata. The sequence continues at coordinate 36,916,843 of NC_064627.1, forward strand.
GAGACTGGTCAGCTGGAGGACGATGTATTGAATGTCGACGCAATTTGAGTGTTTCACCGTCATTAGGAGTCTCTGAACGTTACAATTAGCTATCAGTTTTGCGTCGGATACGATAATCTAGACTCACAGGAGAACGACCAAAAGGTGCCCGAGGCAGCAATAGACCCTTGGAGACAAGTCGGCTGGAGGACGAAGTATTGTATCTCGACGCAATTTGAGTTTTCTATCGTCATTATGAGGCCCTGGACGTTACAATTGACTATCAGTTTTGCGTCCGATTCGATAATCTAGACTCACAGGACATCGACCATAAGGTGCTGAGGCAGCAATAGAACCTTGGAGACAAGTCGGCTGGAGGACGATGTATTGAATCTCGACGCAATTTGACTGTTCCATCGTCATTAGGAGGCCCTGAACGTTACATTTAACTATCAGTTTTGCGTCCGATTCGATAATCTAGACTCACAGGAGAACGACCATCAGGTGCCCGAGGCAGCAATAGACCCTAAGGGAAAAGTCAGCTAGAGGATGATGTATTGAATGTCGACGCAATTTGAGTGTTACATCGTCATTAGGAGGCCCTGAACGTTACAATTAACTATCAGTTTTGCGTCCGATTCGATAAACTAGACTCACAGGAGAACGACCATAAGGTGCCCGAGGCAGCAATAGACCCATGGAGATAAGTCGACTGGAGGACGATGTATTGAATCGCGACGCAATTTATGTGTTCCATATTCGTTAGCAGGGTCGGAAAATTTGAATTAAATGGCAGTTATGCGTAGGAATCGAAAATCTAGGCTCACAGGAGAACGACCATAAGGTGCCCGAAGCAATAATAGACCCTTGGAGACAGGTCAGCTGGAGGACGATGTATTGAATGTCGACGCAATTTGAGTGTTCCATCGCATTAGGAGGCTCTGAACTTTACAATTAACTATCAATTTTGCGTCCGATTCAATAATCTAGACTCACAGGACATCGACCATAAGGTGCCCGAGGCAGCAATAGACCCTTGGAGACAAGTCAGCTGGAGGACAATGTATAGAATGTGGACGCAATTTGAGTGTACCATAGTCATTTGGAGGCTCTGAACGTTACAATTAACTATCGGTTTTGCGTCCGATTCGATAATCTAGACTCACAGGAGAACGACATAAGGTGCCCGAGGCAGCAATAGACTTTTGGATACAAGTCAGCTGGAGGACGATGTATTGAATGTGGACGCAAATTGAGTGTTCCATCGTCATTTGGAGGCCCTGAACGTTACAATTAACTATCAGTTTTCGTCCGATTCGATAATCTAGACTCACAAGAGAACGACCATATGGTGCCCGAGGCAGCAGTAGACCCTTGGAGACTAGTCGACTGGAAGACGATGTATTGAATCGCGACGCAATTTATGTGTTCCATCGTCGTTATCAGAGTCGGAAAATTAGAATTAAATGTCACTTTTGCGTCGGATTCGAAAATCTAGACTCACAGAAGAACGACCATAAGGTGCCCGAAGCAATAATAGACCCTTGGAGACAGGTCAGCTGGAGGACGATGTATTGAATGTCGACGCAATTTGAGTGTTCCATCGCATTAGGAGGCTCTGAACTTTACAATTAACTATCAATTTTGCGTCCGATTCAATAATCTAGACTCACAGGAAAAGGACCATAAGGTGCCGGAGGCAACAATAGACCCTTGGATGCAAGTCAGCTGGTGGACGATGTATTGGATGTCGACGTAATTTGAGTGTTCCATCGTCATTAGGAGGCCCTGAATGCTACAATTAACTATCAGATTTGCGTCCGATTCGATAATCTAGACTCACAGGAGAACGTCCGTAAGGTGCCCGAGGCAGCAATAGACACTTGGAGACAAGTCAGCTGGAGGACGATGTATTGAATGTCGACGCAATTTGAGTGTTCCATCGTCATTAGGAGGCCCTGAACGTTACAATTAACTATCAGTTTTGCGTCCGATTCGATAATCTAGACTCACAGGACAGCGACCATAAGGTGCCCGAGGCAGCAATAGACCCTTTGAGACAAGTCGGCTGGAGGACGATGTATTGAATCTCGACGCAATTTGAGTGTTCCATCGTCAGTAGGAGGCCCTGAACGTTACAATTAACTATCAGTTTTTCGTCCGTTTCGATAATCTAGACTCATAGGGAACGACCATAAGCTACCCGAGGCAAGAATAGACACTTGGATACAAGTCGGCTGGAGGAAGATGTATTGAATGTCGACGCAATTTGAGTGTTCCATCGTCATTAGGAGGCCCTGAACGATACAATTAACTATCAGTTTTGCGTCCGATTCGATAATCTAGACTCACGAGATAACGACCATAAGGTGCCCGAGGCAGCAATAGACCTTTGGAGGGAAGTCAGCTGGAGGACGATGTATTGATTGTCGACGCAGTTTGAGTTTTCCATCGGCATTAGGAGGCCCTGAACGTTACAATTAACTATTAGTTTTGCGTCCGATTCGATAATCTAGACTCACAGGAGAACGATAATCAGGTGCCCGAGGCAGCAATAGACCCTAAGGGACAAGTCAGCTGGAGGACGATGTATTGAATGTCGACGCAATTTGAGTGTTCCATCGTCATTAGGAGGCCCTGAACGTTACAATTAACTATCAGTTTTGCTTCCGATTCGATAATCTAGACTCATAGGAGAACGACCATAAGGAGCCCGAGGCAGCAATAGGCCCTCGGAGACAAGTCAGCTGGAGGACGATGTATTGAATGTCGACGCAATTTGAGTGTTGCATCGTCATTAGGAGGCCCTGAACGTTACAATTAACTATCAGTTTTGCGTCCGATTCGATAATCTAGACTCACAGGAGTATGACCATAAGGTGCCCGAGGCAGAAATAGACCCTTGCAGACAAGTCGGCTAGAGGACGATGTATTGAATCTCGACGAAATTTGAGTGTTCGAACGTCATTAGGAATACTAGAACGTTACGATTAACTATCAGTTTAGCGTCGGATTCGATAATCTAGACGCACAGGAGAACGACCATAACGTGCCCGAGGCAGCAATAGACCCTTGGAGATAAGTCGACTGGAGGACGATGTATTGAATCGCGACGCAATTTATGTGTTCCATATTCGTTAGCAGGGTCGGAAAAATAGAATTAAATGTCAGTTATGCGTCGGAATCGAAAATCAAGGCTCACAGGAGAACGACCATAAGGTGCCCGAGGTAGCAATAGACCCTGGGACACAAGTCGGCTGGAGGACGATGTATTGAATCTCAACGCAATTTGAGTGTTCCATAGTCATTAGGAGGCCTTGAACGCTACAATTAACTATCAGTTTTGCGTCCGATTCGATAATCTAAACTTACACGAGAACGACCATAAGGTGCCCGAGGCAGCAATAGACCCTTGGAGACAAGTCGGCTGGAGGACGATGTATTGAATCTCGACGCAATTTGAGTGTTCCATCGTCATTAGGAGGCCCTGAACGTTACATTTAACTATCAGTTTTGCGTCCGATTCGATAATCTAGACTCACAGGAGAACGACCATAAGGTGCCAGAGGCAGCAATAGACCCTTGGAGACAAGTCGGCTGGAGGACGATGTAGCAATGAAGCAATTTGAGTGTTCCATCGTCATTTGGAGGCCCTGAACTTTACAATTAACTATCAGTTTTCGTCCGATTCGAAAATCTAGACCCACAGGACATCGACCATAAGGAGCAAGAGGCAACAATAGACCCTTGGAGACAAGTCGGCTGGAGGACGATGTATTGAATCTCGACGTAATTTGAGTGTTCCATCGTCATTTGGAGGCCCTGAACGTTGCAATTAACTATCAGTTTTCGTCCGATTCGATAATCTAGACCCACAGGACATCGACCATAAGGTGCAAGAGGCAACAATAGACCCTTGGAGACAAGTCGGCTGGAGGACGATGTATTGAATCTCGACGCAATTTGAGTGTTCCATCGTTATTAGGAGGCCCTGAACGTTACATTTAACTATCAGTTTTGCGTCCGATTCGATAATCTAGACTCACAGGAGAACGACCATAAGGTGCCAGAGGCAGCAATAGAACCTTGGAGACAAGTCGGCTGGAGGACGATGTATTGAATCTCGACGGAATTTGTGTGTTTCATCGTCATTAGGAGGCCCTGACCGTTACAATTAACTATCAGTTTTGCGTCCGATTTGATAATCTAGACTCACAGGAGAACGACATAAGGTGCCCGAGGCGGCAATAGACCCTTGGAGACAAGTCAGCTGGAGGACGATGTATTGAATGTGGACGCATTTTGATTGTTCCATCGTCATTAGGAGGCCCTGAAAGTTACAATTAACTATCAAGTTTGCGTCCGACTCGATAATCAAGACTCACAACAGAACGACCAAAAGGTGCCTGAGGCAGCAATAGACCCTTGGAGACTAGTCGACTGGAAAACGATGTATTGAATCGAGACGCAATTTATGTGTTCCATCGTCGTTAGCAGAGTCGGAAAATTAGAATTAAATGTCAGTTTTGCGTCGGATTCGAAAATCTAGACTCACAGAAGAACGACCATAAGGTGCCCGAAGCAATAATAGACCCTTGGAGACAGGTCAGCTGGAGGACGATGTATTGAATGTCGACGCAACTTGAGTGTTCCACCGTCATTAGGAGTCCCTGAACGTTACAATTAGCTATCAGTTCTGCGTCGGATTCGATAATCTAGACTCACAGGAGAACGACCAAAAGGTGCCCGAGGCAGCAATAGACCCTTGGAGACAAGTCGGCTGGAGGACGAAGTATTGTATTTCGACGCAATTTGAGTTTTCTATCGTCATTATGATTCCCTGGACGTTACAATTGACTATCAGTTTTGCGTCCGATTCAATAATCTAGAATCACAGGACATCGACCATAAGGTACCCGATTCAGCAATAGACCCTTGGAGACAAGTCGGCTGGAGGACGATGTATTGAATCTCGACGCAATTTGCGTGTTCCATCGGCATTAGGCGGCCCTGAACGTTACAATTAACTATCAGTTTTGCGTCCGTTTCGAAAATCTAGACTCACAGGAAAACGACCATAAGGTACCCAAGGCAAGAATACACACTTGGAGACGAGTCGGCTGGAGGACGATGTATTGAATGTCGACGCAATTTGAGTGTTCCATCGTCATTTGGCGGCCCCGAACGATACAACTAGTTATCAGTTTTGCGTCCGATTCGATAATATAGACTCACAATATAACGACCATAAGGTGCCCGAGGCAGCAATAAACCCTTGGAGACAAGTCGAGTGGAAGACGAAGTAGTGAATCGCGACGCAATTTATGTGTTCCATCGTCGTTAGCAGGGTCGGAAAATTAAAATTAAATGTCAGTTTTGCGTCGGATTCGAAAATCTAGCCTCACAGGAGAACGACCATAAGGTGCCCGAGGCAGCAATAGACACATGGAGACAAGTCGGCTGGAGGACGATGTATTGATTCTCGACGCAATTTGAGTGTTCCATCTTCATTAGGAGGCCGCGAACGTTACAATTAACCATCACATTTGCGTCCGATTCGATAATCTAGACTCACAGGAGTACGTCCATAAGGTGCCCGAGGCAGCAATAGACCCTTGGAGGCAAGTCAGCTGGAGGACGATGTATTGAATGTGGACGCAATTTGAGTGTTCCATCGTCATTAGGAGGCCCTGAACGTTGCAATTAACTATCAGTTTTGCGTCCGATTCGATAATCTAGACTCACAGGAGAATGACCATAAGGTGCCCGAGGCAGCAATAGACCCTTGGAGACAAGTCGTCTGGAGGACGATGTATTGAATCTCGACGCAATTTGAGTATTTGAACGTCATTAGGAGGTCCTGGACGTTACAATTAACTATCAGTTTTGCGTCCGATTCGATAATCTATACTCACAGGAGAACGACCATAAGGTGCCCGAGGCAGCAATAGAAACTTGTAGACAAGTCGGCTGGAGGACGATGTATTGAATCTCAAAGCAATTTGAGTTTTCCATCGTCATTAGGAGGCCCTGAACGTTACAATTAACTATCAGTTTTGCGTCGGATTCGATAATCTAGACTCACAGGAGAACGACCATAAGGTGCCCGAGGCAGCAATAGAAACTTGTAGACAAGTCGGCTGGAGGACGATGTATTGAATCTCGACGGAATTTGAGTGTTTCATCGTCATTAGGAGGCCCTGACCGTTACAATTAACTATCAGTTTTGCGTCCGATTCGATAATCTAGACTCACAGGAGAACGACATAAGGTGCCCGAGGCAGCAATAGACCGTTGGAGACAGGTCAGCTGGAGGACGATGTATTGAATGTCGACGCAATTTGAGTGTTCCACCGTCATTAGGAGTCTCTGAACGTCACAAGTAGCTATCAGTTTTGCGTCGGATTCGATAATCTAGACTCACAGGAGAACGACCAAAAGGTGCCCGAGGCAGCAATAGACCCTTGGAGACCAGTCGGCTGGAGGACGAAGTATAGTATCTCGACGCAATTTGAGTTTTCTATCGTCATTATGAGGCCCTGGACGTTACAATTGACTATCAGTTTTGCGTCCGATTCGATAATCTAGACTCACAGGAGAACGTCCGTAAGGTGCCCGAGGCAGCAATATACACTTGGAGACAAGTCAGCTGGAGGACGATGTATTGAATGTCGACGCAATGTGAGTGTTCCATCGTCATTAGGAGGCCCTGAACGTTACAATTAACTATCAGTTTTGCGTCCGATTCGATAATCTAGACTCACAGGACATCGACCATAAGGTGGCCGAGGCTGCAATAGACCTTGGAGACAAGTCGGCTGGAGGACGATGTATTGAATCTCGACGCAATTTGAGTGTTCCATCGTCATTAGGAGGCCCTGAACGTTACATTTAACTATCAGTTTTGCTCCGATTCGATAATCTAGACTCACAAGAGATTGACCATAAGGTGCCCGAGGGAGAAATAGACCCTTGCAGACAAGTCGGCTAGAGGACGATGTATTGAATCTCGACGAAATTTGAGTGTTCGAACGTCATTAGGAATACCTGAACGTAACGATTAACTATCAGTTTAGCGTCGGATACAATAATCTAGACTCACAGGAGAACGACCATAAGGTGCCCGAGGCAGCAATAGACCTTTGGAGATAAGTCGACTGGAGGACGATGTATTGAATCGCGACGCAATTTATGTGTTCCATATTCGTTAGCAGGGTCGGAAAATTTGAATTAAATGGCAGTTATGCGTCGGAATCGAAAATCTAGACTCACAGGAGAACGACCATAAGGTGCCCGAGGTAACAAAAGACCCTGGCACACAAGTCGGCTGGAGGACGATGTATTGAATCTCAACGATATTTGAGTGTTCCATCGTCAATAGGAGGCCCTGAACGTTACATTTAACTATCAGTTTTGCGTCCGATTTGATAATCTAGTCTCACAGGAGAACGACATAAGGTGCCCGAGGCAGCAATAGACCCTTGGAGACAAGTCAGCTGGAGGACAATGTATTGAATGTGGACGCAATTTGAGTGTACCATAGTCATTTGAAGGCCCCGAACGTTACAATTAACTATCGGTTTTGCGTCCGATTCGATAACCTAGACTCACAGGAGAACGACATAAGGTGCCCGAGGCAGCAGTAGACCCTTGGAGACTAGTCGACTGGAAGACGATGGATTGAATCAAGACGCAATTTATGTGTTCCATCGTCGTTATCAGAGTCGGAAAATTAGAATTAAATGTCACTTTTGCGTCGGATTCGATAATCTAGACCCACAGGACATCGACCATAAGGTGCAAGAGGCAACAATAGAACCTTGGAGACAAGTCGGCTGGAGGACGATGTATTGAATCTCGACGCAATTTGAGTGTTTCATCGTCATTAGGAGGCCCTGACCGTTACAATTAACTATCAGTTTTGCGTCCGATACGATAATCTAGACTCACAGGAGAACGACATAAGGTGCCCGAGGCAGCAATAGACCCTTGGAGACAAGTCAGCTGGAGGACGATGTATTGAATGTGGACGCATTTTGATTGTTCCATCGTCATTAGGAGGCCCTGAAAGTTACAATTAAATATCAGTTTTGCGTCCAATTCGATATTCTAGACTCACAAGAAAACGACCAAAAGGTGCCAGATGCAGCAATAGACCCTTGGAGACTAGTCGACTGAAAGACGATGTATTGAATCGCGACGCAATTTATGTGTTCCATCGTCGTTAGCAGAGTCGGAAAATTAGAATTAAATGTCAGTTTTGCGTCGGATTCGAAAATCTAGACTCACAGAAGAACGACCATAAGGTGCCCGAAGCAATAATAGACTCTTGGAGACAGGTCAGCTGGAGGACGATGTATTGAATGTCGATGCAATTTGAGTGTTCCACCGTCAATAGGGGTCCCTGAACGTTACAATTAGCTATCAGTTTTGCGTCGGATTCGATAATCTAGACTCACAGGAGAACGATCAAAAGGTGCCCGAGGCAGCAATAGACCCTTGGAGACAAGTCGGCTGGAGGACGATGTATTGAATCTCGACGCAATTTGAGTGTTCCATCGTCATCAATTAACCGTGACCGTTACAATTAACTATCAGTCTTGCATCGGATTCGATAATCTAGACTCACAGGAGAATGACCATAAAGTGCCAGAGGCAGCAATAGACACTTAGAGACAAGTCGGCTGGAGGACGATGTATTGAATGTCGACGCAATTTGAGTGTTCCATCGCATTAGGAGGCTCTGAACTTTACAATTAACTATCAATTTTGCGTCCGATTCAGTAATCTAGACTCACAGGAGAAGGACCATAAGGTGCCGGAGGCAACAATAGACCCTTGGATGCAAGTAAGCTGGTGGACAATGTATTGGATGTCGACGTAATTTGAGTGTTCCATCGTCATTAGGAGGCCCTGAATGCTACAAATAACTATCAGATTTGCGTCCGATTCGATAATCTAGTCTCACAGGAGAACGTCCGTAAGGTGCCCGAGGCAGCAATAGACACTTGGAGACAAGTCAGCTGGAGGACGATGTATTGATTGTCGACGCAATTTGAGTGTTCCATCGTCATTAGGAGGCCCTGAACGTTGCAATTAACTATCAGTTTTGGGTCCGATTCGACAATCTAGACTCACAGGACATCGATCATAAGGTGCCCGAGGCAGCAATAGACCCTTAGAGACAAGTCGGCTGGAGGACGATGTATTGAATCTCGACGCAATTTGAGTGTTCCATCGTCAGTAGGAGGCCCTGAACGTTACAATTAACTATCAGTTTTTCGTCCGTTTCGATAATCTAGACTCATAGGGAACGACCATAAGCTACCCGAGGCAAGAATAGACACTTGGATACGAGTCGGCTGGAGGAAGATGTATTGAATGTCGACGCAATTTGAGTGTTCCATCGTCATTAGGAGGCCCTGAACGATACAATTAACTACCAGTTTTGCGTCCGATTCGATAATCTAGACTCACGAGATAACGACCATAAGGTGCCCGAGGCAGCAATAGACCTTTGGAGGCAAGTCAGCTGGAGGACGATGTATTGATTGTCGACGCAATTTGAGTTTTCCATCGGCATTAGGAGGCCCTGAACAATACAATTAACTATCAGTTTTGCGTCCGATTCGATAATCTAGACTCACAGGAGAACGATAGTCAGGTGCCCGAGGCAGCAATAGGCCCTAAGGGAAAAGTCAGCTGGAGGACGATGTATTGAATGTCGACGCAATTTGAGTGTTCCATCGTCATTAGGAGGCCCTGAACGTTACAATTAACTATCAGTTTTGCTTCCGATTCGATAATCTAGACTCACAGGAGAACGACCATAGGGTGCCCGAGGCAGCAATAGGCCCTCGGAGACAAGTCAGCTGGAGGACGATGTATTGAATGTCGACGCAATTTGAGTGTTGCATCGCCATTAGGAGGCCCTGAACGTTACAATTAACTATCAGTTTTGCGTCCGATTCGATAATCTAGACTCACAGGAGAATGACCATGAGGTGCCCGAGGCAGAAATAGACCCTTGCAGACAAGTCGGCTAGAGGACGATGTATTGAATCTCGACGAAATTTGAATGTTCGAACGTCATTAGGAATACCTGAACGTTACGATTAACTATCAGTTTAGCGTTGGATTCGATAATCTAGACTCACAGGAGAACGACCATAACGTGCCCGAGGCAGCAATAGACCCTTGGAGATAAGTCGACTGGAGGACGATGTATTGAATCGCGACGCAATTTATGTGTTCCATATTCGTTAGCAGGGTCGGAAAATTAGAATTAAATGTCAGTTATGCGTCGGGATCGAAAATCAAGGCTCACAGGAGAACGACCATAAGGTGCCCGAGGTAGCAATAGACCCTGGGACACAAGTCGGCTGGAGGACGATGTATTGAATCTCAACGCAATTTGAGTGTTCCATCGTCATTAGGAGGCCTTGAACGCTACAATTAACTATCAGTTTTGCGTCCGATTCGATAATCTAAACTTACACGAGAAGGACCATAAGGTGCCCGAGGCAGCAATCGACCCTTGGAGACAAGTCGGCTGGAGGACGATGTATTGAATCTCGACGCAATTTGAGTGTTCCATCGTCATTAGGAGGCCCTGAACGTTACATTTAACTATCAGTTTTGCGTCCGATTCGATAATCTAGACTCACAGGAGAACGACCATAAGGTGCCAGAGGCCGCAATAGACCCTTGGAGACAAGTCGGCTGGAGGACGATGTATTGTATTTCGACGCAATTTGAGTGTTCCATCGTCATTTGGAGGCCCTGAACGTTACAATTAACTATCAGTTTTCGTCCGATTCGATAATCTAGACCCACAGGACATCGACCATAAGGTGCAAGAGGCAACAATAGACCCTTGGAGACAAGTCGGCTGGAGGACGATGTATTTAATCTCGACGCAATTTGAGTGTTCCATCGTCATTTGGAGGCCCTGAACGTTGCAATTAACTATCAGTTTTGCGTCCGATCCGATAATCTAGACTCACAGGAGATTGACCATAAGGTGCCCGAGGCAGCAATAGACCCTTGGAGACAAGTCGGCTGGAGGACGATGTATTGAATCTCGACGCAATTTGAGTGTTCGAACGACATTAGGAGGCCCTGAACGTTACGATTAACTATCAGTTTAGCGACCGATTCGATAATCTAGAATCACAGGAGAACGACCATACGGTGCCCGAGGCAGCAATGGACCCTGGAACACAAGATGGCTGGATGACGATGTATTGAATCTCGACGCAATTTGAGTGTTCCATCGTCATTAGGAGGTCCTGAATGTTACAATTAACTACCAGTTTTGCGTCCGATTCGATTATCTAAACTCACAGGATAACGACCATAAGGTGCCCGAGGCAGCAATAGACCCTGGAACACAAGTCGGCTGGATGACGATGTATTGAATCTCGACGCTATTTGAGTGTACCATCGTCATTAGGAGGTCCTGAACGTTACAATTAACTATCAGTTTTGCGTCCGATTCGATAATCTAGACTCACAGGAGAACGACCATAAGGTGCCCGAGGCAGCAATAGAAACTTGTAGACAAGTCAGCTGGAGGACGATGTATTGAATCTCAAAGCAATTTGAGTGTTCCATCGTCATTAGGAGGCCCTGAACGTTACAATTAACTATCATTTTTGCGTCCGATTCGATAATCTAGACTCACAGGACAACGACATAAGGTACCCTAGGCAGCAATAGACCCTTGGAGACAAGTAAGCTGGAGGACGATGTATTCAATGTGGACGCATTTTGATTGTTCCATCGTCATTAGGAGGCCCTGAAAGTTACAATTAACTATCTGTTTTGCGTCCGATTCGATAATCTAGGCTCACAAGAGAACGACCATAAGGTGCCTGAGGCAGCAATACACCCTTGGAGACTAGTCGACTGGAAGACGATGTATTGAATCGAGACGCAATTTATGTGTTCCATCGTCGTTAGCAGAGTCGGAAAATTAGAATTAAATGTCAGTTTTGCGTCGGATTCGAAAATCTAGACTCACAGAAGAACGACCATAAGGTGCCCGAAGCAATAATAGACCCTTGGAGACTGGTCAGCTGGAGGACGATGTATTGAATGTCGACGCAATTTGAGTGTTTCACCGTCATTAGGAGTCTCTGAACGTTACAATTAGCTATCAGTTTTGCGTCGGATTCGATAATCTAGACTCACAGGAGAACGACCAAAAGGTGCCCGAGGCAGCAATAGACCCTTGGAGACAAGTCGGCTGGAGGACGAAGTATTGTATCTCGACGCAATTTGAGTTTTCTATCGTCATTATGAGGCCCTGGACGTTACAATTGACTATCAGTTTTGCGTCCGATTCGATAATCTAGACTCACAGGACATCGACCATAAGGTGCTGAGGCAGCAATAGAACCTTGGAGACAAGTCGGCTGGAGGACGATGTATTGAATCTCGACGCAATTTGACTGTTCCATCGTCATTAGGAGGCCCTGAACGTTACATTTAACTATCAGTTTTGCGTCCGATTCGATAATCTAGACTCACAGGAGAACGACCATCAGGTGCCCGAGGCAGCAATAGACCCTAAGGGACAAGTCAGCTAGAGGATGATGTATTGAATGTCGACGCAATTTGAGTGTTACATCGTCATTAGGAGGCCCTGAACGTTACAATTAACTATCAGTTTTGCGTCCGATTCGATAAACTAGACTCACAGGAGAACGACCATAAGGTGCCCGAGGCAGCAATAGACCCATGGAGATAAGTCGACTGGAGGACGATGTATTGAATCGCGACGCAATTTATGTGTTCCATATTCGTTAGCAGGGTCGGAAAATTTGAATTAAATGGCAGTTATGCGTAGGAATCGAAAATCTAGGCTCACAGGAGAACGACCATAAGGTGCCCGAAGCAATAATAGACCCTTGGAGACAGGTCAGCTGGAGGACGATGTATTGAATGTCGACGCAATTTGAGTGTTCCATCGCATTAGGAGGCTCTGAACTTTACAATTAACTATCAATTTTGCGTCCGATTCAATAATCTAGACTCACAGGACATCGACCATAAGGTGCCCGAGGCAGCAATAGACCCTTGGAGACAAGTCAGCTGGAGGACAATGTATAGAATGTGGACGCAATTTGAGTGTACCATAGTCATTTGGAGGCTCTGAACGTTACAATTAACTATCGGTTTTGCGTCCGATTCGATAATCTAGACTCACAGGAGAACGTCCGTAAGGTGCCCGAGGCAGCAATAGACACTTGGAGACAAGTCAGCTGGAGGACGATGTATTGAATGTCGACGCAATTTGAGTGTTCCATCGTCATTAGGAGGCCCTGAACGTTACAATTAACTATCAGTTTTGCGTCCGATTCGATAATCTAGACTCACAGGACATCGACCATAAGGTGCCCGAGGCAGCAATAGACCCTTTGAGACAAGTCGGCTGGAGGACGATGTATTGAATCTCGACGCAATTTGAGTGTTCCATCGTCAGTAGGAGGCCCTGAACGTTACAATTAACTATCAGTTTTTCGTCCGTTTCGATAATCTAGACTCATAGGGAACGACCATAAGCTACCCGAGGCAAGAATAGACACTTGGATACAAGTCGGCTGGAGGAAGATGTATTGAATGTCGACGCAATTTGAGTGTTCCATCGTCATTAGGAGGCCCTGAACGATACAATTAACTATCAGTTTTGCGTCCGATTCGATAATCTAGACTCACGAGATAACGACCATAAGGTGCCCGAGGCAGCAATAGACCTTTGGAGGGAAGTCAGCTGGAGGACGATGTATTGATTGTCGACGCAGTTTGAGTTTTCCATCGGCATTAGGAGGCCCTGAACGTTACAATTAACTATCAGTTTTGCGTCCGATTCGATAATCTAGACTCACAGGAGAACGATAATCAGGTGCCCGAGGCAGCAATAGACCCTAAGGGACAAGTCAGCTGGAGGACGATGTATTGAATGTCGACGCAATTTGAGTGTTCCATCGTCATTAGGAGGCCCTGAACGTTACAATTAACTATCAGTTTTGCTTCCGATTCGATAATCTAGACTCATAGGAGAACGACCATAAGGAGCCCGAGGCAGCAATAGGCCCTCGGAGACAAGTCAGCTGGAGGACGATGTATTGAATGTCGACGCAATTTGAGTGTTGCATCGTCATTAGGAGGCCCTGAACGTTACAATTAACTATCAGTTTTGCGTCCGATTCGATAATCTAGACTCACAGGAGTATGACCATAAGGTGCCCGAGGCAGAAATAGACCCTTGCAGACAAGTCGGCTAGAGGACGATGTATTGAATCTCGACGAAATTTGAGTGTTCGAACGTCATTAGGAATACTAGAACGTTACGATTAACTATCAGTTTAGCGTCGGATTCGATAATCTAGACGCACAGGAGAACGACCATAACGTGCCCGAGGCAGCAATAGACCCTTGGAGATAAGTCGACTGGAGGACGATGTATTGAATCGCGACGCAATTTATGTGTTCCATATTCGTTAGCAGGGTCGAAAAAATAGAATTAAATGTCAGTTATGCGTCGGAATCGAAAATCAAGGCTCACAGGAGAACGACCATAAGGTGCCCGAGGTAGCAATAGACCCTGGGACACAAGTCGGCTGGAGGACGATGTATTGAATCTCAACGCAATTTGAGTGTTCCATCGTCATTAGGAGGCCTTGAACGCTACAATTAACTATCAGTTTTGCGTCCGATTCGATAATCTAAACTTACACGAGAACGACCATAAGGTGCCCGAGGCAGCAATAGACCCTTGGAGACAAGTCGGCTGGAGGACGATGTATTGAATCTCGACGCAATTTGAGTGTTCCATCGTCATTAGGAGGCCCTGAACGTTACATTTAACTATCAGTTTTGCGTCCGATTCGATAATCTAGACTCACAGGAGAACGACCATAAGGTGCCAGAGGCAGCAATAGACCCTTGGAGACAAGTCGGCTGGAGGACGATGTAGCAATGAAGCAATTTGAGTGTTCCATCGTCATTTGGAGGCCCTGAACTTTACAATTAACTATCAGTTTTCGTCCGATTCGAAAATCTAGACCCACAGGACATCGACCATAAGGAGCAAGAGGCAACAATAGACCCTTGGAGACAAGTCGGCTGGAGGACGATGTATTGAATCTCGACGCAATTTGAGTGTTCCATCGTCATTTGGAGGCCCTGAACGTTGCAATTAACTATCAGTTTTCGTCCGATTCGATAATCTAGACCCACAGGACATCGACCATAAGGTGCAAGAGGCAACAATAGACCCTTGGAGACAAGTCGGCTGGAGGACGATGTATTGAATCTCGACGCAATTTGAGTGTTCCATCGTTATTAGGAGGCCCTGAACGTTACATTTAACTATCAGTTTTGCGTCCGATTCGATAATCTAGACTCACAGGAGAACGACCATAAGGTGCCAGAGGCAGCAATAGAACCTTGGAGACAAGTCGGCTGGAGGACGATGCATTGAATCTCGACGGAATTTGTGTGTTTCATCGTCATTAGGAGGCCCTGACCGTTACAATTAACTATCAGTTTTGCGTCCGATTTGATAATCTAGACTCACAGGAGAACGACATAAGGTGCCCGAGGCAGCAATAGACCCTTGGAGACAAGTCAGCTGGAGGACGATGTATTGAATGTGGACGCATTTTGATTGTTCCATCGTCATTAGGAGGCCCTGAAAGTTACAATTAACTATCAAGTTTGCGTCCGACTCGATAATCAAGACTCACAACAGAACGACCAAAAGGTGCCTGAGGCAGCAATAGACCCTTGGAGACTAGTCGACTGGAAAACGATGTATTGAATCGAGACGCAATTTATGTGTTCCATCGTCGTTAGCAGAGTCGGAAAATTAGAATTAAATGTCAGTTTTGCGTCGGATTCGAAAATCTAGACTCACAGAAGAACGACCATAAGGTGCCCGAAGCAATAATAGACCCTTGGAGACAGGTCAGCTGGAGGACGATGTATTGAATGTCGACGCAACTTGAGTGTTCCACCGTCATTAGGAGTCCCTGAACGTTACAATTAGCTATCAGTTTTGCGTCGGATTCGATAATCTAGACTCACAGGAGAACGACCAAAAGGTGCCCGAGGCAGCAATAGACCCTTGCAGACAAGTCGGCTGGAGGACGAAGTATTGTATTTCGACGCAATTTGAGTTTTCTATCGTCATTATGAGGCCCTGGACGTTACAATTGACTATCAGTTTTGCGTCCGATTCGATAATCTAGACTCACAGGAGAACGACCGTAAGGTGCCCGAGGCAGCAATAGACCCTTGGAGACAAGTCGGCTGGAGGACGATGTATTGAATCTCGACGCAATTTGAGTGTTCCATCGTCATCAATAAGCCGTGACCGTTACAATTAACTATCAGTCTTGCGTCGGATTCGATAATCTAGACTCACAGGAGAACGACCATAAGGTGCCAGAGGCAGCAATAGACACTTAGAGACAAGTCGGCTGGAGGACGATGTATTGAATGTCGACGCAATTTTAGTGATCCATCGTCATTAGGAGGCTCTGAACTTTACAATTAACTATCAATTTTTCGTCCGATTCAATAATCTAGACTCACAGGACATCGACCATAAGGTGCCCGAGGCAGCAATAGACCCTTTGAGACAAGTCGGATGGAGGACGATGTATTGAATCTCTACGCAATTTGAGTGTTCCATCGTCAATAGGAGGCCCTGAACGTTACAATTAACTATCAGTTTAGCGTCGGATTCGATAATCTAGACGCACAGGAGAACGACATTAAGGTGCCAGAGGCAGCAATAGACCCTTGGAGACAAGTCGGCTGGAGGACGATGTATTGTATTTCGACGCAATTTGAGTGTTCCATCGTCATTTGGAGGCCCCGAACGTTACAATTAACTATCAGTTTACGTCCGATTCGATAATCTAGACCCACAGGACATCGACCATAAGGTGCAAGAGGCAGCAATAGACCCTTGGAGACAAGTCGGCTGGAGGACGATGTATTGAATCTCGACGCAATTTGAGTGTTCCATCGTCATTTGGAGGCCCTGAACGTTGCAATTAACTATCAGTTTTGCGTCCGATTCGATAATCTAGACTCACAGGAGAATGACCATAAGGTGCCCGCAGCAGCGATAGACCATTGGAGACAAGTCGGCTGGAGGACGATGTATTGAATCTCGACGCAATTTGAGTGTTCGAACGACATTAGGAGGCTCTGAACGTTACGATTAACTATCAGTTTAGCGCCCGATTCGATAATCTAGACTCACAGGAGAACGACCATACGGTGCCCGAGGCAGCAATAGACCCTGGAACACAAGTCGGCTGGATGACGATGTATTGAATCTCGACGCAATTTGAGTGTTCCATCGTCATTAGGAGGTCCTGAATGTTACAATTAACTACCAGATTTGCGTCCGTTTCGATTATCTAAACTCACAGGATAACGACCATAAGGTGCCCGAGGCAGCAATAGACCCTTGGAGACAAGTCGGCTGGAGGACGATGTATTGAATCTCGAAGCAATTTGAGTGTTCCATCGTCATTAGGAGGCCCTGAACGTTACAATTAACTATCAGTTTTGCGTCCGATTCGATAATCTAGACTCACAGGAGAACGACCATAAGGTGCCCGAGGCAGCAATAGAAACTTGTAGACAAGTCGGCTGGAGGACGATGTATTGAATCTCGACGGAATTTGTGTGTTTCATCGTCATTAGGAGGCCCTGACCGTTACAATTAACTATCAGTTTTGCGTCCGATTCGATAATCTAGACTCACAGGAGAACGACATAAGGTGCCCGAGGCAGCAATAGACCCTTGGAGACAAGTCAGCTGGAGGACGATGTATTAAATGTGGACGCATTTTGATTGTTCCATCGTCATTAGGAGGTCCTGAATGTTACAATTAACTACCAGATTTGCGTCCGTTTCGATTATCTAAACTCACAGGATAACGACCATAAGGTGCCCGAGGCAGCAATAGACCCTTGGAGACAAGTCGGCTGGAGGACGATGTATTGAATCTCGAAGCAATTTGAGTGTTCCATCGTCATTAGGAGGCCCTGAACGTTACAATTAACTATCAGTTTGGCGTCCGATTCGATAATCTAGACTCACAGGAGAACGACCATAAGGTGCCCGAGGCAGCAATAGAAACTTGTAGACAAGTCGGCTGGAGGACGATGTATTGAATCTCGACGGAATTCGTGTGTTTCATCGTCATTAGGAGGCCCTGACCGTTACAATTAACTATCAGTTTTGCGTCCGATTTGATAATCTAGACTCACAGGAGAACGACATAAGGTGCCCGATGCAGCAATAGACCCTTGAAGGCAAGTCGGCTGGAGGACGAAGTATTGTATCTCGACGCTATTTCAGTTTTCTATCGTCATTATGAGGCCCTGGACGTTACAATTGACTATCAGTTTTGCGTCCGATGCGATAATCTAGACTCACAGGAGAACGACCGTAAGGTGCCCGAGGCAGCAATAGACCCTTGGAGACAAGTCGGCTGGAGGACGATGTATTGAATCTCGACGCAATTTGAATGTTCCATCGTCATCAATAAGCCGTGACCGTTACAATTAAGTATCAGTCTTGCGTCGGATTCGATAATCTAGACTCACAGGAGAACGACCATAAGGTGCTAGAGGCAGCAATAGACACTTAGAGACAAGTCGGCTGGAGGACGATGTATTGAATGTCGACGCAATTTGAGTGTTCCATCGTCATTAGGAGGCCCTGAACTTTACAATTAACTATCAATTTTGCGTCCGATTCAATAATCTAGACTCACAGGAAAAGGACCATAAGGTGCCGGAGGCAACAATAGACCCTTGGATCCAAGACAGCTGGTGGACGATGTATTGGATGTCGACGTAATTTGAGTGTTCCATCGTCATTAGGAGGCCCTGAATGCTACAATTAACTATCAGTTTTGCGTCCGATTCGATAATCTAGACTCACAGGACATCGACCATAAGGTGCCCGAGGCAGCAATAGACCCTTGGAGACAAGTCGGCTGGAGGACGATGTATTGAATCTCGACGCAATTTGAGTGTTCCATCGTCAGTAGGAGGCTCTGAACGTTACAATTAACTATCAGTTTTTCGTCCGTTTCGATAATCTAGACTCATAGGGAACGACCATAAGCTACCCGAGGCAAGAATAGACACTTGGATACAAGTCGGCTGGAGGAATATGTATAGAATGTCGACGCAATTTGAGTGTTCCATCGTCATTAGGAGGCCCTGAACGATACAATTAACTATCAGTTTTGCGTCCGATTCGATAATCTAGACTCACGAGATAACGACCATAAGGTGCCCGAGGCAGCAATAGACCTTTGGAGGAAAGTCAGCTGGAGGACGATGTATTGATTGTCGACGCAATTTGAGTTTTCCATCGGCATTAGGAGGCCCTCAACGTTACAATTAACTATCAGTTTTGCGTCCGATTCGATAATCTAGACTCACAGGAGAACGATAATCAGGTGCCCGAGGCAGCAATAGGCCCTAAGGGACAAGTCAGCTGGAGGACGATGTATTGAATGTCGACGCAATTTGTGTGTTCCATCGTCATTAGGAGGCCCTGAACGTTACAAATAACTATCAGTTTTGCTTCCGATTTGATAATCTAGACTCACAGGAGAACGACCATAAGGTGCCCGAGGCAGCAATAGGCCCTCGGAGACAAGTCAGCTGGAGGACGATGTATTGAATGTCGACGCAAATTGAGTGTTCCATCGTCATTAGGAGGCCCTGAACGTTACAATTAACTATCAGTTTTGCGTCCGATTCGATAATCTAGACTCACAGGAGAATGACCATAAGGTGCCCGTGGCAGAAATAGACCCTTGCAGACAAGTCGGCTAGAAGACGATGTATTGAATCTCGACGAAATTTGAGTGTTCGAACGTCATTAGGAATACCTGAACGTTACGATTAACTATCAGTTTAGCGTCGGATTCGATAATCTAGACTCACAGGAGAACGACCATAAGGTGCCCGAGGCAGCAATATACCTATGGAGATAAGTCGAGTGGAGGACGATGTATTGAATCGCGACGCAATTTATGTGTTCCATATTCGTTAGCAGGGTCGGAAAATTAAAATTCAATGTCAGTTATGCGTCGGAATCGAAAATCAAGGCTCACAGGAGAACGACCATAAGGTGCCCGAGGTAGTAATAGAACCTGGGACACAAGTCGGCTGGATGACGATGTATTGAATCTCAACGCAATTTGAGTGTTGCATCGTCATTAGGAGGCCTTCAACCCTACAATTAACTATCAGTTTTGTGTCCGATTCGATAATCTAAACTTACACGAGAACGACCAAAAGGTGCCCGAGGCAGCAATAGACCCTTGTAGACAAGTCGGCTGGAGGACGAAGTATTGAAGCTCGACGCAATTGGAGTGTTCCATCGTCATTAGGAGGCCCTGAACGTTACATTTAACTATCAGTTTTGCGTCCGATTCGATAATCTAGACTCACAAGAGAACGACCATAAGGTGCCCGAGGCAGCAATAGACCCTTGGAGACAAGTCGGCTGGAGGACGATGTATTGTATTTCGACGCAATTTGAGTGTTCCATCGTCAATAGAAGGCCCTGAACGTTACAATTAACTATAAGTTTTGCGTCCAATTCCTTAATCTAGACTCACAGGAGATCGACCATAAGGTTTATGAGGCAGCAATAGACCCTGGGACACAAGTCGGCTGGAGGACGATGTATTGAATCTCAACGCAATTTGAGTGTTCCATCGTCATTAGGAGACCTTGAACGCTACAATTAACTATCAGTTTTGCGTCCGATTCGATAATCTAAACTTACATGAGAACGACCATAAGGTGCCCGAGGGAGCAATAGACCCTTGTAGACAAGTCGGCTGGAGGACGATGTATTGAAGCTCGACGCAATTTGAGTGTTCCATCGTCATTAGGAGACCCTGAACGTTACATTTAACTATCAGTTTTGCGTCCGATTCGATGATCTAGTCTCACAGGAGAACGACCATAAGGTGCCCGAGGCAGCAATAGACCCTTGGAGACAAGTCAGCTGGAGGACGATGTATTGAATGTGGACGCAATTTGAGTGTACCATAGTCATTTGGAGGCCCTGAACGTTACAATTAACTATCAGTTTTCGTCCGATTCGATAATCTAGACTCACAAGAGAACGACCATAAGGTGCCCGAGGCAGCAATAGACCCTTGGAGACTAGTCGACTGGAAGACGATGTATTGAATCGTGACGCAATTTATGTGCTCCATCGTCGTTATCAGAGTCGGAAAATTAGAATTAAATGTCACTTTTGCGACGGATTCGAAAATCTAGACTCACAGAAGAACGACCACAAGGTGCCCGAGGCAGCAATAGACCCTTGGAGACAAGTCAGCTAGAGGACGATGTATTGAATGTCGACGCAATTGGAGTGTTCCATCGTCATTAGGAGCCCCTGAACATTACAAATAACTATCAGTTTAGTGTCCGTTTCGATAATCTAGACTCACAGGAGAACGACCATAAGGTACACGAGGCAAGAATAGACACTTGGAGACAAGTCGGCTGGAGGACGATGTATTGAATGTCGACGCAATTTGAGTGTTCCATCGTCATTAGGAGGAGCTGAACGTTACAATTAACTATCAGTTTTGCGTCCGATTCGATAATCTAGACTCACAAGAGAACGGCCATAAAGTGCCCGAGGCAGCAATAGACCCTTGGAGACAAGTCTAATGGAAGACGATGTAGTGAATCGCGACGCAATTTATGTGTTCCATCGTCGTTAGCAGGGTCG
This sequence comes from Schistocerca cancellata, assembly GCF_023864275.1. Classification (NCBI taxonomy): domain Eukaryota; kingdom Metazoa; phylum Arthropoda; class Insecta; order Orthoptera; family Acrididae; genus Schistocerca; species Schistocerca cancellata. The sequence goes on from NC_064627.1 coordinate 36,938,639, forward strand.
GAAAATTAGAATTAAATGTCAGTTTTGCGTCGGATTCAAAAATCTAGCCTGACAGGAAAACGACCATAAGGTGCCTGAGGCAGCAATAGACCCTTGGAGGCAAGTCGGCTGGAGGACGATGTATTGAATCTCGACGCAATTTCAGTGTTCGAACGTCATTAAGAGGACCGGAACGTTACGATTAACTATCAGTTTTGCGTCCGATTCGACAATCTAGACTCACAGGAGAAAGTCCGTAAGGTGCCCGAGGAAGCAATAGACACTTGGAGACAAGTCAGCTGGAGGACGATGTATTGAATACCGACGCCATTTGAGTGTTCCATCGTCATTAGGAGGCCCTGAACGTTACAATTAACTATCAGTTTTGCGTCCTATTCGATAATCTATACTCACAGGACATCGACCATAAGGTGCCCGAGGCAGCAATAGACCCTTGGAGACAAGTCGGCTAGAGGACGATGTATTGAATCTCGACGCAATTTGAGTGTTCCATCGTCATTAGGCGGCCCTGAACGTTACAATTAACTATCAGTTTTGCGTCCGTTTCGAAAATCTAGACTCACAGGAGAACGACCATAAGGTACCCGAGGCAAGAATAGACACTTGGAGACAAGTCGGCTGGAGGACGATGTATTGAATGTCGACGCAATTTGAGTGTTCCATCGTCATTTGGAGACCCCGAACGATACAATTAATTATCAGTTTTGCGTCCGATTCGATAATCTAGACTCACAAGATAACGACCATAAGGTGCCCGAGGCAGCAATAGACCCTTGGAGACAAGTCGGCTGGTGGACGATGTATTGAATCTCGACGCAATTTGAGTGTTCCATCTTCATTAGGAGGCCCTGAACGTTACAATTAACTATAAGTTTTGCGTCCGATTCGATAATCTAAACTCACATGAGAACGACCATAAGGTGCCCGAGGCAGCAATAGTCCCTTGGAGACAAGTCAGCTGGAGGACGATGTATTGAATGTCGACGCAATTTGAGTGTTCCATCGTCATTAGGAGGCCCTGAACGTTGCAATTAACTATCAGTTTTGCGTCCGATTCGATAAGCTAGACTCACAGGAGAATGACCATAAGGTGCCTGAGGCAGCAATAGACCCTTGGAGACTAGTCGACTGGAAGACGATGTATTGAATCGCGACGCAATTTTTGTGTTCCATCGTCGTTAGCAGAGTCGGAAAATTAGAATTAAATTTCAGTTTTGCGTCGGATTCGAAAATCAAGGCTCACAGGAGAATGACCATAAGGTGCCCGAGGTAGCAATAGACCCTGGGACACAAGTCGGCTGGAGGACGATGTATTGATTCTCAACGCAATGTGAGTGTTCCATCGTCAATAGAAGGCCCTGAACGTTACAATTAACTATAAGTTTTGCGTCCAATTCGATAATCTAGACTCACAGGAGATCGACCATAAGGTCTCTGAGGCAGCAATAGACCCTTGGAGACTAGTCGACTGGAAGACGATGTATTGAATCTCGACGCAATTTGAGAGTTTCATCGTCATTAGGAGGCCCTGACCGTTACAATTAACTATCAGTTTTGCGTCCGATTCGATAATCTCGACTCACAGGAGATCGACATAAGGTGCCCGAGGCAGCAATAGACCCTTGGAGACAAGTCAGCTAGAGGACGATGTATTGAATGTCGACGCAATTTGAGTGTTCCATCGTCATTAGGAGGCCCTGAACGCTACAATCAACTATCAGTTTTGCGTCCGATTCGATAATCTAGACCCACAGGATATCGACCATAAGGTGCAAGAGGCAACAATAGACCCTTGGAGACAAGTCGGCTGGAGGACGATGTATTGAATCTCGACGCAATTTGAGTGTTCCATCGTCTTTAGGAGCCCCTAAACGTTAAAAATAACTATCAGTTTAGCGTCCGTTTCGATAATCTAGACTCACAGGAGAACGACCATAAGGTACCCGAGGCAAGAATAGACACTTGGAGACAAGTCGGCTGGAGGACGATGTATTGAATGTCGACGCAATTTGAGTGTTCCATCGTCATTAGGAGACCCTGAACGATACCATTAACTATCAGTTTTGCGTCCGATTCGATAATCTAGACTCACAAGAGAACGGCCATAAAGTGCCCGAGGCAGCAATAGACCCTTGGAGACAAGTCTAATGGAAGACGATGTAGTGAATCGCGACGCAATTTATGTTTTCCATCGTCGTTAGCAGGGTCCGAAAATTAGAATTAAATGTCAGTTTTGCGTCGGATTCAAAAATCTAGCCTGACAGGAGAACGACCATAAGGTGCCTGTGGCAGCAATAGACCTTTGGATACAAGTCGACTGGAAGACGATACATTGAATCGCGACGCAATTTATGTGTTCCTTCGTCGTTAGCAGGGTCGGAAAATAAGAATTAAATGTCAGTTTTGCGTCGGATTCGAAAATCAAAACTCACAGGAAAACGACCATAAGGTGCCTGAGGCAGCAATAGACCCTTGGAGACAAGTGGGCTGGAGGACGATGTATTGAATCTCGACGCAATTTGAGTGTTTCATCGTCATTAGGAGGCCCTGACCGTTAGAATTAACTATCAGTTTTGCGTCCGATTCAATAATCTAGACTCACAGGAGAACGACATAAGGTGCCCGAGGCAGCAATAGACCCTTGGAGACAAGTCAGCTCTAAGACGGTGTATTGAATGAGGACGCAATTTGAGTGTTCCATCGTATTAGGAGGCCCTGAACGTTACAATTAACTATCAGTTTTGCGTCCGATTCGATAATCTAGACTCACAATTGAACGACCATAAGGTGCCCGAGGCAGCAATAGACCCTTGGAAACAAGTCGGCTGGAGGACGATGTATTGTATTTCGACGCAATTTGAGTGTTCCATCGTCAATAGAAGGCCCTGAACGTTACAATTAACTATAAGTTTTGCGTCCAATTCGATAATCTAGACTCACAGGAGATCGACCATAAGGTTTCTGAGGCAGCAATAGACCCTTGGAGACTAGTCGACTGGAAGACGATGTATTGAATCTCGACGCAATTTGAGAGTTTCATCGTCATTAGGAGGCCCTGACCGTTACAATTAACTATCAGTTTTGCGTCCGATTCGATAATCTTGACTCACAGGAGATCGACATAAGGTGCCCGAGGCAGCAATAGACCCTTGGAGACAAGTCAGCTAGAGGACGTTGTATTGAATGTCGACGCAATTTGAGTGTTCCATCGTCATTAGGAGGCCCTGAACGCTACAATCAACTATCAGTTTTGCGTCCGATTCGATAATCTAGACTCACAGGACATCGACCATAAGGTGCAAGAGGCAACAATAGACCCTTGGAGACAAGTCGGCTGGAGGACGATGTATTGAATCTCGACGCAATTTGAGTGTTCCATCGTCATTAGGAGCCCCTGAACGTTACAAATAACTATCAGTTTTGCGTCCGTTTCGATAATCTAGACTCACAGGAGAACGACCATAAGGTACCCGAGGCAAGAATAGACACTTGGAGACAAGTCGGCTGGAGGACGATGTATTGAATGTCGACGCAATTTGAGTGTTCCATCGTCATTAGGTGACCCTGAACGATACCATTAACTATCAGTTTTGCGTCCGATTCGATAATCTAGACTCACAAGAGAACGGCCATAAAGTGCCCGAGGCAGCAATAGACCCTTGGAGACAAGTCTAATGGAAGACGATGTAGTGAATCGCGACGCAATTTATGTTTTCCATCGTCGTTAGCAGGGTCGGAAAATTAGAATTAAATGTCAGTTTTGCGACGGATTCAAAAATCTAGCCTGACAGGAGAACGACCATAAGGTGCCTGAGGCAGCAATAGACCTTTGGATACAAGTCGACTGGAAGACGATACATTGAATCGCGACGCAATTTATGTGTTCCTTCGTCGTTAGCAGGATCGGAAAATAAGAATTAAATGTCAGTTTTGCGTCGGATTCGAAAATCAGAACTCACAGGAAAACGACCATAAGGTGCCTGAGGCAGCAATAGACCCTTGGAGACAAGTCGGCTGGAGGACGATGTATTGAATCTCGACGCAATTTGAGTGTTTCATCGTCATTAGGAGGCCCTGACCGTTAGAATTAACCATCAGTTTTGCGTCCGATTCAATAATCTAGACTCACAGGAGAACGACATAAGGTGCCCGAGGCAGCAATACACCCTTGGAGACAAGTCAGCTCTAAGACGGTGTATTGAATGTGGACGCAATTTGAGTGTTCCATCGTATTAGGAGGCCCTGAACGTTACAATTAACTATCAGTTTTGCGTCCGATTCGATAATCTAGACTCCCAAGAGAACGACCATAAGGTGCCCTAGGCAGTAATAGACCCTTGGAAACAAGTCGATTGGAAGACGACGTATTGAATGTCGACGCAATTTGAGTGTTCCATCGTCATTAGGAGGCCCTGAAACTTCCAATTAACTAACAGTTTTGCGTCCGATTCGATAATCTAAACTCTCAGGAAAACGACCATAAGGTGCCGGAGGCAGCAATAGACCCTTGGAGGCAAGTCAGCTGGTGGACGACGTATAGAATGTCGACGCAATTTGAGTGTTCCATCGTCATTAGGGAGCACTGACCATTGCAAATAACTATCAGTTTTGCGTCAGGTTCGATAATCTAGACTCACAGAAGAACGACCATAAGGTGCCCGAGGCAGCAATAGACCCTTGGAGACAAGTAGACTGGAGGACGATGTATTGAATCGCGACGCAATTTATGTGTTCCATTGTCGTTAGCAGGGTTAAAAAATTAGAATTAAAAGTCAGTTATGCTTCGGAATCGAAAATCTAAACTCATGGGAGAACGACCATAAGGTGTCCGAGGCAGCAATAGACCCTGGGACACAAGACTGCTGGAGGACGATGTATTGAATGTCGACGCAATTGGAGTGTTCCAACGTCATTAGGAGACCCTGAACGTTACAATTAACTATCAGTTTTGCGTCGGATTCGATAATCTAGACTCACAGGAGAACGACATAAGGTTCCCTAGGCAGCAATAGACTCTTGGAGACAAGTCAGCTGGAGGACGATGTATTGATTGTGGACGCAATTTGAGTGTTCCATCGTCATTAGGAGGCCCTGAAAGTTACAATTAACTATCAGTTTTGCGTCCGATTCGATAATCTAGACTCACAAGAGAACGACCGTAAGGTGCCCATGGCAGCAATAGACCCTTAAAGACAAGTAGACTGGAGGACGATGTATTGAACGACCATAAGGTGCCCGAGGCAGCAATAGACACTTGGAGACAAGTCGGCTGGAGGACGATGTATTGAATCTCGACGCAATTTGAGTGTTCCATCTTCATTAGGAGGCCGTGAACGTTACAATTAACTATCAGTTTGGCGTCCGATTCGATAATCTAGACTCACAGGAGTACGTCCATAAGGTGCCCGATGCAGCAATAGACCCTTGGAGGCAAGTCGCCTGGTGGACGATATATTGAATGTAGACGCAATTTGAGTGTTCCATCGTCATTAGGAGGCCCTGAACGTTGCAATTAACTATCAGTTTTGCGTCCTATTCGATAATCTAGACTCACAGGAGAATGACCATAAGGTGCCCGAGGCAGCAATAGACCCTTGGAGACAAGTCGGCTGGAGGACGATGTATTGAATCTCGACGCAATTTGAGTGTTCGAACGTCATTAGGAGGCCCTGAACATTACGATTAACTATCAGTTTTGCGTCCGATTCGACAATCTAGACTCACAGGAGAACGTCCGTAAGGTATCCGAGGCAGCAATAGACACTTGGAGACAAGTCAGCTGGAGGACGATGTATTGAATACCGACGCCATTTGAGTGTTCCATCGTCATTGGGAGTCCCTGAACGTTACAAATGACTATCAGTTTTGCGTCCGATTCGGTAATCTAGACTCACACTACATCGACCATAAGGTGCCCGAGGCAGCAATAGACCCTTGGAGACAAGTCGGCTGGAGGACGATGTATTGAATCTCGACGCAATTTGAGTGTTCCCTCGGCATTAGGCGGCCCTGAACGTTACAATTAACTATCAGTTTTGCGTCCGTATCGACAATCTAGACTCACAGGAAAACGACCATAAGGTACCAGAGGCAAGAATACACACTTGGAGACAAGTCGGGCGGAGGACGATGTATTGAATGTCGACGCAATTAGAGTGTTCCATCGTCATTTGGAGGCCCCGAACGATACAATTAATTATCAGTTTTACGTCCGATTCGATAATCTAGACTCACAAGATAACGACCATAAGGTGCCCGAGGCAGCAATAGACACTTGGAGACAAGTCGGCGTGAGGACGATGTATTGATCTCGACGCAATTTGAGTGTTCCATCGACATTAGGAGGTCCTGAACGTTACAATTAACTATCAGTTTTGCGTCCGATTCGATTATCTAAACTCACAGGATAACGACCATAAGGTGCCCGAGGCAGCAATAGACCCTTGGAGACAAGTCGGCTGGAGGACGATGTATTGAATCTCGAAGCATTTTGAGTGTTCCATCGCCATTAGGAGGACCTGAACGTTACAATTAACTATCAGTTTTGCGTCCGATTCGATAATCTAGACTCACGGGAGAACGACCGTAATGTTCCCGAGGCAGCAATAGAAACATGTAGACAAGTCGGCTGGAGGACGATGTATTGAATCTCGACGCAATTTGAGTGTTTCATCGTCATTAGAAGGCCCTGACCGTTACAATTAACTATCAGTTTTGCGTCCGATTCGATAATCTAGACTCACAGGAGAACGACATGAGGTGCCCGAGGCAGCAATAGACCCTTGGAGACAAGTCAGCTGGAGGACGATGTATTGAATGTGGACGCATTTTGATTCTTCCATCGTCATTAGGAGGCCCTGAAAGTTACAATTAACTATCAGTTTTGCGTCCGATTCGATATTCTAGACTCACAAGAGAACGACCATAAGGTGCCACAGGCAGCCATAGACCCTTGGAGACTAGTCGACTGGAAGACGATGTATTGAATCGCGACGCAATTTATGTGTTCCATCGTCGTTAGCAGAGTCGGAAAATTAGAATTAAATGTCAGTTTTGCGTCGGATTCGAAAATCTAGACTCACAGAAGAACGACCGTAAGGCGCCCGAGGCAGCAATAGACACTTAGAGACAAGTCGGCTGGAGGACGATGTATTGAATGTCGACGCAATTTGAGTGTTCCATCGTCATTAGGAGGACCTGAACTTTACAATTAACTATCAATTTTGCGTCCGATTCAATAATCTAGACTCACAGGAAAAGGACCATAAGGTGCCGGAGGCAACAATAGACCCTTGGATGCAAGTCAGCTGGTGGACGATGTATTGGATGTCGACGTAATTTGAATATTCCATCGTCATTAGGAGGCCCTGAATGTTGCAATTAACTATCAGTTTTGCGTCCGATTCGATAATCTAGACTCACAGGAGAACGTCCGTAAGGTGCCCGAGGCAGCAATAGACACTTGGAGACAAGTCAGCTGGAGGACGATGTGTTAAATGTCGACGCAATTTGAGAGTTCCATCGTCATTAGGAGGCCCTGAACGTTACAATTAACTATCAGTTTTGCGTCCGATTCGATAATCTAGACTCACAGGACATCGACCATAAGGTGCCCGAGGCAGCAATAGACCCTTGGAGACAAGTCGGCTGGAGGACCATGTATTGAATCTCGACGCAATTTGAGTGTTCCATCGTCATTAGGAGGCCCTGAACGTTACAATTAACTATCAGTTTTTCGTCCGTTTCGATAATCTAGACTCATAGGGAACGACCATAAGCTAACCGAGGCAAGAATAGACCCTTGGAGACAAGTCAGTTGGAGGACGATGTATTGAATGTCGACGCAATTTGAGAGTTCCATCGTCATTAGGAGGCCCTGAACGTTACAATTAACTATCAGTTTTTCGTCCGTTTCGATAATCTAGACTCATAGGCAACGACCATAAGCTACCTGAGGCAAGAATAGACACTTGGATACAAGTCGGCTGGAGGAAGATGTATTGAATGTCGACGCAATTTGAGTGTTCCATCGTCATTAGGAGGCCCTGAACTTTACAATTAACTATCAATTTTGCGTCCGATTCAATAATCTAGACACACAGGAAAAGGACCATAAGGTGCCGGAGGCAACAATAGACCCTTGGATGCAAGTCAGCTGGTGGACGAAGTATTGGATGTCGACGTAATTTGAGTATTCCATCGTCATTAGGAGGCCCTGAATGCTGCAATTAACTATCAGTTTTGCGTCCGATTCGATAATCTAGACTCACAGGAGAACGTCCGTAAGGTGCCCGAGGCAGCAATAGACACTTGGAGACAAGTCAGCTGGAGGACGATGTATTGAATGTCGACGCAATTTGAGAGTTCCATCGTCATTAGGAGGCCCTGAACGTTACAATTAACTATCAGTTTTGCGTCCGATTTCATTATCTAGACTCACAGGACATCGACCATAAGGTGCCCGAGGCAGCAATTGACCCTTGGAGACAAGTCGGCCGGAGGACGATGTATTGAATCTCGAAGCATTTTGAGTGTTCCATCGCCATTAGGAGGACCTGATCGTTACAATTAACTATCAGTTTTGCGTCCGATTCGATAATCTAGACTCACGGGAGAACGACCATAAGGTGCCCGAGGCAGCAATAGAAACTTGTAGACAAGTCGGCTGGAGGACGATGTATTGAATCTCGACGCAATTTGAGTGTTTCATCTTCATTAGAAGGCCCTGACCGTTACAATTAACTATCAGTTTTGCGTCCGATTCGATAATCTAGACTCACAGGAGAACGACATGAGGTGCCCGAGGCAGCAATAGACCCTTGGAGACAAGTCAGCTGGAGGACGATGTATTGAATGTGGACGCATTTTGATTGTTCCATCGTCATTAGGAGGCCCTGAAAGTTACAATTAACTATCAGTTTTGCGTCCGATTCGATAATCTAGACTCACAAGAGAACGACCATAAGGTGCCTGAGGCAGCAATAGACCCTTGGAGACTAGTCGACTGGAAGACGATGAATTGAATCGCGACGCAATTTATGTGTTCCATCGTCGTTAGCAGAGTCGGAAAATTAGAATTAAATGTTAGTTTTGCGTCGGATTGGATAATCTAGACTCACAGAAAAACGACCGTAAGGCGCCCGAGGCAGCAATAGACACTTAGAGACAAGTCAGCTGGAGGACGATGTATTGAATGTCGACGCAATTTGAGAGTTCCATCGTCATTAGGAGGCCCTGAACGTTACAATTAACTATCAGTTTTGCGTCCGATTTCATAATCTAGACTCACAGGACATCGACCATAAGGTGCCCGAGGCAGCAATAGACCCTTGGAGACAAGTCGGCTGGAGGACCATGTATTGAGTCTCGACGCAATTTGAGTGTTCCATCGTCATTAGGCGGCCCTGAACGTTACAATTAACTATCAGTTTTGCGTCCGTTTCGAAAATCTAGACTCACAGGAAAACGACCTCAAGGTACCAGAGGCAAGAATAGACACTTGGAGACAAGTCGGCTGGAGGACGATGTATTGAATGTCGACGCAATTTGAGTGTTCCATCGTCATTTGGAGACCCCGAACGATACAATTAATTATCAGTTTTGCGTCCGATTCGATAATCTAGACTCACAAGATAACGACCATAAGGTGCCCGAGGCAGCAATAGACACTTGGAGACAAGTCGGCTGGAGGACGATGTATTGAATCTCGACGCAATTTGAGTGTTCCATCTTCATTAGGAGGCCCTGAACGTTACAATTAACTATCAGTTTTGCGTCCGATTCGATAATCTAGACTCACAGGAGAACGACCATAAGGTGCCCGAGGCAGCAATAGACACTTGGAGACAAGTCGACTGGAGGACGATGTATTGAATCGCGACGCAATTTATGTGTTCCATTGTCGTTAGCAGGGTCGGAAAATTAGAATTAAATGTCAGTTATGCGTCGGAATCGAAAATCTAGGCTCACAGGAGAACGACCATACGGTGCCCGAGGCAGCAATAGACCCTGGAACACAAGTCGGCTGGATGACGATGTATTGAATCTCGACGCAATTTGAGTGTTCCATCGTCATTAGGAGGTCCTGAACGTTACAATTAACCATCAGTTTTGCGTCCGATTCGATTATCTAAACTCACAGGATAACGACCATAAGGTGCCTGAGGCAGCAATAGACCCTTGCAGACAAGTCGGCTGGAGGACGATGTATTGAATCTCGAAGCATTTTGAGTGTTCCATCGCCATTAGGAGGACCTGAACGTTACAATTAACTATCAGTTTTGCGTCCGATTCGATAATCTAGACTCACGGGAGAACGACCGTAATGTGCCCGAGGCAGCAATAGAAACTTGTAGACAAGTCGGCTGGAGGACGATGTATTGAATCTCGACGCAATTTGAGTGTTTCATCGTCATTAGAAGGCCCTGACCATTGCAATTAACTATCAGTTTTGCGTCCGATTCGATAATCTAGACTCACAGGAGAACGACATGAGGTGCCCGAGGCAGCAATAGACCCTTGGAGACAAGTCGGCTGGAGGACGATGTATTGAATGTGGACGCATTTTGATTGTTCCATCGTCATTAGGAGGCCCTGAAAGTTACAATTAACTATCAGTTTTGCGTCCGATTCGATATTCTAGACTCACAAGAGAACGACCATAAGGTGCCTCAGGCAGCAATAGACCCTTGGAGACTAGTCGACTGGAAGACGATGTATTGAATCGCGACGCAATTTATGTGTTCCATCGTCGTTAGCAGAGTCGGAAAGTTAGAATTAAATGTCAGTTTTGCGTCGGATTCGAAAATCTAGACCCACAGAAGAACGACCGTAAGGCGCCCGAGGCAGCAATAGACACTTAGAGACAAGTCGGCTGGAGGACGATGTATTGAATGTCGACGCAATTTGAGTGTTCTATCGTCATTAGGAGGCCCTGAACTTTACAATTAACTATCAATTTTGCGTCCGATTCAATAATCTAGACTCACAGGAAAAGGACCATAAGGTGCCGGAGGCAACAATAGACCCTTGGATGTAAGTAAGCTGGTGGACGATGTATTGGATGTCGACGTAATTTGAATATTCCATCGTCATTAGGAGGCCCTGAATGTTGCAATTAACTATCAGTTTTGCGTCCGATTCGATAATCTAGACTCACAGGAGAACGTCCGTAAGGTGCCCGAGGCAGCAATAGACACTTGGAGACAAGTCAGCTGGAGGACGATGTATTAAATGTCGACGCAATTTGAGAGTTCCATCGTCATTAGGAGGCCCTGAACGTTACAATTAACTATCAGGTTTGCGTCCGATTCGATAATCTAACCTCACAGGACATCGACCATAAGGTGCCCGAGGCAGCAATAGACCCTTGGAGACAGTCTGCTGGAGGACCATGTATTGAATCTCGACGCAATTTGAGTGTTCCATCGTCATTAGGAGGCCCTGAACGTTACAATTTACTATCAGTTTTGCGTCCGTTTCGAAAATCTAGACTCACAGGAAAACGACCTTAAGGTACCAGAGGCAAGAATAGACACTTGGAGACAAGTCGGCTGGAGGACGATGTATTGAATGTCGACGCAATTTGAGTGTTCCATCGTCATTTGGAGACCCCGGACGATACAATTAATTATCAGTTTTGCGTCCGATTCGATAATCTAGACTCACAAGATAACGACAATAAGGTGCCCGAGGCAGCAATAGACCCTTGGAGACAAGTCGGCTGGAGGACGATGTATTGAATCTCGAAGCATTTTGAGTGTTCCATCGCCATTAGGAGGACCTGAACGTTACAATTAACTATCAGTTTTGCGTCCGATTCGATAATCTAGACTCACGGGAGAACGACCGTAATGTGCCCGAGGCAGCAATAGAAACTTGTAGACAAGTCGGCTGGAGGACGATGTATTGAATCTCGACCCAATTTGAGTGTTTCATCGTCATTAGTAGTCCCGACCGTTACAATTAACTATCAGTTTTGCGTCCGATTCTATAATCTAGACTAACAGGAGAACGACATGAGGTGCCCGAGGCAGCAATAGACCCTTGGAGACAAGTCAGCTGGAGGACGATGTATTGAATGTGGACGCATTTTGATTGTTCCATCGTCATTAGGAGGCCCTGAAAGTTACAATTGACTATCAGTTTTGCGTCCGATTCGATATTCTAGACTCACAAGAGAACGACCATAAGGTGCCTCAGGCAGCAATAGACCCTTGGAGACTAGTCGACTGGAAGACGATGTATTGAATCGCGACGCAATTTATGTGTTCCATCGTCGTTAGCAGAGTCGGAAAATTAGAATTAAACGTCAGTTTTGCGTCGGATTCGAAAATCTAGACTCACTGAAGAACGACCGTAAGGCGCCCGAGGCAGCAATAGACACTTGGAGACAAGTCAGCTGGAGGACGATGTATTGAATGTCGACGCAATTTGAGAGCTCCATCGTCATTAGGAGGCCCTGAACGTTACAATTAACTATCAGTTTTGCGTCCGAATCGATAATCTAGACTCTCAGGACATCGACCATAAGATGCCGGAGGCAGCAATAGACCCTTGGAGACAAGTCGGCTGGAGGACCATGTATTGAATCTCGACGCAATTTGAGTGTTCCATCGTCATTAGGAGGCCCTGAACGTTACAATTAACTATCAGTTTTTCGTCCGTTTCGATAATCTAGACTCATAGGGAACGACCATAAGCTACCCGAGGCAAGAATAGACCCTTGGAGACAAGTCAGCTGGAGGACGATGTATTGAATGTCGACGCAATTTGAGAGTTCCATCGTCATTAAGAGGCCCTGAACGTTACAATTAACTATCAGTTTTTCGTCCGTTTCGATAATCTAGACTCATAGGGAACGACCATAAGCTACCTGAGGCAAGAATAGACACTTGGATACAAGTCGACTGGAGGAAGATGTAATGACTGTCGACGCAATTTGAGTGTTCCATCGTCATTAGGAGGCTCTGAACGATACAATTAACTATCAGTTTTGCGTCCGATTCGATAATCTAGACTCACGGGATAACGACCATAAGGTGCCCGAAGCAGCAATAGACCTTTGGAAGCAAGTCAGCTGGAGGACGATATATTGATTGTCGACGCAATTTGAGTTTTCCATCGGCATTAGGAGGCCCTGAACGTTACAATTAACTATCAGTTTTGCGTCCGATCCGATAGTCTAGACTCACAGGAGAACGACCATCAGGTGCCCGAGGCAGCAATAGACCCTAAGGGACAAGTCAGCTGGAGGACGATGTATTGAATGTCGACGCAATTTGAGTGTTCCATCGTCATTAGGAGGCCCTGAATGGTACAATTAACTATCAGTTTTGCGTCCGAGTCGGTAATCTCGACTCACAGGAGAACGACCATAAGGTGCCCGAGGCAGCAATAGACCGTTGGAGACGTGTCAGCTGGAGGACGATGTATAGAATGTCGATGCAATTTGAGTGTTCCATCGTCATTAGGAAGCACTGATCGTTACAAATAACTATCAGTTTTGCGTCCGGTTCGATAATCTAAACTCACAATAGAACGACCATAAGGAGCCCAAGGCAGCAATAGACCCTTGGAGACAAGTCGGCTGGAGGACGATGTATTGAATGTCGACGCAATTTGAGTGTTCCATCGTCATTTGGTGGCCCTGAACCTTACAATTAACTATCAGTTTTGCGTCCGATTCGATATTCTTGACTCACGGGAAAACGACCATAAGGTGCCGTAGGCAGCAATAGACCCTTGGAGGGAAGTCAGCTGGAGGACGATGTATTGGATGTCGACGCAATTTGAGTGTTCCATCGTCATTAGGAGGCCCTGAATGTTACAATTAACTATCAGTTTTGCGTCCGATTCGATAATCTACACTCACAGGAGAACGACCGTAACGTGCCCGAGGCAGCAATTGACACTTGGAGACAGGTCAGCTGGAGGACGATGTATTGAATGTCGACGCAATTTGAGTGTTCCATCGTCATTAGGAGGCCCTGAGCGTTACAATTAACTATCAGTTTTGCGTCGGATTCGATGATCTAGACTCACAGGACATCGACAATAAGGTGCTGAGGCAGCAATTGACCCTTAGAGACAAGTCGGCTGGAGCACGATGTATTGTATCTCGACGCAATTTGAGTGTTCCATCGTCATTAGGAGGCCCTGAACGTTACAATTAACTATCAGTTTGCGTCCGATTTGATAATCTAGACTCACAATAGAACGACCATAAGGTACCCGAGGCAAGAATAGACCCTTGGAGACAAGTCGGCTGGAGGACGATGTATTGAATGTCGACGCAATTTGAGTGTTCCATCGTCATTAGGAGGCCCTGAGCGTTACAATTAACTATCAGTTTTGCGTCCGATTTGATAATCTAGACTCACGAGATAACGACCATAAGGTGCCCGAGGCAGCAATAGACCTTTGGAGGCAAGTCAGCTGGAGGACGATATATTGATTGTCGACGCAATTTGAGTTTTCCATCGGCATTAGGAGGCCCTGAACGTTACAATTAACTATCAGTTTTGCGTCCGATTCGATAATCTAGACTCACAGGAGAACGACCATCAGGTGCCCGAGGCAGCAATAGACCCTTGGAGACAAGTCGGCTGGAGGACGAAGTATTGTAGCTCGACGCAATTTGAGTTTTCTATCGTCATTATTAGGCCCTGGACGTTACAATTGGCTATCAGTTTTGCGTCCGATTCGATAATCTAGACTCACAGGAGAACGACCGTAAGGTGCCCGGGGCAGCAATAGAACCTTGGAGACAAGTCGGCTGGAGGACGATGTATTGAATCTCGACGCAATTTGAGTGTTCCATCGTCATTAGGAGGCCCTGAACGTTACAATTAACTATCAGTTTTACGTCCGTTTCGATAATCTAGACTCATAGGGAACGACCATAAGCTACCTGAGGCAAGAATAGACACTTGGATACAAGTCGGCTGGAGGAAGATATATTGAATGTCGACGCAATTTGAGTGTTCCATCGTCATTAGGAGGCCCTGAACGATACATTTAACTATCAGTTTTGCGTCCGATTCGATAATCTAGACTCATGGGATAACGACCATAAGGTGCCCGAAGCAGCAATAGACCTTTGGAAGCAAGTCAGCTGGAGGACGATATATTGATTGTCGACGTAATTTGAGTTTTCCATCGGCATTAGGAGGCCCTGAACGTTACAATTAACTATCAGTTTTGCGTCCGATTCGATAATCTAGACTCACAGGTGAACGACCATCAGGTGCCCGAGGCAGCAATAGACCCTAAGGGGAAAGTCAGCTGGAGGACGATGTATTGAATGTCGACGCAATTTGAGTGTTCCATCGTCATTAGGAGGCCCTGAGCGTTACAATTAACTATCAGTTTTGCGTCGGATTCGATAATCTAGACTCACAGGACATCGACAATAAGGTGCTGAGGCAGCAATAGACCCTTAGAGACAAGTCGGCTGGAGCACGATGTATTGTATCTCGACGCAATTTGAGTGTTCCATCGTCATTAGGAGGCCCTGAACGTTACAATTAACTATCAGTTTGCGTCCGATTTGATAATCTAGACTCACAATAGAACGACCATAAGGTACCCGAGGCAAGAATAGACCCATGGAGTTAAGTCGGCTGGAGGACGATGTATTGAATGTCGACGCAATTTGAGTGTTCCATCGTCATTAGGAGGCCCTGAGCGTTACAATTAACTATCAGTTTTGCGTCCGATTTGACAAACTAGACTCACGAGATAACGACCATAAGGTGCCCGAGGCAGCAATAGACCTTTGGAGGCAAGTCAGCTGGAGGACGATATATTGATTGTCGACGCAATTTGCGTTTTCCATCGGCATTAGGAGGCTCTGAACGTTACAATTAACTATCAGTTTTGCGTCCGATTCGATAATCTAGACTCACAGGTGAACGACCATCAGGTGCCCGAGGCAGCAATAGACCCTTGGAGACAAGTCGGCTGGAGGAAGAAGTATTGTAGCTCGACGCAATTTGAGTTTTCTATCTTCATTATTAGGCCCTGGACGTTACAATTGGCTATCAGTTTTGCGTCCGATTCGATAATCTAGACTCACAGGAAAACGAACGTAAGGTGCCCGAGGCAGCAATAGAACCTTGGAGACAAGTCGGCTGGAGGACGATGTATTGAATCTCGACGCAATTTGAGTGTTCCATCGTCATCAAAAAGCCGTGACCGTTACAATTAACTATCAGTTTTGTGTCGGATTCGATAATCTAGACTCACAGGAGAACGACCATAAGGTGCCAGAAGCAGCAATAGAGACTTAGATACAAGTCGGCTGAAGGACGATGTATTGAATGTCGACGCAATTTGAGTGTTCCGTCGTCATTAGGAGGCACTGAACTTTACAATTAACTATCAATTTGGCGTCCGATTCAATAATCTAGACTCACAGGAAAAGGACCATAAGGTGCCGGAGGCAACAATAGACCCTTGGATGCAAGTCAGCTGGTGGACGATGTATTGGATGTCGACGTAATTTGAGTGTTCCATCGTCATTAGGAGGCCCTGAATGCTACAATTAACTATCAGTTTTGCGTCCTATACGATAATCTAGACTCACAGGAGAACGTCCGTAAGGTGCCCGAGGCAGCAATAGACACTTGGAGACAAGTCAGCTGGAGGACGATGTATTGAATGTGGACGCAATTTGAGTGTTCCATCGTCATTAGGAGGCCCCGATCGTTACAATTAACTATCAGTTTTGAGTCCGATTCGATAATCTAGACTCACAGGACATCGACCATAAGGTGCCCGAGGCAGCAATAGACCCTTTGAGACAAGTGGGCTGGAGGACGATGTAATAAATCTCGACGCAATTTGAGTGTTTCATCTTCATCAAAAAGCCGTGACCGTTACAATTAACTATCAGTTTTGCGTCGGATTCGATAATCTAGACTCACAGGAGAACGACCATAAGGTGCCAGAGGTAGCAATAGAAACTTGTAGACAAGTCGGCTGGAGGACGATGTATTGAATCTCGACGCAATTTGAGTGTTTCATCGTCATTAGGAGGCCCTGACCGTTACAATTAACTATCAGTTTTGCGTCCGATTCGATAATCTAGACTCACAGGAGAACGACATAAGGTGCCCGAGGCAGCGATAGACCCTTGGAGACAAGTCAGCTGGAGGACGATGTATTGAATGTGGACGCATTTTGATTGTTCCATCGTCATTAGGAGAACCTGAAAGTTACAATTAACTATCAGTTTTGCGTCCGATTCGATAATCTAGACTCACAAGAGAACGACCATAAGTTGCCTGAGGCAGCAATAGACCCTTGGAGACTAGTCGACTGGAAGACGATGTATTGAATCTCGAAGCCATTTGAGTGTTCCATCGTCATCAAAAAGCCGTGACCGTTACAACTAACTATCAGTTTTGCGTCGGATTCGATAATCTAGACTCACAGGAGAACGACCATAAGGTGCCAGAGGCAGCAATAGTCCCTTGGAGACAAGTCAGCTGGAGGACGATGTATTGAATGTCGACGCAATTTGAGTGTTCCATCGTCATTAGGAGGCCCTGAACTTTGCAATTAACTATCAGTTTTGCGTCCGATTCGATAATCTAGACTCACAGGAGTACGACCATAAGGTGCCTGAGGCAGCAATAGACACTTGGAGCCAAGTCGACTGGAGGACGATGTATTGAATCGCGACGCAATTTATGTGTTCCATTGTCGTTAGCAGGGGCGGAAAATTAGAATTAAATGTAAGATATGCGTCGGAATCGAAAATCTAGGCTCACAGGAAAACGACCATATGGTGCCCGAGGCAGCAATATGCCCTCGGAGACAAGTCAGCTGGAGGACGATGTATTGAATGTCGACGCAATTTGAGGGTTCCATCGTCATTAGGAGGCCCTGAAAGTTACAATTAACAATCACTTTTTCGTCCGTTTCGATAATCTGGACTCATAGGGAACGACCATAAGCTACCCGAGGCAAGAATAGACACTTGGATACAAGTCGGCTGGAGGAAGATGTATTGAATGTCGACGCAATTTGAGTGTTCCATCGTCATTATGAGGCCCTGAACGATACAATTAACTATCAGTTTTGCGTCCGGTTCGATAATCTAGACTCACGAGATAACGACCATAAGGTGCCCCAGGCAGCAATAGACCCTTGGAGACAAGTCGGCTGGAGGACGATGTATTGAACCTCGACGCAATTTGAGTGTTCCATCGTCATTAGGAGGCCCTGAACGTTACAATTAACTATCAGTTTTGTGTTCGATTCGAATATCTAGACTCACAGGAGAACGACCATAAGATGCCCGAGGCAGCAATAGACCCATGGAGACAAGTCGGCTGGAGGACGGTGTATTGAATCTTGACGCAATTTGAGTGTTCCATCGTCATTAGGAGGCCCTGAACGTTACAATTAACTATCAGTTTTGCGTCCGTTTCGAAAATCTAGGCACACAGGAGAACGACCATACGGTGCCCGAGGCAGCGATAGACCCTGGAACACAAGTCGGCTGGATGACGATGAATTGAATCTCGACGCAATTTGAGTGTTCCATCGACATTAGGAGGTTCTGAACATTACAATTAACTATCAGTTTTGCGTCCGATTCGATTATCTAAACTCACAGGATAACGACCATAAGGTGCCCGAGGCAGCAATAGACCCTAAGGGACAAGTCGGCTAGAGGACGATGTATTGAAACTCGACGCAATTTGAGTGTTCGAACGTCATTAGGAGGCCCTGGACGTTACGATTAACTATCAGTTTAGCGTCGGATTCGATAATCTAGACTCACAGGAGAACGATAATAAGGTGCCCGGGCAGCAATAGAACCTTGGATATAAGTCGACTGGAGGACGATGTATTGAATCGCGACGCAATTTATGTGTTTCATATTCGTTAGCAGGGTCGGAAAATTATTATTAAATGTCAGTTATGCGTCGGAATTGAAAATCTAGGCTCACAGGAGAACGACCATACGGTGCCCGAGGCAGCAATAGACCCTGGGACACAAGTCGGCTGGAGGACGATGTATTGAATATCGACGCAATTTGAGTGTTCCATCGTCATTAGGAGGCCCTGAACGCTACATTTAACTATCAGTTTTGCGTCCGATTCGATAATCTAGACTCACAGGAGAACGACCATAAGGTGCCCGAGGCAGGAATAGACCCTTGGAGACAAGTCGGCTGGAGGATGATGTATTGTATTTCGACGCAATTTGAGTGTTCCATCGTCAATAGAAGGCCCTGAACGTTACAATTAACTATAAGTTTTGCGTCCAATTCGATAATCTAGACTCACAGGAGATCGACCATAAGGTTCCCGAGGCAGCAATAGACCCTTGGAGACAAGTCGGCTGGAGGACGATGTATTGAATCACGACGCAATTTGAGTGTGTCATCGTCATTAGGAGGCACTGACCGTTACAATTAACTATCAGTTTTGCGTCCGATTCGATAATCTAGACTCACAGGAGAACGACATAAGGTGCCGGAGGCAGAAATAAACCCTTGGAGACAAGTCAGCTGGAGGACGATTTATTGAATGTGGACGCAATTTGAGTGTTCCATCGTCATTAGGAGTCCCTGAACGTTACAATTAACTATCAGTTTTGCGTCCGATTCGATAATCTAGACTCACAAGATAACTACCACAAGGTGCCCGAGGCAGCAATAGACACTTGGAGACAAGTCGGCAGGAGGACGATGTATTGAATCTCGACGCAATTTGAGTGTACCTTCGTCATTAGGAGGCCCTGAACGTCACAATTAAATATCAGTTTTGCGTCCGATTCGATAATCTAAACTCACACGAGAACGTCCATAAGGTGCCCAAAGCAGCAATAGACCCTTGGAGACAAGTCGGCTGGAGGACGATGTATTGTTTTTCGACGCAATTTGAGTGTTCCATCGTCATTAGGAGGCCCTGAATGTTACAATTAACTATCAGTTTTGCGTCCGATTCGATAATCTTAACTCACACGAGAACGTCCATAAGGTGCCCGAGGCAGCAATAGACCGTTGGAGACAAGTCGGCTGGAGGACGATGTATTGAATCTCGACGCAATTTGAGTGTTCCATCGTCATTAGGTGGCCCTGAACGTTACATTTAACTATCAGTTTTGCGTCCGATTCGATAATCTAGACTCACAGGAGAACGACCATAAAGTGCCCGAGGCAGCAATAGACCCTTGGAGACAAGTCGGCTGGAGGACGATGTATTGTATTTCGACGCAATTTGAGTGTTCCATCGTCAATCGTAGGCCCTTAACGTCACAATTAACTATAAGTTTTGCGTCCAATTCGATAATCTACACTCACAGGAGATCGACCATAAGGTTCCCGAGGCAGCAATAGACTCTTGGAGACAAGTCTGATGGAGGACGATGTATTGAATCTCGACGCAGTTTGAGTGTGTCATCGTCATTAGGAGGCCCTGACCGTTACAATTAACAATCAGTTTTGCGTCCGATTCGATAATCTAGACCCACAGGAGAACGACATAAGGTGCCAGAGGCAGAAATAGACCCTTATAGACAAGTCAGCTGGAGGACGATGTATAGAATGTGGACGCAATTTGAGTGTTCCATCGTCATTAGGAGTCCCTGAACGTTACAATTAACTATCAGTTTTGCGTCCGATTCGATAATCTAGACTCACAAGATAACTACCACAAGGTGCCCGAGGCAGCAATAGACACTTGGAGACAAGTCGGCAGGAGGACGATGTATTGAATCTCGACGCAATTTGAGTGTACCTTCGTCATTAGGAGGCCCTGAACGTCACAATTAAATATCAGTTTTGCGTCTGATTCGATAATCTAAACTCACACGAGAGCGTCCATAAGGTGCCCAAAGCAGCAATAGACCCTTGGAGACAAGTCGGCTGGAGGACGATGTATTGTTTTTCGACGCAATTTGAGTGTTCCATCGTCATTAGGAGGCCCTGAATGTTACAATTAACTATCAGTTTTGCGTCCAATTCGATAATCTACACTCACAGGAGATCGACCATAAGGTTCCCGAGGCAGCAATATACCCTTGGAGACAAGTCAGCTGGAGGACGATGTATTGAATATCGACGCAATTTGAGTGTTCCATCGTCATTAGGAGGCCCTAAACGTTACAATTAGCTATCAGTTTTGCGTCGGATTCGATAATTTAGACTCACAGGAGAACGACCAATAGGTGCCCTAGGCAGCAATAGCCCCTTGGAGACGAGTCGGCTTTAGGACGATGTATTGTATCTCGACGTAATTTGAGTGTTCCATCGTCATTAGGTGGCCCTGAACGTTACAACTAACTATCAGTTTTGCGTCCGATTCGATAATCTAGACTCACAGGAGAACGACCATAAGGTACCCAAGGCAAGAATAGACCCTTGGCGACAAATCGCCTGGAGGACGATGTATTGAATGTCGACGCAATTTGAGTGTTCCATCGTCATTAGGAGGCCCTGAACGATACAATTAACTATCAGTTTTGCGTCCGATTCGATAATCTAGACTCACAAGAGAACGACCATATAGTGCCCGAGGCAGCAATAGACGATTGGAGACCAGTCGACTGGAAGACGATGTATTGAATCGCGAAACAATTTGTGTGTTCCTTCGTCGTTAGCAGGGTCAGAAAATTAGAATTAAAAGTCAGTTTTGCGTTGGATTCGAAAATCTAGTCTCACATGAGAACGACCATAAGGTGCCCGTGGCAGCAATAGACCCTTGGAGACAAGTCAGCTGGAGGACGATGCATTGAATGTCGACGTAATTTGAGTGCTCCATCGTCATTATGAGGCCCTGAACGTTACAATTAGCTATCAGTTTTGCGTCGGATTCGATAATCTAGACTCACAGAAGAACGACCAAAGGGTGCCCGAGGCAGCAATAGACCCATGGAGACAAGTCGGCTGGAGGTAATGTATTGAATCGGGACGCAATTTATGTGTTCCTTCGTCGTTAGCGGGGTCGGCAAATTAGAATTAAATGTCAGATTTGCGTAGGATTCGATAACCTATACTCACAGGAGAACGACCATAATGTGACCGAGGCAGCAATAGAAACTTGCAGACAAGTCGGCTGGAGGACGATGTATTGAATCTCGACGCAATTTGAGTGTTCCATCGTCATTAGGAGGCCCTAAACGTTACAATCAACAATCAGTTTTGCGTAGGAATCGATAATCTAGACTCACAGGAGAACGACTATAAGGTGCCCGAGGCAGCAATACACACTTGGAGACAAGTCGGCTGGAGGACGATGTATTGAATCTCGACGTAATTTGAGTGTTCCATCGTTATTAGGAGGCCCTGAACGTTACAATTAACTATCAGTTTGGCGTCCAATTCGATAATCTAGACTCACAGGAGAACGACCATCCGGTGCCCGACGCAGCAATAGACCCTTGGAGACAAGTCGGCTGGAGGACGACGTACTGAATCTCGACGCAATTTGAGTTTTTCATCTTCATTAGAGGCCTTGACCGTTACAATTAACTATCAGTTTTGTGTCCGATTCGATAATCTAGACTCACAAGAGAACGACCATATGGTGCCCGAGGCAGCAATAGACCCTTGGAGACCAGTCGACTGGAAGACGATGTATTGAATCGCGAAACAATTTATGTGTTCCATCGTCGTTAGCAGGGTCGGAAAATTAGAATTAAATGTCAGTTTTGCGTCGGATTGGAAAATCTTGTCTCACATGAGAACGACCATAAGGTGCCCGTGGCAGCAATAGACCCTTGGAGACAAGTCAGCTGGAGGAGGACGATGCATTGAATGTCGACGTAATTTTTAGTGTTCCATCGTCATTATGAGGCCCTGAACGTTACAATTAGCTATCAGTTTTGCATCCGATTCTATAATCTACACTCACAGGAGAACGACCATAAGGTACCCGAGGCAGCGATAGACCCTTGGAGACAAGTCGGCTGAAGGATGATGTATTGACTCTCGACGCAATTTGAGTGTTCCATCGTCATTAGGAGGCCCTGAACGTTTCAATTAACTATCAGTTTTGCGTCCGATTCGATAATCAAGACTCACAGGAGAACGAACATAAGGAGCCCGAGGCAGCATTAGACCCTCGGAGATAAGTCGGCTGGAGGACGATGTATTAAATCGCGACGCTATTTATGTGTTCCATCGTCGTTAGCAGGGTCGGCAAATTAGAATTAAATGTCAGATTTGCGTCGGATTCGAAATTCTAGACTCAGAGGAGAACGACCATAAAGTTCCCGAGGCAGCAATAGACACTTATAGACAAGTCGGCTGGAGGACGATGTATTGAATCTCGACGCAATTAGAGTGTCCATCGTTATTAGGAGGCCTTGAACGTTACAATTACCTATCAGTTTTGCGTCCGATTCGATAATCTTGACTCACAGAAGAACGACCATAAGGTGCCCGAGGCAGCAATAGACCCTTGGAGACAAGTCGGCTGGAGGACGATGTATTGTATCTCGTCGCAATTTTAGTGTTCCATCGTCATTAGGACTCCCTGAACGTTACAATTAACTATCAGTTTTGCGTCCGATTCGATAATCTAAACTCACAGGAGAACGACCATAAGGTGCGCGAGGCAGCAATAGATCCTTGGAGACAATTTGACTGGAAGACGATGTATTGAATCGCGACACAATTTATGTGTTCCATCGACGTTAGCAGGGTCGGAAAATTAGAATTAAATGTCAGTTTTTTGTAGGATTCGATACTCTAGACTCACAGGAGAACGCCCATAAGGTGCCCAAGGCAGCAATAGACACTTGGAGACAAGTCGGCTGGAGGACGATGTATTGAATCTCGACTCAATTTGAGTTTTTCATCGTCATTAGAGGCCCTGACCGTGACATTTAACTATCAGGTTTGCGTCCGATTCGATAATCTAGACTCACAAGAGAACGACCATAAGGTGCGCGAGGCAGCAATAGATCCTTGGAGACAAGTTGACTGGAAGACGATGTATTGAATCGCGACACAATTTATGTGTTCCATCGTCGTTAGCAGGGTCGGAAAATTAGAATTAAATGTCAGTTTTGCGTCGGATTCGATAATCTAGTCTCACAGGAGAACCACCATAAGGTGCCCGTGGCAGCAATAAACACTTGAAGACAAGTCAGCTGGAGGACGATGTATTGAAATTCGACGCATTTTGAGTGTCCCAACGTCTGTATGAGGCCCTGAACGTTACAATTAGCTATCAGTTTTGCGTCGGATTCGATAATCTAGACTCACAGGAGAACGACCAAAAGGTGCCCGAGGCAGCAATAGACCCTTGGAGACAAGTAGGCTGGTGGACGAAGTATTGTATTTCGACGCAATTTGAGTTAACTATCGTCATTAGGAGGCCCTGAACGTTACAATTAACTATCAGTTTTGCGTCCGATTCGATAATCTAGACTCACAGGAGAACGATAATAAGGTGCCCGGGCAGCAATAGAACCTTGGAGACAAGTCGGCTTCAGGACGATGTATAGGATGTCGACGCAATTAGAGTGTTCCATCGTCATCAGGAGGCCCTGAACGTTACAATTAAGTATCAGTTTTGCGTCCGATTCGATTATCTAGACTCACTAGCGACCGACTATAAGGTGACCGAAGCAGCAATAGACCTTTGGAGACATGTCGACTGAAAGACGACGTATTGAACCTCGACGCAATTTATGTGTTCCATCGTCGTTAGCAGGGTCGGAAAATTAGAAATAAATGTCAGTTTTGCGTAGGATTCGATACTCTAGACTCACAGGAGAACGACCATAAGGTGCCCGACGCAGCAATAGACCCTTAGAGACAAGTCGGCTGGAGGACGATGTATTGAATCACGAGGTAATTTGAGTATTCCATCGTTATTAGGAGTCCCTGAACGTTTAATTAACTATCAGTTTTGCGTCAAATTCGATAATCTAGACTCACAGAAGAACGACCATCAGGTGCCCGACGCAGCAATAGACCCTTGGAGACAAGTCGGCTGGAGGACGATGTATTGAATATCGACGCATGTTGAGTTTTTCATCGTCATTAGAGGCCCTGACCGTTACAATTAACTATCAGTTTTGCGTCCGATTCGATAATCTAGACTCACAAGAGAACGACCATAAGGTGCCCGAGGCAGCAAAAGACCCTTGGAGACAAGTCGACTGGAAGACTATGTAATGAATCGCGATACAATTTTTGTGTTCCATCGTCGTTAGCAGGGTCGGAAAAATAGAAATAAATGTCAGTTTTGCGTCGGATTCGAAAATCTAGTCTCACAGGAGAACGACCATAAGGTGCCCGAGGCAGCAATACACCCTTGGAGACATGTCAGCTGGAGGACGATGTATTGAATGTCGACGCAGTTTGAGTGTTCCATCGTGATTATGAGGCCCTGAACGTTACAATTAGCTATCAGTTTTGCGTCGGATAGGATAATCTAGACTCACAGGAGAACGACCAAAAGGTGCCCGAGGCAGCAATGGACCCTTGGAAACAAGTCGGCTGGAGGACGATGTATTGTATCTCGACGCAATTTGAGTTAACTATCGTCATTAGGAGGCCCTGAACGTTACAATTAACTATCAGTTTTGCGTCCGATTCGCTAATGTAGACTCACAGGAGAACGGTCATTAGGTGCCCGAGGCAGCAATAGACCCTTGGAGACAAGTCGGCTGGAGGACGATGTATTGAATCTCGACGCAATTCGAGTGTTCCATCGTCATTAGGAGGCCGTGACCGTTACAATTAACTATCATTTTTGCGTCGGATTCGATAATCTAGACTCACAGGAAAACGACCATAAGGTGCTCGCGGCAGCAATAGACACTTGGAGACAAGTCGGCTGGAGTACGATGTATTGAATGTCGACGCAATTTGAGTGTTCCATCGTCATTAGGAGGCCCTGAACCTTACAATTAACTATCAGTTTTGCGTCCGATTCGATAATCTAGTCTCACAGGAAAACGACAATAAGCTGCCGGAGGCAGCAATAGACCCTTGGAGGCAAGTCAGCAGGAGGACGATGTATTGGATGTCGACGCAATTAGAGTGTTCCATCGTCACTAGGAGGCCCTGAACGTTACAATTAACTCTCAGTATTGCGTCCGATTCGCTAATGTAGACTCACAGGAGAACGGTCATTAGGTGCCCGAGGCAGCAATAGACCCTTGCAGACAAGTCGGCTGGAGGACGATGTATTGAATCTCGACGCAATTCGAGTGTTCCATCGTCATTAGGAGGCCGTGACCGTTACAATTAACTATCAGTTTTGCGCCCGATTCGATAATCTAGACTCACAGGAGAACGACCATAAGGTGCCCGAGGCAGCAATAGACTCTTGGAGACAAGTCAGCTGGAGGAGGATGTATAGAATGTCGACGCAATTTGAGTGTTCCATCGTCATTAGGAAGCCCTGAACGTTACAATTAACTGTCAGTTTTGCGTCCGATTCGATAATCTAGACTCACAGGAGAACGACCATAAGGTGCCGGAGGCAGCAATAGACCCTTGGAGACAAGTAGGCTGGTGGACGATGTATTGTATCTCGACGCAATTTGAGTTAACTATCGTCATTAGGAGGCCCTGAACGTTACAATTAACTATCAGTTTTGCGTCCGATTCGATAATCTAGACTCACAGGAGAACGATAATAAGGTGCCCGGGCAGCAATAGAACCTTGGAGACAAGTCGGCTTCAGGACGATGTATTGGATGTCGACGCAATTAGAGTGTTCCATCGTCATCAGGAGGCCCTGAACGTTACAATTAAGTATCAGTTTTGCGTCCGATTCGATTATCTAGACTCACTAGAGAACGACTATAAGGTGACCGAAGCAGCAATAGACCTTTGGAGACATGTCGGCTGGAGGACGATGTATTGAATCACGACGTAATTTGAGTATTCCATCGTTATTAGGAGGCCCTGAACGTTTAATTAACTATCAGTTTTGCGTCTAATTCGATAATGTAGACTCACAGAAGAACGACCATCAGGTGCCCGACGCAGCAATAGACCCTTGGAGACAAGTCGGCTGGAGGACGATGTATTGAATATCGACGCATGTTGAGTTTTTCATCGTCATTAGAGGCCCTGACCGTTACAATTAACTATCAGTTTTGCGTCCGATTCGATAATCTAGACTCACAAGAGAACGACCATAAGGTGCCCGAGGCAGCAATAGACCCTTGGAGACAAGTCGACTGGAAGACTATGTATTGAATCGCGATACAATTTTTGTGTTCCATCGTCGTTAGCAGGGTCGAAAAATAGAAATAAATGTCAGTTTTGCGTCGGATTCGAAAATCTAGTCTCACAGGAGAACGACCATAAGGTGCCCGAGGCAGCAATACACCCTTGGAGACATGTCAGCTGGAGGACGATGTATTGAATGTCGACGCAGTTTGAGTGTTCCATCGTGATTATGAGGCCCTGAACGTTACAATTAGCTATCAGTTTTGCGTCGGATACGATAATCTAGACTCACAGGAGAACGACCAAAAGGTGCCCGAGGCAGCAATGGACCCTTGGAAACAAGTCGGCTAGAGGACGATGTATTGTATCTCGACGCAATTTGAGTTAACTATCGTCATTAGGAGGCCCTGAACGTTACAATTAACTATCAGTTATGCGTCCGATTCGCTAATGTAGACTCACAGGAGAACGGTCATTAGGTGCCCGAGGCAGCAATAGACCCTTGGAGACAAGTCGGCTGGAGGACGATGTATTGAATCTCGACGCAATTCGAGTGTTCCATCGTCATTAGGAGGCCGTGACCGTTACAATTAACTATCAGTTTTGCGTCGGATTCGATAATCTAGACTCACAGGAAAACGACAATAAGCTGCCGGAGGCAGCAATAGACCCTTGGAGGCAAGTCAGCAGGAGGACGATGTATTGCATGTCGACGCAATTATAGTGTTCCATCGTCACTAGGAGGCCCTGAACGTTACAATTAACTCTCAGTATTGCGTCCGATTCGCTAATGTAGACTCACAGGAGAACGGTCATTAGGTGCCCGAGGCAGCAATAGACGCTTGGAGACAAGTCGGCTGGAGGACGATGTATTGAACCTCGACGCAATTCGAGTGTTCCATCGTCATTAGGAGGCCGTGACCGTTACAATTAACTATCAGTTTTGCGCCCGATTCGATAATCTAGACTCACAGGAGAACGACCATAAGGTGCCCGAGGCAGCAATAGACCCTTGGAGACAAGTCAGCTGGAGGAGGATGTATAGAATGTCGACGCAATTTGAGAGTTCCATCGTCATTAGGAAGCCCTGAACGTTACAATTAACTCTCAGTTTTGCGTCCGATTCGATAATCTAGACTCACAGGAGAACGACCATAAGGTGCCCGACGCAGCAATAGACCCATTGAGACAAGTCGGCTGGGGGACGATGTATTGAATCTAGACGCAATTTGATTGTTCCCTCGTCATTAGGAGGCCCCGAACGTTACAATTAACTATCAGTTATGCGTCCGATTTGATAATATAGACTCACAGGAGAACGACCATAAGGACCCCGAGGCAGCATTAGACCCTTGGAGACAAGTCGGCTGGAGGACGATGTATTGAATCGCGACGCAATTTATGTGTTCCATCGTCGTTAGCAGGGTCGGAAAATTAGAATTAAATGTCAGTTTTGCGTAGGATTCGATAATCTAGACTCACAGGAGAACGACCATAAGGTGCCCGAGACAGCAATAGACACTTGGAGACAAGACGGCTGGAGTACGATGTATTGAATCTGGACGAATTTTGAGCGTTTCATCATTATTAGGAGGCCCTGAACGTTGCAATTAACTATCACTTTTGCATCCAATTAGATAATCTAGACTCACAGGAGAACGACCATTAGGTGCCCGACGCAGCAGTAAAACCTTGGAGAAGTCGGCTGGAGGACGATGTATTGAATCTCGACGCAATTTGAGTTTTTCATCGTCATTACAGGCCCAGAACGTTACAATTAACTATCAGTTTTGCGTCCGATTCGATAATCTAGACTCACAGGAGAACGACCAAAAGGTGCCCGAGGCAGCAATGGACGTTTGGAAACAAGTCGGCAGGAGGACGATGTATTGTATCTCGACGCAATTTGAGTTAACTATCGTCATTAGGAGGCCCTGAACGTTACAATTAACTATCAGTTTTGCGTCCGATTCGCTAATGTAGCCTCACAGGAGAACGGACATTAGGTGCCCGAGGCAGCAATAGACCCTTGGAGACAAGTCGGCTGGAGTACGATGTATTGAATGTCGACGCAATTTGAGTGTTCCATCGTCATTAGGAGGCCCTGAACCTTACAATTAACTATCAGTTTTGCGTCCGATTCGATAATCTAGACTCACAGGAGAACGACCATAAGGTGCCCGAGGCAGCAATAGACCCTTGGAGACAAGTCAGCTGGAGGAGGATGTATAAAATGCCGACGCAATTTGAGTGTTCCATCGTCATTAGGAAGCCCTGAACGTTACAATTAACTCTCAGTTTTGCGTCCGATTCGATAATCTAGACTCACAGGAGAACGACCATAAGGTGCCCGACGCAGCAATAGACCCATTGAGACAAGTTGGCTGGGGGACGATGTATTGAATGTCGACGCAATTTGATTGTTCCCTCGTCATTAGGAGGCCCTGAACGTTACAATTAACTATCAGTTTCTCGTTCGATTCGAAAATCTATACTCACTCAAGAACGACCATAAGGTGCCCGAGGCAGCAATTGACCCTTGGAGATAAGTCGGCTGAAGGACGATGAAATGAATCTCGACGCAATTCGAGTGTTCCATCGTCATTTGGAGGCCCTGAACGTTACAATTAACTATCAGTTTTGCGTCCGATTTGATAATATAGACTCACAGGGAACGACCATAAGGACCCCGAGGCAGCATTAGACCCTTGGAGACAAGTCGGCTGGAGGACGATGTATTGAATCGCGACGCAATTTATGTGTTCCATCGTCGTTATCATGGTCGGCAAATTAGAATTAAATGTCAGATTTGCGTCGGATTCGAAATTCTAGACTCACAGGAGAGCGACCATAACGTGCCCGAGGCAGCAATAGACCCTTGGAGACAAGTCAGCTGGAGGACGATGTATTGAATGTCGACGCAATTTGAGCGTTCCATCATCTTTAGGAGGCCCTGAAAGTTATAATTAACTATCAGTTTTGCGTCTGATTCGATAATCTAGACTAACTAGAGAACGACCATAAGGTGACCGAGGCAGCAGAAGGCTTTTGGAGACATGTCGCCTGGAAGACGATGTATTGAATCTCGACGCAATTTATGTGTTCCATCGTCGTTAGCACGGTCGGAAAATTAGAATTAAATGTCAGTTTTGCGTAGGATTCGATAATCTAGACTCACAGGAGAACGACCATAAGGTGCCCGAGACAGCAATAGACACTTGGAGACAAGACGGCTGGAGTACGATGTATTGAATCTCGACGAATTTTGAGCGTTTCATCATTATTAGGAGGCCCTGACCGTTACAATTAACTATCAGTTTTGCGTCCGATTCGATAATCTAGAATCACAGGAGATCGACCATAAGGAGCCCGAGGCAGCAATATACCCTTGGAGACAAGTCGTCTGGAGGACGATGTATTGTATCTCGACGCAATTTGAGTTAACTATCGTCGTTAGGAGGCCCAGAACGTTACAATTAACTATCACTTTTGCGTCCGATTCGATCATCTAGACTCACACGAGAACTATTATAAGGTGCCCGAGGCAGCAATAGACCCATGGAGACAAGGCGGCTGGAGGACGATGTATGAATCTCGACGCAATTTGAGTGTCCACCGTCATTAGGAAGCCCTGAACCTTACAATTAACTATCGGTTTTGCGTCCGATTCGATAATCTAGACTCACAGGAAAACGACCATAAGCTGCCGGAGGCAGCAATAGACCCTTGGAGGCAAGTCAGCTGGAGGTCGATGTATTGGATGTCGATGCAATTAGAGTGTTCCATCGTCATTAGGAGGCCCTGAACGTTATAATTAACTATCAGTTTTGCGTCCGATTCGATAATCTAGACTCACAGGAGAACGACCATAAGGAGCCCGAGGCAGCAATAGACCCCTGGAGGCAAGTCGTCTGGAGGACGATGTATTGAATGTCGTCGCAATTTGAGTGTACCATCGTCATTAGGAGGCCCTGAACGTTACAATTAACTATCAGTTTTGCGTCCGATTCGATAATCTAGACTCACAGGAGAACGACCATAAGGTGCCCGAGGCAGCAATAGACCCTTGGAGACAAGTCGCCTGAAGGACGATGTATTGAATCGCGACGCAATTTATGTGTTCCATCGTCGTTAGTGGGGTCGGCAAATTAGAATTAAATGTCAGATTTGCGTCGAATTCGAAATTCTAGACTCACAGGAAAACAACCATAAAGTGCCCGAGGCAGCAATAGACACTTATAGACAAGTCGACAGGAGGAAGATGTATTGAATCTCGAAGTAATTTGAGTGTTCCATCGTCATTAGGAGGCCCTGAACGTTACATTTAACTATCATTTTTGCGTCCGATTCGATAATCTAGACTCACAGGAGAACGACAATAAGCAGCCCGAGGCAGCAATAGACCCTTGGAGACAAGTCAGCTGGAGGACGATGTATTGAATGTCGACGCAATTTGAGTGTTCCATCGTCATTAGGAGGTCCTGAACGTTACAATTAGCTATCAGTTTTGCGTCCGAGTCGATAATCTAGACTCACAGGAGAACGACCATAAGGTGCCCGAGGCAGCATTAGACCGTTGGAGACAAGTCGGCTTGAGGACGATGTATTGTATTTCGACGCAATTTGAGTGTTCCATCGTCAATAGAAGGCCCTGAACGTTACAATTAACTATCAGTTTTGCGTCCGATTCGATAATCTAGACTCACAGGAGAACGACCATAAGGTGCCCGAGGCAGCAATACACACTTAGAGATAAGATGGCTGGAGGACGACGTATTGAATCTCGACGTAATTTGACTGTTCCATCGTTATTATTAGGCCCTGAACGTTACAATTAACTATCAGTTTTGCGTTAAATTCGATAACCTAGACTCACAGGAGAACGACCATCAGGTGCCCGACGCAGCAATACACCCTTGGAGACAAGTCGGCTGGAGGACGATGTATTAAATCTCGACGCAATTTGAGTTTTTCATCGTCATTAGAGGCCCTGACCGTTACAATTAACTATCAGTTTTGCGTCCGATTCGATAATCTAGACTGACTAGAGAACGATCTTAAGGTGCCCGAGGCAGCAATAGACTCTTGGAGACAAGTCGACTGGAAGACGATGTAGTGAATAGCGACACAATTTTGTGTTCCATCGTCGATAGCAGGGTCGGAAAATTTGAATTAAATGTCAGTTTTGCGTCGGATTTAGAAATCTAGTCTGACAGGAGAATGACCATAAGGTGCTCGAAGCAGCAATAGACACTTGGAGACAAGTCGGCTGGAGGACGATGAATTGAATCTCGACGCAATTTGAGTGTTCCTTCGTCATTAGGAGGCCCAGAACGTTGCAATAAACTATCAGTTTTGCGTCCGATTCGATAATCTAGATGCACAGGGGAACGACCATAAGATGCCCGAAGCAGCAATAGACCCTGGGAGACAAGTCGGCTGGCGGACGATGTATTGAATCTCGACGCAATTTTGGTGTTCCGATGGAGACAATTCCGCTGGAGGACGATGTATTGAATCGGGACGCAATTTGAGTTTTCCATCGTCATTAGAAGGCCCTGAACGTTACAGTTAACTATCAGTTTTGCGTACGATTCGATAATTTAGACTCTCAGGAGAACGACCATGAGGTGCTCGAGGGAGCAATAGACACTTGGAGACAAGTCAGCTGGAGGACGATATATTGAATGTCGACGCAATTTGAGTGTTCCATCGACATTATGAGGCCCTGAACGTTACAATTAACTCTCAGTTTTGCGTCCGATTCGATAATGTAGACCCGCAGGAGTACGACCATAAGCAGCCCGAGGCAGCAATAGACCCTTGGAGACAAGTCGTCTGGAGGACGATGTATTGAAGGTCGACGCAATTTGAGTGTTCCATCGTCATTACGAGGCCCTGAACGTTACAATTAACTATCAGTTTTGCGTCCGATTCGATAACCTTGACTCACAGGAGAACGACCATAAGGTGCCCGAGGCAGCAATAGACGCTCGGAGACAAGTCGGCTGGAGGACGATGTATTGTATCTCGACGCAATTTGAGTCCACTATCGTCATTAAGAGGCCCTGAACGTTACAATTAACTATCAGTTTTGCGTCCGATTCGATAATCCAGACTCACAGGAGAACGATCATAAGGTGTCCGAGGCAGCAATAGACCCATGGGGACAAGTCGTCTGGAGGACGATGTATTGAATGTCGACGCAATTTGAGTGTTCCATCGTCATTAGGAAGCCCTGAACGTTACAATTAACTCTCAGTTTCGCTACCGATTCGATAATCTTGACTCACAGGAGCACGACCATAAGGTGCCCGAGGCAGCAATAGACTCTTGGAGATAAGTCGACTGGAGGCCGATGTATTGAATCGCGACGCAATTTGAGTGTTCCATCGTCATTAGTTTGCCCTGAATGTTACAATTAACTGTCAGTTTTGCGTCCGATTCGATAATCTAGACTCACAGAAGAACGACCATTATGTGCCCGACGCAGCAATAGACCCATGGAGACAAGTCGGCTGGAGGACGATGTATTGAATCGGGACGCAATTTGAGTGTTCCATCGTCATTAGGAGGCCCGAGGCAGCAATAGAATCTTGGAGCCAAGTCGGCTGGAGGACGATGTATTGAATCTCCACGCAATTTGAGTGTTCCATCGTCATTAGGAGGCCGTGACCGTTACAATTGACTATCAGTTTAGCGTCCGATTCGATAATCTAGACTCACAGGAAAACGACCATAAGCTGCCGGAGGCAGCAATAGACCCTTGGAGGCAAGTCAGCTGGAGGACGATGTATTGGATGTCGACGCAATTAGAGTGTTCCATCGTCATTAAGAGGCACTGAACCTTACAATTAAATATCAGTTTTGCGTCCGATTCGATAATCTAGACTCACAGGAGAACGACCATAAGGTGCCCGAGGCAGCAATAGACCCTTGCAGACAAGTCAGCTGGAGGAGGATGTATAGAATGTGGACGCAATTTGAGTGTTCCATCGTCATTAGGATGCCCTGAACGTTGCAATTATCTCTCAGTTTTGCCTCCGATTGGATAATCTAGACTCACAGGAGAACGACCATAAGGAGCCCGAGGCAGCAATAGACCCTTGGAGACAAGTCGTCTGGAGGACGATGTATTGAATCTCGACGCCATTTGAGTGTACCATCATCATTAGGAGGCCGTGACCGTTACAATTAACTATCAGTTTTGCGTCGGATTCGATAATCTAGACTCACAGGAGAACGACCATAAAGTTCTCGAGGCAGCAATAGACACTTGGAGACAAGTCGGCTGGAGTACGAAGTATTGAATGTCGACGCAGTTTGAGTGTTCCATCGTCATTAGGAGGCCCTGAACCTTACAATTAACTATCAGTTTTGCGTCCGATTCGTTAATATAGACTCACAGGAAAACGACCATAAGCTGCCGGAGGCAGCAATAGACCCTCTGAGGCAAGTCAGCTGGAAAACGATGTATTGGATGCCGACGCAATTAGAGTGTTCCGATGGAGACAAGTCGGCTGGAGGACGATGTATTGAGTCGGGACGCAATTTTAGTGTTCCATCATCATTAGGAGTCCGTGACCGTTACAATTAACTATCAGTTTTGCGTCGGATTCGATAATCTAGACTCACAGGAGAACGACCATAAAATTCTCGAGGCAGCAATAGTCACTTGGAGACAAGTCGGCTGGAGTACGATGTATTGAATGTCGACGCAGTTTGAGTGTTCCATCGTCATTAGGAGGCCCTGAACGTTACAATTAACTATCAGTTTTGCGTCCGATTCGTTAATCTAGACTCACAGGAAAACGACCATAAGCTGCCGGAGGCAGCAATAGACCCTTGGAGGCAAGTCAGCTGGAAAACGATGTATTGAATGTCGACGCAATTTGAGTGTTCCATCGTCATTAGGACGCCCTGAACGTTACAATTAACTATCAGTTTTGCGTCCTATTCGATAATCTTGACTCACAGGAGCACGACCATAAGATGCCCGAGGCAGCAATAGACTCTTGGAGACAAGTCGACTGGAGGCCGATGTATTGAATCGCGACGCAATTTGAGTGTTCCATCGTCATTAGTTGGCCCTGAATGTTACGATTAACTGTCAGTTTTGCGTCCGATTCGATAATCTAGACTCACAGGAGAACGACCATAAGGTGCCTGAGGCAGCAATAGACCCTTGGAGACAAGTCCCCTGGAGAACGATGTCTTAAATCTCGACACAATTTGAGTGTTCCATCGTCATTAGGAGGCCCTGAACGTTACAATTAACTATCAGGTTTGCGTCCGATTCGATAATCTAGACTCACAGGAGAACGACCATTAGGTGCCCGAGGCAGCAATAGACCCTTGGAGACAAGTCAGCTGGAGGAGGATGTATAGAATGTCGACGCAATTTGAGTGTTCCATCGTCATTAGGAAGCCCTGAACGCTACAATTAACTCTCAGTTTTGCGTCCGATTCCATAATCTAGCCTCACAGGAGAACGACTATAAGGAGCCCCAGGCACCAATAGACCCTTGGAGACAAGTCGCCTGGAGGACGATGTATTGAATGTCGACGCAATTTGAGTGTTCCATCGTCATTAGGAGGCCCTGAACGTTACAATTAACTATTAGTTTTGCGTCCTATTCGATAATCGTGACTCACAGGAGAACGACCATAAGGTGCCCGAAGCAGCAATAGACCCTGGGAGACAAGTCGGCTGGAGGACGATGTATTGAATCTCGACGCAATTTGAGTGTTCCGATTGAGACAAGTTGGCTGGAGGACGATGTATTGAATCGGGACGCAATTTGAGTGTTACATCGTCATTAGGATGCCCTGAACATTACAGTTAACTATCAGTTTTGCGTCCGATTCGATAATCTAGACTCTCAGAAGAACGACGATACGGTGCCCGACGCAGCAATAGACCCATGGAGACAAGTCCGCTGGAGGACGATGTATTGAATCGGGACGCAATTTGAGTGTTCCATCGACATTAGGAGGCCCGAGGCAGCAATAGACCCTTGGAGACAAGTCGGCTGGAGGACGATGTATTGCATCTCGACATAATTTGAATGTTCCATCGTCATTTGGAGGCCGTGAACGTTCCAATTAACTATCAGTTTTGCGTCGGATTCGATAATCTAGACTCACAGGAGAACGACCATAAGGTTCTCGAGGCAGCAATAGACCCTTGGAGACAAGTCGGCTGGAGTACGATGTGTTGAATGTCGACGCAATTAGAGTGTTCCATTGTCATTTGGAGGCCCTGTACCTTATAATTAAGTATGAGTTTTGCGTCCGATTCGATAATCTAGACTCACATGAAAACGACCATAAGCTGCCGGAGGCAGCAATAGACCCTTAGAGGCAAGTCAGCTGGAGGACGATCTATTGGATGTCGACGCAATTAGAGTGTTCCATCGTCCTTAGGAGGCCCTGAACCTTACAATTAACTATCAGTTTTGCGTCCGATTCGATAATCTAGACTCACAGCAGAACGACCATAAGGTGCCCGAGGCAGCAATAGACCCTTGGAGGCAAGTCAGCTGGAGGAGGATGTATAGAATGTCGACGCAATTTGAGTGTTCCATCGTCATTAGGAAGCCCTGAACGTTACAATTAACTCTCAGTTTTGCCTCCGATTTTGATAATCTAGACTCACAGGAGAACGACCATAAGGAGCCCGAGGCAACAATAGACCTTTGGAGACAAGTCGTCTGGAGGACGATGTATTGAATGTCGGCGCAATTTGAGAGTTCCATCGTCATTAGGAGGCCCTGAACGTTACAATTAACTATCAGTTTTGCGTCCGATTCGATAATCTAGACTCACAGGACAACGACCATAAGGTGCCCGAAGCAGCAATAGACCCTGGGAGACAAGTCGGCTGGAGGACGATGTATTGAATCTCGACGCAATTTGAGTGTTCCGATGGAGACAAGTCGGCTGGAGGACGATGTATTGAATCGGGACGCAATTTGAGTGCTCCATCGTCATTAGGAGAACCGAGGAAGCAATAGACCCATGGAGACAAGTCGGCTGAATGACGATGAATTGAGTCGGAACGCAATTTGAGTGTTCCATGGTCATTAGGATGGCCCTGAGCGTTACAATTAACTATCAGTTTGTGTCCGATCCGATAATCGAGACTCACAGGAGAACGACCATAAGGTGCCCGAGGCAGCAATAGACCCATGGAGACAAGTCGGCAGGAGAACGATGTATTGAATCGGGACGCAATTTGAGTGTCCCATCGTCATTAGGACGCCCTGAACGTTACAATTAGCTATCAGTTTTGCGTCGGATTCGATAATGTAGACTCACAGGAGAACGACCAAAAGGTGCCCGAGGCAGCAATAGACCCTTGGAGACAAGTCGACTGGAGGACGATGTATTGTAACTCGACACAATTTGAGTTAACTGTCGTCATTAGGAGGCCCTGAACGTTACAAAAATCTATCAGTTTTGCGTCCGGTTCGATAATATAGATTCACAGGAGCACTATCATAAGGTGCCCGAGGCAGCAATAGACCCTTGGAGACAAGTCAGCTGGAGGAGGATGTATAGAATGTCGACGCAATTTGAGTGTTCCATCGTCATTAGGAGGCCCAGAACGTTACAATTAACTATCAGTTTTGCGTCTGATTCGATAATCTAGACTCACTAGAGAACGACCATAAGGTGACCGAGGCAGCAATAGACTTTTGGAGACATGTCGACTGGAAGACGATGTATTGAATCTCGACGCAACTTATGTGTTCCATCGTCGTTAGCAGGGTCGGAAAATTAGAATTAAATGTCAGTTTTGCGTAGGATTCGATAATCTAGACTCACAGGAGAACGACCATAAGGTGCCCGAGGCAGCAATAGACACTTGGAGACAAGACGGCTGGAGTACGATATATTGAATCTCGACGTAATTTGAGTGTTCCATCGTTATTAGGAGGCCCTGAACGTTACAATTAACTATCAGCTTTGCGTTCAATTCGATAATCTGGACTCACAGGAGAACGACCATTAGGTGCCCGACGCAGCAATAGAACCTTGGAAAAGTCGGCTGGAGGACGTTGTATTGAATCTCGACGCAATTTGAGTTTTTCATCGTCGTTAGAGGCCCTGACCGTTACAATTAACTATCAGTTTTGCGTCCGATACGATAATATAGACTCACAGGAGGACGACCATAAGGAACGCGTGGCAGCAATAGACCCTTGGAGACAAGTCGTCTGGAGGACTATGTATTGTATCTCGACGCAATTTGAGTTAACTATCGTCGTTAGGAGGCCCTGAACGTTACAATTAACTATCACTTTTGCGTCCGATTCGATAATCTAGACTCACAGGAGAACGATCATAAGGTGCCCGAGGCAGCAATAGACCCATGGAGACATGTCGGCTGGAGGACTATGTACGAATCTCAACGCAATTTGAGTGTTCCACCGTCATTAGGAAGCCCTGAACCCTACAATTAACTATCAGTTTTGCGTCCGATTCGATAATCTAGACTCACAGGAGAACGACCATAAGCTGCCGGAGGCAGCAATAGACCCTTGCAGGCAAGTCAGCTGGAGGACGATGTATTGGATGTCGACGCAATTAGAGTGTTCCATCGTCATTAGGAAGCCCTGAACGTTACAATTAACTCTCAGTTTTGCGTCCGATTCGATAATCTAGACTCACAGGAGAACGAACATAAGGAGCCCTAGGCAGCAACAGACCGTTGGAGACAAGTCGGCTGGAGGACGATGTATTGAATCGTGACGCAATTTATGTGTTCCATCGTCGTTAGCGGGGTCGGCAAATTAGAATTAAATGTCAGATTTGCGTCGGATTCGAAATTCTAGACTCACAGAAGAATGACCATAAAGTGCCCGATGCAGCAATAGACACTTGGAGAAAAGTCGGCTGGAGGACGATGTATTGAATCTCGACGTAATTTGAGTGTTCCATCGTCATTAGGAGGCCCTGAACGTGACAATTAACTATCAGTTTTGCGTCCAATTCGATAATCTAGACTCACAGGAACACTCCCATAAGGTGCCCGAGGCAGCAATAGACCCTTGGAGACAAGTCAGCTGGAGGACGATGTATTGAATGTCGACGCAATTTGAGTGTTCCATCGTCATTAGGAGGTCCTGAACGTTACAATTAACTATCAGGTTTGCGTCCGATTCGATAATCTAGACTCACAGGAGAACGACCATTAGGTGCCCGAGGCAGCAATAGACCCTTGGAGACAAGTCAGCTGGAGGAGGATGTATAGAATGTCGACGCAATTTGAGTGTTCCATCGTCATTAGGAAGCCCTGAACGCTACAATTAACTCTCAGTTTTGCGTTCGATTCCATAATCTAGCCTCACAGGAGAACGACAATAAGGAGCCCCAGGCACCAATAGACCCTTGGAGACAAGTCGCCTGGAGGACGATGTATTGAATGTCGACGCAATTTGAGTGTTCCATCGTCATTAGGAGGCCCTGAACGTTACAATTAACTATTAGTTTTGCGTCCTATTCGATAATCGTGACTCACAGGAGAACGACCATAAGGTGCCCGAAGCAGCAATAGACCCTGTGAGACAAGTCGGCTGGAGGACGATGTATTGAATCTCGACGCAAATTGAGTGTTCCGATTGAGACAAGTCGGCTGGAGTACGATGTGTTGAATGTCGACGCAATTAGAGTGTTCCATTGTCATTTGGAGGCCCTGTACCTTATAATTAACTATCAGTTTTGAGTCCGATTAGATAATCTAGACTCACAGGAAAACGACCATAAGCTGCCGGAGGCAGCAATAGACCCTTAGAGGCAAGTCAGCTGGAGGACGATCTATTGGATGTCGACGCAATTAGAGTGTTCCATCGTCCTTAGGAGGCCCTGAACCTTACAATTAACTATCAGTTTTGCGTCCGATTCGATAATCTAGACTCACAACAGAACGACCATAAGGTGCCCGAGGCAGCAATAGACCCTTGGAGGCAAGTCAGCTGGAGGAGGATGTATAGAATGTCGACGCAATTTGAGTGTTCCATCGTCATTAGGAAGCCCTGAACGTTACAATTAACTCTCAGTTTTGCCTCCGATTCGATAATCTTGACTCACAGGAGAACGACCATAAGGAGCCCGAGGCAGCAATAGACCCTTGGAGACAAGTCGTCTGGAGGACGATGAATTGAATGTCGACGCAATTTGAGAGTTCCATCGTCATTAGGAGGCCCTGAACGTTACAATTAACTATCCGTTTTGCGTCCGATTCGATAATCTAGACTCACAGGAGAACGACCATAAGGTGCCCGAAGCAGCAATAGACCCTGGGAGACAAGTCGGCTGGAGGACGATGTATTGAATCTCGACGCAATTTGAGTGTTCCGATGGAGACAAGTCGGCTGGAGGACGATGTATTGAATCGGGACGCAATTTGAGTGTTCCATCGCCATTAGGAGAACCGAGGAAGCAATAGACCCATGGAGACAAGTCGGCTGAATGACGATGTATTGAGTCGGAACGCAATTTGAGTGTTCCATGGTCATTAGGATGGCCCTGAGCGTTACAATTAACTATCAGTTTGTGTCCGATCCGATAATCGAGACTCACAGGAGAACGACCATAATTTGCCCGAGGCAGCTATAGACCCATGGACCAAGTCGGCAGGAGAACGATGTATTGAATCGGGACGCAATTTGAGAGTCCCATCGTCATTAGGAGGCCCTGAACGTTACAATTAGCTATCAGTTTTGCGTCGGATTCGATAATGTAGACTCACAGGAGAACGACCGAAAGGTGCCCGAGGCAGCAATAGACCCTTGGAGACAAGTCGACTGGAGGACGATGTATTGTATCTCGACACAATTTGAGTTAACTGTCGTCATTAGGAGGCCCTGAACGTTACAAAAATCTATCAGTTTTGCGTCCGGTTCGATAATCTAGACTCACAGGAGCACTATCATAAGGTGCCCGAGGCAGCAATAGACCCTTGGAGACAAGTCAGCTGGAGGAGGATGTATAGAATGTCGACGCAATTTGAGTGTTCCATCGTCATTAGGAGGCCCAGAACGTTACAATTAACTATCAGTTTTGCGTCTGATT
The DNA here is from genome assembly GCF_023864275.1 of Schistocerca cancellata. Lineage (NCBI taxonomy): Eukaryota > Metazoa > Arthropoda > Insecta > Orthoptera > Acrididae > Schistocerca > Schistocerca cancellata. Next base: position 36,979,882 of record NC_064627.1, read on the forward strand.
CGATAATCTAGACTCACTAGAGAACGACCATAAGGTGACCGAGGCAGCAATAGACTTTTGGAGACATGTCGACTGGAAGACGATGTATTGAATCTCGACGCAACTTATGTGTTCCATCGTCGTTAGCAGGGTCGGAAAATTAGAATTAAATGTCAGTTTTGCGTAGGATTCGATAATCTAGACTCACTAGAGAACGACCATAAGGTGCCCGAGGCAGCAATAGACCCTTGGAGACAAGTCGACTGGAAGACGATGTATTGAATCGCCACACAATTTTGTGTTCCATCGTCGTTAGCAGGGTCTGAAAATTTGAATTAAATGTCAGTTTTGCGTCGGATTCGAAAATCTAGTGTCACAGGAAAACGACCATAAGGTGCTCGAGGCAGCAATCGTCACCTGGAAACAAGTCGGATGGAGTACGATGTATTGAATGTCGACGCAATTTGAGTGTTCCATCGTCATTAGGAGGCCCTGAACGTTACAATTAACTATCAGTTTTGCGTCCGATTCGATAATCTAGACTCACAGGGGAACGACCATTAGGTGCCCGAGGCAGAAATAGACCCTTGGCGACAAGTCAGTTGGAGGAAGATGTATAGAATGTCGACGCAATTTGAGTGTTCCATCGTTATTAGGATGCCCTGAACGTTACAATACACTATCAGTTTTGCGTCCGATTCGATAATCTTGACTCACAGAAGAAAGACCATAAGGTGCCCGAGGCAGCAATAGACTCTTGGAGACAAGTCGACTGGAATCCGATGTATTGGATGTCGACGCAATTAGAGTGTTCCATCGTCAGTAGGAGGCCCTGAACGTTACAATTAACTATCAGTTTTGCGTCCGATTCGATAATATAGACTCACAGGAGAACGACCATAAGGAGCCCGAGGCAGTAATAGACCCTTCGAGACAAGTCGTCTGGAGGACGATGTATTGAATCTCGACGCAATTTGTGTGTTCCGTTGGAGACAAGTCGGCTGGAGGACGATGTATTGAATCGGGACGCAATTTGAGTTCTCCATCGTCATTACGAGGCCCTGAACGTTACAGTTAACTATCAGTTTTGCGTACGATTCGATAATCTAGACTCTCAGGAGAACGACCACAAGGTGCTCGTGGCAGCAATAGACACTTGGAGACAAGTCAGCTGGAGGACGATGTATTGAATGTCGACGCAATTTGAGTGTTCCATCGACATTATGAGGCCCTGAACGTTACAATTAGCTATCAGTGTTGCGTCGGATTCGATAATCTAGACTCACAGGAGAACGACCAAAAGGTGCCCGAGGCAGCAATAGACCCTTGGAGACAAGTCGACTGGAGGACGATGTATTGTATCTCGACACAATTTGAGTTAACTATCGTCATTAGGGGGCCCTGAAAGTTACAATTATCTATCAGTTTTGCGTCCGATTCGATATTCTAGACTCACAGGAGCAAGATCATAAGGTGCCCGAGGAAGCAATAGACCCTTGGAGACAAGTCGGCTGGAGGACGATGTATTGAATCGGGACGCAATTTGAGTGTTCCATCGTCATTACGAGGCCGTGACCGTTACAATAAACCAGCAGTTTTGCGTCGGATTCGGTAATCTAGACTCACAGGAGAACGACCATAAGGTGCCCGAGGCAGCAATAGACCCTTGGAGGCAAGTCAGCTGGAGGAGGATGTATAGAATTTCGACGCAATTTGATTGTTCCATCGTTATTAGAATGCCCTGAACGTTACAATTAACTATCAGTTTTGCGTCCGATTCGATAATCTTGACTTACAGGAGAACGACCATAAGGTGCCCGAGGAAGCAATAGACTCTTGGAGACAAGTCGACTGGAGGCCGATGTATTGAATCACGACGCAATTTGAGTGTTCCATCGTCATTAGGAGGCCCTGAACGTTACAATTAACTATCAGTTTTGCGTCTGATTCGATAATCTAGACTCACAGGAGAACGACCATAAGGTGCCCGAGGCAGTAATAGACCCTTGGAGACAAGTCGTCTGGAGGACGATGAATTGAATGTCGACGCAATTTGATTGTTCCATCGTCATTAGAATGCCCTGAACGTTACAATTATCTATGAGTTTTGCGTCCGATTCGATAATCTTGACTCACAGGAGAACGACCATAAGGTGCCCGAGGAAGCAATAGACTCTTGGAGACAAGTCGACTGGAGGCCGATGTATTGAATCACGACGCAATTTGAGTGTTCCATCGTCATTAGGAGGCCCTGAACGTTACAATTAACTATCAGTTTTGCGTCTGATTCGATAATCTAGACTCACAGGAGAACGACCATAAGGTGCCCGAGGCAGTAATAGACCCTTGGAGACAATTCGGCTGGAGGGCGATGTGTTGTATCTCGACGCAATTTGAGTCAACTATCATCATTAGGAGGCCCTGAACGTTACAATTAAGTATCAGTTTTGCGTCCGATTCGATAATCTAGACTCCTTGGAGAACGATCATAAGGTGCCCGAGGCAGCAATAGACCCTTGGAGACAAGTCGGCTGGAGGACGATGTATTGAATCTCGACGCAATTTGAGTGTTCCATCGTCATTTGGAGGCCGTGACCGTTACAATTAACTATCAGTTTTGCGTCGGATTCGATAATCTAGACTCACAGGAGAACGACCATAAGGTTCTCGAGGCAGCAATAGACACTTGGAGTCAAGTCGGCTGGAGTACGATGTATTGAATGTCGACGCAATTTGAGTGTTCCATCGTCAGTAGGAGGCCCTAAACGTTACAATTAACTATCAGTTTTGCGTCCGATTCGATAATCTAGACTCACAGGAGAACGACCATAAGGAGCCCGAGGCAGTAATAGACCCTTCGAGACAAGTCGTCTGGAGTACGATGTATTGAATCTCGACGCAATTTGAGTGTTCCGATGGAGACAAGTCGGCTGGAGGACGATGTATTGAATCGGGACGCAATTTGAGTTTTCCATCGTCATTACGAGGCCCTGAACGTTACAGTTAACTATCAGTTTTGCGTACGATTCGATAATCTAGACTCTCAGGAGAACGACCACAAGGTGCTCGAGGCAGCAATAGACACTTGGAGACAAGTCGGCTGGAGGACGATGTATTGAATGTCGACGCAATTTGAGTGTTCCATCGACATTATGAGGCCCTGAACGTTACAATTAGCTATCAGTTTTGCGTCGGATTCGATAATCTAGACTCACAGGAGAACGACCAAAAGGTGCCCGAGGCAGTAATAGACCCTTGGAGACAAGTCGACTGGAGGACGATGTATTGTATCTGCACACAATTTGTGTTAACTATCGTCATTAGGGGGCCCTGAAAGTTACAATTATCTATCAGTTTTGCTTCCGATTCGATATTCTAGACTCACAGGAGCAAGATCATAAGGTGCCCGAGGAAGCAATAGACCCTTGGAGGCAAGTCGGCTGGAGGACGATGTATTGAATCGGGACGCAATTTGAGTGTTCCATCGTCATTACGAGGCCGTGACCGTTACAATAAACCAGCAGTTTTGCGTCGGATTCGATAATCTAGACTCACAGGAGAATGACCATCAGGTGCCCGAGGCAGCAATAGACCCTTGGAGACAAGTCAGCTGGAGGAGGATGTATAGAATTTCAACGCAATTTGAGTGTTCCATCATCATTAGGAAGCCCTGAACGTTACAATTAACTCTCAGTTTTGCGTCCGATTCGATAATCTAGACTCGCAGGAGTACGACCATAAGGAGCCCGAGGCAGCAATAGACCCTTGGAGACAAGTCGTCTGGAGGACGATGAATTGAATGTCGACGCAATTTGATTGTTCCATCGTCATTAGAATGCCCTGAACGTTACAATTAACTATCAGTTTTGCGTCCAATTCGATAATCTAGACTCCTTGGAGAACGACCATAAGGTGCCCGAGGAAGCAATAGACTCTTGGAGACAAGTCGACTGGAGGCCGATGTATTGAATCACGACGCAATTTGAGTGTTCCATCGTCATTTGGAGGCCGTGACCGTTACAATTATCTATCAGTTTTGCGTCGGATTCGATAATCTAGACTCACAGGAGAACGACCATAAGGTTCTCGAGGCAGCAATAGACACTTGGAGTCAAGTCGGCTGGGGTACGATGTATTGAATGTTGACGCAATTTGAGTGTTCCATCGTCATTAGGAGGCACTGAACCTTACAATTAACTATCAGTTTTGCGTCCGATTCGATAATGTAGACTCACAGGAAAACGACCATAAGCTGCCGGAGGCAGCAATAGAACCTTGGAGGCAAGTCAGATGGAGGACGATGTATTGTATCTCGACGCAATTTGAGTCAACTATCTTCATTAGGAGGCACTGAACGTTACAATTAACTATCAGTTTTGCGTCCTATTCGATAATCGTGACTCACAGGAGAACGACCATACGGTGCCCGATGTAGCAATAGACTCTTGGAGACAAGTCGACTGGAGGCCGATGTATTGAATCGCGACGCAATTTGAGTGTTCCATCGTCACTAGTTGGCCCTGAATGTTACAATTAACTATCAGTTTTGCGTCTTATTCGATAATCTAGACTCACAGGAGAACGACCATAAGGTGACCGAGGCAGCAATAGATCCTTGGAGACAAATCGGCTGGAGGACGATGTATTAAATCTCGACGCAATTTGAGTGTTCCATCGTCATTAGGAGGCTCTGAACGTTACAATTAACTATCAGTTTTGCGTCCGATTCGATAATCTAGACTCACAGGAGAACGACCATAAGGTGCCCGAAGCTGCAACAGACCCTGGGAGACAAGTCGGCTGGACGACGATGTATTGAATCTCGACGCAATTTGAGTGTTCCGATGGAGACAAGTCGGCTGGAGGACGATGTATTAAATCGGGACGCAATTTGAGTGTTCCATCGTCATTGGGAGGCCCTGAACGTTATAGTTAACTATCAGTTTTGCGTCCGATTCGACAATCTAGTCTCTCAGAAGAACGACCATAAGGTGCCCGACGCAGCAATAGACCCATGGAGACAAATCGGCTGGAGGACGATGTATTGAATCGGGACGCAATTTGAGTGTTCCATCGTCATTAGGCGGCCCGAGGCAGCAATAGACCCATGGAGACAAGTCGGCTGAAGGACGATGTATTGAGTCGGGACGCAATTTGAGTGTTCCATGGTCATTAGGAGGCCCTGAACGTTACAATTAACTATCAGTTTTGTGTCCGATTCGATAATCGAGACTCACAGGAAAACGACCATAAGGTGCCCGAGGCAGAAATAGACGCATGAAGAGAAGTCGGCAGGAGAACGATGTATTGAATCAGGATGCAATTTGAGTGTTCCATCGTCATTAGGAGGCCCTGAACATTACAATTAACTATAAGATTTGCGTTCGAATCGATAATCTAGACTCACAGGAGAACGATCATAAGGTGGCCGAGGCAGCAATAGACCCATGGAGACAAGTCGGCTGGAGGACAATGTATTGAATCGGGACGCAATTTGAGTGTTCCATCGTCATTAGGTGGCCCTGAACGTTTCAGTTAACTATCAGTTTTGCTTCTGATTCGATAATCTAGACTCTCAGGAGAACGACCATAAGGTGCTCGAGGCAGCAATAGACCCTTGGAGACAAGTCAGCTGGAATCCGACGTATTGGATGTCGACGCAATTAGAGTGTTTCATCGTCATTAGGAGGCCCTGAACGTTACAATTAACTATCAGTTTTGCGTCCGATTCGATAATCTAGACTCACAGGAGAACGAACATAAGGAGCCCGAGGTAGCAATAGACCCTTGGAGACAAGTCGGCTGGAGGACGATGTATTGAATCTCGACGCAATTTGAGTGTTCCTTCGTCATTAGGAGGCCCAGAACGTTGCAATTAACTATCAGTTTTACGTCCGATTCGATAATCTAGACTCACATGGGAACGACCATAAGGTGCCCGAAGCAGCAATAGACCCTGGGAGACAAGTCGGCTGGCGGACGATGTATTGAATCTCGACGCAATTTGAGTGTTCCGATGGAGACAAGTCGGCTGGAGGACGATGTATTGAATCGGGACGCAATTTGAGTTTTCCATCGTCATTAGGAGGCCCTGAACGTGACAGTTAACTATCAGTTTTGCGTACGATTCGATAATCTAGACTCACTAGAGAACGACCATAAGGTGCCCGAGGCAGCAATAGACCCTTGGAGACAAGTCGACTGGAAGACGATGTATTGAATCGCGACACAATTTTGTGTTCCATCGTCGTTAGCAGGGTCGGGAAATTTGAAGTTAAATGTCAGTTTTGCGTCGGATTCGAAAATCTAGTCTCACAGGAGAACGACTATAAGGTGCTCGAGGCAGCAATAGTCACTAGGAGACAAGTCGGTTGGAGTACGATGTATTGAATGTCGACGCAATTTGAGTGATCCATCGTCATTAGGAGGCCCTGAACGTTACAATTAACTATGAGTTTTGCGTCCGATTCGATAATCTAGACTCACAGGAGAACGACCATTAGGTGCCCGAGGCAGAAATAGACCCTTGGCGACAAGTCAGCTGGAGGAAGATGTATAGAATGTCGACGTAATTTGAGTGTTCCATCGTTATTAGGAGGCCCTGAACGTTACAATTAACTATCAGTTTTGCGTCCGATTCGATAATCTAGACTCACAGGAGAACGACCATAAGGATCCCGAGGCAGCAATAGACCCTTGGAGACAAGTCGTCTGGAGGACGATTTATAGAGTGTCGACGCAATTTGAGTGTTCCATCATCATTAGGAGGCCCTGAACGTTACAGTTAACTATCAGTTTTGCGCCCGATTCGATAGTCTAGATTCACAGGATAACGACCATAAGGTGCATGAGGCAGTAATAGACCCTTCGAGACAAGTCGGCTGGAGGACGAAGTATTGAATCTCAACGCAATTTGAGTGTTCCTTCGTCATTAGGAGGCCAAGAACGTTGCAATTAACTATCAGTTTTGTGTCCGATTCGATAATCTAGACTCACGGGGGAACGATCATAAGGTGCCCGAAGCAGCAATAGACACTGGGAGACAAGTCGGCTGGCGGACGAAATATTGAATCTCGACGCAATTTGAGTGTTCGATGGAGACACGTCGGCTTGAGGACGATGTATTGAATCGGGACGCAATTTGAGTTTTTCATCGTCATTAGAGGCCCTGACCGTTACAATTAACTATCAGTTTTGCGTTCGATTCGATAATCTAGACTCGCAGGAGTACGACCATAAGGAGCCCGAGGCAGCAATAGACCCTTGGAGACAAGTCGTCTGGAGGACGATGTATTGAGTGTCGACGCAATTTGAGTGTTCCATCGTCATTAGGAGGCCCTGAACGTTACAATTAACTATCAGTATTGCGTCCGATTCGATAATCTAGATTCACAGGAGAACGACCATGAGGTGCCCGAGGCAGTAATAGACCCTTCAAGACAAGTCGTCTGGAGGACGATGTATTGAATCTCGACGCAATTTGAGTGTTCCGATCGAGACAAGTCGGCTCGATGACGATGTATTGAATCGGGACGCAATTTGAGTGTTCCATCGTCATTAGGAGGCCCTGAACGTTTCAGTTAACTATCGGTTTTGCGTCCGATTCGATAATCTAGACTCTCAGGAGAGCGACCATAAGGTGCTCGAGGCAGCAAAAGATCCATGGAGACAAGTCGGCTGGAGGACGATGTATTGTATCTCGACGCAATTTGAGTGTTCCATCGTCATTAGGAGGCCCTGAACGTCACAATTAACTATCAGTTTTGCGTCCGATTCGATAATCTAGACTCACTGGAGAACGATCATAAGGTGCCCGAGGCAGCAATAGATCCTTGGAGACAAGTCGGCTGTAGGACGATGTATTAAATCTCGACGCAATTTGAGTGTTCCATCGTCATTAGGAGGCCCTGAACGTTACAATTAACTATCATTTTTGCGTCCGATTCGATAATCTAGACTCACAGGAGAACGACCGTAAGGTGCCCGAAGCAGCAACAGACCCTGGGAGACAAGTCGGCTGGAGGACGATGTATTGAATCTCGACGCAATTTGAGTGTTCTGATGGAGGCAAGTCGGCTGGAGGACGATGTATTGAATCGGGACGCAATTTTAGTGTTCCATCGTCATTAGTTGGCCCTGAACGTTACAGTTAACTATCAGTTTTGCGTCTGATTCGATTATCTAGACTCTCAGAAGAACGACCATAAGGTGCCCGACGCAGCAATAGACCCATGGAGACAAGTCGGCTGGAGGACGATGTATTGAATCGGGACGCAATTTGAGTGTTCCTTCGTCATTAGGCGGCCCGAGGCAGCAATATACCCATGGAGACAAGTCGGCTTAAGGACGATGTATTGAGTCGGGACGCAATTTGAGTGTTCCATGGTCATTAGGAGGCCCTGAACGTTACAATTAACTATCCGTTTTGTGTCCGATTCGATAATCAAGACTCACTGGAGAACGACCATAGGGTGCCCGAGGCAGAAATAGACGCATGAAGACAAGTCGGCAGGAGAACGATGTATTGAATCAGGATGCAATTTGAGTGTTCCATCGTCATAGGAGGCCCTGAACATTACAATTAACTATCAGATTTGCGTTCGATTCGATAATCTAGACTCACCGGAGAACGATCATAATGTGTCCGAGGCAGCAATAGACCCATGGAGACAAGTCGGCTGGAGGACAATGTATTGAATCGGGACGCAATTTGAGTGTTCCATCGTCATTAAGTGGCCCTGAACGTTTCAGTTAACTATCAGTTTTGCGTCCGATTCGATAATCTAGACTCTCAGGAGAACGACCATAAGGTACTCGAGGCAGCAATAGACCCTTTGGGACAAGTCGGCTGGAGGACGATGTATTGTATCTCGACGCAATTTGAGTCAACTATCGTCATTAGGAGGCCCTGAACGTTACAATTAACTATCGGTTTTGCGTCCGATTCGACAATCTAAACTCACAGGAGAAAGACCATAAGGTGCCCGAGGCAGCAATAGACCCTTGGTGGCAAGTCAGCTGGAGGAGGATGTATAGAATGTCTACGCAATTTGAGTGTTCCATCGTCATTAGGAAGCCCTGAACGTTACAATTAACTCTCAGTTTTGCTACCGATTCGATAATCTAGACTCACAAGAAACGACCATAAGCTGCCGGAGGCAGCAATAGACCCTTGGAGGCAAGTCAGCTGGAGGACGATGTATTGGATGTCGACGCAATTAGAGTGTTCCATCGTCATTAGGAGGCACTTAACGTTACAATTAACTCTCAGTTTTGCCTCCGATTCGATAATCTAGAGTCACAGGAGAACGACCATAAGAAGCCCGAGGCAGCAATAGACCCTTGGAGAGAAGTCGTCTGGTGGACGATGTATTGAATCTCGACGCAATTTGAGTGTTCCATCGTCATTAGGAGGCCGTGACCGTTACAATTAACTATCAGTTTTGCGTCGGATTCGATAATCTAGACTCACAGGAGAACGACCATAAGGTTCTCGATTCAGCAATAGACACTTGGAGACACGTCGGCTGGAGTACGGTGTATTGAATGTCGACGCAGTTTGAGTGTTCCATCGTCATTAGGAGACCCGAGGCAGCAATAGACCCTTGGAGTCAATTCGGCTGGAGGACGGAGTATTGTTTCTCGACGCAATTTGAGTCAACTATCGTCATTAGGTGGCCCTGAACGTTACAATTAACTATCAGTTTTGCGTCCGATTCGATAAACCAGACTCACAGGAGAACGATCATAAGGTGCACGAGGCAGCAATAGACCCTTGGAGACAAGTCGGCTGGAGGACGATGTATTGAATCTCAACGCAATTTGAGTGTTCCATCGTCATTTGGAGGCCGTGACCGTTACAATAAACCATCAGTTTTGCGTCAGATTCGATAATCTAGAGTCACAGGAGAAGACCATAAGGTGCACGAGGCAGCAATAGACCCTTGGAGACAAGTCGGCTGGAGGACGATGTATTGAATCTCAACGCAATTTGAGTGTTCCATCGTCATTAGTTGGCCCTGAATGTTACAATTAACTTTCAGTTTTGCGTCCGATTCGATAATCTAGACTCACAGGAGAACGAACATAAGGTGCCCGAGGTAGCAATAGACCCTTGGAGACGAGTCGGCTGGAGGACGATGTATTAAATCTCGACGCAATTTGAGTGTTCCATTGTCATTAGTTGGCCCTGTACGTTACAATTAACTATCAGTTTTGCGTCCGATTCGATAATCTAGACTCACAGGAGAACGACCATAAGGTGCCCGAGGCAGCAATAGACTCTTGGAGACATGTCGACTGGAGGCCGATGTATTGAATCGCGACGCAATTTGAGTGTCCCATCGTCATTAGGAGGCCCTGAACGTTACAGTTAACTATCAGTTTTGCGTCCGATTCGATAATCTAGACTCTCTGAAGAACGACCATAATGTGCCCAACGCTGCAATAGACCCATGGAGATGAGTCGACTGGAGGACGATGTATTGAATCGGGACGAAATTTGAGTGTTCCATCGTCATTAGGAGGCCCGAGGCAGCAATAGACCCTTGGAGCCAAGTCGGCTGGAGGTCGATGTATTGAATCTCGACGCAATTTGAGTGTTCCATCGTCATTAGGAGGCCGTGACCGTTACAATTAACTATCAGTTTTGCGTCGGATTCGATCATTTAGACTCACAGGAGAACGACCATAAGGTTCTCGATTCAGCAATAGACACTTGGAGACAAGTCGGCTGGAGTACGGTGTATTGGTTGTCGACGCAGTTTGAGTGTTACGTCGTCATTAGGAGGCCCTGAACCTTACAATTAACTATCAGTTTTGCGTCCGATTCGATAATCTAGACTCACCGGAAAACGACCATAAGCTGCCGGAGGCAGCAATAGACCCTTGGAGGCAAGTCAGCTGGAGGACGATGTATTGGATGTCGACGCAATTAGAGTGTTTTATCGTCATTAGGAGGCCCTGAACGTTACAATTAACTATCAGTTTTGTGTCCGATTCGATAATGTAGACTCACAGAAGAACGACCATAAGGTGCCCGAGGCAGCAATAGACCCTTGGAGACAAGTCAGCTGGAGGAGGATGTATAGAATGTCGACGCAATTTGAGTGTTCCATCGTCATTAGGAAGGCCTGAACGCTACAATTAACTCTCAGTTTTGCGTCCGATTCGATAATCTAGACTCACAGGAGAACGACCATAAGCAGCCCGAGGCAGCAATAGACCCTTGGAGACAAGTCGTCTGGAGGACGATGTATTGAATGTCGACGCAGTTTGAGTGTTACATCGTCATTAGGAGTCCCTGAAACTTACAATTAACTATCAGTTTTGCGTCCGATTGGATAATCTAGACTCACCGGAAAACGACCATAAGCTGCCGGAGGCGGCAATAGACCCTTGGAGGCAAGTCAGCTGAAGGACGATGTATTGGATGTCGACGCAATTAGAGTGTTCCATCGTCATTAGGAGGCCCTGAACGTTACAATTAACTATCAGTTCTGCGTCCTATTCGATAATCTTGACTCACTGGAGAACGACCATAAGGTGCCCGAAGCAGCAATAGACCCTGGGAGACAAGTCGGCTGGAGGTCGATGTATTGAATCTCGACGCAATTTGAGTGATCCGATGGAGACAAGACGGCTGGAGGACGATGTATTGAATCGGGACGCAATTTGAGTGTTACATCGTCATTAGGAGGCCCTGAACGTTACAGTTAACCAGCAGTTTTGCGTTCGATTCGATAATCTAGACTCTCAGAAGAACGACCATAAGTCCCCCGACGCAGCAATAGACACATGGAGACAAGTCGGCTGGAGGACGATGTATTTAATCGGGACGCAATTTGAGTGTTCCATCGTCATTAGGAGGCCCGAGGCAGCAATAGACCCTTGGAGACAAGTCGGCTGGAGGACGATGTATTGTATCTCGACGCAATTTGAGTCAACTATCGTCATTAGGAGGCCCTGAACGTTACCATTAACTATCAGTTTTGCGTCCGATTCGATAAACTAGACTCACAGGACAACGATCATAAGGTGCCCGAGGCAGCAATAGACCCTTGGAGACAAGTCGGCTGGAGGACGATGGATTTGATTCTCAACGCAATTTGAGTGTTCCATCGTCATTTGGAGGCCGTGACCGTTACAATTAACTATCAGTTTTTCGTCGGATTCGATAATCTAGACTCACAGGAGAACGACCAAAAGGTGCCCGAGGCAGCAATAGACCCTTGGAGACAAGTCGTCTGGAGGACGATGTATTGAATGTCGACGCAATTTGATTGTTCCATCGTCATTAGAATGCCCTGAACGTTACAATTAACTATCAGTTTTGCGTCCGATTCGATAATCTTGACTCACAGGAGAACGACCATAAGGTGCCCGAGGAAGCAATAGACTCTTGGAGACAAGTCGACTGGAGGCCGATGTATTGAATCACGACGCAATTTGAGTGTTCCATCGTCATTAGGAGGCCCTGAACATTACAATTAACTATCAGTTTTGCGTCCGATTCGATAGTCTAGACTCTCAGGAGAACAACCATAAGGTGCTCGAGGCAGCAAAAGACCCATGGAGACAAGTCGGCTGGAGGTCGATGTATTGAATCTGGACGCAATTTGAGTGATCCGATGGAGACAAGACGGCTGGAGGACGATGTATTGAATCATGACGCAATTTGAGTGTTACATCGTCATTAGGAGGCCCTGAACGTTACAGTTAACTATCAGTTTTGCGTCCGATTCGATAATCTTGACTCACAGGAGAACGACCATAAGGTGCCCGAGGAAGCAATAGACTCTTGGAGACAAGTCGACTGGAGGCCGATGTATTGAATCACGACGCAATTTGAGTGTTCCATCGTCATTAGGAGTCCCTGAAACTTACAATTAACTATCAGTTTTGCGTCCGATTGGATAATCTAGACTCACCGGAAAACGACCATAAGCTGCCGGAGGCGGCAATAGACCCTTGGAGGAAAGTCAGCTGGAGGACGATGTATTGAATGCCGACGCAGTTTGAGTGTTACATCGTCATTAGGAGTCCCTGAAACTTACAATTAACTATCAGTTTTGCGTCCGATTGGATAATCTAGACTCACCGGAAAACGACCATAAGCTGCCGGAGGCGGCAATAGACCCTTGGAGGCAAGTCAGCTGGAGGACGATGTATTGGATGTCGACGCAATTAGAGTGTTCCATCGTCATTAGGAGGCCCTGAACGTTACAATTAACTATCAGTTCTGCGTCCTATTCGATAATCTTGACTCACTGGAGAACGACCATAAGGTGCCCGAAGCAGCAATAGACCCTGGAATACAAGTCGGCTGGAGGTCGATGTATTGAATCTCGACGCAATTTGAGTGATCCGATGGAGACAAGACGGCTGGAGGACGATGTATTGAATCGGGACGCAATTTGAGTGTTACATCGTCATTAGGAGGCCCTGAACGTTACAGTTAACTATCAGTTTTGCGTTCGATTCGATAATCTAGACTCTCAGAAGAACGACCATAAGTCCCCCGACGCAGCAATAGACACATGGAAACAAGTCGGCTGGAGGACGATGTATTTAATCGGGACGCAATTTGAGTGTTCCATCGTCATTAGGAGGCCCGAGGCAGCAATAGACCCTTGGAGACAAGTCGGCTGGAGGACGATGTATTGATTCTCAACGCAAGTTGAGTGTTCCATCGTCATTTGGAGGCCCTGACCGTTACAATTAACTATCAGTTTTTCGTCGGATTCGATAATCTAGACTCACAGGAGAACGACCAAAAGGTGCCCGAGGCAGCAATAGACCCTTGCAGACAAATCGACTGGAGGACGATGTATTGTATCTCGACACAATTTGAGTTAACTATCGTCATTAGGGGGCCCTGAAAGTTACAATTATCTATCAGTTTTGCTTCCGATTCGATAATCTAGACTCACAGGAGAACGACCATGAGGTTCTCGAGGCAGCAATAGACACTTGGAGACAAGTCAGCTGGAGGAGGATGTATAGAATGTCGACGCAATTTGAGTGTTCCATCGTCATTAGGAAGCCCTGAACGCTACAATTAACTCTCAGTTTTGCGTCCGATTCGATAATCTAGACTCACAGGAGAACGACCATAAGCAGCCCGAGGCAGCAATAGACCCTTGGAGACAAGTCGTCTGGAGGACGATGTATTGAATGTCGACGCAGTTTGAGTGTTACATCGTCATTAGGAGTCCCTGAAACTTACAATTAACTATCAGTTTTGCGTCCGTTTGGATAATCTAGACTCACCGGAAAACGACCATAAACTGCCGGAGGCGGCAATAGACCCTTGGAGGCAAGTCAGCTGGATGACGATGTATTGGATGTCGACGCAATTAGAGTGTTCCATCGTCATTAGGAGGCCCTGAACGTTACAATTAACTATCAGTTTTGCGTCCGATTCGATAGTCTAGACTCTCAGGAGAACGACCATAAGGTGCTCGAGGCAGCAAAAGACCCATGGAGACAAGTCGGCTGGAGGACGATGTATTGTATCTCGACGCAATTTGAGTCAACAATCGTCATTAGGAGGCCCTGAACGTTACAATTAACTATCAGTTTTGCGTCCGATTCGATAATCTAGACTCCTTGGAGAACGATCATAAGGTGCCCGAGGCAGTAATAGACCCTTGGAGACAAGTCGGCTGGAGGACGGTGTATTGAATCTCGACGCAATTTGAGTGTTCCATCGTCATTTGGAGGCCGTGACCGTTGCAATTAACTATCAGTTTTGCGTCGGATTCGACAATCTAGACTCACAGGAGAACGACCATAAGGTTCTCGAGGCAGCAATAGACACTTGGAGTCAAGTCGGCTGGAGTACGATGTATTGAATGTCGACGCAATTTGAGTGTTCCATCGTCATTAGGAGGCACTGAACCTTACAATTAAGTATCAGTTTTGCGTCCGATTCGATAATGTAGACTCACAGGAAAACGACCATAAGCTGCCGGAGGCAGCAATAGAACCTTGGAGGCAAGTCAGCTGGAGGACGTTTAATTGTATCTCGACGCAATTAGAGTCAACTATCATCATTAGGAGGCACTGAACGTTACAATTAACTATCAGTTTTGCGTCCTATTCGATAATCGTGACTCACAGGCGAACGACCATACGGTGCCCGATGTAGCAATAGACTCTTGGAGACAAGTCGACTGGAGGCCGATGTATTGAATCGCGACGCAGTTTGAGTGTTCCATCGTCACTAGTTGGCCCTGAATGTTACAATTAACTATCAGTTTTGCGTCTTATTCGATAATCTAGACTCACAGGAGAACGACCATAAGGTGACCGAGGCAGCAATAGATCCTTGGAGACAAATCGGCTGGAGGACGATGTATTAAATCTCGACGCAATTTGAGTGTTCCATCGTCATTAGGAGGCTCTGAACGTTACAATTAACTATCAGTTTTGCGTCCGATTCGATAATCTAGACTCACAGGAGAACGACCATAAGGTGCCCGAAGCTGCAACAGACCCTGGGAGACAAGTCGGCTGGACGACGATGTATTGAATCTCGACGCAATTTGAGTGTTCCGATGGAGACAAGTCGGCTGGAGGACGATGTATTGAATCGGGACGCAATTTGACTGTTCCATCGTCATTGGGAGGCCCTGAACGTTATAGTTAACTATCAGTTTTGCGTCCGATTCGACAATCTAGTCTCTCAGAAGAACGACCATAAGGTGCCCGACGCAGCAATAGACCCATGGAGACAAATCGGCTGGAGGACGATGTATTGAATCGGGACGCAATTTGAGTGTTCCATCGTCATTAGGCGGCCCGAGGCAGCAATAGACCCATGGAGACAAGTCGGCTGAAGGACGATGTATTGAGTCGGGACGCAATCTGAGTGTTCCATGGTCATTAGGAGGCCCTGAACGTTACAATTAACTATCAGTTTTGTGTCCGATTCGATAATCGAGACTCACAGGAAAACGACCATAAGGTGCCCGAGGCAGAAATAGACGCATGAAGACAAGTCGGCAGGAGAACGATGTATTGAATCAGGATGCAATTTGAGTGTTCCATCGTCATTAGGAGGCCCTGAACATTACAATTAACTATCAGATTTGCGTTCGCATCGATAATCTAGACTCACAGGAGAACGATCATAAGGTGGCCGAGGCAGCAATAGATCCATGGAGACAAGTCGGCTGGAGGACAATGTATTGAATCGAGACGCAATTTGAGTGTTCCATCGTCATTAGGTGGCCCTGAACGTTTCAGTTAACTAACAGTTTTGCGTCTGATTCGATAATCTAGACTCTCAGGAGAACGACCATAAGGTGCTCGAGGCAGCAATAGACCCTTGGAGACAAGTCAGCTGGAATCCGACGTATTGGATTTCGACGCAATTAGAGTGTTCCATCGTCATTAGGAGGCCCTGAACGTTACAATTAACTATCAGTTTTGCGTCCGATTCGATAATCTAGACTCACAGGAGAACGACCATAAGGAGCCCTAGGTAGCAATAGACCCTTGTAGACAAGTCGGCTGGAGGACGATGTATTGAATCGGGACGCAAGTTGAGTGTTCCATCGTCATTACGAGGCCGCGAATGTTACAATAAACTATCAATTTTGCGTCGGATTCGATAATCTAGACTCACAGGAGAACGACCATAAGGTGCCCGAGGCAGCAATAGACCCTTGGAGACAAGTCGTCTGGAGGACGATGTATTGAATCTCGACGCAATTTGAGTGTTCCGATGGAGACAAGTCGGCTGGAGGGCGATGTATTGTATCTCGACGCAATTTGAGTGTGCCATGGTCATTAGGAGGCCCTGAACGTTACAATTAACTATCAGTTTTGCGTCCGATTCGACAATCTAGACTCACAGGAGAACTACCATAAGGTGCCCGAAGCTGAATAAACCCTGGGAGACAAGTCGGCTAGAGGACGATGTATTGAATCTTGACGCAATTTCAGTGGTCCGATGGAGACAAGTCGGCTCGATGACGATGTATTGAATCGGGACGCAATTTGAGTGTTCCATCGTCATTAGGAGTCCCTGAACGTTTCAGTTAACTATCGGTTTTGCGTCCGATTCCATAATCTAGACTCTCAGGAGAACGACCATAAGGTGCTCGAGGCAGCAAAAGATCCATGGAGACAAGTCGGCTGGAGGACGATGTATTGTATCTCGACGCAATTTGAGTGTTCCATCGTTATTAGGAGGCCCTGAACGTTACAATTAACTATCAGTTTTGCGTCCGATTCGATAATCTAGACTCACTGGAGAACGATCATAAGGTGCCCGAGGCAGCAATAGACCCTTGGAGACAAGTCGACTGGAGGCCGATGTATTGAATCGCGACGCAATTTGAGTGTTCCATCGTCATTAGTTGGCCCTGAATGTTACAATTAACTATCAGTTTTGCGTCCGATTCGATAATCTAGACTCACAGGAAATCGACCATAAGGTGCCCGAGGCAGCAATAGATCCTTGGAGACAAGTCGGCTGTAGGACGATGTATTAAATCTCGACGCAATTTGAGTGTTCCATCGTCATTAGGAGGCCCTGAACGTTACAATTAACTATCATTTTTGCGTCCGATTCGATAATCTAGACTCACAGGAGAACGACCGTAAGGTGCCCGAAGCAGCAACAGACCCTGGGAGACAAGTCGGCTGGAGGACGATGTATTGAATCTCGACGCAATTTGAGTGTTCTGATGGAGACAAGTCGGCTGGAGGACGATGTATTGAATCGGGACGCAATTTGAGTGTTCCATCGTCATTAGGAGGCCCTGAACGTTTCAGTTAACTATCAGATTTGCGTTCGATTCGATAATCTAGACACACCGGAGAACGATCATAATGTGTCCGAGGCAGCAATAGACCCATGGAGACAAGTCGGCTGGAGGACGATGTATTGAACCTCGACGCAATTTGAGTGTTCCATGGTCATTAAGTGGCCCTGAACGTTTCAGTTAACTATCAGTTTTGCGTCCGATTCGATAATCTAGACTCTCAGGAGAACGACCATAAGGTGCTCGAGGCAGCAATAGACCCTTTGAGACAAGTCGGCTGGAGGACGATGTATTGTATCTCGACGCAATTTGAGTCAACTATCGTCATTAGGAGGCCCTGAACGTTACAATTAACTATCGGTTTTGCGTCCGATTCGACAATCTAAACTCACAGGAGAAAGACCATAAGGTGCCCGAGGCAGCAATAGACCCTTGGAGACAAGTCAGCTGGAGGAGGATGTATAGAATGTCTACGCGATTTGAGTGTTCCATCGTCATTAGGAAGCCCTGAACGTTACAATTAACTCTCAATTTTGCTACCGATTCGATAATCTAGACTCACAGGAGAACCACCATAAGGAGCCCGAGGCAGCAATAGACCCTTGGAGACAAGTCGTCTGGAGGACGATGTATTGAATGTCGACGCAATTTGAGTGTTCCATCGTCATTAGAAGGCCCTGAACGTTACAATTAACTATCAGTTTTGCGTCCTATTCGATAATCTTGACTCACAGGAGAACGACCATAAGGTGCCCGAGGCAGCAATAGACTGTTGGTGACAATTCGACTGGAGGCCGATGTATTGAATTGCGACGCAATTTGAGTGTTCCGATGGAGAGAAGTCGGCTGGAGGACGATGTATGAATCGGGACGCAATTTGAGTGTTCCATCGTCATTAGGATGCCCTGAACGTTACAGTTAACTATCAGTTTTGCGTCCGATTCGATAATCTAGACTCTCTGAAGAACGACCATAATGTACCCGACGCAGCAATAGACCCATGGAGACAAGTCGGCTGGAGGACGATGTATTGAATCGGGACGCAATTTGAGTGTTCCATCGTCATTAGGAGGCCCGAGGCAGCAATAGACCCTTGGAGCCAAGTCGGCTGGAGGACAAAGTATTGAATCTCGACGCAATTTGAGTGTTCCATCGTCTTTAGGAGGCCGTGACCGTTACAATTAACTATTAGTTTTGCGTCCGATTAGATAATCTAGACTCACAAGAAACGACCATAAGCTGCCGGAGGCAGCAATAGACCCTTGGAGGCAAGTCAGCTGGAGGACGATGTATTGGATGTCGACGCAATTAGAGTGTTCCATCGTCATTAGGAGGCACTTAACGTTACAATTAACTCTCAGTTTTGCCTCCGATTCGATAATCTAGAGTCACAGGAGAACGACCATAAGAAGCCCGAGGCAGCAATAGACCCTTGGAGACAAGTCGTCTGGAGGACGATGTATTGAATCTCGACGCAATTTGAGTGATCCATCATCATTAGGAGGCCGTGACCGTTACAATTAATTATCAGTTTTGCGTCGGATTCGATAATCTAGACTCACAGGAGAACGACCATAAGGTTCTCGATTCAGCAATAGACACTTGGAAACACGTCGGCTGGAGTACGGTGTATTGAATGTCGACGCAGTTTGAGTGTTCCATCGTCATTAGGAGGCCCTGAACCTTACAATTAACTACCAGTTATGCGTCCGATTCGATAATCTAGACTCACCGGCATACGACCATAAGCTGCCGGAGGCAGCAATAGACCATTGGAGGCAAGTCAGCTGGAGGACGATGTATTGGATGTCGCCGCAATTAGAGTGTTCCATCGTCATTAGGTGGCCCTGAACGTTACAATTAACTATTAGTTTTGCGTCCGATTCGATAACCTAGACTCACAGGAGAACGACCATAAGATGCCCGAGGCAGCAATAGACCCTTGGAGACAAGTCAGGTGGAGGAGGATGTATAGAATGTCGACGCAATTTGAGTGTTCCATCGTCATTAGGTGGCCCTGAACCTTACAATTAACTACCAGTTATGCGTCCGATTCGATAATCTAGACTCACTGGCATACGACCATAAGCTGCCGGAGGCAGCAATAGACCATTGGAGGCAAGTCAGCTGGAGGACGATGTATTGGATGTCGCCGCAATTAGAGTGTTCCATCGTCATTAGGTGGCCCTGAACGTTACAATTAACTATTAATTTTGCGTCCGATTCGATAAACTAGACTCACAGGAGAACGACCATAAGATGCCCGAGGCAGCAATAGACCCTTGGAGACAAGTCAGGTGGAGGAGGATGTATAGAATGTTGACGCAATTTGAGTGTTCCATCGTCATTAGGTGGCCCTGAACCTTACAATTAACTACCAGTTATGCGTCCGATACGATAATCTAGACTCACCGGCATACGACCATAAGCTGCTGGAGGACGATGTATTGGATGTCGCCGCAATTAGAGTGTTCCATCGTCATTAGGTGGCCCTGAACGTTACAATTAACTATTAGTTTTGCGTCCGATTCGATAATCTAGACTCACAGGAGAACGACCATAAGATGCCCGAGGCAGCAATAGACCCTTGGAGACAAGTCAGGTGGAGGAGGATGTATAGAATGTCGACGCAATTTGAGTGTTCCATCGTCATTAGGTGGCCCTGAATCTTACAATTAACTACCAGTTATGCGTCCGATTCGATAATCTAGACTCACCGGCATACGACCATAAGCTGCCGGAGGCAGCAATAGACCATTGGAGGCAGGTCAGCTGGAGGACGATGTATTGGATGTCGCCGCAATTAGAGTGTTCCATCGTCATTAGGTGGCCCTGAACGTTACAATTAACTATTAATTTTGCGTCCGATTCGATAAACTAGACTCACAGGAGAACGACCATAAGATGCCCGAGGCAGCAATAGACCCTTGGAGACAAGTCAGGTGGAGGAGGATGTATAGAATGTCGACGCAATTTGAGTGTTCCATCGTCATTAGGTGGCCCTGAACGTCACAATTAACTATTAGTTTTGCGTCCGATTCGATAATCTAGACTCACAGGAGAACGACCATAAGATGCCCGAGGCAGCAATAGACCCTTGGAGACAAGTCAGGTGGAGGAGGATGTATAGAATGTCGACGCAATTTGAGTGTTCCATCGTCATTAGGATGCCCTGAACGCTACAATTAACTCTCAGTTTTGCGTCCGATTCGATAATCTAGACTCACAGGAGAACGACCATAAGCAGCCCGAGGCAGCAATAGACCCTTGGAGACAAGTCGTCTGGAGGACGATGTACTGAATGTCGACGCAATTTGAGTGTTCCATCATCATCAGGAGGCCCTGAACGTTACAATTAACTATCAGTTTTGCGTCCTATTCGATAATCTTGACTCACTGGAGAACGACCATAAGGTGCCCGAAGCAGCAATAGACCCTGGGAGACAAGTCGGCTTGGGACGATGTATTGAATGTCGACGCAATTTGAGTGTTCCGATGGAGACAAGACGGCTGGAGGACGATGTATTGAATCGGGACAAATTTTAGTGTTACATCGTCATTAGGAGGCCCTGAACGTTACAGTTAACTATCAGTTTTGCGTCCGATTCGATAATCTAGACTCTCAGAAGAACGACCATAAGGTGCAGCAATAGACACATGGAGACAAGTCGGCTGGAGGACGATATATTGAATCGGGACGCAATTTGAGTGTTCCATCGTCATTAGGAGACCCGAGGCAGCAATAGACCCTTGGAGACAATTCGGCTGGAGGACGGAGTATTGTATCTCGACGCAAGTTGAGTCAACTATCGTCATTAGGTGGCCCTGAACGTTACAATTAACTATCAGTTTTGCGTCCGATTCGATAAACCAGACTCACAGGAGAACGATCATAAGGTGCACGAGGCAGCAATAGACCCTTGGAGACAAGTCGGCTGGTGGACGATGTATTGAATCTCAACGCAATTTGAGTGTTCCATCGTCATTTGGAGGCCGTGACCGTTACAATTAACTATCAGTTTTGCGTCAGATTCGATAATCTAGACTCACAGGAGAAGACCATAAGGTGCCCGAGGCAGCAATAGTCCCTTGGAGCCAAGTCAGCCGGAGGAGGATGTATAGAATGTCGACGCAATTTGAGTGTTCCATCGTCATTAGGAAGCCCTGAACGTTACAATTAACTCTCAGTTTTGCTACCGATTCGATAATCTAGACTCACAGGAGAACGACCATAAGCAGCCCGAGGCAGCAATAGACCCTTGGAGACAAGTCGTCTGGAGGACGATGTATTGAATGTCGACGCAATTTGAGTGTTCCATCGTCATTAGGAGGCCCTGAAAGTTACAATTAACTATCAGTTTTGCGTCCTATTCGATAATCTTGACTCACAGGAGAACGACCATAAGGTGCCCGAGGCAGCAATAGACTCTTGGAGACAAGTCGACTTGAGGCCGATGTATTGAATCGCGACGCAATTTGAGTGTTCCATCGTCATTAGTTGGCCCTGAATGTTACAATTAACTTTCAGTTTTGCGTCCGATTCGATAATCTAGACTCACAGGAGAACGAACATAAGGTGCCCGAGGTAGCAATAGACCCTTGGAGACAAGTCGGCTGGAGGACGATGTATTAAATCTCGACGCAATTTGAGTGTTCCATTGTCATTAGTTGGCCCTGTACGTTACAATTAACTATCAGTTTTGCGTCCGATTCGATAATCTAGACTCACAGGAGAACGACCATAAGGTGCCCGAGGCAGCAATAGACTCTTGGAGACAAGTCGACTGGAGGCCGATGTATTGAATCGCGACGCAATTTGGGTGTCCCATCGTCATTAGGAGGCCCTGAACGTTACAGTTAACTATCAGTTTTGCGTCCGATTCGATAATCTAGACTCTCTGAAGAACGACCATAATGTGCCCAACGCTGCAATAGACCCATGGAGATGAGTCGACTGGAGGACGATGTATTGAATCGGGACGCAATTTGAGTGTTCCATCGTCATTAGGAGGCCCGAGGCAGCAATAGACCCTTGGAGCCAAGTCGGCTGGAGGTCGATGTATTGAATCTCGACGCAATTTGAGTGTTCCATCGTCATTAGGAGGCCGTGACCGTTACAATTAACTATCAGTTTTGCGTCGGATTCGATAATTTAGACTCACAGGAGAACGACCATAAGGTTCTCGATTCAGCAATAGACACTTGGAGACAAGTCGGCTGGAGTACGGTGTATTGAATGTCGACGCAGTTTGAGTGTTACATCGTCATTAGGAGGCCCTGAACCTTACAATTAACTATCAGTTTTGCGTCCGATTCGATAATCTAGACTCACCGGAAAACGACCATAAGCTGCCGGAGGCAGCAATAGACCCTTGGAGGCATGTCAGCTGGAGGACGATGTATTGGATGTCGACGCAATTAGAGTGTTTTATCGTCATTAGGAGGCCCTGAACGTTACAATTAACTATCAGTTTTGTGCCCGATTCGATAATCTTGACTCACTGGAGAACGACCATAAGGTGCCCGAAGCAGCAATAGACCCTTGGGGACAAGTCGTCTGGAGGACGATGTATTGAATGTCGACGCAGTTTGAGCGTTACATCGTCATTAGGAGTCCCTGAAACTTACAATTAACTATCAGTTTTGCGTCCGATTGGATAATCTAGACTGACCGGAAAACGACCATAAGCTGCCGGAGGCGGCAATAGACCCTTGGAGGCAAGTCAGCTGGAGGACGATGTATTGGATGTCGACGCAATTAGAGTGTTCCATCGTCATTAGGAGGCCCTGAACGTTACAATTAACTATCAGTTTTGCGTCCTATTCGATAATCTTGACTCACTGGAGAACGACCATAAGGTGCCCGAAGCAGCAATAGACCCTGGGAGACAAGTCGGCTGGAGGTCGATGTATTGAAACTCGACGCAATTTGAGTGATCCGATGGAGACAAGACGGCTGGAGGACGATGTATTGAATCGGGACGCAATTTGAGTGTTACATCGTCATTAGGAGGCCCTGAACGTTACAGTTAACTATCAGTTTTGCGTTCGATTCGATAATCTAGACTCTCAGAAGAACGACCATAAGTCCCCCGACGCAGCAATAGACACATGGAGACAAGTCGGCTGGAGGACGATGTATTTAATCGGGACGCCATTTGAGTGTTCCATCGTCATTAGGAGGCCCGAGGCAGCAATAGACCCTTGGAAACAAGTCGGCTGGAGGACGATGTATTGTATCTCGACGCAATTTGAGTCAACTATCGTCATTAGGAGGCCCTGAACGTTACAATTAACTATCAGTTTTGCGTCCCATTCGATAAACTAGACTCACAGGACAACGATCATAAGGTGCCCGAGGCAGCAATAGACCCTTGGAGACAAGTCGGCTGGAGGACGAAGTATTAATTCTCAACGCAATTTGAGTGTTCCATCGTCATTTGGAGGCCGTGACCTTTACAATTAACTATCAGTTTTGCGTCGGATTCGATAATCTAGACTCACAGGAGAACGACCATAAGGTTCTCGAGGCAGCAATAGACACTTGGAGACAAGTCGGCTGGAGTACGATGTATTGAATGTCGACGCAATTTGAGAGTTCCATCGTCATTAGGAGGCCCTGAACCTTACAATTAACTATTTGTTTTGCGTCCGATTCGATAATCTAGACTCACAGTAAAAGAACCATAAGCTGCCGGAAGCAGCAATAGACCCTTGGAGGCAAATCAGCTGGAGGACGATGTATTGGATGTCGACGCAATTAGAGTGTTCCATCGTCATTAGGAGGCCCTGAACCTTACAATTAACTATCAGTTTTGCGTCCGATTCGATAATCTAGACTCACAGGAGAACGAACATAAGGTGCCCGAGGCAGCAATAGACCCTTGGAGACAAGTCACCTGGAAGAGGATGTAAAAAATGTCGACGCAATTTGAGTGTTCCATCGTCATTAGGAAGCCGTGAACGTTACAATTATCTCTAATTTTTGCGTCCGATTCGATAATCTAGGCTCACAGGAGAACGAACATAAGGAGCCCGAGGCAGCAATAGACCCTTGGGGACAAGTCGTCTGGACGACGATGTAATGAATGTCGACCCAATTTGAGTGTTCCATCGTCATTAGGAGGCCCTGAACGTTAGAATTAACTATCAGTTTTGCGTCCTATTCGATAATCTTGACTCACTGGAGAGCGACCATAAGGTGCCCGAAGCAGCAATAGACCCTGGGAGACAAGCCGGCTGGAGGACGATGTATTGAATCTCGACGCAATTTGAGTGTTCCGATGGAGACAAGACGGCTGGAGGACGATGTATTGAATCGGGACGCAATTTGAGTGTTCCATCGTCATTAGGAGGCCAGAGGCAGCAATAGACCCTTGGAGACAAGTCGGCTGGAGGACGATGTATTGTATCTCGACGCAATTTTTGTCAACTATCGCCATTAAGAGGCCCTGAGCGTTACAATTATCTATCAGTTTTGCGTCCGATTCGATAAACTAGACTCACAGGAGAACGATCACAAGGTGCCCGAGGGAGCAATAGACCCTTGGAGACAAGTCGGCTGGAGGACGATGTATTGAATCTCAACGCAATTTGAGTGTTCCATCGTCATTTGGAAGCCGTGACCGTTTCAATTAGCTATCAGTTTTGCGTCGGATTCGATAATCTAGACTCACAGGAGAACGACCATAAGGTTCTCGAGGCAGCAATAGACACTTGGAGACAAGTCGGCTGGAGTACGTTGTATTGAATGTCGACGCAATTTGAGTGTTCCATCGTCATTAGGAGGCCCTGAACCTTACAATTAACTATCAGTTTTGCGTCCTATTCGATAATCTTGACTCACTGGAGAACGACCATAAGGTGCCCGAAGCATCTAGTCGGCTGGAGGACGGTGTATTGAATCGGGACGCAATTTGAGTGTTACATCGTCATCAGGAGGCCCTGAACGTTACAGTTAACTATCAGTTTTGCGTCCGATTCGATAATCTAGACTCTCAGAAGAACGACCATAAGATGTCCGACGCAGCAATAGACACATGGAGACAAGTCGGCTGGAGGACGATGTATTGAATCGGGTCGCAATTTGAGTGTTCCATCGTCATTAGGACGCCCGAGGCAGCAATAGACCCTTGGAGACAAGTCGGCTAGAGGACGATGTATTGTATCTCGACGCAATTTGAGTCAACTATCGTCATTAGGAGGCCCTGAACGTTACAATGAACTATCAGTTTTGCGTCCGATTCGATAATCTTGACTCACAGGAGAACGACCATAAGGTTCTCGAGGCAGCAATAGACACTTGGAGACAAGTCGGATGGAGTACGATGTATTGAATGTCGACGCAATTTGAGTGTACCATCGTCATTAGGAGGCCCTGAACTATACAATTAACTATCAGTTTTGCGTCCGATTCGATAATCTAGACTCACAGGAAAACGACCATAAGCTGCCGGAGGCAGCAATAGACCCTTATAGGCAAGTCAGCTGGAGGACGATGAATTGGATGTCGACGCAATTAGAGTGTTCCATCGTCATTAGGAGGCCCTGAACCTTACAATTAACTATCAGTTTTGCGTCCGATTCGATAATGTAGATTCACAGGAGATCGACCATAAGGTGCCCGAGGCAGCAATAGACCCTTGGAGACAAGTCAGCTGGAGGAGGATGTATAAAATGTCGACGCAATTTGAGTGTTCCATCGTCATTAGGAAGCCGTGAACGTTACAATTAACTATCAGTTTTGCGTCCGATTCGATAATGTAGATTCACAGGAGATCGACCATACGGTGCCCGAGGCAGCAATAGACTCTTGGAGACAAGTCGACTGGAGGCCGATGTATTGAATCGCGACGCAATTTTAGTGTTCCATCGTCATTAGTTGGCCCTGAATGTTACAATTAACTATCAGTTTTGCGTTCGATTCGATAATCTAGACTCACAGGAGAACGACCATAAGGTGCCCGAGGCAGCAATAAATCCTTGGAGACAAGTCGGCTGGAGTACGATGTATTAAATCTCGAACAATTTGAGGGTTCCATCGTCATTAGGAGGCCCTGAACGTTACAACTAACTATCAGTTTTGCGTCCGATTCGATAATCTAGACTCACAGGAGAACGACCATAAGGTGCCCGAAGCAGCAATAGACCCTGGGACACAAGTCGGCTGGAGGACGATGTATTGAATTTCGACGCAATTTGAGTGTTCCGACGGAGACAAGTCGGCTGGAGGACGATGTGTTGAATCGGGACGCAATTTGAGTGTTCCATTGTCATTAGGAGGCCCTGAACGTTACAATTAATTATCATTTTGTGTCGGATTCGATGATCGAGACGCACAGGAGAACGACCATAAGGTGCTCGAGGCAACAATAGAAACATGAAGACAAGTCGGCAGCAGAACGATGTATTGAATCGGGATGCAATTTGAGTGTTCCATCGTTATTAGGAGGACCTGAACATTACAATTAACTATCAGATTTGCGTTCGATTCGATAATCAAGACTCACAGGAGAACGATCATAAGGTGCCCGAGGCAGCAATAGACCGATGGAGACAAGTCGGCTGGAGGATAATGTATTCAATCGGGACGCAATATGAGTTTTCCATCGTCATTAGGAGGCCCTGAACGTTACAATTAACTATCACTTTTGCGTCCGATTCGATAATCTAGACTCACAGGAGAACGACCATAAGGTGCCCGAGCCTGCAATAGACCCATGGAGACAAGTCGGCAGGAGAACGATGTATTGAATCGGGACGCAATTTGAGTGTCCCATCGTCATTAGGAGGCCCTGAACGTTACAATTAGCTATCAGTTTTGCGTCGGATTCGATAATCTATACTCACAGGAGAACGACCAAAAGGTGCCCGAGGCAGTAATAGACCCTTGGAGACAAGTCGACTGGAGGACGATGGATTGTATCTCGACACAAATTAAGTTAACTATCGTCATTAGGAGGCCCTGAACGTTACAAAAATCTATCAGTTTTGCGTCCAGTTCGATAATCTAGACTCCAGGAGATCGACCATAAGGTGCTCGAAGCAGCAATAGACCCTTGGAGACAAGTCGACTGGAGGACGATGTATTGAATCTTGACGCAATTTGAGTGTTCCGATGGAGACAAGTCGGCTGGAGGACGATGTATTGATTCTCGACGGAATTTGAGTGTTCCATGGTCATTAGGAGGCCCAGAACGTTACAATTAACTATTATTTTTGCGTCCGATTCGATAATCTAGACTCACAGGAGAACTACCATAAGGTGCCCGAAGCAGCAATAGGCCCTGGGAGACAAGTCATCTGGAGGACGATGGATTGTATCTTGACGCAATTTGAGTGTTCCGATGGAGACAAGTAGGCTGGAGGACGATGTATTCAATCGGGACGCTATTTGAGTGTTCCATCGTCATTAGGAGGCCCTGAACGTTTCAGTTAACTATCAGTTTTGTGTCCGATTCGATAAACTAGACTCTCAGGAGAACGACCATAAGGTGCTCGAGGCAGCAATAGACCCTTGGAGACAAGTCGGCTGGAGGACGATGTATTGTATCTTGACGCAATTAGAGTGTTCCGATGGAGACAAGTCGGCTGTAGGACGATGTATTGAATCGGGACGCAATTTGAGTGTTCCATCGTCATTAGGAGGCCCTGAACGTTTCAGTTAACTATCAGTTTTGCGTCCGATTCGATAATCTAGACTCACAGGAGAACGACCATAGGGTGCCCGAGGCAGTAATAGACCCTTGGAGACAATTCGGCTGGAGGACGATGTATTGATTCTCGACGGAATTTGAGTGTTCCATGGTCATTAGGAGGCCCAGAACGTTACAATTAACTATAAGTTTTGCGTCCGATTCGATAATCTAGACTCACAGACAACTACCACAAGGTGCCCGAAGCAGCAATAGACCCTTGGAGACAAGTCGGCTGGAGGACGATGTATTGTATCTTGACGCAATTTGAGTGTTCCGATGGAGACAAGTCGGCTGGAGGACGATGTATTGAATCGGGACGCAATTTGAGTGTTCCATCGTCATTAGGAGGCCCTGAACGTTTCAGTTAACTATCAGTTTTGCGTCCGATTCGATAATCTAGACTCTCAGAAGAACGACCATAAGGTGCCCGACGCAGCAATAGACACATGGAGACAAGTCGGCTGGAGGACGATGTATTGAATCGGGACGCAATTTGAGTGTTCCATCGTCATTAGGAGGCCCGAGGCAGCAATAGACCCTTGGAGACAATTCGGCTAGAGGACGATGTATTGTATCTCGACGCAATTTGTGTCAACTATCGTCATTAGGAGGCCCTGAACGTTACAATTAACTATCAGTTTTGCGTCCGATTCGATAAACTAGACTCACAGGAGAACGATCATAAGGTGCCCGAGGCAGCAATAGACCCTTGGAGACAAGTCGGCTGGAGGACGATGTATTGAATCTCAACGCAATTTGAGTGTTCCATCGTCATTTGGAGGCCGTGACCGTTAAAATTAACTATCAGTTTTGCGTCCGATTCGATAATCTAGACTCACATGGGAACGACCATAAGGTGCCCGAAGCAGCAATAGACCCTGGGAGACAAGTCGGCTGGCGGACGATGTATTGAATCTCGACGCAATTTGAGTGTTCCGATGGAGACAAGTCGGCTGGAGGACGATGTATTGAATCGGGACGCAATTTGAGTTTTCCATCGTCATTAGGAGGCCCTGAACGTGACAGTTAACTATCAGTTTTGCGTACGATTCGATAATCTAGACTCACTAGAGAACGACCCTAAGGTGCCCGAGGCAGCAATAGACCCTTGGAGACAAGTCGACTGGAAGACGATGTATTGAATCGCGACACAATTTTGTGTTACATCGTCGTTAGCAGGGTCGGGAAATTTGAAGTTAAATGTCAGTTTTGCGTCGGATTCGAAAATCTATTCTCACAGGAGAACGACCATAAGGTGCTCGAGGCAGCAATAGTCACTTGGAGACAAGTCGGTTGGAGTACGATGTATTGAATGTCGACGCAATTTGAGTGTTCCATCGTCATTAGGAGGCCCTGAACGTTACAATTAACTATCAGTTTTGCGTCCGATTCGATAATCTAGACTCACAGGAGAACGACCATTAGGTGCCCGAGGCAGAAATAGACCCTTGGCGACAAGTCAGCTGGAGGAAGATGTATAGAATGTCGACGCAATTTGAGTGTTCCATCGTTATTAGGAGGCCCTGAACGTTACAATAAATTATCAGCTTTGCGTCCGATTCGATAATCTTGACTCACTGGAGAACGACCATAAGGTGCCCGAGGCAGCAATAGACTCTTGGAGACAAGTCGACTGGAATCCGTTGTATTGGATGTCGACGCAATTAGAGTGTTCCATCGTCAGTAGAAGGCCCTGAACGTTACAATTAACTATCAGTTTTGCGTCCGATTCGATAATCTAGACTCAAAGGAGAACGACCATAAGGAGCCCGAGGCAGCAATAGACCCTTGGAGACAAGTCGTCTGGAGGACGATGTATAGAGTGTCGACGCAATTTGAGTGTTCCATCGTCATTAGGAGGCCCTGAACGTTACAGTTAACTATCAGTTTTGCGCCCGATTCGATAGTCTAGATTCACAGGATAACGACCATAAGGTGCATGAGGCAGTAATAGACCCTTCGAGACAAGTCGGCTGGAGGACGATGTATTGAATCTCGACGCAATTTGAGTGTTCCTTCGTCATTAGGAGGCCAAGAACGTTGCAATTAACTATCAGTTTTGTGTCCGATTCGATAATCTAGACTCACGGGGGAACGACCATAAGGTGCCCGAAGCAGCAATAGACACTGGGAGACAAGTCGGCTAGCGGACGATGTATTGAGTTGTCGACGCAATTTGAGTGTTCCATCGTCATTAGGAGACCCTGAACGTTACAATTAACCATCAGTTTTGCGTCCGATTCGATAATCTAGATTCTCAGGAGAACGACCATGAGGTGCCCGAGGCAGTAATAGACCCTTCGAGACAAGTCGTCTGGAGGACGATGTATTGAATCTCGACGCAATTTGAGTGTTCCGATGGAGACAAGTCGGCTGGAGGACGATGTATTGAATGTCGACGCAATTTGAGTGTTCCATCGACATTATGAGGCCCTGAAAGTTACAATTAGCTATCAGTTTTGCGTCGGATTCGATAATCTAGACTCACAGGAGAACGACCAAAAGGTGCCCGAGGCAGCAATAGACCCTTGGAGACAAGTCGACTGGAGGACGATGTATTGTATCTCGACACAATTTGAGTTAACTATCGTCATTAGGAGGCCCTGAAAATTACAATTATCTAACAGTTTCGGGTCCGATTCGATAATCTAGACTCACAGGAGAACGACCATAAGGTGCCCGAGGCAGCAATAGACCCTCGGAAATAAGTCGTCTGGAGGACGAAGTAATGAATCTCGACGCAATTTGGGTGTTCCGATGGAGACAAGTCGGCTGGGGGCGATGTATTGTATCTCGACGCAATTTGAGTGTGCCATGGTCATTAGGAGGCCCTGAACGTTACAATTAACTATCAGTTTTGCGTCCGATTCGACAATCTAGACTCACAGGAGAACTACCATAAGGTGCCCGAAGCTGAATAAACCCTGGGAGACAAGTCGGCTAGAGGACGATGTATTGAATCTTGACGCAATTTCAGTGTTCCGATTTAGACAAGTCGGCTCAATGACGATGTATTGGATCGGGACGCAATTTGAGTGTTCCATAGTCATTAGGAGGCCCTGAACGTTTCAGTTAACTATCGGTTTTGCGTCCGATTCGATAATCTAGACTCTCAGGAGAACGACCATAAGGTGCTCGAGGCAGCAAAAGATCCATGGAGACAAGTCGGCTGGAGGACGATGTATTGTATCTCGACGCAATTTGAGTGTTCCATCGTCATTAGGAGGCCCTGAACGTTACAATTAACTATCATTTTTGCGTCCGATTCGATAATCTAGACTCACAGGAGTACGACCGTAAGGTGCCCGAAGCAGCAACAGACCCTGGGAGACAAGTCGGCTGGAGGACGATGTATTAAATCTCGACGCAATTTGAGTGTTCTGATGGAGACAAGTCGGCTGGAGGACGATGTATTGAATCGGGACGCAATTTGAGTGTTCCATCGTCATTAGGTGGCCCTGAACGTTACAGTTAACTATCAGTTTTGCGTCCGATTCGATAATCTAGACTCTCAGAAGAACGACCATAAGGTGCCCGACGCAGCAATAGACCCATGGAGACAAGTCGGCTGGAGGACGATGTATTGAATCGGGACGCAATTTGAGTGTTCCTTCGTCATTAGGCGGCCCGAGGCAGCAATAGACCCATGGAGACAAGTCGGCTCAAGGACGATGTATTGAGTCGGGACGCAATTTGAGTGTTCCATGGTCATTAGGAGGCCCTGAACGTTACAATTAACTATCAGTTTTGTGTCCGATTCGATAATCAAGACTCACTGGAAAACGATCATAAGGTGCCCGAGGCAGCAATACACCCATGGACACAAGTCGGCTGGAGGACAATGTATTGAATCGGGACGCAATTTGAGTGTTCCATAGTCATTAAGTGGCCCTGAAAGTTTCAGTTAACTATCGGTTTTGCGTCCGATTCGACAATCTAAACTCACAGGAGAAAGACCATAAGGAGCCCGAGGCAGCAATAGACCCTTGGAGACAAGTCAGCTGGAGGAGGATGTATAGAATGTCTACGCGATTTGAGTGTTCCATCGTCATTAGGAAGCCCTGAACGTTACAATTAACTCTCAGTTTTGCTACCGATTCGATAATGTAGACTCACAGGAGAACGACCATAAGGAGCCCGAGGCAGCAATAGACCCTTGGAGACAAATCGTCTGGAGGACGATGTATTGAATGTCGACGCAATTTGAGTGTTCCATCGTCATTAGAAGGCCCTGATCGTTACAATTAACTATCAGTTTTGCGTCCTATTCGATAATCTTGACTCACAGGAGAACGACCATAAGGTGCCCGAGGCAGCAATAGACTCTTGGAGACAAGTCGACTGGAGGCCGATGTATTGAATCGCGACGCAATTTGAGTGTTCCATCGTCATTAGTTGGCCCTGAATGTTACAATTAACTTTCAGTTTTGCGTCCGATTCGAAAATCTAGACTCACAGGAGAACGAACATAAGGTGCCCGAGCCAGCAATAGACCCTTGGAGACAAGTCGGCTGGAGGACGATGTATTAAATCTCGACGCAATTTGAGTGTTCCATTGTCATTAGTTGGCCCTGTACGTTACAATTAACTATCAGTTTTGCGTCCGATTCGATAATCTAGACTCACAGGAGAACGACCATAAGGTGCCCGAGGCAGCAAAGACTCTTGGAGACAAGTCGACTGGAGGCCGATGTATTGAATCGCGACGCAATTTGAGTGTCCCATCGTCATTAGGAGGCCCTGAACGTTACAGTTAACTATCAGTTTTGCGTCCGATTCGATAATCTAGACTCTCTGAAGAACGACCATAATGTGCCCAACGCTGCAATAGACCCATGGAGATGAGTCGACTGGAGGACGATGTATTGAATCGGTACGCAATTTGAGTGTTCCATCGTCATTAGGAGGCCCGAGGCAGCAATAGACCCTTGGAGCCAAGTCGGCTGGAGGTCGATGTATTGAATCTCGACGCAATTTGAGTGTTCCATCGTCATTAGGAGGCCGTGACCGTTACAATTAACTATCAGTTTTGCGTCGGATTCGATAATTTAGACTCACAGGAGAACGACCATAAGGTTCTCGATTCAGCAATAGACACTTGGAGACAAGTCGGCTGGAGTACGGTGTATTGAATGTCGACGCAATTTGAGTGTTACATCGTCATTAAGAGGCCCTGAACGTTACAGTTAACTATCAGTTTTGCGTTCGATTCGATAATCTAGACTCTCAGAAGAACGACCATAAGGTGCCCGACGCAGCAATAGACACATGGAGACAAGTCGGCTGGAGGACGATGTATTCAATCGGGACGCAATTTGAGTGTTAAATCGTCATTAGGAGGCCCGAGGCAGCAATAGACCCTTGGAGACAAGTCGGCTGGAGGACGATGTATTGTATCTCGACGCAAATTGAGTCAACTATCGTCATTAGGAGGCCCTGAACTTTACAATTAACTATCAGTTTTGCGTCCGATTCGATAAACTAGACTCACAGGACAACGATCATAAGGTGCCCGAGGCAGCAATAGACCCTTGGAGACAAGTCGGCTGGAGGACGATGTATTGATTCTCAACGCAATTTGAGTGTTCCATCGTCATTTGGAGGCCGTGACCGTTACAATTAACTATCAGTTTTTCGTCGGATTCGATAAACTAGACTCACAGGAGAACGACCATAAGGTTCTCGAGGCAGCATTAGACACTTGGAGACAAGTCGGCTGGAGTACGATGTGTTGAATGTCGACGCAATTTGAGTGTTCCATCGTCATTAGGAGGCCCTGAACCTTACAATTAACTATCTGTTTTGCGTCCGATTCGATAATCTAGACTCACAGTAAAAGGACCATAAGCTGCCGGAGGCAGCAATAGACCCTTGGAGGCAAGTCAGCTGGAGGACGAAGTATTGGATGTCGACGCAATTAGAGTGTTCCATCGTCATTAGGAGGCCCGAGGCAGCAATAGACCCTTGGAGACAAGTCGGCTGGAGGACGATGTATTGAATCTCAACGCAATTTGAGTGTTCCATCGTCATTTGGAGGCCGTGACCGTTACAATTAACTATCAGTTTTGCGTCGGATTCAATAATCTAGACTCACAGGAGAACGACCATAAGGTTCTCGAGGCAGCAATAGACACTTGGAGACAAGTCGGCTGGAGTACGATGTATTGAATGTCGACGCAATTTGAGTGTTCCGTCGTCATTAGGAGGCCCTGAACCTTACAATTAACTATCTGTTTTGCGTCCGATTCGATAATCTAGACTCACAGTAAAAGGACCATAAGCTGCCGGAGGCAGCATTAGACCCTTGGAGGCAAGTCAGCTGGAGGACGATGTATTGGATGTCGACGCAATTAGAGTGTTCCATCGTCATTAGGAGGCCCTGAACCTTACAATTAACTATCAGTTTTGCGTCCGATTCGATAATCTAGACTCACTGGAGAACGACCATAAGGTGCCCGAGGCAGCAATAGACAATTGGAGACAAGTCAGCTGGAGGAGGATGTAAAAAATGTCACCGCAATTTGAGTGTTCCATAGTCATTAGAAAGCCGTGAACGTTACAATTATCTCTCAGTTTTGCGTCCGATTTGATAATCTAGACTCACAGGAGAACGACCATAAGGAGCCCGAGGCAGCAATAGACCCTTGGGGACAAGTCGTTTGGAGAACGATGTATTGAATGTCGACGCAATTTGAGTGTTCCATCGTCATTAGGAGGCCCTGAACGTTACAATTAACTATCAGTTTTGCGTCCTATTCGATAATCTTGACTCACAGGAGAACGACCATACGGTGCCCGAGGCAGAAATAGACTCTTGGAGACAAGTCGATTGAAGGCCGATGTATTGAATCGCGACGCAATTTTAGTGTTCCATCGTCATTAGTTGGCCCTGAATGTTACAATTAACTATCAGTTTTGCGTCGTATTCGATAATCTTGACTCACAGGAGAACGACCATAAGGTGCCCGAAGCATCTAGTCGGCTGGAGGACGGTGTATTGAATCGGGACGCAATTTGAGTGTTACATCGTCATCAGGAGGCCCTATCAGTTTTGCGTCCGATTCGATTATCTAGACTCTCAGAAAAACGACCATAAGATGCCCGACGCAGCAATAGACACATGGAGACAAGTCGGCTGGAGGACGATGTATTGAATCGGGTCGCAATTTGAGTGTTCCATCGTCATTAGGAGGCCCGAGGCAGCAATAGACCTTTAGAGACAAGTCGGGTAGAGGACGATGAATTGTATCTCGACGCAATTTGAGTCAACTATCGTCATTAGGAGGCCCTGAACGTTACAATGAACTATCAGTTTTGCGTCGGATTCGGTAATCTAGACTCACAGGAGAACGAACATAAGGAGCCCAAGGCAGCAATAGACCCTTTAGGACAAGTCGTCTGGAGGACGATGTATTGAATGTCGACGCAATTTGAGTGTTCCATCGTCATTAGGAGGCCCTGAACGTTACAATTAACTATCAGTTTTGCGTCCTATTCGATAATCTTGACTCACAGGAGAACGACCATACGGTGCCCGAGGCAGCAATAGACTCTTGGAGACAAGTCGACTGGAGGACGATGTATTGAATCGCGACGCAATTTTAGTGTTCCATCGTCATTAGTTGGCCCTGAATGTGACAATTAACTATCAGTTTTGCGTCCGATTCGATAATCTAGACTCACAGGAGAACGACCATAAGGTGCCCGAGGCAGCAATAAATCCTTGGAGACAAGTCGGCTGGAATACGATGTATTAAATCTCGACGCAATTTGAGGGTTCCATCGTCATTAGGAGGCCCTGAACGTTACAACTAACTATCA
Source organism: Schistocerca cancellata (assembly GCF_023864275.1). NCBI lineage: Eukaryota > Metazoa > Arthropoda > Insecta > Orthoptera > Acrididae > Schistocerca > Schistocerca cancellata. The sequence continues at coordinate 37,016,156 of NC_064627.1, forward strand.
GTTTTGCGTCCGATTCGATAATTTAGACTCACAGGAGAACGACCATAAGGTGCCCGAAGCAGCAATAGACCCTGGGACACAAGTCGGCTGGAGGACGATGTATTGAATCTCGACGCAATTTGAGTGTTCCGACGGAGACAAGTCGGCTGGAGGACGATGTGTTGAATCGGGACGCAATTTGAGTGTTCCATCGTCATTAGGAGGCACTGAACGTTACAATTAATTATCATTTTGTGTCCGATTCGATGATCGAGACGCACAGGAGAACGACCATAAGGTGCTCGAGGCAACAATACAAGCATGAAGAAAAGTCGGCAGCAGAACGATGTATTGAATCGGGATGCAATTTGAGTGTTCCATCGTTATTAGGAGGACCTGAACATTACAATTAACTATCAGATTTGCGTTCGATTCGATAATCAAGACTCACAGGAGAACGATCATAAGGTGCCCGAGGCAGCAATAGACCCATGGAGACAAGTCGGCTGGAGGACAATGTATTCAATCGGGACGCAATATGAGTTTTCCATCGTCATTAGGAGGCCCTGAACGTTACAATTAACTATCACTTTTGCGTCCGATTCGATAACCTAATCTCACAGGAGAACGACCATTAGGTGCCCGAGCCTGCAATAGACCCATGGAGACAAGTCGGCAGGAGAACGATGTATTGAATCGGGACGCAATTTGAGTGTCCCATCGTCATTAGGAGGCCCTGAACGTTATAATTAGCTATCAGTTTTGCGTCGGATTCGATAATCTAGACTCACAGGAGAACGACCAAAAGGTGCCCGAGGCAGCAATAGACCCTTGGAGACAAGTCGACTGGAGGACGATGGATTGTATCTCGACACAATTTGAGTTAACTGTCGTCATTAGGAGGCCCTGAACGTTACAAAAATCTATCAGTTTTGCGTCCAGTTCGATAATCTAGACTCACAAGAGCACGATCATAAGGTGCCCGAGGCAGCAATAGACCTTTGGAGACAAGTCAGCTGGAGGACGATGTATTGAATGTCGACGCAATTTGAGTGTTCCATCATCATTAAAAGCCCTGAACGTTACAATTAACTCTCAGTTTTGCCTCCGATTCGATAATCTAGACTCACAGGAGAACGACAATAAGGAGCCCGAGGCAGCAATAGACCCTTGGAGACAAGTCGTCTGGAGGACGATGTTTGAATGTCGACGCAATTTGAGTGTTCCATCGTCATTAGGAGGCCCTGAACGTTACAATTAACTATCAGTTTTGCGTCCGATTCGATATCTAGACTCACAGGAGAACGACCATAAGGTGCTCGAAGCAGCAATAGACCCTTGGAGACAAGTCGACTGGAGGACGATGTATTGTATCTTGACGCAATTTGAGTGTTCCGATGGAGACAAGTCGGCTGGAGGACGATGTATTGAATCTCGACTGAATTTGAGTGTTCCATGGTCATTAGGAGGCCCAGAACGTTACAATTGACTATTAGTTTTGCGTCCGATTCGATAATCTAGACTCACAGGAGAACTACCATCAGGTGACTGAAGCAGCAATAGGCCCTGGGAGACAAGCCGGCTGGAGGACGATGGATTGTATCTTGACGCAATTTGAGTGTTCCGATGGAGACAAGTCGGCTAGAGGACGATGTATTGTATCTCGACGCAATTTGTGTCAACTATCGTCATTAGGAGGCCCTGAACGTTACAATTAACTATCAGTTTTGCGTCCGATTCGATAAACTAGACTCACAGGAGAACGAACATAAGGTGCCCGAGGCAGCAATAGACCCTTGGAGACAAGTCGGCTGGAGGACGATGTATTGAATCTCAACGCAATTTGAGTGTTCCATCGTCATTAGGAGGCCCAGAACCTTACGATTAACTATCAGTTTTGCGTCCGATTCGATAATCTAGACTCACAGGAGAACGACCATAAGGTGCCCGAGGCAGCAATAGACCCTTGGAGACAAGTCAGCTGGAGGAGGATGTATAAAATGTCAACGCAATTTGAGTGTTCCATCGTCATTAGGAAGCCGTGAACGTTACAATTAACTCTCAGTTTTGCGTCCGATTCGATAATCTAGACTCACAGGAGAACGACCATAAGGTGCCCGAGGCAGCAATAGACCCTTGGAGACAAGACGTCTGGAGGACGATGTATTGATATCAACGCAATTTGAGCGTTCCATCGTCATTAGGAGGCCCTGAACGTTACAATTAACTATCAGTTTTGCGCCCTATTCGATAATCTTGACTCACAGGAGAACGACCATACGGTGCCCGAGGCAGCAATAGACTCTTGGAGACAAGTCGACTGGAGGCCGATGTATTGAATCTCAACGCAATTTGAGTGTTCCATCGTCATTAGGAGGCCCTGAACCTTACGATTAACTATCAGTTTTGCGTCCGATTCGATAATCTAGACTCACAGGAGAACGACCATAAGGTGCCCGAGGCAGCAATAGACCCTTGGAGACAATCGGCTGGAGTACGATGTATTAAATCTCGACGCAATTTGAGGGTTCCATCGTCATTAGGAGGCCCTGAACGTTACAACTAACTATCAGTTTTGCGTCCGATTCGATAATCTAGACTCACAGGAGAACGACCATAAGGTGCCCGACGCAGCAATAGACCCTGGGAGACAAGTCGGCTGGAGGACGATGTATTGAATCTCGACGCAATTTGAGTGTTCCGATGGAGACAAGTCGGCTGGAGGACGATGTATTGAATCGGGACGCAATTTGAGTGTTCCATCGTCATTAGGAGGCCCGAGGCAGCAATAGACCCATGGAGACAAGTCGGCTGAAGGACGATGTATTGAGTCGGAACGCAATTTCAGTGTTCCATGGTCATTAGGAGGCCCTGAGCGTTACAATTAACTATCATTTTGTGTCCGATTCGATGATCGAGACTCACAGGAGAACGACCATAAGGAGCCCGAGGCAGCAATAGACCAGTGGAGACAAGTCGACTGGAGGCCGATGTATTGAATCGCGACGCAATTTTAGTGTTCCATCGTCATTAGTTGGCCCTGAATGTTACAATTAACTATCAGCTTTGCGTCCGAATCGATAATCTAGACTCAAGGAGAACGACCATAAGGTGCCCGAGGCAGCAATAAATCCTTGGAGACAAGTCGGCTGGAGTACGATGTATTAAATCTCGACGCAATTTGAGGGTTCCATCGTCATTAGGAGGCCCTGAACGTTACAACTAACTATCAGTTTTGCGTCCGATTCGATAATCTAGACTCTCAGAAGAACGACCATAAGGTGCCCGACGCAGCAATAGACCCATGGAGACAAGTCGGCTGGAGGACAATGTATTGAATCGGGACGCAATATGAGTGTTCCATCGTCATTAGGAGGCCCTGAACGTTACAATTAACTATCAGTTTTGCGTCCGATTCGATATCTAGACTCACAGGAGATCGACCATAAGGTGCTCGAAGCAGCAATAGACCCTTGGAGACAAGTCGACTGGAGGACGATGTATTGTATCTTGACGCAATTTGAGTGTTCCGATGGAGACAAGTCGGCTGGAGGACGATGTATTGAATCTCGACGGAATTTGAGTGTTCCATGGTCATTAGGAGGCCCAGAACGTTACAATTGACTATTAGTTTTGCGTCCGATTCGATAATCTAGACTCACAGGAGAACTACCATCAGGTGACCGAAGCAGCAATAGACCCTGGGAGACAAGTCGGCTGGAGGACGATGTATTGAATCTCGACGCAATATGAGTGTTCCATGGTCATTAGGAGGCCCAGAACGTTACAATTAACTATTAGTTTTGCGTCCGATTCGATAATCTAGACTCACAGGAGAACTACCATAAGGTGCCCGAAGCAGCAATAGGCCCTGGGAGACAAGCCGGCTGGAGGACGATGGATTGTATCTTGACGCAATTTGAGTGTTCCGATGGAGACAAGTAGGCTGGAGGACGATGTATTGAATCGGGACGCTATTTGAGTGTTCCATCGTCATTAGGAGGCCCTGAACGTTTCAGTTAACTATCAGTTTTGCGTCCGATTCGATAATCTAGACTCTCAGGAGAACGACCATAAGGTGCTCGAGGCAGCAATAGACCCTTGGAGACAAGTCGGCTGGAGGACGATGTATTGTATCTTTACGCAATTAGAGTGTTCCGATGGAGACAAGTCGGCTGTAGGACGATGTATTGAATCGGGACGCAATTTGAGTGTTCCATGGTCATTAGGAGGCCCAGAACGTTACAATTAACTATCAGTTTTGCGTCCGATTCGATAATCTAGACTCACAGAGAACTACCACAAGGTGCCCGAAGCAGCAATAGACCCTTGGAGACAAGTCGGCTGGAGGACGATGTATTGTATCTTGACGCAATTTGAGTGTTCCGATGGAGACAAGTCGGCTGGAGGACGATGTATTGAATCGGGACGCAATTTGCGTGTTCCATCGTCATTAGGAGGCCCTGAACGTTTCAGTTAACTATCAGTTTTGCGTCCGATTCGATAATCTAGACTCTCAGAAGAACATCCATAAGGTGCCCGACGCAGCAATAGACACACGGAGACAAGTCGGCTGGAGGACGATGTATTGAATCGGGACGCAATTTGAGTGTTCCATCGTCATTAGGAGGCCCGAGGCAACAATAGACCCTTGGAGACAAGTCGGCTAGAGGACGATGTATTGTATCTCGACGCAATTTGATTCAACTATCGTCATTAGGAGGCCCTGAACGTTACAATTAACTATCAGTTTTGCGTCCGATTCGATAAACTAGACTCACAGGAGAACGATCATAAGGTGCCCGAGGCAGCAATAGACCCTTGGAGACAAGTCGGCTGGAGGACGATGTATTGAATCTCAACGCAATTTGAGTGTTCCATCGTCATTAGGAGGCCCAGAACCTTACGATTAACTATCAGTTTTGCGTCCGATTCGATAATCTAGACTCACAGGAGAACGACCATAAGGTGCCCGAGGCAGCAATAGACCCTTGGAGACAAGTCAGCTGGAGGAGGATGTATAAAATGTCAACGCAATTTGAGTGTTCCATCGTCATTAGGAAGCCGTGAACGTTACAATTAACTCTCAGTTTTGCGTCCGATTCGATAATCTAGACTCACAGGAGAACGACCATAAGGTGCCCGAGGCAGCAATAGACCCTTGGAGACAAGACGTCTGGAGGACGATGTACTGATGTCAACGCAATTTGAGCGTTCCATCGTCATTAGGAGGCCCTGAACGTTACAATTAACTATCAGTTTTGCGCCCTATTCGATAATCTTGACTCACAGGAGAACGACCATACGGTGCCCGAGGCAGCAATAGACTCTTGGAGACAAGTCGACTGGAGGCCGATGTATTGAATCTCAACGCAATTTGAGTGTTCCATCGTCATTAGGAGGCCCTGAACCTTACGATTAACTATCAGTTTTGCGTCCGATTCGATAATCTAGACTCACAGGAGAACGACCATAAGGTGCCCGAGGCAGCAATAGACCCTTGGAGACAATCGGCTGGAGTACGATGTATTAAATCTCGACGCAATTTGAGGGTTCCATCGTCATTAGGAGGCCCTGAACGTTACAACTAACTATCAGTTTTGCGTCCGATTCGATAATCTAGACTCACAGGAGAACGACCATAAGGTGCCCGACGCAGCAATAGACCCTGGGAGACAAGTCGGCTGGAGGACGATGTATTGAATCTCGACGCAATTTGAGTGTTCCGATGGAGACACGACGGCTGGAGGACGATGTATTGAATCGGGACGCAATTTGAGTGTTCCATCGTCATTAGGAGGCCCGAGGCAGCAATAGACCCATGGAGACAAGTCGGCTGAAGGACGATGTATTGAGTCGGAACGCAATTTCAGTGTTCCATGGTCATTAGGAGGCCCTGAGCGTTACAATTAACTATCATTTTGTGTCCGATTCGATGATCGAGACTCACAGGAGAACGACCATAAGGAGCCCGAGGCAGCAATAGACCAGTGGAGACAAGTCGACTGGAGGCCGATGTATTGAATCGCGACGCAATTTTAGTGTTCCATCGTCATTAGTTGGCCCTGAATGTTACAATTAACTATCAGCTTTGCGTCCGAATCGATAATCTAGACTCAAGGAGAACGACCATAAGGTGCCCGAGGCAGCAATAAATCCTTGGAGACAAGTCGGCTGGAGTACGATGTATTAAATCTCGACGCAATTTGAGGGTTCCATCGTCATTAGGAGGCCCTGAACGTTACAACTAACTATCAGTTTTGCGTCCGATTCGATAATCTAGACTCTCAGAAGAACGACCATAAGGTGCCCGACGCAGCAATAGACCCATGGAGACAAGTCGGCTGGAGGACAATGTATTGAATCGGGACGCAATATGAGTGTTCCATCGTCATTAGGAGGCCCTGAACGTTACAATTAACTATCAGTTTTGCGTCCGATTCGATATCTAGACTCACAGGAGAACGACCATAATGTGCTCGAAGTAGCAATAGACCCTTGGAGACAAGTCGACTGGAGGACGATGTATTGTATCTTGACGCAATTTGAGTGTTCCGATGGAGACAAGTCGGCTGGAGGACGATGTATTGAATCTCGACGGAATTTGAGTGTTCCATGGTCATTAGGAGGCCCAGAACGTTACAATTGACTATTAGTTTTGCGTCCGATTCGATAATCTAGACTCACAGGAGAACTACCATCAAGTGACCGAAGCAGCAATAGACCCTGGGAGACAAGTCGGCTGGAGGACGATGTATTGAATCTCGACGCAATATGAGTGCTCCATGGTCATTAGGAGGCCCAGAACGTTACAATTAACTATTAGTTTTGCGTCCGATTCGATAATCTAGACTCACAGGAGAACTACCATAAGGTGCCCGAAGCAGCAATAGGCCCTGGGAGACAAGCCGGCTGGAGGACGATGGATTGTATCTTGACGCAATTTGAGTGTTCCGATGGAGACAAGTAGGCTGGAGGACGATGTATTGAATCGGGACGCTATTTGAGTGTTCCATCGTCATTAGGAGGCCCTGAACGTTTCAGTTAACTATCAGTTTTGCGTCCGATTCGATAATCTAGACTCTCAGGAGAACGACCATAAGGTGCTCGAGGCAGCAATAGACCCTTGGAGACAAGTCGGCTGGAGGACGATGTATTGTATCTTTACGCAATTAGAGTGTTCCGATGGAGACAAGTCGGCTGTAGGACGATGTATTGAATCGGGACGCAATTTGAGTGTTCCATGGTCATTAGGAGGCCCAGAACGTTACAATTAACTATCAGTTTTGCGTCCGATTCGATAATCTAGACTCACAGAGAACTACCACAAGGTGCCCGAAGCAGCAATAGACCCTTGGAGACAAGTCGGCTGGAGGACGATGTATTGTATCTTGACGCAATTTGAGTGTTCCGATGGAGACAAGTCGGCTGGAGGACGATGTATTGAATCGGGACGCAATTTGAGTGTTCCATCGTCATTAGGAAGCCCTGAACGTTTTAGTTAACTATCAGTTTTGCGTCCGATTCGATAATCTAGACTCTCAGAAGAACGACCATAAGGTGCCCGACGCAGCAATAGACACATGGAGACAAGTCGGCTGGAGGACGATGTATTGAATCGGGACGCAATTTGAGTGTTCCATCGTCATTAGGAGGCCCGAGGCAACAATAGACCCTTGGAGACAAGTCGGCTAGAGGACGCAATTTGAGTCAACTATCGTCATTAGGAGGCCCTGAACGTTACAATTAACTATCAGTTTTGCGTCCGATTCGATAAACTAGACTCACAGGAGAACGATCATAAGGTGCCCGAGGCAGCAATAGACCCTTGGAGACAAGTCGGCTGGAGGACGATGTATTGAATCTCAACGCAATTTGAGTGTTCCATCGTCATTAGGAGGCCCTGAACCTTACGATTAACTATCAGTTTTGCGTCCGATTCGATAATCTAGACTCACAGGAGAACGACCATAAGGTGCCCGAGGCAGCAATAGACCCTTGGAGACAAGTCAGCTGGAGGAGGATGTATAAAATGTCAACGCAATTTGAGTGTTCCATCGTCATTAGGAAGCCGTGAACGTTACAATTAACTCTCAGTTTTGCGTCCGATTCGATAATCTAGACTCACAGGAGAACGACCATAAGGTGCCCGAGGCAGCAATAGACCCTTGGAGACAAGACGTCTGGAGGACGATGTATTGATGTCAACGCAATTTGAGCGTTCCATCGTCATTAGGAGGCCCTGAACGTTACAATTAACTATCAGTTTTGCGCCCTATTCGATAATCTTGACTCACAGGAGAACGACCATACGGTGCCCGAGGCAGCAATAGACTCTTGGAGACAAGTCGACTGGAGGCCGATGTATTGAATCTCAACGCAATTTGAGTGTTCCATCGTCATTAGGAGGCTCTGAACCTTACGATTAACTATCAGTTTTGCGTCCGATTCGATAATCTAGACTCACACGAGAACGACCATAAGGTGCCCGAGGCAGCAATAGACCCTTGGAGACAATCGGCTGGAGTACGATGTATTAAATCTCGACGCAATTTGAGGGTTCCATCGTCATTAGGAGGCCCTGAACGTTACAACTAACTATCAGTTTTGCGTCCGATTCGATAATCTAGACTCACAGGAGAACGACCATAAGGTGCCCGACGCAGCAATAGACCCTGGGAGACAAGTCGGCTGGAGGACGATGTATTGAATCTCGACGCAATTTGAGTGTTCCGATGGAGACAAGTCGGCTGGAGGACGATGTATTGAATCGGGACGCAATTTGAGTGTTCCATCGTCAGTAGGAGGCCCTGAACGTTACAGTTAACAATCAGTTTTTCGTCCGATTAGATAATCTAGACTCTCAGAAGAACGACCATAAGGTGCCCGACGCAGCAATAGACCCATGGAGACAAGTCGGCTGGAGGACGATGTATTGAATCGGGACGCAATTTGAGTGTTCCATCGTCATTAGGAGGCCCGAGGCAGCAATAGACCCATGGAGACAAGTCGGCTGAAGGACGATGTATTGAGTCGGAACGCAATTTCAGTGTTCCATGGTCATTAGGAGGCCCTGAGCGTTACAATTAACTATCATTTTGTGTCCGATTCGATGATCGAGACTCACAGGAGAACGACCATAAGGAGCCCGAGGCAGCAATAGACCAGTGGAGACAAGTCGACTGGAGGCCGATGTATTGAATCGCGACGCAATTTTAGTGTTCCATCGTCATTAGTTGGCCCTGAATGTTACAATTAACTATCAGCTTTGCGTCCGAATCGATAATCTAGACTCAAGGAGAACGACCATAAGGTGCCCGAGGCAGCAATAAATCCTTGGAGACAAGTCGGCTGGAGTACGATGTATTAAATCTCGACGCAATTTGAGGGTTCCATCGTCATTAGGAGGCCCTGAACGTTACAACTAACTATCAGTTTTGCGTCCGATTCGATAATCTAGACTCTCAGAAGAACGACCATAAGGTGCCCGACGCAGCAATAGACCCATGGAGACAAGTCGGCTGGAGGACAATGTATTGAATCGGGACGCAATATGAGTTTTCCATCGTCATTAGGAGGCCCTGAACGTTACAATTAACTATCAGTTTTGCGTCCGATTCGATAAACTAGACTCACAGGAGAACGACCATAAGGTGCCCGAGGCAGCAATAGACCCATGGAGACAAGTCGGCAGGAGAACGATGTATTGAGTCGGGACGCAATTTGAGTGTTCCATCGTCATTAGGAGGCCCGAGGGAGCAATAGACCCTTGGAGACAAGTCGGCTAGAGGACGATGTATTGTATCTCGACGCAATTTGAGTCAACTATCGTCATTAGGAGGCCCTGAACGTTACAATTAACTATCAGTTTTGCATCCGATTCGATAAACTAGACTCACAGGAAAACGATCATAAGGTGCCCGAGGCAGCAATAGTCCCTTGGAGATAAGTCGGCTGGAGGACGATGTATTGAATCTCAACGCAATTTGAGTGTTCCATCGTCATTTGGAGGCCGTGAACGTTACAATTAACTATCAGTTTTGCGTCGGATTCGATAATCCAGACTCACAGGAGAACGATCATAAGGTGCCCGAGGCAGCAATAGAACCTTGGAGACAAGTCGGATGGAGTACGATGAATTGAATGTCGACGCAATTTGAGTGTTCCATTGTCATTAGGAGGCCCTGAACCTTACAATTAACTATCAGTTTTGCGTCCGATTCGATAATCTAGACTCACAGGAAAACGACCATAAGCTGCCGGAGGCAGCAATAGACCCTTGGAGGCAAGTCAGCTGGAGGACGATGGATTGGATGTCGATGCAATTAGAGTGTTCCATCGTCATTAGGAGGCCCTGAACCTTACAATTAACTATCAGTTTTGCGTCCGATTCGATAATCTAGACCCACAGGAGAACGACCATAAGGTGCCCGAGGCAGCAATAGACCCTTGGAGACAAGTCAGCTGGAGGAGGATGTATAAAATGTCGACGCAATTTGAGTGTTCCATCGTCATTAGGAAGCCGTGAACGTTACAATTAACTCTCAGTTTTGCGTCCGATTCGATAATATAGACTCACAGGAGAACGACCATAAGGAGCCCGAGGCAGCAATAGACCCTTGGGGACAAGTCGTCTGGAGGACGATGTATTGAATGTCGACGCAATTTGAGTGTTCCATCGTCATTAGGAGGCCCTGAACGTTACAATTAACTATCAGTTTTGCGCCCTATTCGATAATCTTGACTCACAGAAGAACGACCATACGGTGCCCGAGGCAGCAATAGACTCTTGGAGACAAATCGACTGGAGGCCGATGTATTGAATCGCGACGCAATTTTAGTGTTCCATCGTCATTAGTTGGCCCTGAATGTTACAATTAACTATCAGTATTGCGACCGATTCGATAATCTAGACTCACAGGAGAACGACAATAAGGTGCCCGAAGCAGCAATAGACCCTGGTTGACAAGTCGGCTGGAAGACGATGTATTGAATCTCGACGCAATTTGAGTGTTCCGATGGAGACAAGTCGGCTGGAGGACGATGTATTGAATCGGGACGCAATTTGAGTGTTCCATCGTCATTAGGAGGCCCTGAAAGTTACAGTTAACTATCAGTTTTGCGTCCGATTCGATAATCTAACCTCTCAGAAGAACGACCATAAGGTGCCCGACGCAGCAATTGACCCATGGAGACAAGTCGGCTGGAGGACGATGTATTGAATCGGGACGCAATTTGAGTGTTCCATCGTCATTATGAGGCCCTGAACGTTTCAGTTAACTATCAGTTTTGCGCCCTATTCGATAATCTTGACTCACAGGAGAACGACCATACGGTGCCCGAGGCAGCAATAGACTCTTGGAGACAAGTCGACTGGAGGCCGATGTATTGAATCGCGACGCAATTTTAGTGTTCCATCGTCATTAGTTGGCCCTGAATGTTTCAATTAACTATCAGTTTTGCGTCCGATTCGATAATCTAGACTCACAGGAGAACGACCATAAGGTGCCCGAGGCAGCAATAAATCCTTGGAGACAAGTCGGCTGGAGTACGATGTATTAAATCTCGACGCAATTTGAGGGTTCCAACGTCATTAGGAGGCCCTGAACGTTACAACTAACTATCAGTTTTGCGTCCGATTCGATAATCTAGACTCACAGGAGAACGACCATAAGGGGCCCGAAGCAGCAATAGACCCAGGGAGACAAGTCGGCTGGAGGACGATGTATTGAATCTCGTCGCGATTTGAGTGTTCCGATGGAGACAAGTCGGCTGGAGGACGATGTATTGAATCGGGACGCAATTTGAGTGTTCCATCGTTATTAGGAGGCCCTGAACGTTACAGTTAACTATCAGTTTTGCGTCCGATTCGATAATCTAGACTCTCAGAAGAACGACCATAAGGTGCCCGACGCAGCAATAGACCCATGGAGACAAGTCGGCCGAAGGACGATGAATTGAGTCGGAACGCAATTTGAGTGTTCCATGGTCATTAGGAGGCCCTGAGCGTTACAATTAACTATCAATTTGTGTCCGATTCGATGATCGAGACTCACAGGAGAACGACCATAAGGTGCCCGATGCAGCAATAGACGCATGAAGACAAGTCGGCAGCAGAACGATGTATTGAATCGTGATGCAATTTGAGTGTTCCATCGTCATTAGGAGGACCTGAACATTACAATTAACTATCAGATTTGCGTTCGATACGATAATCTAGACTCACAGGAGAACGATCACAAGGTGCCCGAGGCAGCAATAGATCCATGGAGACAAGTCGGCTGGAGGACAATGTATTGAATCGGAACGCAATATGAGTTTTCCATCGTCATTAGGAGGCCCTGAACGTTACAATTAACTATCAGTTTTGCGTCCGATTCGATAATCTAGACTCACAGGAGAACGACCATACGGTGCCCGAGGCAGCAATAGACCCATGGAGACAAGTCGGCAGGAGAACGATGTATTGAATCGGGACGCAATTTGAGTGTTCCATCGTCATTTGGAGGCCGTGACCGTTACAATTAACTATCAGTTTTGCGTCGGATTCGATAATCTAGACTCACAGGAGAACGACCATAAGGTTCTCGAGGCAGCAATAGACACTTGGAGACAAGTCGGATGGAGTACGATGAATTGAATGTCGACGCAATTTGAGTCATCCATCGTCATTAGGAGGCCCTGAACCTTACAATTAACTATCAGTTTTGCGTCCGATTCAATAATCTAGACTCACAGGAAAACGACCATAAGCTGCCGGAGGCAGCAATAGACCCTTGGAGGCAAGTCAGCTGGAGGACGATGTATTGGATGTCGACGCAATTAGAGTGTTCCATCGTCATTAGGAGGCCCTGAACCTTACAATTAACTATCAGTTTTGCGTCCGATTCGATAATCTAGAATCACAGGAGAACGACCATAAGGTGCCCGAGGCAGCAATAGACCCTTGGAGACAAGTCAGCTGGAGGAGGATGTATAAAATGTCGACGCAATTTGAGTGTTCCATCGTCATTAGGAAGCCGTGAACGTTACAATTAACTCTCAGTTTTGCGTCCGATTCGATAATATAGACTCACAGGAGAACGACAATAAGGAGCCCGAGGCAGCAATAGACCCTTGGGGACAAGTCGTCTGGAGGACGATGTATTGATGTCAACGCAATTTGAGTGTTCCATCGTCATTAGGAGGCCCTGAACGTTACAATTAACTATCAATTTTGCGATCTATTCGATAATCTTGACTCACAGGAGAACGACCATACGGTGCCCTAGGCAGCAATAGACTCTTGGAGCCAAGTCGACTGGAGGCCGATGTATTGAATCGCGACGCAATGTTAGTGTTCCATCGTCATTAGTTGGCCCTGAATGTTACAATTAACTATCAGTTTTGCGTCCGATTCGAAAATCTAGACTCACAGAAGAACGACCATAAGGTGCCCGAGGCAGCAATAAATCCTTGGACACAAGTCGGCTGGAGTACGATGTATTAAATCTCGACGCAATTTGAGGGTTCCATCCTCATTAGGAGGCCCTGAACGTTACAACTAACTATCAGTTTTGCGTCCGATTCGATAATCTAGACTCACAGGAGAACGACCATAAGGTTCCCGAAGCAGCAATAGACCCTGGGAGACAAGTCGGCTGGAGGACGATGTATTGAATCTCGACGCAATTTGAGTGTTCCGATGGAGACAAGTCGGCTGGAGGACGATGTATTGAATCGGGACGCAATTTGAGTGTTCCATCGTCATTAGGAGGCCCGAGGCAGCAATAGACCCATGGAGACAAGTCGGCTGAAGGACGATGAATTGAGTCGGAACGCAATTTGAGTGGTCCATGGTCATTAGGAGGCCCTGAGCGTTACAATTAACTATCATTTTGTGTCCGATTCGATGATCGAGACTCACAGGAGAACGAACATAAGGTGCCCGATGCAGCAATAGACGCATGAAGACAAGTCGGCAGCAGAACGATGTATTGAATCGTGATGCAATTTGAGTGTTCCATCGTCATTAGGAGGACCTGAACATTACAATTAACTATCAGATTTGCGTTCGATACGATAATCTAGACTCACAGGAGAACGATCATAAGGTGCCCGAGGCAGCAATAGATCCATGGAGACAAGTCGGCTGGAGGACAATGTATTGAATCGGGACGCAATATGAGTTTTCCATCGTCATTAGGAGGCCCTGAACGTTACAATTAACTATCAGTTTTGCGTCCGATTCGATAATCTAGACTCACAGGAGAACGACCATACGGTGCCCGAGGGAGCAATAGACCCATGGAGACAAGTCGGCAGGAGAACGATGTATTGAATCGGGACGCAATTTGAGTGTTCCATCGACATTAGGAGGCCCGAGGAAGCAATGGACCCTTGGAGACAAGTCGGCTAGAGGACGATGTATTGTATCTCGACGCAATTAGAGTCAACTATCGTCATTAGGAGGCCCTGAACGTTACAATTAACTATCAGTTTTGCGTCCGATTCGATAAACTAGACTCACAGGAGAACGATCATAAGGTGCCCGAGGCAGCAATACACCCTTGGAGACAAGTCGGCTGGAGGACGATGTTTTGAATCTCAACGCAATTTGAGTGTTCCATCGTCATTTGGAGGCCGTGACCGTTACAATTAACCATAAGTTTTGCGTCGGATTCGATAATCTAGACTCACAGGAGAACGACCATAAGGTTCTCGAGGCAGCACTAGACACTTGGAGACAAGTCGGTTGGAGTACGATGAATTGAATGTCGACGCAATTTGAGTCTTCCATCGTCATTAGGAGGCCCTGAACCTTACAATTTACTATCAGTTTTGCGTCCGAATCGATAATCTACACTCACAGGAGAACGACCATAAGGTGCCCGTGGCAGCAATAGACCCTTGGAGACAAGTCAGCTGGAGGAGGACGTATAAAATGTCGACGCAATTTGAGTGTTCCATCGTCATTAGGAAGCCGTGAACGTTACAATTAACTCTCAGTTTTGCGTCCGATTCGATAATATAGACTCACAGGAGAACGACAATAAGGAGCCCGAGGCAGCAATAGACCCTTGGGGACAAGTCGTCTGGAGGACGATGTATTGATGTCAACGCAATTTGAGTGTTCCATCGTCATTAGGAGGCCCTGAGGGTTACAATTAACTATCATTTTGTGTCCGATTCGATGATCGAGACTCACAGGAGAACGACAATAAGGTGCCCGAGGCAGCAATAGACGCATGAAGACAAGTCGGCAGCAGAAAGATGTATTGAATCGTGATGCAATTTGAGTGTTCCATCGTCATTAGGAGGACCTGAACATTACAATTAACTATCAGATTTGCGTTCGATTCGATAATCTAGACTCACAGGAGAACGATCATAAGGTGCCCGAGGCAGCAATAGATCCATGGAGACAAGTCGGCTGGAGGACAATGTATTGAATCGGGACGCAATTTGAGTTTTCCATCGTCATTAGGAGGCCGTGAACGTTACAATTAACTATCAGTTTTGCTTCCGATTCGATAATCTAGACTCACAGGAGAACGACCATAAGGTGCCCGAGGCAGCAATAGACCCATGGAGACAAGTCGGCAGGAGAACGATGTATTGAATCGGGACGCAATTTGAGTGTTCCATCGTCATTAGGAGGCCCGAGGGAGCAATAGACCCTTGGAGACAAGTCGGCTAGAGGACGATGTATTGTATCTCGACGCAATTTGAGTCAACTATCGTCATTAGGAGGCCCTGAACGTTACAATTAACTATCAGTTTTGCATCCGATTCGATAAACTAGACTCACAGGAGAACGATCATAAGGTGCCCGAGGCAGCAATAGACCCTTGGAGATAAGTCGGCTGGAGGACGATGTATTGAATCTCAACGCAATTTGAGTGTTCCATCGTCATTTGGAGGCCGTGACCGTTACAGTTAGCTATCAGTTTTGCGTCGGATTCGATAATCTAGACTCACAGGAGAACGATCATAAGGTGCCCGAGGCAGCAATAGAACCTTGGAGACAAGTCGGATGGAGTACGATGAATTGAATGTCGACGCAATTTGAGTGCTCCATCGTCATTAGGAGGCCCTGAACCTTACAATTAACTATCAGTTTTGCGTCCGATTCGATAATTTAGACTCACAGGAAAACGACCATAAGCTGCCGGATGCAGCAACAGACCCTTGGAGGCAAGTCAGCTGGAGGACGATGTATTGGATGTCGACGCAATTAGAGTGTTCCATCGTCATTAGGAGGCCCTGAACCTTACAATTAACTATCAGTTTTGCGTCCGATTCGATAATCTAGACTCACAGGAGAACGACCATAAGGTGCCCGAGGCAGCAATAGACCCTTGGAGACAAGTCAGCTGGAGGAGGATGTATAAAATGTCGACGCAATTTGAGTGTTCCATCGTCATTAGGAAGCCGTGAACGTTACAATTAACTCTCAGTTTTGCGTCCGATTCGATAATATAGACTCACAGGAGAACGACAATAAGGAGCCCGAGGCAGCAATAGACCCTTGGGGACAAGTCGTCTGGAGGACGATGTATTGATGTCAACGCAATTTGAGTGTTCCATCGTCATTAGGAGGCCCTGAACGTTACAATTAACTATCAGTTTTGCGATCTATTCGATAATCTTGACTCACAGGAGAACGACCATACGGTGCCCGAGGCAGCAATAGACTCTTGGAGCCAAGTCGACTGGAGGCCGATGTATTGAATCGCGACGCAATGTTAGTGTTCCATCGTCATTAGTTGGCCCTGAATGTTACAATTAACTATCAGTTTTGCGTCCGATTCGAAAATCTAGACTCACAGAAGAACGACCATAAGGTGCCCGAGGCAGCAATAAATCCTTGGACACAAGTCGGCTGGAGTACGATGTATTAAATCTCGACGCAATTTGAGTGTTCCGATGGAGTCAAGTCGGCTGGAGGACGATGTATTGAATCGGGACGCAACTTGAGTGTTCCATTGTCATTAGGAGGCCCTGAACGTTCCAGTTAACTATCAGTTTTGCGTCCGATTCGATAATCTAGACTCTCAGAAGAACGACCATAAGGTGCCCGACGCAGCAATAGACCCATGGAGACAAGTCGGCTGGAGGACGATGTATTGAATGTCGACGCAATTTGAGTGTTCCATCGTCATTAGGAGGCCGTGAAAGTTACAAAAATCTATCAGTTTCGCGTCCGGTTCGATTATCTAGACTCACAGGAGAACGATCATAAGGTGCCCGAGGCAGCAATATACCCTTGGAGACAAGTCAGCTGGAGGATGATGTATTGAATGTCGACGCAATTTCAGTGCTCCATCATCATTAGGAAGCCCTGAACGTTACAATTAACTATCAGTTTTGCGTCCGATTCGATAATCTAGACTCACAGGAGAACGACCATAAGGAGCCCGAGGCAGCAATAGACCCTTGGAGACAAGTCGTCTGGAGGACGATGTATTGAATGTCGACGCAATTTGAGTGTTCCATCGTCATTAGGTGGCCCTGAACGTTACAATTAACTATCAGTTTTGCGTCCGATTCGATAATCTTGACTCACAGGAGAACGACCATAAGATGCCCGAGGCAGCAATAGACTCTTGGGGACAAGTCGACTGGAGGCCGATGTATTGAATCGCGACGCAATTTGAGTGTTCCATCGTCATTAGGAGGCCCTGAACGTTTCAGTTAACTATCAGTTTTGCGTCCGATTTGATATCTAGACTCTCAGGAGAACGACCATAAGGTGCTCGAAGCAGCAATAGACCCTAGGAGACAAGTCCACTGGAGGACGATGTATTGTACCTTGACGCAATTTGAGTGTTCCGATGGAGACAAGTCGGCTGGAGGACGATGTATTGAATCCGGACGCAATTTGAGTGTTCCATCGTCATTAGGAGGCCCGGAACATTTCAGTTAACTATCAGTTTTGCGTCCGATTCGATAATCTAGACTCACAGGAGAGCGACCATAAGGTGCCCGTGGCAGTAATAGACCCTTGGAGACAATACGGCTGGAGGACGATGTATTGAATTTCGACGCAATTTGAGTGTTCCATGGTGATTAGGAGGCCCAGAACGTCACAATTAACTATCAGTTTTGCGTCCGATTCGATAATCTAGACTCACAGGAGAACTACCATAAGGTGCCCAAAGCAGCAATAGAGCCTGGGAGACAAGTCGGCTGGAGGACGATGGATTATATCTTGACGCAATTTGAGTGTTCCGATGGAGACAAGTCGGCTGGAGGACGATGTATTGAATCGGGACGCAATTTGAGTGTACCATTGTCATTAGGAGGCCCTGAACGTTTCAGTTAACTATCAGTTTTGCGTCCGATTCGATAGTCTAGACTCACAGGAGAACGACCATATGGTGCCCGAGGCAGTAATAGACCCTTGGAGACAATTCGGCTGGAGGACGATGTATTGAATCTCGACGCAATTTGAGTGTTCCATGGTCATTAGGAGGCCCAGAACGATACAATTAACTATCAGTTTTGCGTCCGATTCGATAATCGAGATTCACAGGAGAACTACCATAAGGTGTACGAAGCAGCAATAGACCCTGGGAGACAAGTCGGCTGGAGGACGATGTATTGTATCTTGACGCAATTTGAGTGTTCCGATGGAGACAAGTAGGCTGGAGGACGATGTATTGAATCGGGACGCTATTTGAGTGTTCCATCGTCATTAGGAGGCCCTGAACGTTTCAGTTAACTATCAGTTTTGCGTCGGATTCGATAATCTAGACCCTCAGGAGAACGACCATAAGGTGCTCGAGGCAGCAATAGACCCTTGGAGACAGGTCGGCTGGAGGACGATGTATTGTATCTTGACGCATTTTGAGTGTTCCGATGGAGACAAGTCGGCTGGAGGACGATGTATTGAATCGAGACGCAATTTGAGTGTTCCATCGTCATTAGGAGGCCCTGAACGTTTCAGTTAACTATCAGTTTTGCGTCCGATTCGATAATCTAGGCTCACAGGAGAACGACCGTAAGGTGCACGAGGCAGTAATAGACCCTTGGAGACAATTCGGCTGGAGGACGATGTATTGAATCTCGACGGAATTTGAGTGTTCCATGGTCATTAGGAGGCCCAGAACGTTAGAATTAACTATCAGTTTTGCGTCCGATTCGCTAATCTAGACTCACAGGAGAACTACCATAAGGTGCCCGAAGCAGCAATAGATCCTTGGAGACAAGTCGGCTGGAGGACGATGTATTATTGTTTCTTGACGCAATTTGAGTGTTCCGATGGAGACAAGTCGGCCGGAGGACGATGTATTGAATCGAGACGCAATTTGAGTGTTCCATCGTCATTAGGAGGCCCTGAACGTTTCAGTTAACTATCAGTTTTGCGTTCGAGTCGATAATGTAGCCTGTCAGGAGAACGACCATAAGGTGCTCGAGGCAGCAATAGACAATTGGAGACAAGTCGGCTGGAGGACGATGTGTTGTATCTTGACGAAATTTGAGTGTTCCGATGGAGACAAGACGGCTGGAGGACGATGTATTGAATCGGGACGCAATTTGAGTGTTCCATCGTCATTATGAGGCCCTGAACGTTTCAGTTAACTATCAGTTTTTCGACCGATTCGATATTCTAGACTCACAGGAGAACGACCATAAGGTGCCCGAAGCAGCAATAGACCGTGGGAGCCAACTCGGCTGGAGGACGATGTATTGTATCTTCACGCAATTTGAGTGTTCCGATGGAGACAAGTTGGCTGGAGGACGATGTATTGAATCGGGACGCAATTTGAGTGTTCCATCGTCGTTAGGAGGCCTTGAACGTTTCAGTTAACTATCAGTTTTGCGTCCGATTCGATAATCAAGACTCACAGGAGAACGACCATAAGGTGCCCGAGGCAGTAATAGACCCTTGGAGACAATTCGGCTGGAGGACGTTGTATTGAATCTCGACGCAATTTGAGTGTTCCATGGTCATTAGGAGGGCCAGAACGTTACAATTAACTATCAGTTTTGCGGCCGATTCGATAATCTAGACTCACTGGAGAACTACCATAAGATGACCGAAGCAGCAATAGACCCTGGGAGACAAGTCGGCTGGAGGACGATGTATTGTATCTTGACGCAATTTGAGTGTTCCGATGGAGACAAGTCGGCTGGAGGACGATGTATTGAATCGGGACGCAATTTGAGTGTTCCATCATCATTCGGAGGCCCTGAACGTCAGTTAACTATCAGTTTTACGTCCGATTCGATAATGTAGACTCTCAGGAGAACGACCATAAGGTATTCGAGGCAGCAATAGACAATTGGAGACAAGTCGGTTGGAGGACGATGTATTGTATCTTAACGCAATTTGAGTGTTCCGATGGAGACAAGTCGGCTGGAGGACGATGTATTGAATCGGGACGCAATTTGAGTGTTCCATCGTCATTAGGAGGCCCTGAACGTTCCAGTTAACTATCAGTTTTGCGTCCGATTCGATAATCTAGACTCTCAGGAGAACGACCATAAGGTGTTCGAGGCAGCAATAGACCCTTGGAGACAAGTCGGCTGGAGGACGATGTATTATATATTGACGCATTTTGAGTGTTCCGATGGAGACAAGTCGGCTGGAGGACGATGTATTGAAACGGGACGCAATTTGAGTGTTCCATCGTCATTAGGAGGCCCTGAACGTTTCAGTTAACTATCAGTTTTGCGTCCGATTCGATAATCTAGACTCACAGGAGAAAGACCATAAGGTGCCCGAGGCAGTAATAGACCCTTGGAGACAATTCGGCTGGAGAACGATGTATTGAATCTCGACGCAATTTGAGTGTTCCATGGTCATTAGGAGGCCCAGAACGTTACAATTAACTATCAGTTTTGCGTCCGATTCGATAATCTAGACTCACTGGAGAACTACCATAAGGTGCCCGAAGCAGCAATAGACCCTTGGAGACAAGTCGGCTGGAGGACGATGTATTGTATCTTGACGCAATTTGAGTGTTCCGATGGAGACAAGTCGGCTGGAGGACGATGTATTTAATCGGGACGCAATTTGAGTGTTCCATCGTCAATAGGAGTCCCTGAACGTTTCAGTTAACTATCAGTTTTGCGTCCGATTCGATAATGTAGACCCTGAGGAGAACGACCATAAGGTGCTCGAGGCAGCAATAGACAATTGGAGACAAGTCGGCTGGAGGACGATGTATTGTATCTTGTCGCAATTTGAGTGATCCGATGGAGACAAGTCGGCTGGAGGACGATGTATTGAATCGGGACGCAATTTGAGTGTTCCATCGTCATTAGGAAGCCCTGAACGTTTCAGTTAACTAACAGTTTTTCGTCCGATTCGATAAACTAGACTCACAGGAGAACGACCATAAGGTGCCCGAGGCAGTAATAGACCCTTGGAGACAATTCGGCTGGAGGACGATGTATTGAATCTCGACGCAATTTGAGTGTTCCATGGTCATTAGGAGGCCCAGAACGTTACAATTAACTATCAGTTTTGCGTCCGATTCGATAATCTAGACTCACAGGAGAACGACCATAAGGTGCCCGAGGCAGCAGTAGACCCATGGAGACAAGTCGGCAGGAGAACGATGTATTGAATCGGGACGCAATTTGAGTGTCCCATCGTCATTAGGAGGACCTGAACATTACAATTAACTATCAGATTTGCGACGGATTCGATAATCTAGACTCACAGGGGAACGACCATAAGGTGCCCGAGGCAGCAATTGACTCTTGGAGACAAGTCGACTGGAGGCCGATGTATTGAATCGCGACGCAATTTGAGTGTTCCATCGTCATTAGGAGGCCCTGAACGTTTCAGTTAACCATCAGTTTTGCGTCCGATTCGATATCTAGACTCTCAGGAGAACGACCATACGGTGCTCGAAGCAGCAGTAGACCCTGGGAGACAAGTCGGCTGGAGGACGATGGATTGTATCTTGACGCAATTTGAGTGTTCCGATGGAGACAAGTCGGCCTGAGGACGATGTATTGAATCGGGACGCAATTTGAGCGTACCATTGTCATTAGGATGCCCTGAACGTTTCAGTTAACTATCAGTTTGACGTCCGATTCGATAGTCTAGACTCACAGGAGATAGAACATAAGGTGCCCGAGGCAGTAATAGACCCTTGGAGACAATTCGGCTGGAGGACGATGTATTGAATCTCGACGCAATTTGAGTGTTCCATGGTCATTATTAGGCCCAGAACGTTACAATTAACTATCAGTTTTGCGTCCGATTCGATAATCTAGACTCACAGGAGAACTACCATAAGGTGACCGAAGCAGCAATAGACCCTGGGAGACAAGTCGGCTGGAGGACGATGTATTGTATCTTGACGCAATTTGAGTGTTCCGATGGAGACAAGTCGGCTGGAGGACGATGTATTGAATCGGGAAGCTATTTAAGTGTTCCATCGTCATTAGGAGGCCCTGAACGTTTCAGTTAACTATCAGTTTTGCGTCCGATTCGATAATCTACACTCTCAGGAGAACGACTATAAGGTGCTCGAGGCAGCAATAGACCCTTGGAGACAAGTCGGCTGGAGGACTATGTATTGTATCTTGACGCAATTTGAGTGTTCCGATGGAGACAAGTCGGCTGGAGGACGATGTATTGAATCGGGACGCAATTTGAGTATTCCATCGTCATTAGGAGGCCCTAAACGTTTCAGTTATCTATCAGTTTTGCGTCTGATTTGATAATCTAGACTCACAGGAGAACGACCATAAGGTGCCCGAGGCAGTAATAGACCCTTGGAGACAATTCGGCTGGAGGACGATGTATTGAATCTCGACGCAATTTGAGTGTTCCATGGTCATTAGTAGGCCCAGAACGTTACAATTAACTCTTAGTTTTGCGTCCGATTCGATAATCTAGACTCACTGGAGAACTACCATAAGGTGCCCGAAACAGCAATAGACCCTGGGAGACAAGTTGGGTGGAGGACGATGTATTGTATCTTGACGCAATTTGAGTGTTCCAATGGAGACAAGTCGGCTGGAGGACGATGTATTGAATCGGGACGCAATTTGAGTGTTCCATCGTCATTAGGAGGCCCTGAACGTTTCAGTTAACTAGCAGTTTTTCGTCCGATTCGATAAACTAGACTCACAGGAGAACGACCATAAGGTGCCCGAGGCAGTAATAGACCCTTGGAGACAATTCGGCTGGAGGACGATGTATTGAATCTCGACGCAATTTGAGTGTTTCATGGTCATTAGGAGGCCCTGAACGTTACAATTAACTATCAGTTTTGCGTCCGATTCGATAATCTAGACTCACAGGAGAACTACCATAAGGTGCCCAAAGCAGCAATAGAGCCTGGGAGACAAGTCGGCTGGAGGACGATGGATTATATCTTGACGCAATTTGAGTGTTCCGATGGAGACAAGTCGGCTGGAGGACGATGTATTGAATCGGGACGCAATTTGAGTGTACCATTGTCATTAGGAGGCCCTGAACGTTTCAGTTAACTATCAGTTTTGCGTCCGATTCGATAGACTAGACTCACAGGAGAACGACCATATGGTGCCCGAGGCAGTAATAGACCCTTGGAGACAATTCGGCTGGAGGACGATGTATTGATCTCGACGCAATTTGAGTGTTCCATGGTCATTAGGAGGCCCAGAACGATACAATTAACTATCAGTTTTGCGTCCGATTCGATAATCGAGATTCACAGGAGAACTACCATAAGGTGTACGAAGCAGCAATAGACCCTGGGAGACAAGTCGGCTGGAGGACGATGTATTGTATCTTGACGCAATTTGAGTGTTCCGATGGAGACAAGTAGGCTGGAGGACGATGTATTGAATCGGGACGCTATTTGAGTGTTCCATCGTCATTAGGAGGCCCTGAACGTTTCAGTTAACTATCAGTTTTGCGTCGGATTCGTTAATCTAGACCCTCAGGAGATCGACCATAAGGTGCTCGAGGCAGCAATAGACCCTTGGAGACAGGTCGGCTGGAGGACGATGTATTGTATCTTGACGCATTTTGAGTGTTCCGATGGAGACAAGTCGGCTGGAGGACGATGTATTGAATCGGGACGCAATTTGGGTGTTCCATCGTCATTAGGAGGCCCTGAACGTTTCAGTTAACTATCAGTTTTGCGTCCGATTCGATAATCTAGACTCACAGGAGAACGACCATAAGGTGCCCGAGGCAGTAATAGACCCTTGGAGACAATTCGGCTGGAGGACGATGTATTGAATCTCGACGCAATTTGAGTGTTCCATGGTCATTAGGAGGCCCAGAACGTTAGAATTAACTATCAGTTTTGCGTCCGATTCGCTAATCTAGACTCACAGGAGAACTACCATAAGGTGCCCGAAGCAGCAATAGATCCTTGGAGACAAGTCGGCTGGAGGACGATGTATTGTATCTTGACGCAATTTGAGTGTTCCGATGGAGACAAGTCGGCTGGAGGACGATGTATTGAATCGAGACGCAATTTGAGTGTTCCATCGTCATTAGGAGGCCCTGAACGTTTCAGTTAACTATCAGTTTGACGTCCGATTCGATAAACTAGACTCACAGGAGAACGACCATAAGGTGCCCGAGGCAGTAATAGACCCTTGGAGACAATTCGGCTGGAGGACGATGTATTGAATCTCGACGCAATTTGAGTGTTCCATGGTCATTAGGAGGCCCAGAACGTTACAATTAACTATCAGTTTTGCGTCCGATTCGATAATCTAGACTCACAGGAGAACGACCATAAGGTGCCCGAGGCAGCAGTAGACCCATGGAGACAAGTCGGCAGGAGAACGATGTATTGAATCGGGACGCAATTTGAGTGTCCCATCGTCATTAGGAGGACCTGAACATTACAATTAACTATCAGATTTGCGACGGATTCGATAATCTAGACTCACAGGGGAACGACCATAAGGTGCCCGAGGCAGCAATTGACTCTTGGAGACAAGTCGACTGGAGGCCGATGTATTGAATCGCGACGCAATTTGAGTGTTCCATCGTCAAGAGGAGGCCCTGAACGTTTCAGTTAACCATCAGTTTTGCGTCCGATTCGATATCTAGACTCTCAGGAGAACGACCATAAGGTGCTCGAAGCAGCAGTAGACCCTGGGAGACAAGTCGGCTGGAGGACGATGGATTGTATCTTGACGCAATTTGAGTGTTCCGATGGAGACAAGTCGGCCTGAGGACGATGTATTGAATCGGGACGCAATTTGAGCGTACCATTGTCATTAGGATGCCCTGAACGTTTCAGTTAACTATCAGTTTGACGTCCGATTCGATAGT
The DNA here is from genome assembly GCF_023864275.1 of Schistocerca cancellata. Taxonomy (NCBI): domain Eukaryota; kingdom Metazoa; phylum Arthropoda; class Insecta; order Orthoptera; family Acrididae; genus Schistocerca; species Schistocerca cancellata. The sequence continues at coordinate 37,041,369 of NC_064627.1, forward strand.
CTAGACTCACAGGAGATAGAACATAAGGTGCCCGAGGCAGTAATAGACCCTTGGAGACAATTCGGCTGGAGGACGATGTATTGAATCTCGACGCAATTTGAGTGTTCCATGGTCATTATTAGGCCCAGAACGTTACAATTAACTATCAGTTTTGCGTCCGATTCGATAATCTAGACTCACAGGAGAACTACCATAAGGTGACCGAAGCAGCAATAGACCCTGGGAGACAAGTCGGCTGGAGGACGATGTATTGTATCTTGACGCAATTTGAGTGTTCCGATGGAGACAAGTCGGCTGGAGGACGATGTATTGAATCGGGAAGCTATTTAAGTGTTCCATCGTCATTAGGAGGCCCTGAACGTTTCAGTTAACTATCAGTTTTGCGTCCGATTCGATAATCTACACTCTCAGGAGAACGACTATAAGGTGCTCGAGGCAGCAATAGACCCTTGGAGACAAGTCGGCTGGAGGACTATGTATTGTATCTTGACGCAATTTGAGTGTTCCGATGGAGACAAGTCGGCTGGAGGACGATGTATTGAATCGGGACGCAATTTGAGTGTTCCATCGTCATTAGGAGGCCCTAAACGTTTCAGTTATCTATCAGTTTTGCGTCTGATTTGATAATCTAGACTCACAGGAGAACGACCATAAGGTGCCCGAGGCAGTAATAGACCCTTGGAGACAATTCGGCTGGAGGACGATGTATTGAATCTCGACGCAATTTGAGTGTTCCATGGTCATTAGTAGGCCCAGAACGTTACAATTAACTCTTAGTTTTGCGTCCGATTCGATAATCTAGACTCACTGGAGAACTACCATAAGGTGCCCGAAACAGCAATAGACCCTGGGAGACAAGTTGGGTGGAGGACGATGTATTGTATCTTGACGCAATTTGAGTGTTCCAATGGAGACAAGTCGGCTGGAGGACGATGTATTGAATCGGGACGCAATTTGAGTGTTCCATCGTCATTAGGAGGCCCTGAACGTTTCAGTTAACTAGCAGTTTTTCGTCCGATTCGATAAACTAGACTCACAGGAGAACGACCATAAGGTGCCCGAGGCAGTAATAGACCCTTGGAGACAATTCGGCTGGAGGACGATGTATTGAATCTCGACGCAATTTGAGTGTTTCATGGTCATTAGGAGGCCCTGAACGTTACAATTAACTATCAGTTTTGCGTCCGATTCGATAATCTAGACTCACAGGAGAACTACCATAAGGTGCCCAAAGCAGCAATAGAGCCTGGGAGACAAGTCGGCTGGAGGACGATGGATTATATCTTGACGCAATTTGAGTGTTCCGATGGAGACAAGTCGGCTGGAGGACGATGTATTGAATCGGGACGCAATTTGAGTGTACCATTGTCATTAGGAGGCCCTGAACGTTTCAGTTAACTATCAGTTTTGCGTCCGATTCGATAGACTAGACTCACAGGAGAACGACCATATGGTGCCCGAGGCAGTAATAGACCCTTGGAGACAATTCGGCTGGAGGACGATGTATTGATCTCGACGCAATTTGAGTGTTCCATGGTCATTAGGAGGCCCAGAACGATACAATTAACTATCAGTTTTGCGTCCGATTCGATAATCGAGATTCACAGGAGAACTACCATAAGGTGTACGAAGCAGCAATAGACCCTGGGAGACAAGTCGGCTGGAGGACGATGTATTGTATCTTGACGCAATTTGAGTGTTCCGATGGAGACAAGTAGGCTGGAGGACGATGTATTGAATCGGGACGCTATTTGAGTGTTCCATCGTCATTAGGAGGCCCTGAACGTTTCAGTTAACTATCAGTTTTGCGTTCGATTCGATAATGTAGACTGTCAGGAGAACGACCATAAGGTGCTCGAGGCAGCAATCGACAATTGGAGACAAGTCGGCTGGAGGACGATGTGTTGTATCTTGACGCAATTTGAGTGTTCCATGGTCATTAGGAGGCTCAGAACGTTACAATTAACTATCAGTTTTGCGGCCGATTCGATAATCTAGACTCACTGGAGAACTACCATAAGATGACCGAAGCAGCAATAGACCCTGGGAGACAAGTCGGCTGGAGGGCGATGTATTGTATCTTGACGCAATTTGAGTGTTCCGATGGAGACAAGTCGGCTGGAGGACGATGTATTGAATCGGGACGCAATTTGAGTGTTCCATCGTCATTCGGAGGCCCTGAACGTCAGTTAACTATCAGTTTTGCGTCCGATTCGATAATCTAGACTCACTGGAGAACGACCATAAGGTATTCGAGGCAGCAATAGACAATTGGAGACAAGTCGGTTGGAGGACGATGTATTGTATCTTAACGCAATTTGAGTGTTCCGATGGAGACAAGTCGGCTGGAGGACGATGTATTGAAACGGGGCGCAATTTGAGTGTTCCACCGTCATTCGGAGGCCCTGAACGTTTCAGTTAACTATCAGTTTTGCGTCCGATTCGATAATCTAGACTCACAGGAGAACGACCATAAGGTGCCCGAGGCAGTAATAGACCCTTGGAGACAATTCGGCTGGAGAACGATGTATTGAATCTCGACGCAATTTGAGTGTTCCATGGTCATTAGGAGGCCCAGAACGTTACAATTAACTATCAGTTTTGCGTCCGATTCGATAATCTAGACTCACTGGAGAACTACCATAAGGTGCCCGAAGCAGCAATAGACCCTTGGAGACAAGTCGGCTGGAGGACGATGTATTGTATCTTGACGCAATTTGAGTGTTCCGATGGAGACAAGTCGGCTGGAGGACGATGTATTTAATCGGGACGCAATTTGAGTGTTCCATCGTCAATAGGAGTCCCTGAACGTTTCAGTTAACTATCAGTTTTGCGTCCGATTCGATAATGTAGACCCTGAGGAGAACGACCATAAGGTGCTCGAGGCAGCAATAGACAATTGGAGACAAGTCGGCTGGAGGACGATGTATTGTATCTTGACGCAATTTGAGTGTTCCGATGGAGACAAGTCGGCTGGAGGACGATGTATTGAATCGGGACGCAATTTGAGTATTCCATCGTCATTAGGAGGCCCTGAACGTTTTAGTTAACTAGCAGTTTTTCGTCCGATTCGATAAACTAGACTCACAGGAGAACGACCATAAGGTGCCCGAGGCAGTAATAGACCCTTGGAGACAATTCGGCTGGAGGACGATGTATTAAATCTCGACGCAATTTGAGTGTTCCATGGTCATTAGGAGGCCCAGAACGTTACAATTAACTATCAGTTTTGCGTCCGATTCGATAATCTAGACTCACAGGAGAACGACCATAAGGTGCCCGAGGCAGCAGTAGACCCATGGAGACAAGTCGGCAGGAGAACGATGTATTGAATCGGGACGCAATTTGAGTGTCCCATCGTCATTAGGAGGACCTGAACATTACAATTAACTATCAGATTTGCGACGGATTCGATAAACTAGACTCACAGGAGAACGACCAAAAGGTGCCCGAGGCAGCAATTGACTCTTGGAGACAAGTCGACTGGAGGCCGATGTATTGAATCGCGACGCAATTTGAGTGTTCCATCGTCATTAGGAGGCCCTGAACGTTTCAGTTAACTATCAGTTTTGCGTCCGATTCGATATCTAGACTCTCAGGAGAACGACCATAAGGTGCTCGAAGCAGCAATAGACCCTTGGAGAGAAGTCGACTGGAAGACGATGTATTGTATCTTGACGCAATTTGAGTGTTCCGATGGAGACAAGTCGGCTGGAGGACGATGTATTGAATCGGGACGCAATTTGAGTGTTCCATCGTCATTAGGAGGCCCGGAACATTTCAGTTAACTATCAGTTTTGCGTCCGATTCGATAATCTAGACTCACATCAGAACGATCATAAGGTGCCCGAGGCAGTAATAGACCCTTGGAGACAATTCGGCTGGAGGACGATGTATTGAATCTCGACGCAATTTGAGTGTTACATGGTCATTAGGAGGCCCAGAACGTTACAATTAACTATCAGTTTTGCGTCCGATTCTATAATCTAGACTCACAGGAGAACTACCATAAGGTGCCCGAAGCAGCAATAGACCCAGGGAGACAAGTCGGCTGGAGGACGATGGATTGTATCTTGACGCAATTTGAGTGTTCCGATGGAGACAAGCCGGCCTGAGGACGATGAATTGAATCGGGACGCAATTTGAGCGTACCATTGTCATTAGGATGCCCTGAACGTTTCAGTTAACTATCAGTTTTGCGTCCGATTCGATAGTCTAGACTCACAGGAGATAGAACATAAGGTGCCCGAGGCAGTAATAGACCCTTGGAGACAATTCGGCTGGAGGACGATGTATTGAATCTCGACGCAATTTGAGTGTTCCATGGTCATTAGGAGGCCCAGAACGTTACAATTAACTATCAGTTTTGCGTCCGATTCGATAATCTAGACTCACAGGAGAACTACCATAAGGTGACCGAAGCAGCAATAGACCCTGGGAGACAAGTCGGCTGGAGGACGATGTATTGTATCTTGACGCAATTTGAGTGTTCCGATGGAGACAAGTCGGCTGGAGGACGATGTATTGAATCGGGAAGCTATTTAAGTGTTCCATCGTCATTAGGAGGCCCTGAACGTTTCAGTTAACTATCAGTTTTGCGTCCGATTCGATAATCTACACTCTCAGGAGAACGACTATAAGGTGCTCGAGGCAGCAATAGACCCTTGGAGACAAGTCGGCTGGAGGACTATGTATTGTATCTTGACACAATTTGAGTGTTCCGATGGAGACAAGTCGGCTGGAGGACGATGTATTGAATCGGGACGCAATTTGAGTGTTCCATCGTCATTAGGAGGCCCTAAACGTTTCAGTTAACTATCAGTTTTGCGTCCGATTTGATAATCTAGACTCACAGGAGAACGACCATAAGGTGCCCGAGGCAGTAATAGACCCTTGGAGACAATTCGGCTGGAGGACGATGTATTGAATCTCGACGCAATTTGAGTGTTCCATGGTCATTAGTAGGCCCAGAACGTTACAATTAACTCTTAGTTTTGCGTCCGATTCGATAATCTAGACTCACTGGAGAACTACCATAAGGTGCCCGAAACAGCAATAGACCCTGGGAGACAAGTTGGGTGGAGGACGATGTATTGAATCTCGACGCAATTTGAGTGTTACATGGTCATTAGGAGGCCCAGAACGTTACAATTAACTATCAGTTTTGCGTCCGATTCTATAATCTAGACTCACAGGAGAACTACCATAAGGTGCCCGAAGCAGCAATAGACCCAGGGAGACAAGTCGGCTGGAGGACGATGGATTGTATCTTGACGCAATTTGAGTGTTCCGATGGAGACAAGCCGGCCTGAGGACGATGTATTGAATCGGGACGCAATTTGAGCGTACCATTGTCATTAGGATGCCCTGAACGTTTCAGTTAACTATCAGTTTTGCGTCCGATTCGATAGTCTAGACTCACAGGAGATAGAACATAAGGTGCCCGAGGCAGTAATAGACCCTTGGAGACAATTCGGCTGGAGGACGATGTATTGAATCTCGACGCAATTTGAGTGTTCCATGGTCATTAGGAGGCCCAGAACGTTACAATTAACTATCAGTTTTGCGTCCGATTCGATAATCTAGACTCACAGGAGAACTACCATAAGGTGACCGAAGCAGCAATAGACCCTGGGAGACAAGTCGGCTGGAGGACGATGTATTGTATCTTGACGCAATTTGAGTGTTCCGATGGAGACAAGTCGGCTGGAGGACGATGTATTGAATCGGGAAGCTATTTAAGTGTTCCATCGTCATTAGGAGGCCCTGAACGTTTCAGTTAACTATCAGTTTTGCGTCCGATTCGATAATCTACACTCTCAGGAGAACGACTATAAGGTGCTCGAGGCAGCAATAGACCCTTGGAGACAAGTCGGCTGGAGGACTATGTATTGTATCTTGACACAATTTGAGTGTTCCGATGGAGACAAGTCGGCTGGAGGACGATGTATTGAATCGGGACGCAATTTGAGTGTTCCATCGTCATTAGGAGGCCCTGAACGTTTCAGTTAACTAGCAGTTTTTCGTCCGATTCGATAAACTAGACTCACAGGAGAACGACCATAAGGTGCCCGAGGCAGTAATAGACCCTTGGAGACAATTCGGCTGGAGGACGATGTATTGAATCTCGACGCAATTTGAGTGTTTCATGGTCATTAGGAGGCCCTGAACGTTACAATTAACTATCAGTTTTGCGTCCGATTCGATAGTGTAGACTCACAGGAGAACTACCATAAGGTGCCCGATGTAGCAATAGACCCTGGGAGACAACTCGGCTGGAGGACTATGTATTGTATCTTGACGCAATTTGAGTGTTCCGATTGAGACAAGTCGGCTGGAGGACGATGTATTGAATCGGGACGCAATTTGAGTGTTCCATCGTCATTAGGAGGCCCTGAACGTTTCAGTTAACTATCAGTTATGCGTCCGATTTGATAATCTAGTCTCACAGGAGAACGACCATAAGGTGCCCGAGGCAGTAATAGACCCATGGAGACAAGTCGGCTGGAAGACGATGTATTGAGTCGGAACGCAATTTGAGTGTTCCATGGTCATTAGGAGGCCCAGAACGTTACAATTAACTATCAGTTTTGCGTCCGATTCGATAATCTAGACTCACAGGAGAACGACCATAAGGTGCCCGAGGCAGCAATTGACTCTTGGAGAGAAGTCGACTGGAGGCCGATGTATTGAATCGTGACGCAATTTGAGTGTTCCATCGTCATTAGGAGGCCCTGAACGTTTCAGTTAACTATCAGTTTTGCGTCCGATTCGATATCTAGACTCTCAGGAGAACGACCATAAGGTGTTCGAAGCAGCAATAGACCCTTGGAGAGAAGTCGACTGGAGGACGATGTATTGTATCTTGACGCAAATTGAGTGTTCCGATGGAGACAAGTCGGCTGGAGGACGATGTAATGAATCGGGACGCAATTTGGGTGTTCCATCGTCATTAGGAGGCCCGGAACATTTCAGTTAACTATCAGTTTTGCGTCCGATTCGATAATCTAGACTCACATCAGAACGATCATAAGGTGCCCGAGGCAGTAATAGACCCTTGGAGACAATTCGGCTGGAGGACGATGTATTGAATCTCGACGCAATTTGAGTGTTCCATGGTCATTAGGAGGCCCAGAACGTTACAATTAACTATCAGTTTTGCGTCCGATTCTATAATCTAGACTCACAGGAGAACTACCATAAGGTGCCCGAAGCAGCAATAGACCCTGGGAGACAAGTCGGCTGGAGGACGATGGATTGTATCTTGACGCAATTTGAGTGTTCCGATGGAGACAAGTCGGCTGGAGGACGATGTATTGAATCGGGACGCAATTTGAGCGTACCATTGTCATTAGGATGCCCTGAACGTTTCAGTTAACTATCAGTTTTGCGTCCGATTCGATAGTCTAGACTCACAGGAGATAGAACATAAGGTGCCCGAGGCAGTAATAGACCCTTGGAGACAATTCGGCTGGAGGACGATGTATTGAATCTCGACGCAATTTGAGTGTTCCATGGTCATTAGGAGGCCCAGAACGTTACAATTAACTATCAGTTTTGCGTCCGATTCGATAATCTAGACTCACAGGAGAACTACCATAAGGTGACCGAAGCAGCAATAGACCCTGGGAGACAAGTCGGCTGGAGGACGATGTATTGTATCTTGACGCAATTTGAGTGTTCCGATGGAGACAAGTTGGCTGGAGGACGATGTATTGAATCGGGAAGCTATTTAAGTGTTCCATCGTCATTAGGAGGCCCTGAACGTTTCAGTTAACTATCAGTTTTGCGTCCGATTCGATAATCTACACTCTCAGGAGAACGACTATAAGGTGCTCGAGGCAGCAATAGACCCTTGGAGACAAGTCGGCTGGAGGACTATGTATTGTATCTTGACGCAATTTGAGTTTTCCGATGGAGACAAGTCGGCTGGAGGACGATGTATTGAATCGGGACGCAATTTGAGTGTTCCATCGTCATTAGGAGGCCCTGAACGTTTCAGTTAATTATCAGTTTTGCGTCGGATTCGATAATCTAGACTCTCAGGAGAACGACCATAAGGTGCTCGAGGCAGCAATAGACCCTTGGAGACAAGTCGGCTGGAGGACGATGTATTGTATCTTGACGCAATTTGAGTGTTCCGATGGAGACAAGTCGGCTGGAGGACAATGTATTGAATCGGGACGCAATTTGAGTGTTCCATCGTCATTAGGAGGCCCTGAACGTTTTAGTTAACTATCAGTTTTGCGTCCGATTCGATAATGTAGACTCTCAGGAGAACGACCGTAAGGTGCTCGAGGCAGTAATAGACCCATGGAGACAATTCGGCTGGAGGACGATGTATTGAATCTCGACGCAATTTGAGTGTTCCATGGTCATTAGGAGGCCCTGAACATTACAATTAACTATCAGTTTTGCGTCCGATTCGATAATCTAGACTCACAGAAGAACTACCATAAGGTAACCGAAGCAGCAATAGACCCTTGGAGACAAGTCGGCTGGAGGACGATGTATTGTATCTTGACGCAATTCGAGTGTTCCGATGGAGACAAGTCGGCTGGAGGACGATGTATTGAATCGGGACGCAATTTGAGTGTTCCATCGTCATTAGGAGGCCCTGAACGTTTCAGTTAACTATCTGTTTTGCGTCCGATTCGATAATGTAGACTCTCAGGAGAACGACCATAAGGTGCTCGAGGCAGCAATAGACAATTGGAGACATGTCGGCTGGAGGACGATGTATTGTATCTTGACGAAATTTGAGTGTTCCGATGGAGACAAGTCGGCTGGAGGAAGATGTATTGAATCGGGACGCAATTTGAGTGTTCCATCGTCATTAGGATGCCCTGAACGTTTCAGTTAACTATCAGTTTTGCGTCCGATTCGATAATGTAGACTCTCAGGAGAACGACCATAAGGTGCCCGAGGCAGTAATAGACCCATGGAGACAATTCGGCTGGAGGACGATGTGTTGAATCTCGACGCAATTTGAGTGTTCCATGGTCATTAGGAGGCCCTGAACATTACAATTAACTATCAGTTTTGCGTCCGATTCGATAATCTAGACTCACAGAAGAACTACCATAAGGTAACCGAAGCAGCAATAGACCATTGGAGACAAGTCTGCTGGAGGACGATGTATTCTATCTTGACAGCAATTCGAGTGTTCCGATGGAGACAAGTCGGCTGGAGGACGATGTATTGAATCGGGACGCAATTTGAGTGTTCCATCGTCATTAGGAGGCCTTGAACGTTTCAGTTAACTATCAGTTTTGCGTCCGATTCGATAATGTAGACTCTCAGGAGAACGACCATAAGGTGCTCGAGGCAGCAATAGACAATTGGAGACATGTCGGCTGGAGGACGATGTATTGTATCTTGACGAAATTTGAGTGTTCCGATGGAGACAAGTCGGCTGGAGGACGATGTATTGAATCGGGACGCAATTTGAGTGTTCCATCGTCATTAGGAGGCCCTGAACGTTTCAGTTAACTATCAGTTTTGCGTCCGATTCGATAATCTAGACTCTCAGGAGAACGACCATAAGGTGTTCGAGGCAGCAATAGACCCTTGGAGACAAGTCGGCTGGAGGACGATGTATTGTATCTTGACGCAATTTGAGTGTTCCGATGGAGACAAGTGGGCTGGAAGACGATGTATTGAATCGGGACGCAATTTGAGTGTTCCATCGTCATTAGGAGGCCCTGAACGTTTCAGTTTACTATCAGTTTTGCGTTCGATTCGATAATCTAGACTCTCAGGAGAACGACCATAAGGTGCTCGAGGCAGCAATAGACCCTTGGAGACAAGTCGGCTGGAGGACGATGTATTGTATCTTGACGCAATTTGAGTTTTCCGATGGAGACAAGTCGGCTGGAGGACGATGTATTGAATCGGGACGCAATTTGAGTGTTCCATCGTCATTAGGAGGCCCTGAACGTATTAGTTAACTATCAGTTTTTCGTCTGATTCGATAATCTAGACTCACAGGAGAACGACCATAAGGTGCCCGAGGCAGTAATAGACCCTTGGAGACAATTCGGCTGGAGGACGATGTATTGAATCTCGACGGAAGTTGAGTGTTCCATGGTTATTAGGAGGCCCTGAACGTTACAATTAACTATTGGTTTTGCGTCCGATTCGATAGTCTAGACTCACTGGAGAACTACCATAAGGTGCCCGAAGCAGCAATAGACCCTGGGAGACAAGTCGGCTGGAGGACGATGTATTGTATCTTGACGCAATTTGAGTGTTCCGATGGAGACAAGTCGGCTGGAGGACGATGTATTGAATCGGGATGCAATTTGAGTGTTCCATCGTCATTAGGAGGCCCTGAACGTTTCAGTAAACTATCAGTTTTGCGTCCTATTCGATAATCTAGACTCACAGGAGAACTACCATAAGGTGCCCGAAGCAGCAATAGACCCTGGGAGACAAGTCGGCTGGAGGACGATGTATTGTATCTTGACGCAATTTGAGTGTTCCGATGGAGACAAGTCGGCAGGAGAACGATGTATTGAATCGGGACGCAATTTGAGTGTTCCATCGTCATTAGGAGGCCCTGAACGTTTCAGTTAACTATCAGCTTTGCGTCCGATTCGATACTCGAGACTCACAGGAGAACGACCATAAGGTGCCCGAGGCAGTAATAGACCCTTAGAGTCAATTCGGCTGGAGGACGATGTATTGAATCTCGACGCAATTTGAGTGTCCCATGGTCATTAGGAGGCGCAGAACGTTACAATTAACTATCAGTTTTGCGTCCGATTCGATAATCTAGACTCACAGGAGAACGATCATAAGGTGCCCGAGGCAGCAATAGACCCATGGAGACAAGTCGGCAGGAGAACGATGTATTGAACCGGGCCGCAATTTGAGTGTCCCATCGTCATTAGGAGGCCCTGAACGTTACAATTAGATATCAGTTTTGCGTCGGATTCGATAATCTAGACTCACAGGAGAACGACCAAAAGGTGCCCGAGGCAGCAATAGACCCTTGGAGACAAGTCGGCTGGAGGACGATGTATTGTATCTCGACACAATTTGAGTTAACTATCGTCTTTAGGAGGCCCTGAACGTTATAAAAATCTATCAGTTTTGCGTCCGGTCCGATAATCTAGACTCACAGGAGCGCGATCATAAGATGCCCGAGGCAGCAATAGACCCTTGAAGGCAAGTCAGCAGGAAGACGATGTATTGAATGTCGACGCAATTTGAGTGTTCCATCATCATTAGGAAGCCCTGAACGTTACAATTAACTCTCAGTTTTTCCTCCGATTCGATAATCTAGACTCACAGGAGAACGACCGTAAGGAGCCCGAATCAGCAATAGACCCTTGGAGACAAGTCGTCTGGAGGACGATGTATTGAATGTCGACGCAATTTGAGTGTTCCATCGTCATTAGGAGGCCCTGAACGTTACAATTAACTATCAGTTTTGCGTCCGATTCGATAATCTAGACTCACAGGAGAACTACCATAAGGTGCCCGAAGCAGCAATAGACCCTGGGAGACAAGTCGGCTGGATGACGATGTATTGTATCTTGACGCAATTTGAGTGTTCCGATGGAGACAAGTCGGCTTGAGAACGATGTATTGAATCGGGACGCTATTTGAGTGTTCCATCGTCATTAGGAGGCCCTGAACGTTTCAGTTAACTATCAGTTTTGCGACCGATTCGATTATCTAGACTCACAGGAGAACGACCATAAGGTGCCCGAAGCAGCAATAGACCCTGGGAGACAAGTCGGCTGGAGGACGATGTATGAATCTCGACGCAATTTGAGTATTCCGATGGAGACAAGTCGGCTGGAGGACGATGTATTGAATCGGGACGCAATTTGAGTGTTCCAACGTCATTAGGAAGCCCTGAACGTTACAGTTAACTATCAGTTTTGCGTCCGATTCGATAATCTAGACTCTCAGAAGAACGACCATAATGTGCCCGACGCAGCAATAGACCCATGGAGACAAGTCGGCTTGAGGACAATGTATTGAATCGGGACGCAATATGAGTGTTCCATGGTCATTAGGAGGCCCTGAGCGTTACAATTAACTATCATTTTGTGTCCGATTCGATAATCGAGACTCACAGGAGAACGATCATAAGGTGCCCGAGGCAGCAATAGACCCATGGAGACAAGTCGGCAGGAGAACGATGTATTGAACCGGGCCGCAATTTGAGTGTCCCATCGTCATTAGGAGGCCCTGAACGTTACAATTAGATATCAGTTTTGCGTCGGATTTGATAATCTAGACTCACAGGAGAACGACCAAAAGGTGCCCGAGGCAGCAATAGACCCTTGGAGACAAGTCGACTGGAGGACGATGTATTGTATCTCGACAGAATTTGAGTTAACTATCGTCTTTAGGAGGCCCTGAACGTTATAAAAATCTATCAGTTTTGCGTCCGGTTCGATAATCTAGACTCACAGGAGCGCGATCATAAGGTGCCCGAGGCAGCAATAGACCCTTGAAGGCAAGTCAGCTGGAAGACGATGTATTGAATGTCGACGCAATTTGAGTGTTCCATCGTCATTAGGAGGCCCTGAACGTTACAATTAACTATCAGTTTTGCGTCCGATTCGATAATCTAGACTCACAGGAGAACTACCATAAGGTGCCCGAAGCAGCAATAGACCCTGGGAGACAAGTCGGCTGGAGGACGATGTATTGTATCTTGACGCAATTTGAGTGTTCCGATGGAGACAAGTCGGCTTGAGAACGATGTATTGAATCGGGACGCTATTTGAGTGTTCCATCGTCATTAGGAGACCCTGAACGTTTCAGTTAACTATCAGTTTTGCGACCGATTCGATTATCTAGACTCACAGGAGAACGACCATAAGGTGCCCGAAGCAGCAATAGACCCTGGGAGACAAGTCGGCTGGAGGACGATGTATTGAATCTCGACGCAATTTGAGTATTCCGATGGAGACAAGTCGGCTGGAGGACGATGTATTGAATCGGGACGCAATTTGAGTGTTCCATCGTCATTAGGAGGCCCGAGGCAGCAATAGACCCATGGAGACAAGTCGGCTGAAGGACGATGTATTGAGTCGGAAAGCAATTTGAGTGTTCCATGGTCATTAGGAGGCCCTGAGCGTTACAATTAACTATCATTTTGTGTCCGATTCGATAATCGAGACTCACAGGAGAACGATCATAAGGTGCCCGAGGCAGCAATAGACCCATGGAGACAAGTCGGCTTGAGGACAATGTATTGAATCGGGACGCAATATGAGTGTTCCATCGTCATTAGGAGGCCCTGAACGTTAGAATTAACTATCAGTTTTGCGTCCGATTCGATAATCTAGACTCACAGGAGAACGACCATAAGGTGCCCGAGGCAGCAATAGACCCATGGAAACAAGTCGGCAGGAGAACGATGTATTGAACCGGGCCGCAATTTGAGTGTCCCTTCGTCATTAGGTGGCCCTGAACGTTACAATTAGATATCAGTTTTGCGTCGGATTCGATAATCTAGACTCACAGGAGAACGACCAAAAGGTGCCCGAGGCAGCAATAGACCCTTGGAGACAAGTCGACTGGAGGACGATGTATTGTATCTCGACACAATTTGAGTTAACTATGAGGCCCTGAAGGTTATAAAAATATATCAGTTTTGCGTCCGGTTCGATAATGTAGACTCACAGGAGCACGATCATAAGGTGCCCGAGGCAGCAATAGACAATTGGAGACAAGTCGGCTGGAGGACGATGGATTGTATCTTGACGCAATTTGAGTGTTCCGATGGAGACAAGTCGGCTGGAGGACGATGTATTGAATCGGGACGCAATTTGAGTGTTCCATCGTCATTAGGAGGCCCTGAACGTTAAAATTAACTCTCAGTTTTGCCTCCGATTCGATAATCTAGACTCTCAGGAGAACGACCATAAGGTGTTCGAGGCAGCAATAGACCCTTGGAGACAAGTCGGCTGGAGGACGATGTATTGAATCTCGACGCAATTTGAGTGTTCCATGGTCATTAGGAGGCCCTGAACATTACAATTAACTATCAGTTTTGCGTCCGATTCGATAATCTAGACTCACAGGAGAACTACCATAAGGTGCCCGAAGCAGCAGTAGACACTGGGAGACAAGTCGGCTGGAGGACGATGTATTGTATCTTGACGCAATTTGAGTGTTCCGATGGAGACAAGTCGGCTGGAGGACGATGTGTTGAATCGGGAAGCAATTTGAGTGTCTCATCGTCATTAGGAGGCCCTGAACGTTTTAGTTAACTATCAGTTTTGCGCCCGATTCGATAATGTAGACTCTCAGGAGAACGACCATAAGGTGCTCGAGGCAAGTCGGCTGGAGGATGATGTATTGTATCTTGACGCAATTTGAGTGTTCCGATGGAGACAAGTCGGCAGGAGAACGATGTATTGAATCGGGATGCAATTTGAGTGTTCCATCGTCATTAGGAGGCCCTGAACGTTTCAGTTAACTATCAGTTTTGCGTCCGATTCGATAATCTAGACTCACAGGAAAACGACCATAAGGTGCTCGAGGCAGCAATAGACCCTTGGAGACAAGTCGGCTGGTGGACGATGTATTGTATCTTGACGCAATTTGAGTGTTCCGATGGAGGCAAGTCGGCTGGAGGACGATGTATTGAATCGGGACGCAATTTGAGTGTTCCATCGTCAATATGAGGCCCTGAACGTTTCAGTTAACTATCAGTTTTTCGTCCTATTCGATAATCTAGACTCACAGGAGAACGACCATAAGGTGCCCGAGTTAGTAATAGACCCTTGGAGCCAATTCGGCTGGAGGACGATGTATTGAATCTCGACGCAATTTGAGTGTTCCATGGTCATTAGGAGGCCCTGAACATTACAATTAACTATCAGTTTTGCGTCCGATTCGATAATCTAGACTCACAGGAGAACTACCATAAGGTGCCCGAAGCAGCAATAGACCCTGGGAGACAAGTCGGCTGGAGGACGATGTATTGTATCTTGACGCAATTTGAGTGTTCCGATGGAGACAAGTCGGCTGGAGGACGATGTGTTGAA
This sequence comes from Schistocerca cancellata, assembly GCF_023864275.1. Lineage (NCBI taxonomy): Eukaryota > Metazoa > Arthropoda > Insecta > Orthoptera > Acrididae > Schistocerca > Schistocerca cancellata. The sequence goes on from NC_064627.1 coordinate 37,056,392, forward strand.
TCGGGAAGCAATTTGAGTGTTCCATCGTCATTAGGAGGCCCTGATCGTTTCAGTTAACTATCAGCTTTGCGTCCGATTCGATACTCGAGACTCACAGGAGAACGACCATAAGGTGCCCGAGGCAGTAATAGACCCTTAGAGGCAATTCGGCTGGAGGACGATGTATTGAATCTCGACGCAATTTGAGTGTCCCATGGTCATTAGGAGGCGCAGAACGTTACAATTAACTATCAGTTTTGCGTCCGATTCGATAATCTAGACTCACAGGAGAACGATCATAAGGTGCCCGAGGCAGCAATAGACCCATGGAGACAAGTCGGCAGGAGAACGATGTATTGAACCGGGCCGCAATTTGAGTGTCCCATCGTCATTAGGAGGCCCTGAACGTTACAATTAGATATCAGTTTTGCGTCGGATTCGATAATCTAGACTCACAGGAGAACGACCAAAAGGTGCCCGAGGCAGCAATAGGCCCTTGGAGACAAGTCGACTGGAGGACGATGTATTGTATCTCGACACAATTTGAGTTAACTATCGTCTTTAGGAGGCCCTGAACGTTATAAGAATCTATCAGTTTTGCGTCCGGTTCGATAGTCTAGACTCACAGGAGCGCGATCATAAGGTGCCCGAGGCAGCAATAGACCCTTGAAGGCAAGTCAGCTGGAAGACGATGTATTGAATGTCGACGCAATTTGAGTGTTCCATCATCATTAGGAAGCCCTGAACGTTACAATTAACTCTCAGTTTTTCCTCCGATTCGATAATCTAGACTCACAGGAGAACCAAAGTAAGGAGCCCGAATCAGCAATAGACCCTTGGAGACAAGTCGTCTGGAGGACGATGTATTGAATGTCGACGCAATTTGAGTGTTCCATCGTCATTAGGAGGCCCTGAACGTTACAATTAACTATCAGTTTTGCGTCCGATTCGATAATCTAGACTCACAGGAGAACTACCATAAGGTGCCCGAAGCAGCAATAGACCCTGGGAGACAAGTCGGCTGGAGGACGATGTATTGTATCTTGACACAATTTGAGTGTTCCGATGGAGACAAGTCGGCTTGAGAACGATGTATTGAATCGGGACGCTATTTGAGTGTTCCATCGTCATTAGGAGGCCCTGAACGTTTCAGTTAACTATCAGTTTTGCGACCGATTCGATTATCTAGACTCACAGGAGAACGACCATAAGGTGCCCGAAGCAGCAATAGACCCTGGGAGACAAGTCGGCTGGAGGACGATGTATTGAATCTCGACGCAATTTGAGTATTCCGATGGAGACAAGTCGGCTGGAGGACGATGTATTGAATCGGGACGCAATTTGAGTGTTCCAACGTCATTAGGAAGCCCTGAACGTTACAGTTAACTATCAGTTTTGCGTCCGATTCGATAATCTAGACTCTCAGAAGAACGACCATAAGGTGCCCGACGCAGCAATAGACCCATGGAGACAAGTCGGCTTGAGGACAATGTATTGAATCAGGACGCAATATGAGTGTTCCATGGTCATTAGGAGGCCCTGAGCGTTACAATTAACTATCATTTTGTGTCCGATTCGATAATCGAGACTCACAGGAGAACGATCATAAGGTGCCCGAGGCAGCAATAGACCCATGGAGACAAGTCGGCAGGAGAACGATGTATTGAACCGGGCCGCAATTTGAGTGTCCCATCGTCATTAGGAGGCCCTGAACGTTACAATTAGATATCAGTTTTGCGTCGGATTCGATAATCTAGACTCACAGGAGAACGACCAAAAGGTGCCAGAGGCAGCAATAGACCCTTGGAGACAAGTCGACTGGAGGACGATGTATTGTATCTCGACACAATTTGAGTTAACTATCGTCTTTAGGAGGCCCTGAACGTTATAAAAATCTATCAGTTTTGCGTCCGGTTCGATAATCTAGACTCACAGGAGCGCGATCATAAGGTGCCCGAGGCAGCAATAGACCCTTGAAGGCAAGTCAGCTGGAAGACGATGTATTGAATGTCGACGCAATTTGAGTGTTCCATCGTCATTAGGAGGCCCTGAACGTTACAATTAACTATCAGTTTTGCGTCCGATTCGATAATCTAGACTCACAGGAGAACTACCATAAGGTGCCCGAAGCAGCAATAGACCCTGGGAGACAAGTCGGCTGGAGGACGATGTATTGTATCTTGACGCAATTTGAGCGTTCCGATGGAGACAAGTCGGCTTGAGAACGATGTATTGAATCGGGACGCTATTTGAGTGTTCCATCGTCATTAGGAGGCCCTGAACGTTTCAGTTAACTATCAGTTTTGCGACCGATTCGATTATCTAGACTCACAGGAGAACGACCATAAGGTGCCCGAAGCAGCAATAGACCCTGGGAGACAAGTCGGCTGGAGGACGATGTATTGAATCTCGACGCAATTTGAGTATTCCGATGGAGACAAGGAGGCTGGAGGACGATGTATTGAATCGGGACGCAATTTGAGTGTTCCATCGTCATTAGGAGGCCCGAGGCAGCAATAGACCCATGGAGACAAGTCGGCTGAAGGACGATGTATTGAGTCGGAAAGCAATTTGAGTGTTCCATGGTCATTAGGAGGTCCTGAGCGTTACAATTAACTATCATTTTGTGTCCGATTCGATAATCGAGACTCACAGGAGAACGATCATAAGGTGCCCGAGGCAGCAATAGACCCATGGAGACAAGTCGGCTTGAGGACAATGTATTGAATCGGGACGCAATATGAGTGTTCCATCGTCATTAGGAGGCCCTGAACGTTAGAATTAACTATCAGTTTTGCGTCCGATTCGATAATCTAGACTCACAGGAGAACGACCATAAGGTGCCCGAGGCAGCAATAGACCCATGGAGACAAGTCGGCAGGAGAACGATGTATTGAACCGGGCCGCAACTTGAGTGTCCCATCGTCATTAGGTGGCCCTGAACGTTACAATTAGATATCAGTTTTGCGTCGGATTCGATAATCTAGACTCACAGGAGAACGACAAAAAGGTGCCCGAGGCAGCAATAGACATTTGGAGACAAGTCGACTGGAGGACGATGTATTGTATCTCGACACAATTTGAGTTAACTATGAGGCCCTGAACGTTATAAAAATATATCAGTTTTGCGTCCGGTTCGATAATGTAGACTCACAGGAGCACGATCATAAGGTGCCCGAGGCAGCAATAGACAATTGGAGACAAGTCGGCTGGAGGACGATGGATTGTATCTTGACGCAATTTGAGTGTTCCGATGGAGACAAGTCGGCTGGAGGACGATGTATTGAATCGGGACGCAATTTGAGTGTTCCATCGTCATTAGGAGGCCCTGAACATTAAAATTAACTCTCAGTTTAGCCTCCGATTCGATAATCTAGACTCTCAGGAGAACGACCATAAGGTGTTCGAGGCAGCAATAGACCCTTGGAGACAAGTCGGCTGGAGGACGATGTATTGAACCGGGCCGCAATTTGAGTGTCCCATCGTCATTAGGAGGCCCTGAACGTTACAATTAGATATCAGTTTTGCGTCGGATTCGATAATCTAGACTCACAGGAGAACGACCATAAAGTGCCCGAGGCAGTAATAGACCCTTAGAGGCAATTCGGCTGGAGGACGATGTATTGAATCTCGACGCTATTTGAGTGTTCCATGGTCATTAGGAGGCGCAGAACGTTACAATTAACTATCAGTTTTGCCTCCGATTCGATAATCTAGACTCACAGGAGCACGATCATAAGGTGCCCGAGGCAGCAATAGACACATGGAGACAAGTCGGCTGGAGGACAATGTATTGAATCGGGACGCAATATGAGTGTTCCATCGTCATTAGGAGGCCCTGAACGTTAGAATTAACTATCAGTTTTGCGTCCGATTTGATAATCTAGACTCACAGGAGAACGACCATAAGGTGCCCGAGGCAGCAATAGACCCATGGAGACAAGTCGGCAGGAGAACGATGTATTGAACCGGGCCGCAATTTGAGTGTCCCATCGTCATTAGGAGGCCCTGAACGTTACAATTAGATATCAGTTTTGCGTCGGATTCGATAATCTAGACTCACAGGAGAACGACCAAAAGGTGCCCGAGGCAGCAATAGACCCTTGAAGACGAGTCAGCTGGAAGACAATGTATTGAATGTCGACGCAATTTGAGTGTTCCATCATCATTAGGAAGCCCTGAACGTTACAATTAACTCTCTGTTTTGCCTCCGATTCGATAATCTAGACTCACAGGAGAACGACCGTAAGGAGCCCGAGGCAGCAATAGACCCTTGGAGACAAGTCGTCTGGAGGACGATGTATTGAATGTCGACGCAATTTGAGTGTTCCATCGTCATTAGGAGGCCCTGAACGTTACAATTAACTATCAGTTTTGCGTCCGATTCGATAATCTAGACTCACAGGAGAACTACCATAAGGTGCCCGAAGCAGAAATAGACCCTGGGAGACAAGTCGGCTGGAGGACGATGTATTGAATCTCGACGCAATTTAAGTATTCCGATGGAGACAAGTAGGCTGGATGACAATGTATTGAATCGGGACACAATTTGAGTGTTCCAACGTCATTAGGAGGCCCTGAACTTTACATTTAACTATCAGTTTTGCGTCCGATTCGATAATCTAGACTCTCAGAAGAACGACCATAAGGTGCCCGACGCAGCAATAGACCCATGGAGACAAGTCGGATGGAAGACGATGTATTGATCCGGGACGCAATTTGAGTGTTTCATCGTCATTAGGAGGCCCGAGGCAGCAATAGACCCATGGAGACAAGTCGGCTGAAGGACGATGTATTGAGTCGGAAAGCAATTTGAGTGTTCCATGGTCATTATTAGGCCCTGAGCGTTACAATTAACTATCATTTTGTGTCCGATTCGATAATCGAGACTCACAGGAGAACGATCATAAGGTGCCCTAGGCAGCAATAGACCCATGGAGACAAGTCGGCTGGAGGACAATGTATTGAATCGGGACGCAATATGAGTGTTCCATCGTCATTAGGAGGCCCTGAACGTTAGAATTAACTATCAGTTTTGCGTCCGGTTCGATAATCTAGACTCACAGGAGCACGATCATAAGGTGCCCGAGGCAGCAATAGACCCTTGAAGGAAAGTCAGCTGGAAGACGATGTATTGAAGGTCGACGCAATTTGAGTGTTCCATCATCATTAGGAAGCCCTGAACGTTACAATTAACTCTCAGTTTTGCCTCCGATTCGATAATCTAGACTCACAGGAGAACGACCGTAAGGAGCGCGAGGCAGCAAAAGACCCTTGGAGACAAGTCGTCTGGAGGACGATGTATTGATTGTCGACGCAATTTGAGTGTTCCATCGTCATTAGGAGGCCCTGAACGTTACAATTAACTATCAGTTTTGCGTCCGATTCGATAATCTAGACTCACAGGAGAACTACCATAAGGTGCCCGAAGCAGCAATAGACCCTGGGAGACAAGTCGGCTGGAGGACGATGTATTGTATCTTGACGCAATTTGAGTGTTCCGATGGAGACAAGTCGGCTGGAGGACGATGTATTGAATCGGGACGCAATTTGAGTGTTCCATGGTCATTAGGAGGCCCAGAACGTTACAATTAACTATCAGTTTTGCGTTCGATTCGATAATGTAGACTCACAGGAGAACTACCATAAGGTGCCCGAAGCAGCAATAGACCCTGGGAGACAAGTCGGCTGGAGGACGATGTATTGTATCTTGACGCAATTTGAGTGTTCCGATGGAGACAAGTCGGCTGGAGGACGATGTATTGAATCGGGACGCAATTTGAGTGTTCCATCGTCATTAGGAGGCCCTGAACGTTTCAGTTATCAGTTTTTCGTCCGATTCGATAATCTAGACTCATAGAAAAACGACCATAAGCTGCCCGAGGCAGTAATAGACCCTTGGAGACAATTTGGCTGGAGGACGATGTATTGAATCTCGACGCAATTTGAGTGTTCCGATGGAGACAAGTCGGCTGGAGGACGATGTATTGAATCGGGACGCAATTTGAGTGTTCCATCGTCATTAGGAGGCCCTGAACGTTTCAGTTAACTATCAGTTTTGCGTCCGATTCGATAATCTAGACTCATAGAAAAACGACCATAAGGTGCCCGAGGCAGTAATAGACCCTTGGAGACAATTCGGCTGGAGGACGATGTATTGAATCTCGACGCAATTTGAGTGTTCCGATGGAGACAAGTCGGCTGGAGGACGATGTACTGAATCGGGACGCAATTTGAGTGTTCCATCGTCATTAGGAGGCCCTGAACGTTTCAGTTAACTATCAGTTTGGCGTCCGATTAGATAATCTAGACTCTCAGGAGAACGACCATAAGGTGTTCGAGGCAGCAATAGACCCTTGGAGACAAGTCGGCTGGAGGACGATGTATTGTATCTTGACGCAATTTGAGTGTTCCGATGGAGACAAGTGGGCTGGAGGACGATGTATTGAAGCGGGACGCAATTTGAGTGTTCCATCGTCATTAGGAGGCCCTGAACGTATCAGTTAACTAACAGTTTTGCGTCCGATTCGATAATCTAGACTCACAGGAGAACGACCATAAGGTGCCCGAGGCAGTAATAGACCCTTGGAGACAATTCGGCTGGAGGACGATGTATTGAATCTCGACGCAATTTGAGTGTTCCATGGTCATTAGGAGGCCCAGAACGTTACAATTAACTATCAGTTTTGCGTCCGATTCGATAATGTAGACTCACAGGAGAACTACCATAAGGTGCCCGAAGCAGCAATAGACCCTGGGAGACAATTTGGCTGGAGGACGATGTATTGTATCTTGACGCAATTTGAGTGTTCCGATGGAGACAAGTCGGCTGGAGGACGATGCATTGAATCTCGACGCTATTTGAGTGTTCCATGGTCATTAGGAGGCCCAGAACGTTACAATTAACTATCAGTTTTGCGTCCGATTCGATAATGTAGACTCACAGGAGAACTACCATAAGGTGCCCGAAGCAGCAATAGACCCTGGGAGACAATTCGGCTGGAGGACGATGTATTGTATCTTGACGCAATTTGAGTGTTCCGATGGAGACAAGTCGGCTGGAGGACGATGCATTGAATCTCGACGCTATTTGAGTGTTCCATGGTCATTAGGAGGCCCAGAACGTTACAATTAACTATCAGTTTTGCGTCCGATTCGATAATCTAGACTCATAGAAAAACGACCATAAGGTGCCCGAGGCAGTAATAGACCCTTGGAGACAATTCGGCTGGAGGACGATGTATTGAATCTCGACGCAATTTGAGTGTTCCGATGGAGACAAATCGGCTGGAGGACGATGTATTGAATCGGGACGCAATTTGAGTGCTCCATCGTCATTAGGAGGCCCTGAACGTTTCAGTTAACTATCAGTTTTGCGTCCGATTCGATAATCTAGACTCATAGAAAGACGACCATAAGGTGCCCGAGGCAGTAATAGACCCTTGGAGACAATTCGGCTGGAGGACGATGTATTGTATCTTGACGCAATTTGAGTGTTCCGATGGAGACAAGTCGGCTGGAGGACGATGTATTGAATCGGGACGCAATTTGAGTGTTCCATCGTCATTAGGAGGCCCTGAACGTTTTAGTTAACTATCAGTTTTGCGTCCGATTCGATAATGTAGACTCTCAGGAGAACAACCGTAAGGTGCTCGAGGCAGCAATAGACAATTGGAGACAAGTCGGCTGGAGGACGATGGAATTGTATCTTGACGCAATTTGAGTGTTCCGATGGAGACAAGTCGGCTGGAGGACGATGTATTGAATCGGGACGCAATTTGAGTGTTCCATCGTCATTAGGAGGCCCTGAACGTTTCAGTTAACTATAGGTTTTGCGTCCGATTCGATAATCTAGACTCTCAGGGGAACGACCATAAGGTGTTCGAGGCAGCAATAGACCCTTGGAGACAAGTCGGCTGGAGGACGATGTATTGTATCTTGACGCAATTTGAGTGTTCCGATGGAGACAAGTCGGCTGGAGGACGATGTATTGAATCGGGACGCAATTTGAGTGTTCCATCGTCATTAGGAGGCCCTGAAAGTATCAGTTAACTATCAGTTTTGCGTCCGATTCGATAATCTAGACTCACAGGAGAACGACCATAAGGTGCCCTTGGAGACAATTCGGCTGGAGGACGATGTATTGAATCTCGACGCAATTTGAGTGTTCCATGGTCATTAGGAGGCCCTGAACGTTACAATTAACTATCAGTTTTGCGTCCGATTCGATAATCTAGACTCACAGGAGAACGACCATAAGGTGCCCGAGGCAGTAATAGACCCTTGGAGACAATTCGGCTGGAGGACGATGTATTGAATCTCGACGCAATTTGAGTGTTCCATGGTCATTAGGAGGCCCAGAACGTTACAATTAACTATCAGTTTTGCGTCCGATTCGATAATGTAGACTCACAGGAGAACTACCATAAGGTGCCCGAAGCAGCAATAGACCCTGGGAGACAATTCGGCTGGAGGACGATGTATTGAATCTTGACGCAATTTGAGTGTTCCGATGGAGACAAGTCGGCTGGAGGACGATGTATTGAATCGGAACGCAATTTGAGTGTCTCATCGTCATTAGGAGGCCCTGAACGTTTCAGTTAACTATCAGTTTTGCGTCCGATTCGATAATGTAGACTCTCAGGAGAACGACCATAAGGTGCTCGAGGCAAGTCGGCTGGAGGATGATGTATTGTATCTTGACGCAATTTGAGTGTTCCGATGGAGACAAGAGGGCTGGAGGACGATGTATTGAATCGGGACGCAATTTGAGTGTACCATCGTCATTAGGAGGCCCTGAACGTTTCAGTTAACTATCAGTTTTGCGTCCGTTTCGATAACCTAGACTCTCAGGAGAACGACCATAAGGTGCTCGAGGCAGCAATAGACCCTTGGAGACAGGTCGGCTGGAGGACGATGTATTGTATGTTGACGCTATTTGAGTGTTCCGATGGAGACAAGTCGGCTGGAGAACGATGTATTGAATCGGGACGCTATTTGAGTGTTCCATCGTCATTAGGAGGCCCTGAACGTATCAGTTAACTATCAGTTTTCCGACCGATTCGATTATCTAGACTCACAGGAGAACGACCATAAGGTGCCCGAAGCAGCAATAGACCCTGGGAGACAAGTCGGCTGGAGGACGATGTATTGAATCTCGACGCAATTTGAGTGTTCCGATGGAGACAAGTCGGCTGGAGGACGATGTATTGAATCGGGACGCAATTTGAGTGTTCCATCGTCATTAGGAGGCCCTGAACGTTTCAGTTAACTATCAGTTTTTCGTCCGATTCGATAATCTAGACTCATAGAAAGACGACCATAAGGTGCCCGAGGCAGTAATAGACCCTTGGAGACAATTCGGCTGGAGGACGATGTATTGTATCTTGACGCAATTTGAGTGTTCCGATGGAGACAAGTCGGCTGGAGGACGATGTATTGAATCGGGACGCAATTTGAGTGTTCCATCGACATTAGGAGGCCCTGAACGTTTCCGTTAACTATCAGTTTTGCGTCCGATTCGATAATGTAGACTCTCAGGAGAACGACCATAAGGTGCTCGAGGCAGCAATAGACCCTTGGAGACAATTCGACTGGAGGACGATGTATTGTATCTCGACACAATTTGAGTTAACTATCGTCTTTAGGAGGCCCTGAACGTTATAAAAATCTATCAGTTTTGCGTCCGGTTCGATAATCTAGACTCACAGGAGCACGATCATAAGGTGTCCGAGGCAGCAATAGACCCTTGAAGGCAAGTCAGCTGGAGGACGATGTATTGAATGTCGACGCAATTTGAGTGTTCCATCATCATTAGGAAGCCCTGAACGTTACAATTAACTCTCAGTTTTGCCTCCGATTCGATAATCTAGACTCACAGGAGAACGACCATAAGGAGCCCGAAGCAGCAATAGACCCTGGGAGACAATTCGGCTGGAGGACGATGTAATGTATCTTGACGCAATTTGAGTGTTCCGATGGAGACAAGTGGCTGGAGGACGATGCATTGAATCTCGACGCTATTTGAGTGTTCCATGGTCATTAGGAGGCCCAGAACGTTACAATTAACTATCAGTTTTGCGTCCGATTCGATAATCTAGACTCACAGGAGAACGACCATAAGGTGCCCGAGGCAGTAATAGACCCTTGGAGACAATTCGGCTGGAGGACGATGTATTGAATCTCGACGCAATTTGAGTGTTCCATCGTCATTAGGAGGCCCTGAAAGTATCAGTTAACTATCAGTTTTGCGTCCGATTCGATAATCTAGACTCACAGGAGAACGACCATAAGGTGCCCTTGGAGACAATTCGGCTGGAGGACGATGTATTGAATCTCGACGCAATTTGAGTGTTCCATGGTCATTAGGAGGCCCTGAACGTTACAATTAACTATCAGTTTTGCGTCCGATTCGATAATCTAGACTCACAGGAGAACGACCATAAGGTGCCCGAGGCAGTAATAGACCCTTGGAGACAATTCGGCTGGAGGACGATGTATTGAATCTCGACGCAATTTGAGTGTTCCATGGTCATTAGGAGGCCCAGAACGTTACAATTAACTATCAGTTTTGCGTCCGATTCGATAATGTAGACTCACAGGAGAACTACCATAAGGTGCCCGAAGCAGCAATAGACCCTGGGAGACAATTCGGCTGGAGGACGATGTATTGAATCTTGACGCAATTTGAGTGTTCCGATGGAGACAAGTCGGCTGGAGGACGATGTATTGAATCGGAACGCAATTTGAGTGTCTCATCGTCATTAGGAGGCCCTGAACGTTTCAGTTAACTATCAGTTTTGCGTCCGATTCGATAATGTAGACTCTCAGGAGAACGACCATAAGGTGCTCGAGGCAAGTCGGCTGGAGGATGATGTATTGTATCTTGACGCAATTTGAGTGTTCCGATGGAGACAAGAGGGCTGGAGGACGATGTATTGAATCGGGACGCAATTTGAGTGTACCATCGTCGTTAGGAGGCCCTGAACGTTTCAGTTAACTATCAGTTTTGCGTCCGATTCGATATTCTAGACTCACAGGAGAACGACCATAAGGTGCCCAAGGCAGTAATAGACCCTTGGAGACAATTCGGGTGGAGGACGATGTATTGAATCTCGACGCAATTTGAGTGTTCCATGGTCATTAGGAGGCGCAGAACGTTACAATTAACTATCAGTTTTGCGTCCGATTCGATGATCTAGACTCACAGGAGTACTACCATAAGGTGCCCGAAGCAGCAATAGACCCTGGGAGACAAGTCGGCTGGAGGACGATGTATTGTATCTTTACGCAATTTGAGTGTTCCGATGGAGACAAGTCGGCTGGAGGACGATGTATGGAATCGGGGCGCAATTTGAGTGTTCCATCGTCAATAGGAGGCCCTGAACGTTTCAGTTAACTATCAGTTTTGCGTCCGTTTCGATAACCTAGACTCTCAGGAGAACGACCATAAGGTGCTCGAGGCAGCAATAGACCCTTGGAGACAGGTCGGCTGGAGGACGATGTATTGTATGTTGACGCTATTTGAGTGTTCCGATGGAGACAAGTCGGCTGGAGAGCGATGTATTGAATCGGGACGCTATTTGAGTGTTCCATCGTCATTAGGAGGCCCTGAACGTATCAGTTAACTATCAGTTTTCCGACCGATTCGATTATCTAGACTCACAGGAGAACGACCATAAGGTGCCCGAAGCAGCAATAGACCCTGGGAGACAAGTCGGCTGGAGGACGATGTATTGAATCTCGACGCAATTTGAGTGTTCCGATGGAGACAAGTCGGCTGGAGGACGATGTATTGAATCGGGACGCAATTTGAGTGTTCCATCGTCATTAGGAGGCCCTGAACGTTTCAGTTAACTATCAGTTTTTCGTCCGATTCGATAATCTAGACTCATAGAAAGACGACCATAAGGTGCCCGAAGCAGTAATAGACCCTTGGAGACAATTCGGCTGGAGGACGATGTATTGTATCTTGACGCAATTTGAGTGTTCCGATGGAGACAAGTCGGCTGGAGGACGATGTATTGAATCGGGACGCAATTTGAGTGTTCCATCGACATTAGGAGGCCCTGAACGTTTCCGTTAACTATCAGTTTTGCGTCCGATTCGATAATGTAGACTCTCAGGAGAACGACCATAAGGTGCTCGAGGCAGCAATAGACCCTTGGAGACAATTCGACTGGAGGACGATGTATTGTATCTCGACACAATTTGAGTTAACTATCGTCTTTAGGAAGCCCTGAACGTTATAAAAATCTATCAGTTTTGCGTCCGGTTCGATAATCTAGACTCACAGGAGCACGATCATAAGGTGCCCGAGGCAGCAATAGACCCTTGAAGGCAAGTCAGCTGGAGGACGATGTATTGAATGTCGACGCAATTTGAGTGTTCCATCATCATTAGGAAGCCCTGAACGTTACAATTAACTCTCAGTTTTGCCTCCGATTCGATAATCTAGACTCACAGGAGAACGACCATAAGGAGCCCGAGGCAGCAATAGACCAGTGGAGACAAGTCGTCTGGAGGACGATGTATTGAATGTCGACGCAATTTGAGTGTTCCATCGTCATTAGGAGGCCCTGAACGTTCAATTAACTATCAGTTTTGCGTCCGATTCGATAATCTTGACTCACAGGAGAACGACCATAAGGTGCCCGAGGCAGCAATAGACTCTTGGAGACAAGTCGACTGGAGGCCGATGTATTGAATCGCGACGCAATTTGAGTGTTCCATCGTCATTAGGAGGCCCTGAACGTTTCATTTAACTATCAGTTTTGCGTCCGATTCGATATCTAGACTCTCAGGAGAACGACCATAAGGTGCTCGAAGCAGCAATAGACCCTTGGAGACAAGTCGACTGGAGGACGATGTATTGTATCTTGACGCAATTTGAGTGTTCCGATGGAGACAAGTCGGCTGGAGGACGATGTATTGAATCGGGACGCAATTTGAGTGTTTCATCGTCATTAGGAGGCCCTGAACGTTTCAGTTAACTATCAGTTTTGCGTCCGATTCGATAATCTAGCCTTACAGGAGAACGACCATAAGATGCCCGAGGCAGTAATAGACCCTTGGAGACAATTCGGCTGGAGGACGATGTATTGAATCTCGACGCAATTTCAGTGTTCCATGGTCATTAGGAGGCCCAGAACGTTACAATTTATTATCAGTTTTGCGTCCGATTCGATAATCTAGACTCACAGAAAGACGACCATAAGGTGCCCGAGGCAGTAATAGACCCTTGGAGACAATTCGGCTGGAGGACGATGTATTGTATCTTGACGCAATTTGAGTGTTCCGATGGAGACAAGTCGGCTGGAGGACGATGTATTGAATCGGGACGCAATTTGAGTGTTCCATCGTCATTAGGAGGCCCTGAACGTTTCAGTTAACTATCAGTTTTGCGTCCGATTCGATAATGTAGACTCTCAGGAGAACAACCGTAAGGTGCTCGAGGCAGCAATAGACAATTGGAGACAAGTCGGCTGGAGGACGATGGATTGTATCTTGACGCAATTTGAGTGTTCCGATGGAGACAAGTCGGCTGGAGGACGATGTATTGAATCGGGACGCAATTTGAGTGTTCCATCGTCATTAGGAGGCCCTGAACGTTTCAGTTAACTATCAGTTTTGCGTCCGATTCGATAATCTAGACTCTCAGGGGAACGACCATAAGGTGTTCGAGGCAGCAATAGACCCTTGGAGACAAGTCGGCTGGAGGACGATGTATTGTATCTTGACGCAATTTGAGTGTTCCGATGGAGACAAGTCGGCTGGAGGACGATGTATTGAATCGGGACGCAATTTGAGTGTTCCATCGTCATTAGGAGGCCCTGAAAGTATCAGTTAACTATCAGTTTTGCGTCCGATTCGATAATCTAGACTCACAGGAGAACGACCATAAGGTGCCCTTGGAGACAATTCGGCTGGAGGACGATGTATTGAATCTCGACGCAATTTGAGTGTTCCATGGTCATTAGGAGGCCCTGAACGTTACAATTAACTATCAGTTTTGCGTCCGATTCGATAATCTAGACTCACAGGAGAACGACCATAAGGTGCCCGAGGCAGTAATAGACCCTTGGAGACAATTCGGCTGGAGGACGATGTATTGAATCTCGACGCAATTTGAGTGTTCCATGGTCATTAGGAGGCCCAGAACGTTACAATTAACTATCAGTTTTGCGTCCGATTCGATAATGTAGACTCACAGGAGAACTACCATAAGGTGCCCGAAGCAGCAATAGACCCTGGGAGACAATTCGGCTGGAGGACGATGTATTGAATCTTGACGCAATTTGAGTGTTCCGATGGAGACAAGTCGGCTGGAGGACGATGTATTGAATCGGAACGCAATTTGAGTGTCTCATCGTCATTAGGAGGCCCTGAACGTTTCAGTTAACTATCAGTTTTGCGTCCGATTCGATAATGTAGACTCTCAGGAGAACGACCATAAGGTGGTCGAGGCAAGTCGGCTGGAGGATGATGTATTGTATCTTGACGCAATTTGAGTGTTCCGATGGAGACAAGAGGGCTGGAGGACGATGTATTGAATCGGGACGCAATTTGAGTGTACCATCGTCGTTAGGAGGCCCTGAACGTTTCAGTTAACTATCAGTTTTGCGTCCGATTCGATATTCTAGACTCACAGGAGAACGACCATAAGGTGCCCAAGGCAGTAATAGACCCTTGGAGACAATTCGGGTGGAGGACGATGTATTGAATCTCGACGCAATTTGAGTGTTCCATGGTCATTAGGAGGCGCAGAACGTTACAATTAACTATCAGTTTTGCGTCCGATTCGATGATCTAGACTCACAGGAGAACTACCATAAGGTGCCCGAAGCAGCAATAGACCCTGGGAGACAAGTCGGCTGGAGGACGATGTATTGTATCTTTACGCAATTTGAGTGTTCCGATGGAGACAAGTCGGCTGGAGGACGATGTATGGAATCGGGGCGCAATTTGAGTGTTCCATCGTCAATAGGAGGCCCTGAACGTTTCAGTTAACTATCAGTTTTGCGTCCGTTTCGATAACCTAGACTCTCAGGAGAACGACCATAAGGTGCTCGAGGCAGCAATAGACCCTTGGAGACAGGTCGGCTGGAGGACGATGTATTGTATGTTGACGCTATTTGAGTGTTCCGATGGAGACAAGTCGGCTGGAGAGCGATGTATTGAATCGGGACGCTATTTGAGTGTTCCATCGTCATTAGGAGGCCCTGAACGTATCAGTTAACTATCAGTTTTCCGACCGATTCGATTATCTAGACTCACAGGAGAACGACCATAAGGTGCCCGAAGCAGCAATAGACCCTGGGAGACAAGTCGGCTGGAGGACGATGTATTGAATCTCGACGCAATTTGAGTGTTCCGATGGAGACAAGTCGGCTGGAGGACGATGTATTGAATCGGGACGCAATTTGAGTGTTCCATCGTCATTAGGAGGCCCTGAACGTTTCAGTTAACTATCAGTTTTTCGTCCGATTCGATAATCTAGACTCATAGAAAGACGACCATAAGGTGCCCGAAGCAGTAATAGACCTTTGGAGACAATTCGGCTGGAGGACGATGTATTGTATCTTGACGCAATTTGAGTGTTCCGATGGAGACAAGTCGGCTGGAGGACGATGTATTGAATCGGGACGCAATTTGAGTGTTCCATCGACATTAGGAGGCCCTGAACGTTTCCGTTAACTATCAGTTTTGCGTCCGATTCGATAATGTAGACTCTCAGGAGAACGACCATAAGGTGCTCGAGGCAGCAATAGACCCTTGGAGACAATTCGACTGGAGGACGATGTATTGTATCTCGACACAATTTGAGTTAACTATCGTCTTTAGGAAGCCCTGAACGTTATAAAAATCTATCAGTTTTGTGTCCGGTTCGATAATCTAGACTCACAGGAGCACGATCATAAGGTGCCCGAGGCAGCAATAGACCCTTGAAGGCAAGTCAGCTGGAGGACGATGTATTGAATGTCGACGCAATTTGAGTGTTCCATCATCATTAGGAAGCCCTGAACGTTACAATTAACTCTCAGTTTTGCCTCCGATTCGATAATCTAGACTCACAGGAGAACGACCATAAGGAGCCCGAGGCAGCAATAGACCAGTGGAGACAAGTCGTCTGGAGGACGATGTATTGAATGTCGACGCAATTTGAGTGTTCCATCGTCATTAGGAGGCCCTGAACGTTCAATTAACTATCAGTTTTGCGTCCGATTCGATAATCTTGACTCACAGGAGAACGACCATAAGGTGCCCGAGGCAGCAATAGACTCTTGGAGACAAGTCGACTGGAGGCCGATGTATTGAATCGCGACGCAATTTGAGTGTTCCATCGTCATTAGGAGGCCCTGAACGTTTCATTTAACTATCAGTTTTGCGTCCGATTCGATATCTAGACTCTCAGGAGAACGACCATAAGGTGCTCGAAGCAGCAATAGACCCTTGGAGACAAGTCGACTGGAGGACGATGTATTGTATCTTGACGCAATTTGAGTGTTCCGATGGAGACAAGTCGGCTGGAGGACGATGTATTGAATCGGGACGCAATTTGAGTGTTTCATCGTCATTAGGAGGCCCTGAACGTTTCAGTTAACTATCAGTTTTGCGTCCGATTCGATAATCTAGACTTACAGGAGAACGACCATAAGATGCCCGAGGCAGTAATAGACCCTTGGAGACAATTCGGCTGGAGGACGATGTATTGAATCTCGACGCAATTTCAGTGTTCCATGGTCATTAGGAGGCCCAGAACGTTACAATTTATTATCAGTTTTGCGTCCGATTCGATAATCTAGACTCACAGGAGATCTACCATAAGGTGCCCGAAGCAGCAATAGACCCTGGGAGACAAGTCGGCTGGAGGACGATGTATTGTATCTTGACGCAATTTGAATGTTCCGATGGAGACAAGTCGGCTGGAGGACGATGTATTGAATCGGGACGCAATTTGAGTGTTCCATCGTCATTAGGAGGCCCTGAAAGTTTCAGTTAACTATCAGTTTTGCGTCCGATTCGATAATGTAGACTCTCAGGAGAACGACCATAAGGTGCTCGAGGCAGCAATAGACAATTGGAGACAAGTCGGCTGGAGGACGATGTATTGTATCTTGACGCAATTTGAGTGTTCCGATGGAGACAAGTCGGCTGGAGGACGATGTATTGAATCGGGACGCAATTTGAGTGTTCCATCGTCATTAGGAGGCCCTGAACGTTTCAGTTAACTATCAGTTTTGCGTCCGATTCGATAATCTAGACTCTCAGGAGAACGACCATAAGGTGTTCGAGGCAGCAATAGACCCTTGGAGACAAGTCGGCTGGAGGACGATGTATTGTATCTTGACGCACTTTGAGTGTTCCGATGGAGACAAGTCCGCTGGAGGACGATGTATTGAATCGGGACGCAATTTGAGTGTTCCATCGTCATTAGGAGGCCCTGAACGTTATAAAAATCTATCAGTTTTGCGTCCGGTTCGATAATGTAGACTCTCAGAAGAACGACCATAAGGTGCCCGACGCAGCAATAGACCCATGGAGACAAGTCGGCTGGAGGACGATGTATTCAATCGGGACGCAATTTGAGTGTTCCATCGTGATTAGGAGGCCCGAGGAAGCAATAGACCCTTGGAGACAAGTCGGCTGGAGGACGATGTATTGAATCTCGACGCAATTTGAGTGTTCCATCGTCATTAGGAGGCCCTGAACGTTACATTCAACTATCAGTTTTGCGTCCGATTCGAAAATCTAGACCCACAGGAAAACGACCATAAGCTGCCGGATGCAGCAATATACCCTTGGAGGCAAATAAGCTGGAGGCCGATGTATTGGATGTCGACGCAATTAGAGTGTTCCATCGTCATTATTAGGCACTGAACCTTACAATTAACTATCAGTTTTGCGTCCGATTCGATAATCTAGACTCACAGGAGAACGACCATAAGGTGCCCGAGGCAGCAATAGACCCTTGGAGACAAGTCAGCTGGAGGAGGATGTATAGAATGTCGACGCAATTTAAGTGTTCCATCGTCATTAGGAAGCCTTGAACGTTACAATTAACTCTCAGTTTTGCCTCCGATTCGATAATCAAGACTCACAGGAGAACGACCATAAGGTGCCCGAGGCAGCAATAGTCACTTGGAGACAAGTCGGCTGGAGTACGATGTATTGAATATCGACGAAATTTGAGTGTTCCATCGTCATTAGGAGGCCCTGAACGTTACATTCAACTATCAGTTTTGCGTCCGATTCGAAAATCTAGACTCACAGGAAAACGACCATAAGCTGCCGGATGCAGCAATATACCCTTGGAGGCAAATAAGCTGGAGGCCGATGTATTGGATGTCGACGCAATTAGAGTGTTCCATCGTCATTATTAGGCACTGAACCTTACAATTAACTATCAGTTTTGCGTCCGATTCGATAATCTAGACTCACAGGAGAACGACCATAAGGTGCCCGAGGCAGCAATAGACCCTTGGAGACAAGTCAGCTGGAGGAGGATGTATAGAATGTCGACGCAATTTAAGTGTTCCATCGTCATTAGGAAGCCTTGAACGTTACAATTAACTCTCAGTTTTGCCTCCGATTCGATAATCAAGACTCACAGGAGAACGACCATAAGGTGCCCGAGGCAGCAATAGACCCTTGGAGACAAGTCAGCTGGAGGAGGATGAATAGAATGTCGACGCAATTTGAGTGTTCCATCGTCATTAGGAAGCCCTGAACGCTACAATTAACTCTCAGTTTTGCGTCTGATTCGATAATCTAGACTCACAGGAGAACGACCATAAGGTGCCTGAGGCAGCAATAGACCCTTGGAGACAAGTCAGCTTGAGGAGGATGTATAGAATGTCGACGCAATTTAAATGTTCCATCGTCAGTAGGAAGCCCTGAACGTTACAATTAACTCTCAGTTTTGCCTCCGATTCGATAATCTAGACTCACAGGAAAACGACCATAAGGTGCCCGAGGCAGCAATAGACCCTTGGAGACAAGTCAGCTGGAGGAGGATGTATAGAATGTCGACGCAATTTGAGTGTTCCATCGTCATTAGGAAGCCCTGAACGCTACAATTAACTCTCAGTTTTGCGTCCGATTCGATAACCTAGACCCACAGGAGAAAGACCATAAGGTGCCCGAGGCAGCAATAGACCCTTGGAGACAAGTCAGCTGGAGGAGGATGTATAGAATGTCGACGCAATTTAAGTGTTCCATCGTCATTCAGAAGCCCTGAACGTTACAATTAACTCTCAGATTTGCCTCCGATTCGATAATCTAGACTCACAGGAGAAGGACCATAAGGTGCCCGAGGCAGCAATAGACCCTTGGAGACAAGTCAGCTGGAGGAGGATGTATAGAATGTCGACGCAATTTAAGTGTTCCATCGTCATTAGGAAGCCCTGAACGTTACAATTAACTCTCAGTTTTGCCTCCGATTCGATAATCTAGACTCACAGGAGAACGATCATAAGGAGACCGAGGCAGCAATAGACCCCTGGAGACAAGTCGTCTGGAGGACGATGAATTGAATGTCGACGCAATTTGAGTGTTCCATCGTCATTAGGAGGCCCTGAACGTTACAATTAACTATCAGTTTTGCGTCCTATTCGATAATCTTGACTCACATTAGAACGACCATAAGGTGCCCGAAGCAGCAATAGACCCTGGGAGACAAGTCGGTTGGAGGACGTTGTGTTGTATCTCGACGCAATTTGAGTGTTCCGATGGAGACAAATCGGCTGGAGGACGAAGTATTGAATCGGGACGTAATTTGAGTGTTCCATCGTCATTAGGAGGACCTGAACGTTACAGTTAACTATCAGTTTTGCGTCCGATTCGATAATCTAGACTCTCAGAAGAACGACCATAAGGTGCCCGACGCAGCAATAGACCCATGGAGACAAGTCGGCTGGAGGACAATGTACTGCATCGGGACGCAATTTGAGTGATCCATCGTCATTTGGAGGCCCTGAACGTTTCAGTTAACTATCAGTTTGGCGTCCGATTCGATAATCTAGACTCTCAGGAGAACGACCATAAGGTGCTCGAGGCAGCAATAGACCCTTGGAGACAAGTCGTCTGGAGGACGATGTATTGTATCTTGACGCAATTTAAGTGTTCCGATGGAGACAAGTCGGCTGGAGGACGAAGTATTGAATCTCGACGCAATTTGAGTGTTCCATCGTCATTAGGAGGCCGTGACCGTTACAATTAACTACCAGTTTTGCGTCGGATTCGATAATCCAGACTCACAGGAGAACGACCATAAGATTCTCGAGGCAGCAACAGACTCTTGGAGACAAGTCGGCCGGAGTACGATGTATTGAATGTTGACGCAATTTGAGTGTTCCATCGTCATTAGGAGGCCCTGAAGCTTACAATTAACTATCAGTTTTGCGTCCGATTCGATAATCTAGACTCACAGGAGAACTACCATAAGGTGCCCGAAGCAGCAATAGACCCTGGGAGACAAGTCAGCTGGAGGACGATGTATTGTATCTTGTCGCAATTTGAGTGTTCCGATGGAGACAAGTCGGCTGGAGGACAATGTATTGAATCGGGACGCAATTTGAGTGTTCCATCGTCATTTGGAGGCCCTGAACGTTTCAGTTAATTATCAGTTTTGCGTCCGATTCGATAATCTTGACTCTCAGAAGAACGACCATAAGGTGCCCGACGCAGCAATGGACCCATGGAGACAAGTCGGCCGGAGTACGATGTATCGAATGTCGACGCAATTTGAGTGTTCCTTCGTCAGTAGGAGGCCCTGAACCTTACAATTAACTATTAGATTTGCGTCCGATTCGATAATCTAGACTCTCAGGAGAACGACCATAAGGTGCTAGGGGAAGCAATAGACCCTTGGACACAAGTCGGCTGGAGGACGATGTATTGTATCTTGACGCAATTTAAGTGATCCGATGGAGACAAGACCGCTGGAGGACGATGTATTGAATCGGGACGCAATTTGAGTCTTCCATCGTCATTAGGAGGCCCTGAACGTTTCAGTTAACTATCAGTTTTGCGTCCGATTCGATAATCTAGACTCACAGGAGGACGACCATAAGGTGCCCGAGGCAGTAACAGACCCTTGGAGACAACTCGGCTGGAGGACGATGTATTGAATCTCGACGCAATTTGAGTGTTCCATGGTCATTAGGAGGCCCAGAACGTTACGATTAACTATCAGTTCTGCGTCCGATTCGATAATCTAGACTCACAGGTGAACTACCATAAGGTGCCCGAAGCAGCAATAGACTCTGGGAGACAAGTCGGCTGGAGGACGATGTATTGTATCTTGACGCATTTTGAGTGTTCCGATGGAGACAAGTCGGTTGGATGACGATGTATTGAATCTCGACGCAATTTGAGTGTTCCATGGTCATTAGGAGGCCCAGAACGTTACGATTAACTATCAGTTTTGCGTCCGATTCGATAATCTAGACTCACAGGAGAACGATCATAAGGTGCCCGAGGCAGCAATAGAACCTTGGAGACAAGTCGGATGGAGTACGATGAATTGAATGTCGACGCAATTTGAGTGTTCCATCGTCATTAGGAGGCCCTGAACGTTACAATTATCTATCAGTTTTGCGTTCTATTCGATAATCTTGACTCACAGGAGAACGACCATAAGGTGCCCGAGGCAGCAATAGACTCTTGGAGACAAGTTGACTGGAGGCCGATGTATTGAATCGCGACGCAATTTGAGTGTTCCATCGTCATTAGGAGGCCCTGAACGTTTCAGTTAACTATCAGTTTTGCGTCCGATTCGATAATCTAGACTCACAGGAAAACGACCATAAGGTGCTCGAGGCAGCAATAGATCCTTGGAGACAAGTCGGCTGGAGGACGATGTATTGGATCTTGACGCAATTTGAGTGTTCCGATGGAGACAAGTCGGCTGGAGGACGATGTATTGAATCGGGACGCAATTTGAGTTTTCCATCGTCATTAGGAGGCCCTGAATGTTACAATTAACTGTCAGTTTTGCGTCCGATTCGATAATCTAGACTCACAGGAGAACGACGATGAGGTGCCCGAGGCAGCAATAGACTCTTGGAGACAAGTCGGCTGGATGACGATATATTAAATCTCGACGCAATTTGAGTGTTCCATCGTCATTAGGAGGCCCTGAACGTTACAATTAACTAACAGTTTTGCATCCGATTCTATAATCTAGACTCACAGGAGAACGACCATAAGGTACCCGAAGCAACAATAGACCCTGGGAGACAAGTCGGCTGGAAGACGATGTATTGAATCGGGACGCAATTTGAGTGTTCCATTGTCATTAGGAGGCCCTGAACGTTTCAGTTAACTATCAGTTTTGCGTCCGATTCGATAATCTAGACTCTCAGGAGAACGACCATAAGGTGCTCGAGGCAGCAATAGACCCTTGGACACAAGTAGGCTGCAGGACGATATATTGTATCTTGACGCAATTTAAGTGTTCCTATGGAGACAAGTCCGCTGGAGGACGATGTATTGAATCGGGACGCAATTTGAGTGTTCCATCGTCATTAGGAGGCCCTGAACGTTACAGTTAACTATCAGTTTTGCGTCCGATTCGATAATCTAGACTCACAGGAGGACGGCCATAAGGTGCCCGAGGCAGTAACAGACCCTTGGAGACAATTCGGCTGGAGGACGATGTATTGAATCTCGACGCAATTTAAGTGTTCCATGGTCATTAGGAGGCCCAGAACGTTACAATTAACCATCAGTTTTGCGTCCGATTCGATAATCTAGTCTCACAGGAGAACTACCATAAGGTGCCCGAAGCAGCAATAGACCCTGGGATACAAGTCGGCTGGAGGACGATGTATTGTATCTTGACGCAATTTGAGTGTTCCGCTGGAGACAAGTCGGCTGGAGGACGATGTATTGAATCGGGAGGCAATTTGAGTGTTCCATCGTCATTAGGAGGCCCTGAACGTTTCAGTGAACTATCAGTTTTGCGTCC
Organism: Schistocerca cancellata; assembly: GCF_023864275.1. NCBI lineage: Eukaryota > Metazoa > Arthropoda > Insecta > Orthoptera > Acrididae > Schistocerca > Schistocerca cancellata. Next base: position 37,079,343 of record NC_064627.1, read on the forward strand.
GATTCGATAATCTAGACTCGCAGGAGAACGACCATAAGGTGCCCGAGGCAGTGATAGACCCTTGGAGACAATTCGGCTGGAGGACGATGGATTGAATCTCGACGAAATTTGAGTGTTCCATGGTCATTAGGAGGCCCTGAACGTTACAATTAACTATCAGTTTTGCGTCCGATTCGATAATCTAGACTCACAGGAGAACTACCATAAGGTGCCCGAAGCAGCAATAGACCCTGGCAGACAAGTCAGCTGGAGGACGATGTATTGTATCTTGACGCAATTTGAGTGTTACGATGGAGACAAGTCGGCTGGAGGACGATGTATTGCATCGGGACGCAATTTGAGTGATCCATCGTCATTAGGAGGCCCGAGGCAGCAATAGAACCTTGGAGACAAGTCGGCTGGAAGACGAAGTATTGAATCTCGACGCAATATGAGTGTTCCATCGTCATTAGGAGGCCCTGAACCTTACAATTAACTATCAGTTTTGCGTCCGAATCGATAATATAGACTCACAGGAGAACGACCATAAGGTTCTCGAGGCAGCAATAGACACTTGGAGGCAAGTCGGCCGGAGTACGATGTATTGAATGTCGACGCAATTTGAGTGTTCCATGGTTATTAGGAGGTCCTGAACCTTACAATTAACTATCAGTTTTGCGTCCGATTCGATAATCTAGACCCACAGGAAAACGACCATAAGCTGCCGGAGCCAGCAATAGACGCTTGGAGGCAAGTCAGCTGGTGGACGATGTATTGGATGTCGACGCAATTAGAGTGTTCCATCGTTATTAGGAGGCCCTGAACCTTACAATTAACTATCAGTTTTGCGTCCGATTCGATAATCTAGACTCACAGATGTACGACCATAAGGTGCCCGAGGCAGCAATAGACCCTTGGAGACAAGTCAGCTGGAGGAGGATGTAAAGAATGTCGACGCAATTTGAGTGTTCCATCGTCATTAGGAAGCCCTGAATTTTACAATTAACTCTCAGTTTTGCCTCCGATTCGATAATCTAAACTCACAGGAGAACGACCATAAGGAGCCCGAGGCAGCAATAGACCCTTGGAGACAAGTCGTCTGGAGGACGATGTATTGAATGTCGACGCTATTTGAGTGTTCCATCGTCATTATGAGGCCCAGAACGTTACGATTAACTATCAGTTTTGTGTCCGATTCGATAATCTAGACTCACAGGAGAACTACCATAAGGTGCCCGAAGCAGCAATAGACACTGGGAGACAAGTCGGCTGGAGGACGATGTATTGTATCTTGACGCATTTTGAGTGTTCCGATGGAGACAAGCCGGTTGGAGGACGATGTATTGAATCGGGACGCAATTTGAGTGTTCCATCGTCATTAGGAGGCCTTGAACGTTTCAGTTAACTATCAGTTTTGCGTCCGATTCGATAATGTAGACTCTCAGGAGAACGACCATAAAGTGCTCGAGGCAGCAATAGACCCTTGGAGACAAGTCGGCTGGAGGACGATGTATTGAATGTCGACGCAATTTGAGTGTTCCATCGTCATTAGGAGGCCCTGAACCTTACCATTAAATATCAGTTCTGCGACCGATTCGATAATCTAGATTCACAGGAAAACGACCATAAGCTGCCGGAGACAGCAATAGACCCTTGGAGGCAAGTCAGCTGGAGGACGATGTATTGGATGTCGACGCATTTAGAGTGTTCCATCGTCATTAGGAGGCCCTAAACCTTACAATTAACTATTAGATTTGCGTCCGATTCGATAATCTAGACACACAGGAGAACGACCATAAGGTGCCCGAGGCAGCAATAGACCCTTGGAGACAAGTCAGCTGGAGGAGGATGTATAGAATGTCGACGCAATTTGAGTGTTCCATCGTCATTAGGACGCCCTGAACGTTACAATTAACTCTCAGTTTTGCTACCGATTCGATAATCTAGACTCACAGGAGAACGACCATAAGGAGCCCGAGGCAGCAATAGACCCTTGGAGACAAGTCGTCTGGAGGACGATGTATTGAATGTCGACGCAATTTGAGTGTTCCATCGTCATTAGGAGGCCCTGAACGTTACAATTATCTATCAGTTTTGCGTTCTATTCGATAATCTTGACTCACAGGAGAACGACCATAAGGTGCCCGAGGCAGCAATAGACTCTTGGAGACAAGTCGACTGGAGGCCGATGTATTGAATCGCGACGCAATTTGAGTGTTCCATCGTCATTAGGAGGCCCAGAACGTTTCAGTTAACTATCAGTTTTGCGTCCGATTCGATAATCTAGACTCACAGGAAAACGACCATAAGGTGCTCGAGGCAGCAATAGATCCTTGGAGACAAGTCGGCTGGAGGACGATGTATTGAATGTCGACGCAATTTGAGTGTTCCATCGTCATTAGGAGGCCCTAAACCTTACCATTAAATATCAGTTCTGCGTCTGATTCGATAATCTAGAATCACAGGAAAACGACCATAAGCTGCCGGAGACAGCAATAGACCCTTGGAGGCAAGTCAGCTGGAGGACGATGTATTGGATGTCGACGCATTTAGAGTGTTCCATCGTCATTAGGAGGCCTGAAACCTTACAATTAACTATTAGATTTGCGTCCGATTCGATAATCTAGACTCACAGGAGAACGACCATAAGGTGCCCGAGGCAGTGATAGACCCTTGGAGACAATTCAGCTGGAGGACGATGTATTGAATCTCGACGCAATTTGAGTGTTCCATGGTCATTAGGAGGATCTGAACGTTACAATTAACTATCAGTTTTGCGTCCGATTCGATAATCTAGACTCACAGGAGAACTACCATAAGGTGCCCGAAGCAGCAATAGACCCTGGCAGACAAGTCGGCTGGAGGACGATGTATTGTATCTTGACGCAATTTGAGTGTTCCGATGGAGACAAGTCGGCTGGAGGCCGATGTATTGAATCGCGACGCAATTTGAGTGTTCCATCGTCATTAGTTGGCCCTGAATGTTACAATTAACTGTCAGTTTTGCGTCCGATTCGATAATCTAGATTCACAGGAAAACGACCATAAGCTGCCGGAGACAGCAATAGACCCTTGGAGGCAAGTCAGCTGGAGGACGATGTATTGGATGTCGACGCATTTAGAGTGTTCCATCGTCATTAGGAGGCCCTAAACCTTACAATTAACTATTAGATTTGCGTCCGATTCGATAATCTAGACTCACAGGAGAACGACCATAAGGTGCCCGAGGCAGCAATAGACCCTTGGAGACAAGTCAGCTGGAGGAGGATGTATAGAATGTCGACGCAATTTGAGTGTTCCATCGTCATTAGGAAGCCCTGAACGTTACAATTAACTCTCAGTTTTGCTACCGATTCGATAATCTAGACTCACAGGAGAACGACCATAAGGAGCCCGAGGCAGCAATAGACCCTTGGAGACAAGTCGTCTGGAGGACGATGTATTGAATGTCGACGCAATTTGAGTGTTCCATCGTCATTAGGAGGCCCTGAACGTTACAATTATCTATCAGTTTTGCGTTCTATTCGATAATCTTGACTCACAGGAGAACGACCATAAGGTGCCCGAGGCAGCAATAGACTCTTGGAGACAAGTCGACTGGAGGCCGATGTATTGAATCGCGACGCAATTTGAGTGTTCCATCGTCATTAGGAGGCCCTGAACGTTTCAGTTAACTAACAGTTTTGCGTCCGATTCGATAATCTAGATTCACAGGAAAACGACCATAAGCTGCCGGAGACAGCAATAGACCCTTGGAGGCAAGTCAGCTGGAGGACGATGTATTGGATGTCGACGCATTTAGTGTTCCATCGTCATTAGGAGGCCCTAAACCTTACAATTAACTATTAGATTTGCGTCCGATTCGATAATCTAGACTCACAGGAGAACGACCATAAGGTGCCCGAGGCAGCAATAGACCCTTGGAGACAAGTCAGCTGGAGGAGGATGTATTGAATGTCGACGCAATTTGAGTGTTCCATCGTCATTAGGAGGCCCTGAACGTTACAATTATCTATCAGTTTTGCGTTCTATTCGATAATCTTGACTCACAGGAGAACGACCATAAGGTGCCCGAGGCAGCAATAGACTCTTGGAGACAAGTCGACTGGAGGCCGATGTATTGAATCGCGACGCAATTTGAGTGTTCCATCGTCATTAGGGGGCCCTGAACGTTTCAGTTAACTATCAGTTTTGCGTCCGATTCGATAATCTAGACTCACAGGAGATCGACCATAAGGTGCCCGAGGCAGCAATAGACCTTTGGAGACAAGTCGGCTGGAGGACGATGTATTAAATCACGACGCAATTTGAGTGTTCCATCGTCATTAGGAGGCCCTGAACGTTAAAATTAACTATCAGTTTAGCGTCCGATTCTATGATCTAGACTCACAGGAGAACGACCATAAGGTGCCGAAGCAGCAATAGACCCTGGGAGACAAATCGGCTGGAGGACGATGTATTGAATCGGGATGCAATTTGAGTGTTCCATCGTCATTAAGAGGCGCGAGGCAGCAATAGAACCAGGAGACAAGTCGGCTGGAGGACGATGTATTGAATCTCGACGCTATTTGAGTGTTTCATCGTCATTAGGAGATCGTGACCGTTACAATTAATTATCAGTTTTGCGTCGGATTCGATAATCCAGACTCACAGGAGAACGACCATAAGGTTCTCGAGGCAGCAATAGACACTTGGAGACAAGTCGGCTGGAGTACGATGTATTGAATGTCGACGCAAATTGAATGTTCCATCGTCATTAGGAGAACATGAACCTTACAATTAACCATCAGTTTTGCGTCCGATTCGATAATCTAGACTCACAGGAGAACGACCATAAGGTTCTCGAGGCAGCAATAGACACTTGGAGACAAGTCGGCCGGAGTACGATGTATTGAATGTCGACGCAATTTGAGTGTTCCATGGTCATTAGGAGATCCTGAACCTTACAATTAACTATCAGTTTTGCGTCCGATTCGATAATCTAGACTAACAGGAAAACGACCATAAGCTGCCGGAGCCAGCAATAGACGCTTGGAGGCAAGTCAGCTGGAGGACGATGTATTGGATGTCGACGCATTTAGAGTGTTCCATCGTCATTAGGAGGCCCTAAACCTTACAATTAACTATTAGATTTGCGTCCGATTCGATAATCTAGACTCACAGGAGAACGACCATAAGGTGCCCGAGGCAGCAATAGACCCTTGGAGACAAGTCAGCTGGAGGAGGATGTATAGAATGTCGACGCAATTTGAGTGTTCCATCGTCATTAGGAAGCCCTGAACGTTACAATTAACTCTCAGTTTTGCTACCGATTCGATAATCTAGACTCACAAGAGAACGACCATAAGGAGCCCGAGGCAGCAATAGACCCTTGGAGACAAGTCGTCTGGAGGACGATGTATTGAATGTCGACGCAATTTGAGTGTTCCATCGTCATTAGGAGGCCCTGAACGTTACAATTATCTATCAGTTTTGCGTTCTATTCGATAATCTTGACTCACAGGAGAACGACCATAAGGTGCCTGAGGCAGCAATAGACTCTTGGAGACAAGTCGACTGGAGGCCGATGTATTGAATCGCGACGCAATTTGAGTGTTCCATCGTCATCAGGAGGCCCTGAACGTTTCAGTTAACTATCAGTTTTTCGTCCGATTCGATAATCTAGACTCACAGGAAAACGACCATAAGGTGCTCGAGGCAGCAATAGATCCTTGGAGACAAGTCGGCTGGAGGACGATGTATTGGATCTTGACGCAATTTGAGTGTTCCGATGGAGACAAGTCGGCTGGAGGACGATGTATTGAATCGGGACGCAATTTGAGTGTTCCATCGTCATTAGGAGGCCCTGAATGTTACAATTAACTGTCAGTTTTGCGTCTGATTCGATAATCTAGACTCACAGTAGAACGACGATAAGGTGCCCGAGGCAGCAATAGACCCTTGGATACAAGTCGGCTGGATGACGATGTATTAAATCTCGACGCAATTTGAGTGTTCCATCGTCATTAGGAGGTCCTGAACGTTACAATTAACTAACAGTTTTGCATCTGATTCTATAATCTAGACTCACAGGAGAACGAACATAAGGTACCCGAAGCAACAAAAGACCCTGGGAGACAAGTCGGCTGGAGGACGATGTATTGAATCGGGACGCAATTTGAGTGTTCCATCGTCATTAGGAGGCCCTGAACGTTTCAGTGAACTATCAGTTTTGCATCCGATTCGATAATCTAGACTCACAGGAGAACGACCATAAGGTGCCCGAGGCAGTGATAGACCCTTGGAGACAATTCGGCTGGAGGACGATATATTGAATCTCGACGCAATTTGAGTGTTCCATGGTCATTAGGAGGCCCTGAATGTTACAATTAACTATCAGTTTTGCGTCCGATTCGATAATCTAGACTCACAGGAGAACTACCATAAGGTGCCCGAAGCAGCAATAGACCCTGGCAGACAAGTCGGCTGGAGGACGATGTATTGTATCTTGACGCAATTTGAGTGTTCCGATGGAGACAAGTCGGCTGGAGGCCGATGTATTGAATCGCGACGCAATTTGAGTGTTCCATCGTCATTAGTTGGCCCTGAATGTTACAATTAACTGTCAGTTTTGCGTCCGATTCGATAATCTAGACTCACAGGAGAACGACCATAAGGTGCCCGAGGCAGCAATAGACCCTTGGAGACAAGTCGGCTGGAGGACGATGTATTAAATCACGACGCAATTTGAGTGTTCCATCGTCATTAGGAGGCCCTGAACGTTAAAATTAACTATCAGTTTAGCGTCCGATTCTATGATCTAGACTCACAGGAGAACGACAATAAGGTGCCGAAGCAGCAATAGACCCTGGGAGACAAATCGGCTGGAGGACGATGTATTGAATCGGGACGAAATTTGAGTGTTCCATCGTCATTAAGAGGCGCGAGGCAGCAATAGAACCTGGTGACAAGTCGGCTGGAGGACGATGTATTGAATCTCGACGCAATTTGAGTGTTTCATCGTCATTAGGAGATCGTGACCGTTACAATTAGTTATCAGTTTTGCGTCGGATTCGATAATCCAGACTCACAGGAGAACGACCATAAGGTTCTCGAGGCAGCAATAGACACTTGGAGACAAGTCGGCTGGAGTACGATGTATTGAATGTCGACGCAAATTGAATGTTCCATCGTCATTAGGAGAACATGAACCTTACAATTAACTATCAGTTTTGCGTCCGATTCGATAATCTAGACTCACCGGAGAACGACCATAAGGTTCTCGAGGCAGCAATAGACACTTGGAGACAAGTCGTCTGGAGGACGATGTATTGAATGTCGACGCAATTTGAGTATTCCATCGTCATTAGGAGGCAATGAACGTTACAATTAACTATCAGTTTTGCGTCCTATTCGATAATCTTGACTCACAGGAGAAAGACCATAAGGTGCCCGACGCAGCAATAGACCCATGGAGACAAGTCGGCTGGAGGACGATGTATTGCATCGGGACGCAATTTGAGTGATCCATCGTCATTAGGAGGCCTGAGGCAGCAATAGACCCTTGGAGACAAGTCGGCTGGAAGACGAAGTATTGAATCTCGACGCAATATGAGTGTTCCATCGTCATTAGGAGGCCCTGAACCTTACAATTAACTATCAGTTTTGCGTCCGATTCGATAATCTAGACTCACAGGAGAACGACCATAAGGTTCTCGAGGCAGCAATAGACACTTGGAGACAAGTCGGCCGGAGTACGATGTATTGAATGTCGACGCAATTTGAGTGTTCCATGGTCATTAGGAGATCCTGAACCTTACAATTAACTATCAGTTTTGCGTCCGATTCGATAATCTAGACTCACAGGAAAACGACCATAAGCTGCCGGAGCCAGCAATAGACGCTTGGAGGCAAGTCAGCTGGAGGACGATGTATTGGATGTCGACGCATTTAGAGTGTTCCATCGTCATTAGGAGGCCCTAAACCTTACAATTAACTATTAGATTTGCGTCCGATTCGATAATCTAGACTCACAGGAGAACGACCATAAGACGCCAGAGGCAGCAATAGACCCTTGGAGACAAGTCAGCTGGAGGAGGATGTATAGAATGTCGACGCAATTTGAGTGTTCCATCGTCATTAGGAAGCCCTGAACGTTACAATTAACTCTCAGTTTTGCTACCGATTCGATAATCTAGACTCACAGGAGAACGACCATAAGGAGCCCGAGGCAGCAATAGACCCTTGGAGACAAGTCGTCTGGAGGACGATGTATTGAATGTCGACGCAATTTGAGTGTTCCATCGTCATTAGGAGGCCCTGAACGTTTCAGTTAACTATCAGTTTTGCGTCCGATTCGATAATCTAGACTCACAGGAAAACGACCATAAGGTGCTCGAGGCAGCAATAGATCCTTGGAGACAAGTCGGCTGGAGGACGATGTATTGGATCTTGACGCAATTTGAGTGTTCCGATGGAGACAAGTCGGCTGGAGGACGATGTATTGAATCGGGACGCAATTAGAGTGTTCCATCGTCATTAGGAGGCCCTGAATGTTACAATTAACTGTCAGTTTTGCGTCCGATTCGATAATCTAGACTCACAGGAGAACGACGATAAGGTGCCCGAGGCAGCAATAGACCCTTGGAGACAAGTCGGCTGGATGACGATGTATTAAATCTCGACGCAATTTGAGTGTTCCATCGTCATTAGGAGGTCCTGAACGTTACAATTAACTAACAGTTTTGCATCTGATTCTATAATCTAGACTCACAGGAGAACGAACATAAGGTACCCGAAGCAACAAAAGACCCTGGGAGACAAGTCGGCTGGAGGTCGATGTATTGAATCGGGACGCAATTTGAGTGTTTCATCGTCATTAGGAGGCCCTGAACGTTTCAGTGAACTATCAGTTTTGCGTCCGATTCGATAATCTAGACTCACAGGAGAACGACCATAAGGTGCCCGAGGCAGTGATAGACCCTTGGAGACAATTCGGCTGGAGGACGATATATTGAATCTCGACGCAATTTGAGTGTTCCATGGTCATTAGGAGGCCCTGAACGTTACAATTAACTATCAGTTTTGCGTCCGATTCGATAATCTAGACTCACAGGAGAACTACCATAAGGTGCCCGAAACAGCAATAGACCCTGGCAGACAAGTCGGCTGGAGGACGATGTATTGTATCTTGACGCAATTTGAGTGTTCCACGGTCATTAGGAGGCCCAGAACGTTACAATTAACCATCAGTCTTGCGTCCGATTCGATAATCTAGTCTCACAGGAGAACTACCATAAGGTGCCCGAAGCAGCAATAGACCCTGGGAGACAAGTCGGCTGGAGGACGATGTATTGTATCTTGACGCAATTTGAGTGTTCCGATGGAGACCAGTCGGCTGGAGGACGATGTATTGAATCGGGACGCAATTTAAGTGTTCCATCGTCATTAGGAGGCCCTGAACGTTTCAGTTAACTATCAGTTTTGCGTCCGATTCGATAATCCAGACTCTCAGGAGAACGACCATAAGGTGCTCGAGGCAGCAATAGACCCTTGGAGACAAGTCGGCTGGAGGACGATGTATTGTATCTTGACGCAATTTGAGTGTTCCGCTGGAGACAAGTCGGCTGGAGGACGATGTATTGAATCGGGACGCAATTTGAGTGTTCCATCGTCATTAGGAGGCACTGAAGGTTTCAGTGAACTATCAGTTTTGCGTCCGATTCGATAATCTAGACTCACAGGAGAACGACCATAAGGTGCCCGAGGCAGTGATAGACCCTTGGAGACAATTCGGCTGTAGGACGATATATTGAATCTCGACGCAATTTGAGTGTTCCATGGTCATTAGGAGGCCCTGAACGTTACAATTAACTATCAGTTTTGCGTCCGATTCGATAATCTAGACTCACAGGAGAACTACCATAAGGTGCCCGAAGCAGCAATAGACCCTGGCAGACAAGTCGGCTGGAGGACGATGTATTGTATCTTGACGCAATTTGAGTGTTCCGATGGAGACAAGTCGGCTGGAGGACGATGTATTGAATCGGGACGCAATTTGAGTGTTCCATCGTCATTAGGAGGTCCTGAACGTATCAGTTAACTATCAGTTTTGCGTCCGATTCGATAATCTAGACTCTCAGGAGAACGACCATAAGGTGCTCGAGGCAGCAATAGACCCTTGAAGACAAGTCGGCTGGAGGACGATGTATTGAATGTCGACGCAATTTGAGTGTTCCATCGTCATTAGGAGGCCCTGAACCTTACCATTAAATATAAGTTTTGCGTCCGATTCTATAATCTAGACTCACAGGAAAACGACCATAAGCTGCCGGAGGCAGCAATAGACCCTTGGAGGCAAGTCAGCTGGAGGACGATGTATTGGATGTCGACGCAATTAGAGTGTTCCATCGTCATTAGGAGGCCCTGAACCTTACAATTAACTATCAGATTTGCGTCAGATTCGATAATCTAGACTCACAGGAGAACGACCATAAGGTGCCTGAGGCAGCAATAGACCCTTGGAGAGAAGTCAGCTGGAGGAGGATGTATAGGATGTCGACGCAATTTGAGTCTTCCATCGTCATTAGGAGGCCCTGAACGTTACAATTAACTCTCAGTTTTGCTACCGATTCGATAATCTAGACTTACAGGAGAACGATCATAAGGAGCCCGAGGCAGCAATAGACCCTTGGAGACAAGTCGTCTGGAGGACGATGTATTGAATGTCGACGCAATTTGAGTGTTCCATCGTCATTAGGAGGCCCTGAACGTTACAATTATCTATCAGGTTTGCGTCCTATTCGATAATCTTGACTCACAGGAGAACGACCATAAGGTGCCCGAGGCAGCAATAGACTCTTGGAGACAAGTCGACTGGAGGCCGATGTATTGAATCGCGACGCAATTTGAGTGTTCCATCGTCATTAGTTGGCCCTGAATGTTACAATTAACTGTCAGTTTTGCGTCCGATTCGATAATCTAGACTCACAGGAGAACGACCATAAGGTGCCCGAGGCAGCAATAGACCCTTGGAGACAATTCGGCTGGAGGACGATGTAATAAATCACGACGCAATTTGAGTGTTCCATCGTCATTAGGAGGCCCTGAACGTTAAAATTAACTATCAGTTTAGCGTCCGATTCTATGATCTAGACTCACAGGAGAACGACCATAAGGTGCCGAAGCAGCAATAGACCCTGGGAGACAAATCGGCTGGAGGACGATGTATTGAATCGGGACGCAATTTGAGTGTTCCATCGTCATTAGGAGGCGCGAGGCAGCAATAGAACCTGGAGACAAGTCGGCTGGAGGACGATGTATTGAATCTCGACGCAATTTGAGTGTTCCATCGTCATTAGGAGGTCATGACCGTTACAATTAATTATCAGTTTTGCGTCGGATTCGATAATCCAGACTCACAGGAGAACGACCATAAGGTTCTCGAGGCAGCAATAGACACTTGGAGACAAGTCGGCTGGAGTACGATGTATTGAATGTCGACGCAAATTGAATGTTCCATCGTCATTAGGAGAACATGAACCTTACAATTAACTATCAGTTTTGCGTCCGATTCGATAATCTAGACTCACAGGAGAACGACCATAAGGTTCTCGAGGCAGCAATAGACCCTTGGAGACAAGTCGTCTGGAGGACGATGTATTGAATGTCGACGCTATTTGAGTGTTCCATCGTCATTATGAGGCCCAGAACGTTACGATTAACTATCAGTTTTGCGTCCGATTCGATAATCTAGACTCACAGGAGAACTACCATAAGGTGCCCGAAGCAGCAATAGACACTGGGAGACAAGTCGGCTGGAGGACGATGTATTGTATCTTGACGCATTTTGAGTGATCCGATGGAGACAAGTCGGTTGGAGGACGATGTATTGAATCGGGACGCAATTTGAGTGTTCCATCGTCATTAGGAGGCCCTGAACATTTCAGTTAACTATCAGTTTTGCGTCCGTTTCGATAATGTAGACTCTCAGGAGAACGACCATAAGGTGCTCGAGGCAGCAATAGACCCTTGGAGACAAGTCGGCTGGAGGACGATGTATTGAATGTCGACGCAATTTGAGTGTTCCATCGTCATTAGGAGGCCCTGAACCTTACCATTAAATATCAGTTCTGCGTCCGATTCGATAATCTAGATTCACAGGAAAACGACCATAAGCTGCCGGAGGCAGCAATAGTCCCTTGGAGGCAAGTCAGCTGGAGGACGATGTATTGGACGTCGACGCATTTAGAGTGTTCCATCGTCATTAGGAGGCCCTAAACCTTACAATTAACTATTAGATTTGCGTCCGATTCGATAATCTAGACTCACAGGAGAACGACCATAAGGTGCCCGAGGCAGCAATAGACCCTTGGAGACAAGTCAGCTGGAGGAGGATGTATAGAATGTCGACGCAATTCGAGTGTTCCATCGTCATTAGGAAGCCCTGAACGTTACAATTAACTCTCAGTTTTGCCTCCGATTCGATAATCTAAACTCACAGGATGACGACCATAAGGAGCCCGAGGCAGCAATAGACCCTTGGAGACAAGTCGTCTGGAGGACGATGTATTGAATGTCGACGCTATTTGAGTGTTCTATCGTCATTATGAGGCCATGAACGTTACAATTAACTATTAGTTTTGCGTCCGATTCGATAATCTACACTCTCAGACGAACGACCATAAGGTGCCCGACGCAGCAATAGACCCATGGAGACAAGTCGGCTGGATGACGATGTATTGAATCGGGACGCAATTTGAGTGTTCCAGCGTCATTAGGAGGCCCGAGGCAGCAATAGACCCATGGAGACAAGTCGGCTGAAGGACGATGTATTGAGTCGGGACTCAATTTGAGTGTTCCATCGTCATTAGGAGGCCCTGAGCGTTACAATTATCTATCAGTTTTGTGTCCGATTCGATAATCGAGACTCACAGGAGATCGACCATAAGGTGCCCGAGGCAGCAATAGACCCATGAAGACAAGTCGGCGGGAGAACGATGTATTCAATCGGGATGCAATTTGAGTGTTCCATCGTCATTCGGAGGCCCTGACCATTACAATTAACTATGCGATTTGCGTTCTATTCGATAATCTAGACTCACAGGAGAACGATCATAAGGTGCCCGAGGCAGCAATAGACCCATGGAGACAAGTCGGCCGAAGGACAATGTATTGAATCAGGACGCAATTTGAGTGTTCCATCGTCATTAGGAGGCCCTGAACATTACAATTAACTATCAGTTTTGCATCCGATTCGATAATCTAGGCTCACAGGATAACGATCGTAAGGTGCCCGAGGCTGCAGTAGACATAGGGAGACAAGTCGGCTGGAGGACGATTTATTGAATCGGGACGCAATTTGAGTGTTCCATCGTCATTAAGAGTCCCTCAACGTTACAATTAACTATCATTTTTGGGTACGATTCGATTATCTTACTCATAGGAGAACGACCATAAGGCGCCCGAGGCAGCAATAGACCCACGGAGACAAGTCGGCTAGAGGACGATGTATTGAAACGGAACGCATTTTGAGTGTTCCATCGTCATTAGGAGGCACTGAATGTTACAATTAGCTATCAGTTTTGCGTCCGATTCGATAGTCTTGACTCACAGGAGAACGACCATAAGCCGCCCGAGGCAGCAATAGACCCTGGGAGACAAGTCGTCTGGAGAACGATGTATTGAATCGGGACGCAATTTGAGTGTTCCATCGTCATTAGGAGAACCTGAACCTTACAATTAACTATCAGTTTTGCGTCCGATTCGATAATCTAGACTCACATGAGAACGACCATAAGGTGCCCGAGGCAGCAATAGACCCTTGGAGACAAGTCAGCTGGAGGAGGATGTATAGAATATCGACGCAATTTGAGTGTTCCACCGTCATTAGGAAGCCCTGAACGTTACAATTAACTCTTAGTTTTGCCTTCGATTCGATAATCTAGACTCACAGGAGGACGACCATAAGGTGTCCGAGGCAGCAATAGACCCTTGGAGACAAGTCAGCTGGAGGAGGATGTATAGAATGTCGACGCAATTTGAGTGTTCCATCATCATTAGGAAGCCCTGAACGCTACAATTAACTCTCAGTTTTGCGTCCGATTCGATAATCTAGACTCACAGGAGAACGACCATAAGGAGCCCGAGGCAGCAATTGACCCTTTTAGACAAGTCGTCTGGAGGACGATGTATTGAATGTCGACGCAATTTGAGTGATCCATCGTCATTAGGAGGACCGACGCAGCAATAGACCCTTGGAGACAAGTCGGCTGGAGGACGAAGTATTGAATCTCGACGCAATTTGAGTGTTCCATCGTCATTAGGAGGCCGTGACCGTTACAATTAACTATCAGTTTTGCGTCGGATTCGATAATCTAGACTGACAGGAGAACGACCATAAGGTTCTCGAGGCAGCAATAGACACTTGGAGACAAGTCGGCTGGAGGACGATGTATTGTATCTTGACGCAATTTGAGTGTTTCGATGGAGACAAGTCGGCTGGAGAACGATGTATTGAATCGGGACGCAATTTGAGTGTTCCATCGTCATTAGGAGGCCCTGAACGTTACAATTAGCTATCAGTTTTGCGTCCGATTCGATAGTCTTGACTCACAGGAGAACAACCATAAGCCGCCCGAGGCAGCAATAGACCCTGGGAGACAAGTCGTCTGGAGAACGATGTATTGAATCGGGACGCAATTTGAGTGTTCCATCGTCATTAGGAGAACCTGAACCTTACAATTAACTATCAGTTTTGCGTCCGATTCGATAATCTAGACTCACATGAGAACGACCATAAGGTGCCCGAGGCAGCAATAGACCCTTGGAGACAAGTCAGCTGGAGGAGGATGTATAGAATATCGACGCAATTTGAGTGTTCCACCGTCATTAGGAAGCCCTGAACGTTATAATTAACTCTTAGTTTTGCCTCCGATTCGATAATCTAGACTCACAGGAGGACGGCCATAAGGTGTCCGAGGCAGCAATAGACCCTTGGAGACAAGTCAGCTGGAGGAGGATGTATAGAATGTCGACGCAATTTGAGTGTTCCATCAAAATTAGGAAGCCCTGAACGCTACAATTAACTCTCAGTTTTGCGTCCGATTCGATAATCTAGACTCACAGGAGAACGACCATAAGGAGCCCGAGGCAGCAATTGACCCTTGGAGACAAGTCGTCTGGAGGACGATGTATTGAATGTCGACGCAATTTGAGTATCCATCGTCATTAGGAGGACCGACGCAGCAATAGACCCTTGGAGACAAGTCGGCTGGAGGGCGAAGTATTGAATCTCGACGCAATTTGAGTTGTCCATCGTCATTAGGAGGCCGTGACCGTTACAATTAACTATCAGTTTTGCGTCGGATTCGATAATCTAGACTCACAGGAGAACGACCATAAGGTTCTCGAGGCAGCAATAGATGCTTGGAGACAAGTCGGCTGGAGGACGATGTATTGTATCTTGACGCAATTTGAGTGTTTCGATGGAGACAAGTCGGCTGGAGAACGACGTATTGAATCGGGACGTAATTTGAGTGTTCCATCGTCATTAGGAGGCCCTGAACGTTTCAGTCAACTATCAGTTTTGCGTCCGATTCGATAATCTAGACTCACAGGAGAACGACCATAAGGTGCCAGAGGCAGTAAGAGACGTTTGGAGACAATTCGGCTGGAGGACGATGTATTGAATCTCGACGCAATTTGAGTGCTCCATGGTCATTAGGAGGCCCAGAACGTTACAATTAACTATCAGTTTTGCGTCCGATTCGATAATCTAGTCTCTCAGAAGATCGACCATCAGGTTCCCGACGCAGAAATAGACCCATGGAGACAGGTCGGCTGGAGGACGATGTATTGAATCGGGACGCAATTTGAGTGTTACATCGTCATTAGGAGGCCCTGAGCGTTACAATTAAATATCAGTTTTGCGTCCGATTCGATAATGTAGACTCAAAGGAGAACGATCATAAGGTTCCCGAGGCAGCAATAGACCCAAGGAGACAAGTCGGCCGAAGGACAATGTATTGAATCAGGACGCAATTTGAGTGTTCCATCGTCATTAGGAGGCCCTGAACGTTACATTTAACTATCAGCTTTGCGTCCGATTCGATAATGTAAACTCACAGGAGAACGATCATAAGGTGCCCGAGGCTGCAATAGACATAGGGAGACAAGTCGGCTGGAGGTCGATTTATTGAATCGGGACGCAATTTGAGTGTTCCATCGTCATTAGGAGGCCCTGAACGTTACAATTAACTATCAGTTTTGGGTCCGATTCGATAATCTTGACTCACAGGAGAACGACCATAAGGCGCCCGAGGCAGCAATAGACCCATGGAGACAAGTCGGCTAGAGGACGATGTATTGAAACGGAACGCAATTTGAGTGTTCCATCGTCATTAGGAGGCCCTGAACGTTACAATTAACTATCAGTTTTGCGTCCGATTCGATAATCTAGACTCACAGGAGATCGACCTTAAGGTGCCCGAGGCAGCAATAGACCCATGGAGCCAAGTCGGCTGGAGAACGATGTATCGAATCGGGACGCATTTTGAGCGCTCCATCGTCATTAGAAGGCCCTGAACGTTACAGTTAACTATAAGTTTTGCGGCGTTAGGTGGCCCTGAGCGTTATAATTAATTATCAGTTTTGCGTCCCATTCGATAATCTAGACTCACAGGAGAACGATCATAAGGTGCCCGAGGCAGCAATAGACCCAAGGAAACAAGTCTGCTGGAGGTCGATGAATTGAATCGGGACGCAATTTGAGTGTTCCATCGTCATTAGGAGGCCCTGAACGTTACAATTAACTATCAGTTTTGCGTCCGATTCGATAATCTGGACTCACAGGAGAACGACCATAAGGTGCCCGAGGCAGCAATAGACATATGGAGACAAGTCGGCTGGAGGACGATTTAGTGAATCGGGACGCAATTTCAGTGTTCCATCGTCATTAGGAGGCCCTGAACGTTACAATTAGCTATCAGTTTTGCGTCCGATTCGATAATCTTGACTCACAGGAGAACGACCATAAGGCGCCTGAGGCAGCAATAGACCCATGGAGACAAGTAGGCTGGAGGACAATGTATAAAATCGGGACGCAATTTGATTGTTCCATCGCCATTAGGAGTCCTTGACCGTTACAATTAACTATCAGCATTGCGTCTGATTCGATAATCTAGACTCACAGGAGAACGACCATAAGGTGCCCGAGGCAGCAATAGACATGTGGAGAAATGTCGGCTGGAGGACGATTTAGTGAATCGGGACGCAATATCAGTGTTCCATCGTCATTAGGGGGCCCTGAACGTTACAATTAGCTATCAGTTTTGCGTCCGATTCGATAGTCTTGACTCACAGGAGAACGACCATAAGCCGCCCGAGGCAGCAATAGACCCTGGGAGACAAGTCGGCTGGAGAACGATGTATTGAATCGGGACGCAATTTGAGTGTTCCATCGTCATTAGGAGGCCCGAGGCAGCAATAGACCCTTGGAGACAAGTCGGCTGGAGGACGATGTATTGAATCTCGACGCAATTTGAGTGTTCCATCGTCATTAGGAGAACCTGAACCTTACAATTAACTATCAGTTTTGCGTCCGTTTCGATAATCTAGACTCACAGGGAAACGACCATAAGCTGCCGGAGGCAGCAATATACCCTTGGAGGCAAATAAGCTGGAGGACGATGTATTGGATGTCGACGCAATTAGTGTGTTCCATCGTCATTAGGAGGCACTGAAGCTTACAATTAACTATCAGTTTTGCGTCCGATTCGATAATCTAGACTCACAGGAGAACGACCATAAGGTGCCCGAGGCAGCAATAGACCCTTGGAGACAAGTCAGCTGGAGGAGGATGTACAGAATATCGACGCAATTTGAGTGTTCCACCGTCATTAGGAAGCCCTGAACGTTACAATTAACTCTTAGTTTTGCCTCCGATTCGATAATCTAGACTCACAGGAGGACGACCATAAGGTGTCCGAGGCAGCAATAGACCCTTGGAGACAAGTCAGCTGGAGGAGGATGTATAGAATGTCGACGCAATTTGAGTGTTCCATCATCATTAGGAAGCCCTGAACGCTACAATTAACTCTCAGTTTTGCGTCCGATTCGATAATCTAGACTCACAGGAGAACGAACATAAGGAGCCCGAGGCAGCAATAGACCCTTGGAGACAAGTCGTCTGGAGGACGATTTATTGAATGTCGACGCAATTTGAGTGATCCATCGTCATTAGGAGACCCGACGCAGCAATAGACCCTTGGAGACAAGTCGGCTGGAGGACGATGTATTGTATCTTGACGCAATTTGAGTGTTTCGATGGAGACAAGTCGGCTGGAGAACGATGTATTGAATCGGGACGCAATTTGAGTGTTCCATCGTCATTAGGAGGCCCTGAACGTTACAATTAACTCTTAGTTTTGCCTCCGATTCGATAATCTAGACTCACAGGAGGACGGCCATAAGGTGTCCGAGGCAGTAATAGACGTTTGGAGACAAGTCGGCTAGAGGACGATGTATTGAATGTCGACGCAATTTGAGTATCCATCGTCATTAGGAGGACCGACGCAGCAATAGACCCTTGGAGACAAGTCGGCTGGAGGGCGAAGTATTGAATCTCGACGCAATTTGAGTGTTCCATCGTCATTAGGAGGCCGTGACCGTTACAATTAACTATCAGTTTTGCGTCGGATTCGATAATCTAGACTCACAGGAGAACGACCATAAGGTGCCAGAGGCAGTAAGAGACGTTTGGAGACAATTCGGCTGGAGGACGATGTATTGAATCTCGACGCAATTTGAGTGCTCCATGGTCATTAGGAGGCCCAGAACGTTACAATTAACTATCAGTTTTGCGTCCGATTCGATAATCTAGTCTCTCAGAAGATCGACCATCAGGTTCCCGACGCAGAAATAGACCCATGGAGACAAGTCGGCTGGAGGACGATGTATTGAATCGGGACGCAATTTGAGTGTTACATCGTCATTAGGAGGCCCTGAGCGTTACAATTAAATATCAGTTTTGCGTCCGATTCGATAATGTAGACTCAAAGGAGAACGATCATAAGGTTCCCGAGGCAGCAATAGACCCAAGGAGACAAGTCGGCCGTAGGACAATGTATTGAATCAGGACGCAATTTGAGTGTTCCATCGTCATTAGGAGGCCCTGAACGTTACATTTAACTATCAGCTTTGCGTCCGATTCGATAATGTAAACTCACAGGAGAACGATCATAAGGTGCCCGAGGCTGCAATAGACATAGGGAGACAAGTCGGCTGGAGGTCGATTTATTCAATCGGGACGCAATTTGATTGTTCCATCGTCATTAGGAGGCCCTGAACGTTTCAATTAACTATCAGTTTTGGGTCCGATTCGATAATCTTGACTCACAGGAGAACGACCATAAGGCGCCCGAGGCAGCAATAGACCCATGGAGACAAGTCGGCTAGAGGACGATGTATTGAAACGGAACGCAATTTGAGTGTTCCATCGTCATTAGGAGGCCCTGAACGTTACAATTAACTATCAGTTTTGCGTCCGATTCGATAATCTAGACTCACAGGAGATCGACCATAAGGTGCCCGAGGCAGCAATAGACCCATGGAGCCAAGTCGGCTGGAGAACGATGTATCGAATCGGGACGCAATTTGAGCGTTCCATCGTCATTAGAAGGCCCTGAACGTTACAGTTAACTATAAGTTTTGCGGCGTTAGGTGGCCCTGAGCGTTACAATTAATTATCAGTTTTGCGTCCCATTCGATAATCTAGACTCACAGGAGAACGATCATAAGGTGCCCGAGGCAGCAATAGACCCATGGAGACAAGTCGGCTGTAGGACAATGTATAAAATCGGGACGCAATTTGAGTGTTCCATCGTCATTAGGAGGCCTTGAACGTTAAAATTAACTATCAGCTTTGCGTCCGATTCGAAAATGTAGACTTACTTGAGTACGACCAGAAGGTGCCCGAGGCAGCAATAGACCCAAGGAAACAAGTCTGCTGGAGGTCGATGAATTGAATCGGGACGCAATTTGAGTGTTCCATCGTCATTAGGAGGCCCTGAACGTTACAATTAACTATCAGTTTTGCGTCCGATTCGATAATCTGGACTCACAGGAGAACGACCATAAGGTGCCCGAGGCAGCAATAGACATATGGAGACAAGTCGGCTGGAGGACAATGTATAAAATCGGGACGCAATTTGATTGTTCCATCGCCATTAGGAGTCCTTGACCGTTACAATTAACTATCAGCATTGCGTCTGACTCGATAATCTAGACTCACAGGAGAACGACCATAAGGTGCCCGAAGCAGCAATAGACCCTGGGAGACAAGTCGGCTGGAGGACGATGTATTGTATCTTGACGCAATTTGAGTGTTCCGATGGAGACCAGTCGGCTGGAGGACGATGTATTGAATCGGGACGCAATTTAAGTGTTCCATCGTCATTAGGAGGCCCTGAACGTTACAATTAACTAACAGTTTTGCATCTGATTCTATAATCTAGACTCACAGGAGAACGAACATAAGGTACCCGAAGCAACAAAAGACCCTGGGAGACAAGTCGGCTGGAGGTCGATGTATTGAATCGGGACGCAATTTGAGTGTTTCATCGTCATTAGGAGGCCCTGAACGTTTCAGTGAACTATCAGTTTTGCGTCCGATTCGATAATCTAGACTCACAGGAGAACGACCATAAGGTGCCCGAGGCAGTGATAGACCCTTGGAGACAATTCGGCTGGAGGACGATATATTGAATCTCGACGCAATTTGAGTGTTCCATGGTCATTAGGAGGCCCTGAACGTTACAATTAACTATCAGTTTTGCGTCCGATTCGATAATCTAGACTCACAGGAGAACTACCATAAGGTGCCCGAAACAGCAATAGACCCTGGCAGACAAGTCGGCTGGAGGACGATGTATTGTATCTTGACGCAATTTGAGTGTTCCACGGTCATTAGGAGGCCCAGAACGTTACAATTAACCATCAGTCTTGCGTCCGATTCGATAATCTAGTCTCACAGGAGAACTACCATAAGGTGCCCGAAGCAGCAATAGACCCTGGGAGACAAGTCGGCTGGAGGACGATGTATTGTATCTTGACGCAATTTGAGTGTTCCGATGGAGACCAGTCGGCTGGAGGACGATGTATTGAATCGGGACGCAATTTAAGTGTTCCATCGTCATTAGGAGGCCCTGAACGTTTCAGTTAACTATCAGTTTCGCGTCCGATTCGATAATCCAGACTCTCAGGAGAACGACCATAAGGTGCTCGAGGCAGCAATAGACCCTTGGAGACAAGTCGGCTGGAGGACGATGTATTGTATCTTGACGCAATTTGAGTGTTCCGCTGGAGACAAGTCGGCTGGAGGACGATGTATTGAATCGGGACGCAATTTGAGTGTTCCATCGTCATTAGGAGGCACTGAAGGTTTCAGTGAACTATCAGTTTTGCGTCCGATTCGATAATCTAGACTCACAGGAGAACGACCATAAGGTGCCCGAGGCAGTGATAGACCCTTGGAGACAATTCGGCTGTAGGACGATATATTGAATCTCGACGCAATTTGAGTGTTCCATGGTCATTAGGAGGCCCTGAACGTTACAATTAACTATGAGTTTTGCGTCCGATTCGATAATCTAGACTCACAGGAGAACTACCATAAGGTGCCCGAAGCAGCAATAGACCCTGGCAGACAAGTCGGCTGGAGGACGATGTATTGTATCTTGACGCAATTTGAGTGTTCCGATGGAGACAAGTCGGCTGGAGGACGATGTATTGAATCGGGACGCAATTTGAGTGTTCCATCGTCATTAGGAGGTCCTGAACGTATCAGTTAACTATCAGTTTTGCGTCCGATTCGATAATCTAGACTCTCAGGAGAACGACCATAAGGTGCTCGAGGCAGCAATAGACCCTTGAAGACAAGTCGGCTGGAGGACGATGTATTGAATGTCGACGCAATTTGAGTGTTCCATCGTCATTAGGAGGCCCTGAACCTTACCATTAAATATAAGTTTTGCGTCCGATTCGATAATCTAGACTCACAGGAAAACGACCATAAGCTGCCGGAGGCAGCAATAGACCCTTGGAGGCAAGTCAGCTGGAGGACGATGTATTGGATGTCGACGCAATTAGAGTGTTCCATCGTCATTAGGAGGCCCTGAACCTTACAATTAACTATCAGATTTGCGTCAGATTCGATAATCTAGACTCACAGGAGAACGACCATAAGGTGCCTGAGGCAGCAATAGACCCTTGGAGAGAAGTCAGCTGGAGGAGGATGTATAGGATGTCGACGCAATTTGAGTCTTCCATCGTCATTAGGAGGCCCTGAACGTTACAATTAACTCTCAGTTTTGCTACCGATTCGATAATCTAGACTTACAGGAGAACGATCATAAGGAGCCCGAGGCAGCAATAGACCCTTGGAGACAAGTCGTCTGGAGGACGATGTATTGAATGTCGACGCAATTTGAGTGTTCCATCGTCATTAGGAGGCCCTGAACGTTACAATTATCTATCAGGTTTGCGTCCTATTCGATAATCTTGACTCACAGGAGAACGACCATAAGGTGCCCGAGGCAGCAATAGACTCTTGGAGACAAGTCGACTGGAGGCCGATGTATTGAATCGCGACGCAATTTGAGTGTTCCATCGTCATTAGTTGGCCCTGAATGTTACAATTAACTGTCAGTTTTGCGTCCGATTCGATAATCTAGACTCACAGGAGAACGACCATAAGGTGCCCGAGGCAGCAATAGACCCTTGGAGACAATTCGGCTGGAGGACGATGTAATAAATCACGACGCAATTTGAGTGTTCCATCGTCATTAGGAGGCCCTGAACGTTAAAATTAACTATCAGTTTAGCGTCCGATTCTATGATCTAGACTCACAGGAGAACGACCATAAGGTGCCGAAGCAGCAATAGACCCTGGGAGACAAATCGGCTGGAGGACGATGTATTGAATCGGGACGCAATTTGAGTGTTCCATCGTCATTAGGAGGCGCGAGGCAGCAATAGAACCTGGAGACAAGTCGGCTGGAGGACGATGTATTGAATCTCGACGCAATTTGAGTGTTCCATCGTCATTAGGAGGTCATGACCGTTACAATTAATTATCAGTTTTGCGTCGGATTCGATAATCCAGACTCACAGGAGAACGACCATAAGGTTCTCGAGGCAGCAATAGACACTTGGAGACAAGTCGGCTGGAGTACGATGTATTGAATGTCGACGCAAATTGAATGTTCCATCGTCATTAGGAGAACATGAACCTTACAATTAACTATCAGTTTTGCGTCCGATTCGATAATCTAGACTCACAGGAGAACGACCATAAGGTTCTCGAGGCAGCAATAGACCCTTGGAGACAAGTCGTCTGGAGGACGATGTATTGAATGTCGACGCTATTTGAGTGTTCCATCGTCATTATGAGGCCCAGAACGTTACGATTAACTATCAGTTTTGCGTCCGATTCGATAATCTAGACTCACAGGAGAACTACCATAAGGTGCCCGAAGCAGCAATAGACACTGGGAGACAAGTCGGCTGGAGGACGATGTATTGTATCTTGACGCATTTTGAGTGATCCGATGGAGACAAGTCGGTTGGAGGACGATGTATTGAATCGGGACGCAATTTGAGTGTTCCATCGTCATTAGGAGGCCCTGAACATTTCAGTTAACTATCAGTTTTGCGTCCGTTTCGATAATGTAGACTCTCAGGAGAACGACCATAAGGTGCTCGAGGCAGCAATAGACCCTTGGAGACAAGTCGGCTGGAGGACGATGTATTGAATGTCGACGCAATTTGAGTGTTCCATCGTCATTAGGAGGCCCTGAACCTTACCATTAAATATCAGTTCTGCGTCCGATTCGATAATCTAGATTCACAGGAAAACGACCATAAGCTGCCGGAGGCAGCAATAGTCCCTTGGAGGCAAGTCAGCTGGAGGACGATGTATTGGACGTCGACGCATTTAGAGTGTTCCATCGTCATTAGGAGGCCCTAAACCTTACAATTAACTATTAGATTTGCGTCCGATTCGATAATCTAGACTCACAGGAGAACGACCATAAGGTGCCCGAGGCAGCAATAGACCCTTGGAGACAAGTCAGCTGGAGGAGGATGTATAGAATGTCGACGCAATTCGAGTGTTCCATCGTCATTAGGAAGCCCTGAACGTTACAATTAACTCTCAGTTTTGCCTCCGATTCGATAATCTAAACTCACAGGATGACGACCATAAGGAGCCCGAGGCAGCAATAGACCATTGGAGACAAGTCGTCTGGAGGACGATGTATTGAATGTCGACGCTATTTGAGTGTTCTATCGTCATTATGAGGCCATGAACGTTACAATTAACTATTAGTTTTGCGTCCGATTCGATAATCTACACTCTCAGACGAACGACCATAAGGTGCCCGACGCAGCAATAGACCCATGGAGACAAGTCGGCTGGATGACGATGTATTGAATCGGGACGCAATTTGAGTGTTCCAGCGTCATTAGGAGGCCCGAGGCAGCAATAGACCCATGGAGACAAGTCGGCTGAAGGACGATGTATTGAGTCGGGACTCAATTTGAGTGTTCCATCGTCATTAGGAGGCCCTGAGCGTTACAATTATCTATCAGTTTTGTGTCCGATTCGATAATCGAGACTCACAGGAGATCGACCATAAGGTGCCCGAGGCAGCAATAGACCCATGAAGACAAGTCGGCGGGAGAACGATGTATTCAATCGGGATGCAATTTGAGTGTTCCATCGTCATTCGGAGGCCCTGACCATTACAATTAACTATGCGATTTGCGTTCTATTCGATAATCTAGACTCACAGGAGAACGATCATAAGGTGCCCGAGGCAGCAATAGACCCATGGAGACAAGTCGGCCGAAGGACAATGTATTGAATCAGGACGCAATTTGAGTGTTCCATCGTCATTAGGAGGCCCTGAACATTACAATTAACTATCAGTTTTGCATCCGATTCGATAATCTAGGCTCACAGGATAACGATCGTAAGGTGCCCGAGGCTGCAGTAGACATAGGGAGACAAGTCGGCTGGAGGACGATTTATTGAATCGGGACGCAATTTGAGTGTTCCATCGTCATTAAGAGTCCCTCAACGTTACAATTAACTATCATTTTTGGGTACGATTCGATTATCTTACTCATAGGAGAACGACCATAAGGCGCCCGAGGCAGCAATAGACCCACGGAGACAAGTCGGCTAGAGGACGATGTATTGAAACGGAACGCATTTTGAGTGTTCCATCGTCATTAGGAGGCACTGAATGTTACAATTAGCTATCAGTTTTGCGTCCGATTCGATAGTCTTGACTCACAGGAGAACGACCATAAGCCGCCCGAGGCAGCAATAGACCCTGGGAGACAAGTCGTCTGGAGAACGATGTATTGAATCGGGACGCAATTTGAGTGTTCCATCGTCATTAGGAGAACCTGAACCTTACAATTAACTATCAGTTTTGCGTCCGATTCGATAATCTAGACTCACATGAGAACGACCATAAGGTGCCCGAGGCAGCAATAGACCCTTGGAGACAAGTCAGCTGGAGGAGGATGTATAGAATATCGACGCAATTTGAGTGTTCCACCGTCATTAGGAAGCCCTGAACGTTACAATTAACTCTTAGTTTTGCCTTCGATTCGATAATCTAGACTCACAGGAGGACGACCATAAGGTGTCCGAGGCAGCAATAGACCCTTGGAGACAAGTCAGCTGGAGGAGGATGTATAGAATGTCGACGCAATTTGAGTGTTCCATCATCATTAGGAAGCCCTGAACGCTACAATTAACTCTCAGTTTTGCGTCCGATTCGATAATCTAGACTCACAGGAGAACGACCATAAGGAGCCCGAGGCAGCAATTGACCCTTTTAGACAAGTCGTCTGGAGGACGATGTATTGAATGTCGACGCAATTTGAGTGATCCATCGTCATTAGGAGGACCGACGCAGCAATAGACCCTTGGAGACAAGTCGGCTGGAGGACGAAGTATTGAATCTCGACGCAATTTGAGTGTTCCATCGTCATTAGGAGGCCGTGACCGTTACAATTAACTATCAGTTTTGCGTCGGATTCGATAATCTAGACTGACAGGAGAACGACCATAAGGTTCTCGAGGCAGCAATAGACACTTGGAGACAAGTCGGCTGGAGGACGATGTATTGTATCTTGACGCAATTTGAGTGTTTCGATGGAGACAAGTCGGCTGGAGAACGATGTATTGAATCGGGACGCAATTTGAGTGTTCCATCGTCATTAGGAGGCCCTGAACGTTACAATTAGCTATCAGTTTTGCGTCCGATTCGATAGTCTTGACTCACAGGAGAACAACCATAAGCCGCCCGAGGCAGCAATAGACCCTGGGAGACAAGTCGTCTGGAGAACGATGTATTGAATCGGGACGCAATTTGAGTGTTCCATCGTCATTAGGAGAACCTGAACCTTACAATTAACTATCAGTTTTGCGTCCGATTCGATAATCTAGACTCACATGAGAACGACCATAAGGTGCCCGAGGCAGCAATAGACCCTTGGAGACAAGTCAGCTGGAGGAGGATGTATAGAATATCGACGCAATTTGAGTGTTCCACCGTCATTAGGAAGCCCTGAACGTTACAATTAACTCTTAGTTTTGCCTCCGATTCGATAATCTAGACTCACAGGAGGACGGCCATAAGGTGTCCGAGGCAGCAATAGACCCTTGGAGACAAGTCAGCTGGAGGAGGATGTATAGAATGTCGACGCAATTTGAGTGTTCCATCAAAATTAGGAAGCCCTGAACGCTACAATTAACTCTCAGTTTTGCGTCCGATTCGATAATCTAGACTCACAGGAGAACGACCATAAGGAGCCCGAGGCAGCAATTGACCCTTGGAGACAAGTCGTCTGGAGGACGATGTATTGAATGTCGACGCAATTTGAGTATCCATCGTCATTAGGAGGACCGACGCAGCAATAGACCCTTGGAGACAAGTCGGCTGGAGGGCGAAGTATTGAATCTCGACGCAATTTGAGTTGTCCATCGTCATTAGGAGGCCGTGACCGTTACAATTAACTATCAGTTTTGCGTCGGATTCGATAATCTAGACTCACAGGAGAACGACCATAAGGTTCTCGAGGCAGCAATAGATGCTTGGAGACAAGTCGGCTGGAGGACGATGTATTGTATCTTGACGCAATTTGAGTGTTTCGATGGAGACAAGTCGGCTGGAGAACGACGTATTGAATCGGGACGTAATTTGAGTGTTCCATCGTCATTAGGAGGCCCTGAACGTTTCAGTCAACTATCAGTTTTGCGTCCGATTCGATAATCTAGACTCACAGGAGAACGACCATAAGGTGCCAGAGGCAGTAAGAGACGTTTGGAGACAATTCGGCTGGAGGACGATGTATTGAATCTCGACGCAATTTGAGTGCTCCATGGTCATTAGGAGGCCCAGAACGTTACAATTAACTATCAGTTTTGCGTCCGATTCGATAATCTAGTCTCTCAGAAGATCGACCATCAGGTTCCCGACGCAGAAATAGACCCATGGAGACAGGTCGGCTGGAGGACGATGTATTGAATCGGGACGCAATTTGAGTGTTACATCGTCATTAGGAGGCCCTGAGCGTTACAATTAAATATCAGTTTTGCGTCCGATTCGATAATGTAGACTCAAAGGAGAACGATCATAAGGTTCCCGAGGCAGCAATAGACCCAAGGAGACAAGTCGGCCGAAGGACAATGTATTGAATCAGGACGCAATTTGAGTGTTCCATCGTCATTAGGAGGCCCTGAACGTTACATTTAACTATCAGCTTTGCGTCCGATTCGATAATGTAAACTCACAGGAGAACGATCATAAGGTGCCCGAGGCTGCAATAGACATAGGGAGACAAGTCGGCTGGAGGTCGATTTATTGAATCGGGACGCAATTTGAGTGTTCCATCGTCATTAGGAGGCCCTGAACGTTACAATTAACTATCAGTTTTGGGTCCGATTCGATAATCTTGACTCACAGGAGAACGACCATAAGGCGCCCGAGGCAGCAATAGACCCATGGAGACAAGTCGGCTAGAGGACGATGTATTGAAACGGAACGCAATTTGAGTGTTCCATCGTCATTAGGAGGCCCTGAACGTTACAATTAACTATCAGTTTTGCGTCCGATTCGATAATCTAGACTCACAGGAGATCGACCTTAAGGTGCCCGAGGCAGCAATAGACCCATGGAGCCAAGTCGGCTGGAGAACGATGTATCGAATCGGGACGCATTTTGAGCGCTCCATCGTCATTAGAAGGCCCTGAACGTTACAGTTAACTATAAGTTTTGCGGCGTTAGGTGGCCCTGAGCGTTATAATTAATTATCAGTTTTGCGTCCCATTCGATAATCTAGACTCACAGGAGAACGATCATAAGGTGCCCGAGGCAGCAATAGACCCAAGGAAACAAGTCTGCTGGAGGTCGATGAATTGAATCGGGACGCAATTTGAGTGTTCCATCGTCATTAGGAGGCCCTGAACGTTACAATTAACTATCAGTTTTGCGTCCGATTCGATAATCTGGACTCACAGGAGAACGACCATAAGGTGCCCGAGGCAGCAATAGACATATGGAGACAAGTCGGCTGGAGGACGATTTAGTGAATCGGGACGCAATTTCAGTGTTCCATCGTCATTAGGAGGCCCTGAACGTTACAATTAGCTATCAGTTTTGCGTCCGATTCGATAATCTTGACTCACAGGAGAACGACCATAAGGCGCCTGAGGCAGCAATAGACCCATGGAGACAAGTAGGCTGGAGGACAATGTATAAAATCGGGACGCAATTTGATTGTTCCATCGCCATTAGGAGTCCTTGACCGTTACAATTAGCTATCAGCATTGCGTCTGATTCGATAATCTAGACTCACAGGAGAACGACCATAAGGTGCCCGAGGCAGCAATAGACATGTGGAGAAATGTCGGCTGGAGGACGATTTAGTGAATCGGGACGCAATATCAGTGTTCCATCGTCATTAGGGGGCCCTGAACGTTACAATTAGCTATCAGTTTTGCGTCCGATTCGATAGTCTTGACTCACAGGAGAACGACCATAAGCCGCCCGAGGCAGCAATAGACCCTGGGAGACAAGTCGGCTGGAGAACGATGTATTGAATCGGGACGCAATTTGAGTGTTCCATCGTCATTAGGAGGCCCGAGGCAGCAATAGACCCTTGGAGACAAGTCGGCTGGAGGACGATGTATTGAATCTCGACGCAATTTGAGTGTTCCATCGTCATTAGGAGAACCTGAACCTTACAATTAACTATCAGTTTTGCGTCCGTTTCGATAATCTAGACTCACAGGGAAACGACCATAAGCTGCCGGAGGCAGCAATATACCCTTGGAGGCAAATAAGCTGGAGGACGATGTATTGGATGTCGACGCAATTAGTGTGTTCCATCGTCATTAGGAGGCACTGAAGCTTACAATTAACTATCAGTTTTGCGTCCGATTCGATAATCTAGACTCACAGGAGAACGACCATAAGGTGCCCGAGGCAGCAATAGACCCTTGGAGACAAGTCAGCTGGAGGAGGATGTACAGAATATCGACGCAATTTGAGTGTTCCACCGTCATTAGGAAGCCCTGAACGTTACAATTAACTCTTAGTTTTGCCTCCGATTCGATAATCTAGACTCACAGGAGGACGACCATAAGGTGTCCGAGGCAGCAATAGACCCTTGGAGACAAGTCAGCTGGAGGAGGATGTATAGAATGTCGACGCAATTTGAGTGTTCCATCATCATTAGGAAGCCCTGAACGCTACAATTAACTCTCAGTTTTGCGTCCGATTCGATAATCTAGACTCACAGGAGAACGAACATAAGGAGCCCGAGGCAGCAATAGACCCTTGGAGACAAGTCGTCTGGAGGACGATTTATTGAATGTCGACGCAATTTGAGTGATCCATCGTCATTAGGAGACCCGACGCAGCAATAGACCCTTGGAGACAAGTCGGCTGGAGGACGATGTATTGTATCTTGACGCAATTTGAGTGTTTCGATGGAGACAAGTCGGCTGGAGAACGATGTATTGAATCGGGACGCAATTTGAGTGTTCCATCGTCATTAGGAGGCCCTGAACGTTACAATTAACTCTTAGTTTTGCCTCCGATTCGATAATCTAGACTCACAGGAGGACGGCCATAAGGTGTCCGAGGCAGTAATAGACGTTTGGAGACAAGTCGGCTAGAGGACGATGTATTGAATGTCGACGCAATTTGAGTATCCATCGTCATTAGGAGGACCGACGCAGCAATAGACCCTTGGAGACAAGTCGGCTGGAGGGCGAAGTATTGAATCTCGACGCAATTTGAGTGTTCCATCGTCATTAGGAGGCCGTGACCGTTACAATTAACTATCAGTTTTGCGTCGGATTCGATAATCTAGACTCACAGGAGAACGACCATAAGGTGCCAGAGGCAGTAAGAGACGTTTGGAGACAATTCGGCTGGAGGACGATGTATTGAATCTCGACGCAATTTGAGTGCTCCATGGTCATTAGGAGGCCCAGAACGTTACAATTAACTATCAGTTTTGCGTCCGATTCGATAATCTAGTCTCTCAGAAGATCGACCATCAGGTTCCCGACGCAGAAATAGACCCATGGAGACAAGTCGGCTGGAGGACGATGTATTGAATCGGGACGCAATTTGAGTGTTACATCGTCATTAGGAGGCCCTGAGCGTTACAATTAAATATCAGTTTTGCGTCCGATTCGATAATGTAGACTCAAAGGAGAACGATCATAAGGTTCCCGAGGCAGCAATAGACCCAAGGAGACAAGTCGGCCGTAGGACAATGTATTGAATCAGGACGCAATTTGAGTGTTCCATCGTCATTAGGAGGCCCTGAACGTTACATTTAACTATCAGCTTTGCGTCCGATTCGATAATGTAAACTCACAGGAGAACGATCATAAGGTGCCCGAGGCTGCAATAGACATAGGGAGACAAGTCGGCTGGAGGTCGATTTATTCAATCGGGACGCAATTTGATTGTTCCATCGTCATTAGGAGGCCCTGAACGTTTCAATTAACTATCAGTTTTGGGTCCGATTCGATAATCTTGACTCACAGGAGAACGACCATAAGGCGCCCGAGGCAGCAATAGACCCATGGAGACAAGTCGGCTAGAGGACGATGTATTGAAACGGAACGCAATTTGAGTGTTCCATCGTCATTAGGAGGCCCTGAACGTTACAATTAACTATCAGTTTTGCGTCCGATTCGATAATCTAGACTCACAGGAGATCGACCATAAGGTGCCCGAGGCAGCAATAGACCCATGGAGCCAAGTCGGCTGGAGAACGATGTATCGAATCGGGACGCAATTTGAGCGTTCCATCGTCATTAGAAGGCCCTGAACGTTACAGTTAACTATAAGTTTTGCGGCGTTAGGTGGCCCTGAGCGTTACAATTAATTATCAGTTTTGCGTCCCATTCGATAATCTAGACTCACAGGAGAACGATCATAAGGTGCCCGAGGCAGCAATAGACCCATGGAGACAAGTCGGCTGTAGGACAATGTATAAAATCGGGACGCAATTTGAGTGTTCCATCGTCATTAGGAGGCCTTGAACGTTAAAATTAACTATCAGCTTTGCGTCCGATTCGAAAATGTAGACTTACTTGAGTACGACCAGAAGGTGCCCGAGGCAGCAATAGACCCAAGGAAACAAGTCTGCTGGAGGTCGATGAATTGAATCGGGACGCAATTTGAGTGTTCCATCGTCATTAGGAGGCCCTGAACGTTACAATTAACTATCAGTTTTGCGTCCGATTCGATAATCTGGACTCACAGGAGAACGACCATAAGGTGCCCGAGGCAGCAATAGACATATGGAGACAAGTCGGCTGGAGGACAATGTATAAAATCGGGACGCAATTTGATTGTTCCATCGCCATTAGGAGTCCTTGACCGTTACAATTAACTATCAGCATTGCGTCTGACTCGATAATCTAGACTCACAGGAGAACGACCATAAGGTGCCCGAAGCAGCAATAGAACCTTGGAGACAAGTCGGCTAGAGAACGATGTATTGAATCGTGACGCAATTTGCGTGTTCCATCGTCGTTAGGAGGACCCGAACGTTACAATTAACTATCAGCTTTGCGTCCGATTCGATAATATAGTCTCACAGGAGAAAGACCATAAGGTGCCCGAGGCAGCAATAGACCCATGGAGACAAGTCGGCTGAAGGACGATGTATTGAATCGGTATGCAATTGGAGTGTTCCATCGTCATTAGGAGGCCCTGAACGTTACAATTAACTATCAGCTTTGCGTCCGATTCGATAATCTAGCCTCACACAGGAGAACGACCATAAGGTGCCCGAGGCAGCAATAGAACCTTGGAGACAAGTCGGCTAGAGAACGATGTATTGAATCGGGACACAATTTGAGTGTTCCATCGTCATTAGGAGGACCCGAACGGTGCAATTAACTATCAGCTTTGCGTGCGATTCGATAATCTAGACTCACAGGAGAAAGACCATAAGGAGCCTGAGGCAGCAATAGATCCATGGATACAAGTCGGCTGGAGGACGATGTATTGAATCGGGACGCAATTTGAGTGTTCCATGGTCATTAGGAGGCCTTGAACGTTGGAATTAACTATCAGTTCTGCGTCCGAATCGATAATCTAGACTCACAGGAGAACGACCATAAGGTGCCCGAGGCAGCAATAGACTCATGGAGAAAATTCGGCTGGTGAACGGTGTATTGAATCGGGACGCAATTTGAGTGTTCCATCGTCATTAGGAGGCCCTGAACGTTACTATTAACTATCAGTTTTGCGTCCGATTCGATAATCTAGACTCACAGGAGAACGACCATAGGGTGCCCGAGGCAGCAATAGACCCATGGAAACAAGGCTGCTGGAGGACGATGTATTGAATCGGGACGCAATTTGAGTGTTCCATCGTCATTAGGAGGCCCTGAACGTTACAATTAACTATCAGTTTTGCGTCCGATTCGATAATCTAGACTCACAGGAGAACGACCATAAGGTGCCCGAGGCAGCAATAGACATGTGGAGACATGTCGGCTGGAGGACGATTTAGTGAATCGGGACGCAATATCAGTGTTCCATCGTCATTAGGGGGCCCTGAACGTTACAATTAGCTATCAGTTTTGCGTCCGATTCGATAGTCTTGACTCACAGGAGAACGACCATAAGCCGCCCGAGGCAGCAATAGACCCTGGGAGACAAGTCGGCTGGAGAACGATGTATTGAATCGGGACGCAATTTGAGTGTTCCATCGTCATTAGGAGGCCCGAGGCAGCAATAGACCCTTGGAGACAAGTCGGCTGGAGGACGATGTATTGAATCTCGACGCAATTTGAGTGTTCCATCGTCATTAGGAGAACCTGAACCTTACAATTAACTATCAGTTTTGCGTCCGTTTCGATAATCTAGACTCACAGGGAAACGACCATTAGCTGCCGGAGGCAGCAATATACCCTTGGAGGCAAATAAGCTGGAGGACGATGTATTGGATGTCGACGCAATTAGTGTGTTCCATCGTCATTAGGAGGCACTGAAGCTTACAATTAACTATCAGTTTTGCGTCCGATTCGATAATCTAGACTCACAGGAGAACGACCATAAGGTGCCCGAGGCAGCAATAGACCCTTGGAGACAAGTCAGCTGGAGGAGGATGTACAGAATATCGACGCAATTTGAGTGTTCCATCATCATTAGGAAGCCCTGAACGCTACAATTAACTCTCAGTTTTGCGTCCGATTCGATAATCTAGACTCACAGGAGAACGAACATAAGGAGCCCGAGGCAGCAATAGACCCTTGGAGACAAGTCGTCTGGAGGGCGAGTTATTGAATGTCGACGCAATTTGAGTGATCCATCGTCATTAGGAG
The DNA here is from genome assembly GCF_023864275.1 of Schistocerca cancellata. Lineage (NCBI taxonomy): Eukaryota > Metazoa > Arthropoda > Insecta > Orthoptera > Acrididae > Schistocerca > Schistocerca cancellata. The sequence continues at coordinate 37,113,244 of NC_064627.1, forward strand.
ACCCGACGCAGCAATAGACCCTTGGAGACAAGTCGGCTGGAGGACGATGTATTGTATCTTGACGCAATTTGAGTGTTTCGATGGAGACAAGTCGGCTGGAGAACGATGTATTGAATCGGGACGCAATTTGAGTGTTCCATCGTCATTAGGAGGCCCTGAACGTTTCAGTTAACTATCAGTTTTGCGTCCGATTCGATAATCTAGACTCATAGGAGAACGACCATAAGGTGCCCGAGGCAGTAATAGACGTTTGGAGACAATTCGGCTGGAGGACGATGTATTGAATCTCGACGCAATTTGAGTGTTCCATGGTCATTAGGAGGCCCAGAACGTTACAATTAACTATCAGTTTTGCATCCGATTCGATAATCTAGACTCTCAGAAGATCGACCATCAGGTGCCCGACGCAGAAATTGACCCATGGAGACAAGTCGGCTGGAGGACGATGTATTGAATCGGGACGCAATTTGAGTGTTACATCGTCATTAGGAGGCCCGAGGCAGCAATAGACCCATGGAGACAAGTCGGCTGGAGGACGATGTATTGAGTCGGGACTCAATTTGAGTGTTACATGGGCATTAGGATTCCCTGAGCGTTACAATAAACTATCAGTTTTGCGTCCGATTCGATAATGTAGACTCACAGGAGAACGATCATCAGGTGCCCGAGGCAGCAATAGACCCAAGGAGACAAGTCGGCCGAAGGACAATGTATTGAATCAGGACGCAATTTGAGTGTTCCATCGTCATTAGGAGGCCCTGAACGTTACAATTAACTATCAGTTTTGCGTCCGATTCGATAATGTAAACTCACAGGAGATCGACCATAAGGTGCCCGAGGCAGCAATAGACCCATGGAGCCAAGTCGGCTGGAGAACGATGTATCGAATCGGGACGCATTTTGAGCGGTCCATCGTCATTAGAAGGCCCTGAACGTTACAGTTAACTATAAGTTTTGCGGCGTTACGAGGCCCTGAACGTTACAATTAACTATCAGTTTTGCGTCCCATTCGATAATCTAGACTCACAGGAGAACGATCATAAGGTGCCCGAGGCAGCAATAGACCCATGGAGACAAGTCGGCTGTAGGACAATGTATAAAATCGGGACGCAATTTGAGTGTTCCATCGTCATTAGGAGGCCTTGAACGTTAAAATTAACTATCAGCTTTGCGTCCGATTCGATAATCTAGACTTACTGGAGTACGACCAGAAGGTGCCCGAGGCAGCAATAGACCCAAGGAAACAAGTCTGCTGGAGGTCGATGAATTGAATCGGGACGCAATTTGAGTGTTCCATTGTCATTAGGAGGACCCGAACGGTGCAATTAATTATCAGCTTTGCGTGCGATTCGATAATCTAGACTCACAGGAGAAAGACCATAAGGTGCCCGAGGCAGCAATAGAACCATGGACACAAGTCGGCTGGAGGACGATGTATTGAATCGGGACGCAATTTGAGTGTTCCATGGTCATTAGGATGCCTTGAACGTTAGAATTAACTATCAGTTTTGCGTCCGATTCGATAATCTAGACTCACAGGAGAACGATCATAAGGTGCCCGAGGCAGCAATAGACATATGGAGACAAGTCGGCTGGAGGACGATTTAGTGAATCGGGACGCAATTTCAGTGTTCCATCGTCATCAGGAGGCCTTGAACGTTACAATTAACTATCAGCTTTGCGTCCGATTCGATAATCTAGACTCACACAGGAGAACGACCATAAGGTGCCCGAGGCAGCAATAGAACCTTGGGGACAAGACGGCTAGAGAACGATGTATTAAATAGGGACACAATTTGAGTGTTCCATCGTCATTAGGAGGACCCGAACGGTGCAATTAATTATCAGCTTTGCGTGCGATTCGATAATCTAGACTCACAGGAGAAAGACCATAAGGTGCCCGAGGCAGCAATAGAACCATGGACACAAGTCGGCTGGAGGACGATGTATTGAATCGGGACGCAATTTGAGTGTTCCATGGTCATTAGGATGCCTTGAACGTTAGAATTAACTATCAGTTCTGCGTCCGATTAGATAATCTAGACTCACAGGAGAACGACCATAAGGTGCCCGAGGCAGCAATAGACTCATGGAGAAAATTCGGCTGGTGAACGGTGTATTGAATCGGGACGCAATTTGAGTGTTCCATCGTCATTAGGAGGCCCTGAACGTTACAATAAACTATCAGTTTTGCGTCCGATTCGATAATCTAGACTCACAGGGGAACGACCATAGGATGCCCGAGGCAGAAATAGAGCCTTGGAGCAATTCGGCTAGAGAACGATGTATTGAAACGGGACGCAATTTGAGTGTTCCATCGTCATTAGGAGGACCCGAACGTTACAATTAACAATCAGCTTTATGTCCGATTCGATAATCTAGACTCACAGGAGAACGACCATACGTTGCCCAAGGTAGCAATAGACCCTTGGAGACAAGTCGGCTGGAGGACGATGTATTGAATCGGGACGCAAATTTGAGTCTTCCATGGTCATTAGGAGGCCCTGAACGTTAAAATTAACTATCCGTTTTGCGTCCGATTCGATAATCTAGACTCACAGGAGAACGACCATAAGGTGCCCGAGGCAGCAATAGACCCATGGAGACAAGTCGGCTGGAGGACGATGTATTGAATCGGGACGCAATTTTGAGTCTTCCATGGTCATTAGGAGGCCCTGAACGTTAAAATTAACTATCCGTTTTGCGTCCGATTCGATAATCTAGAATCACAGGAGAATGACCATAAGGTGCCTTAGGTAGCAATGGACCCATGGAGACAAGTCGGCTGAAGGACTACGTATTGAATCGGGACGCAATTTGAGTGTTCCATTGTCATTAGGAGGCCCTGAACGTTACAATTAACTATCAGTTTTGCGTCCGATTCGATAATGTAAACTCACAGGAGAACGATCATAAGGTGCCCGAGGCTGCAATAGACATAGGGAGACAAGTCGGCTGGAGGACGATTTATTGAATCGGGACGCAATTTGAGTGTTCCAACGTCATTAGGAGGCCCTGAACGTTACAATTAACTATCAGTTTTGGGTCCGATTCGATAATCTTGACTCACAGGAGAACGACCATAAGGCGCCCGAGGCAGCAATAGACCCATGGAGACAAGTCGGCTAGAGGACGATGTATTGAAACGGAACGCAATTTGAGTGTTCCATCGTCTTTAGGAGGCCCTGAACGTTACAATTAACTATCAGTTTTGCGTCCGATTCGATAATCTAGACTCACAGGAGATCGACCATAAGGTGCCCGAGGCAGCAATAGACCCATGGAGCCAAGTCGGCTGGAGAACGATGTATCGAATCGGGACGCATTTTGAGCGTTCCATCGTCATTAGAAGGCCCTGAACGTTACAGTTAACTATAAGTTTTGCGGCGTTAGGAGGCCCTGAGCGTTACAATTAACTATCAGTTTTGCGTCCCATTCGATAATCTAGACTCACAGGAGAACGATCATAAGGTGCCCGAGGCAGCAATAGACCCATGGAGACAAGTCGGCTGTAGGACAATGTATAAAATCGGGACGCAATTTGAGTGTTCCATCGTCATTAGGAGGCCTTGAACGTTAAAATTAACTATCAGCATTGCGTCCGATTCGATAATCTAGACTTACTGGAGTACGACCAGTAGGTGCCCGAGGCAGCAATAGACCCAAGAAAACAAGTCTGCTGGAGGACGATGTATTGAATCGGGACGCAATTTGAGTGTTCCACCGTCATTAGGAGGCCCTGAACGTTACAATTAACTATCAGTTTTGCGTCCGATTCGATAATCTAGACTCACAGGAGAACGATCATAAGGTGCCCGAGGCAGCAATAGAACCTTGGAGACAAGACGGCTAGAGAACGATGTATTGAATCGGGACACAATTTGAGTGTTCCATCGTCATTAGGAGGACCCGAACGGTGCAATTAACTATCAGCTTTGCGTGCGATTCGATAATCTAGACTCACAGGAGAAAGACCATAAGGTGCCCGAGGCAGCAATAGACCCATGGACACAAGTCGGCTGGAGGACGATGTATTGGATCGGGACGCAATTTGAGTGTTCCATGGTCATTAGGAGGCCTTGAACGTTAGAATTAACTATCAGTTCTGCGTCCGATTAGATAATCTAGACTCACAGGAGAACGATCATAAGGTGCCCGAGGCAGCAATAGACATATGGAGACAAGTCGGCTGGAGGACAATGTATAAAATCGGGACGCAATTTGATTGTTCCATCGCCATTAGGAGTCCTTGACCGTTACAATTATCTATCAGCATTGCGTCTGACTCGATAATCTAGACTCACAGGAGAACGACCATAAGGTGCCCGAGGCAGCAATAGACCCATGGAGACAAGTCGGCTGAAGGACGATGTATTGAATCGGTATGCAATTGGAGTGTTCCATCGTCATTAGGAGGCCCTGAACGTTACAATTAACTATCAGCTTTGCGTCCGATTCGATAATATAGTCTCACAGGAGAAAGACCATAAGGTGCCCGAGGCAGCAATAGACCCATGGAGACAAGTCGGCTGAAGGACGATGTATTGAATCGGTATGCAATTGGAGTGTTCCATCGTCATTAGGAGGCCCTGAACGTTACAATTAACTATCAGCTTTGCGTCCGATTCGATAATCTAGCCTCACACAGGAGAACGACCATAAGGTGCCCGAGGCAGCAATAGAACCTTGGAGACAAGTCGGCTAGAGAACGATGTATTGAATCGGGACACAATTTGAGTGTTCCATCGTCATTAGGAGGACCCGAACGGTGCAATTAACTATCAGCTTTGCGTGCGATTCGATAATCTAGACTCACAGGAGAAAGACCATAAGGAGCCTGAGGCAGCAATAGATCCATGGATACAAGTCGGCTGGAGGACGATGTATTGAATCGGGACGCAATTTGAGTGTTCCATGGACATTAGGAGGCCTTGAACGTTGGAATTAACTATCAGTTCTGCGTCCGATTCGATAATCTAGACTCACAGGAGAACGACCATAAGGTGCCCGAGGCAGCAATAGACTCATGGAGAAAATTCGGCTGGTGAACGGTGTATTGAATCGGGACGCAATTTGAGTGTTCCATCGTCATTAGGAGGCCCTGAACGTTACTATTAACTATCAGTTTTGCGTCCGATTCGATAATCTAGACTCACAGGAGAACGACCATAGGGTGCCCGAGGCAGCAATAGACCCATGGAAACAAGGCTGCTGGAGGACGATGTATTGAATCGGGACGCAATTTGAGTGTTCCATCGTCATTAGGAGGCCCTGAACGTTACAATTAACTATCAGTCTTGCGTCCGATTCGATAATCTAGACTCACAGGAGAACGACCATAAGGTGCCCGAGGCAGCAATAGACATGTGGAGACATGTCGGCTGGAGGACGATTTAGTGAATCGGGACGCAATATCAGTGTTCCATCGTCATTAGGGGGCCCTGAACGTTACAATTAGCTATCAGTTTTGCGTCCGATTCGATAGTCTTGACTCACAGGAGAACGACCATAAGCCGCCCGAGGCAGCAATAGACCCTGGGAGACAAGTCGGCTGGAGAACGATGTATTGAATCGGGACGCAATTTGAGTGTTCCATCGTCATTAGGAGGCCCGAGGCAGCAATAGACCCTTGGAGACAAGTCGGCTGGAGGACGATGTATTGAATCTCGACGCAATTTGAGTGTTCCATCGTCATTAGGAGAACCTGAACCTTACAATTAACTATCAGTTTTGCGTCCGTTTCGATAATCTAGACTCACAGGGAAACGACCATTAGCTGCCGGAGGCAGCAATATACCCTTGGAGGCAAATAAGCTGGAGGACGATGTATTGGATGTCGACGCAATTAGTGTGTTCCATCGTCATTAGGAGGCACTGAAGCTTACAATTAACTATCAGTTTTGCGTCCGATTCGATAATCTAGACTCACAGGAGAACGACCATAAGGTGCCCGAGGCAGCAATAGACCCTTGGAGACAAGTCAGCTGGAGGAGGATGTACAGAATATCGACGCAATTTGAGTGTTCCATCATCATTAGGAAGCCCTGAACGCTACAATTAACTCTCAGTTTTGCGTCCGATTCGATAATCTAGACTCACAGGAGAACGAACATAAGGAGCCCGAGGCAGCAATAGACCCTTGGAGACAAGTCGTCTGGAGGGCGAGTTATTGAATGTCGACGCAATTTGAGTGATCCATCGTCATTAGGAGACCCGACGCAGCAATAGACCCTTGGAGACAAGTCGGCTGGAGGACGATGTATTGTATCTTGACGCAATTTGAGTGTTTCGATGGAGACAAGTCGGCTGGAGAACGATGTATTGAATCGGGACGCAATTTGAGTGTTCCATCGTCATTAGGAGGCCCTGAACGTTTCAGTTAACTATCAGTTTTGCGTCCGATTCGATAATCTAGACTCATAGGAGAACGACCATAAGGTGCCCGAGGCAGTAATAGACGTTTGGAGACAATTCGGCTGGAGGACGATGTATTGAATCTCGACGCAATTTGAGTGTTCCATGGTCATTAGGAGGCCCAGAACGTTACAATTAACTATCAGTTTTGCATCCGATTCGATAATCTAGACTCTCAGAAGATCGACCATCAGGTGCCCGACGCAGAAATTGACCCATGGAGACAAGTCGGCTGGAGGACGATGTATTGAATCGGGACGCAATTTGAGTGTTACATCGTCATTAGGAGGCCCGAGGCAGCAATAGACCCATGGAGACAAGTCGGCTGAAGGACGATGTATTGAGTCGGGACTCAATTTGAGTGTTACATGGGCATTAGGATTCCCTGAGCGTTACAATAAACTATCAGTTTTGCGTCCGATTCGATAATGTAGACTCACAGGAGAACGATCATCAGGTGCCCGAGGCAGCAATAGACCCAAGGAGACAAGTCGGCCGAAGGACAATGTATTGAATCAGGACGCAATTTGAGTGTTCCATCGTCATTAGGAGGCCCTGAACGTTACAATTAACTATCAGTTTTGCGTCCGATTCGATAATGTAAACTCACAGGAGATCGACCATAAGGTGCCCGAGGCAGCAATAGACCCATGGAGCCAAGTCGGCTGGAGAACGATGTATCGAATCGGGACGCATTTTGAGCGGTCCATCGTCATTAGAAGGCCCTGAACGTTACAGTTAACTATAAGTTTTGCGGCGTTACGAGGCCCTGAACGTTACAATTAACTATCAGTTTTGCGTCCCATTCGATAATCTAGACTCACAGGAGAACGATCATAAGGTGCCCGAGGCAGCAATAGACCCATGGAGACAAGTCGGCTGTAGGACAATGTATAAAATCGGGACGCAATTTGAGTGTTCCATCGTCATTAGGAGGCCTTGAACGTTAAAATTAACTATCAGCTTTGCGTCCGATTCGATAATCTAGACTTACTGGAGTACGACCAGAAGGTGCCCGAGGCAGCAATAGACCCAAGGAAACAAGTCTGCTGGAGGTCGATGAATTGAATCGGGACGCAATTTGAGTGTTCCATTGTCATTAGGAGGCCCTGAACGTTACAATTAACTATCAGTTTTGCGTCCGATTCGATAATCTAGACTCACAGGAGAACGATCATAAGGTGCCCGAGGCAGCAATAGACATATGGAGACAAGTCGGCTGGAGGACGATTTAGTGAATCGGGACGCAATTTCAGTGTTCCATCGTCATCAGGAGGCCTTGAACGTTACAATTAACTATCAGCTTTGCGTCCGATTCGATAATCTAGACTCACACAGGAGAACGACCATAAGGTGCCCGAGGCAGCAATAGAACCTTGGGGACAAGACGGCTAGAGAACGATGTATTAAATAGGGACACAATTTGAGTGTTCCATCGTCATTAGGAGGACCCGAACGGTGCAATTAATTATCAGCTTTGCGTGCGATTCGATAATCTAGACTCACAGGAGAAAGACCATAAGGTGCCCGAGGCAGCAATAGAACCATGGACACAAGTCGGCTGGAGGACGATGTATTGAATCGGGACGCAATTTGAGTGTTCCATGGTCATTAGGATGCCTTGAACGTTAGAATTAACTATCAGTTCTGCGTCCGATTAGATAATCTAGACTCACAGGAGAACGACCATAAGGTGCCCGAGGCAGCAATAGACTCATGGAGAAAATTCGGCTGGTGAACGGTGTATTGAATCGGGACGCAATTTGAGTGTTCCATCGTCATTAGGAGGCCCTGAACGTTACAATTAACTATCAGTTTTGCGTCCGATTCGATAATCTAGACTCACAGGGGAACGACCATAGGATGCCCGAGGCAGCAATAGAGCCTTGGAGCAATTCGGCTAGAGAACGATGTATTGCAACGGGACGCAATTTGAGTGTTCCATCGTCATTAGGAGGACCCGAACGTTACAATTAACAATCAGCTTTATGTCCGATTCGATAATCTAGACTCACAGGAGAACGACCATACGTTGCCCAAGGTAGCAATAGACCCTTGGAGACAAGTCGGCTGGAGGACGATGTATTGAATCGGGACGCAAATTTGAGTCTTCCATGGTCATTAGGAGGCCCTGAACGTTAAAATTAACTATCCGTTTTGCGTCCGATTCGATAATCTAGACTCACAGGAGAACGACCATAAGGTGCCCGAGGCAGCAATAGACCCATGGAGACAAGTCGGCTGGAGGACGATGTATTGAATCGGGACGCAATTTTGAGTCTTCCATGGTCATTAGGAGGCCCTCAACGTTAAAATTAACTATCCGTTTTGCGTCCGATTCGATAATCTAGAATCACAGGAGAACGACCATAAGGTGCCTTAGGTAGCAATGGACCCATGGAGACAAGTCGGCTGAAGGACTATGTATTGAATCGGGACGCAATTTGAGTGTTCCATCGTCATTAGGAGGCCCTGAACGTTACAATTAACTATCAGTTTTGCGTCCGATTCGATAATGTAAACTCACAGGAGAACGATCATAAGGTGCCCAAGGCTGCAATAGACATAGGGAGACAAGTCGGCTGGAGGACGATTTATTGAATCGGGACGCAATTTGAGTGTTCCATCGTCATTAGGAGGCCCTGAACGTTACAATTAACTATCAGTTTTGGGTCCGATTCGATAATCTTGACTCACAGGAGAACGACCATAAGGCGCCCGAGGCAGCAATAGACCCATGGAGACAAGTCGGCTAGAGGACGATGTATTGAAACGGAACGCAATTTGAGTGTTCCATCGTCTTTAGGAGGCCCTGAACGTTACAATTAACTATCAGTTTTGCGTCCGATTCGATAATCTAGACTCACAGGAGATCGACCATAAGGTGCCCGAGGCAGCAATAGACCCATGGAGCCAAGTCGGCTGGAGAACGATGTATCGAATCGGGACGCATTTTGAGCGTTCCATCGTCATTAGAAGGCCCTGAACGTTACAGTTAACTATAAGTTTTGCGGCGTTAGGAGGCCCTGAGCGTTACAATTAACTATCAGTTTTGCGTCCCATTCGATAATCTAGACTCACAGGAGAACGATCATAAGGTGCCCGAGGCAGCAATAGACCCATGGAGACAAGTCGGCTGTAGGACAATGTATAAAATCGGGACGCAATTTGAGTGTTCCATCGTCATTAGGAGGCCTTGAACGTTAAAATTAACTATCAGCATTGCGTCCGATTCGATAATCTAGACTTACTGGAGTACGACCAGTAGGTGCCCGAGGCAGCAATAGACCCAAGAAAACAAGTCTGCTGGAGGACGATGTATTGAATCGGGACGCAATTTGAGTGTTCCACCGTCATTAGGAGGCCCTGAACGTTACAATTAACTATCAGTTTTGCGTCCGATTCGATAATCTAGACTCACAGGAGAACGATCATAAGGTGCCCGAGGCAGCAATAGAACCTTGGAGACAAGACGGCTAGAGAACGATGTATTGAATCGGGACACAATTTGAGTGTTCCATCGTCATTAGGAGGACCCGAACGGTGCAATTAACTATCAGCTTTGCGTGCGATTCGATAATCTAGACTCACAGGAGAAAGACCATAAGGTGCCCGAGGCAGCAATAGACCCATGGACACAAGTCGGCTGGAGGACGATGTATTGAATCGGGACGCAATTTGAGTGTTCCATGGTCATTAGGAGGCCTTGAACGTTAGAATTAACTATCAGTTCTGCGTCCGATTAGATAATCTAGACTCACAGGAGAACGACCATAAGGTGCCCGAGGCAGCAATAGACTCATGGAGAAAATTCGGCTGGTGAACGGTGTATTGAATCGGGACGCAATTTGAGTGTTCCATCGTCATTAGGAGGCCCTGAACGTTACAATTAACTATCAGTTTTGCGTCCGATTCGATAATCTAGACTCACAGGAGAACGACCATAGGATGCCCGAGGCAGCAATAGAGCCTTGGAGACAAGTCGGCTAGAGAACGATGTATTGAAACGGGACGCAATTTGAGTGTTCCATCGTCATTAGGAGGACCCAAACGTTACAATTAACAATCAGCTTTATGTCCGATTCGATAATCTAGACTCACAGGAGAACGACCATACGTTGCCCAAGGCAGCAATAGACCCATGGAGACAAGTCGGCTGGAGAACGATGTATTGAATCGGGACGCAATTTGAGTCTTCCATGGTCATTAGGAGGCCCTGAACGTTAAAATTAACTATCCGTTTTGCGTCCGATTCGATAATCTAGACTCACAGGAGAACAACCACAAGGTGCCTTAGGCAGCAATGGACCCATGGAGACAAGTCGGCTGAAGGACTATGTATTGAATCGGGACGCAATTTGAGTGTTCCATCGTCATTAGGAGGTCCTGAACCTTGCAATTAACTAATAATTTTGCGTCCGATTTGATAATCTAGACTCACAGGAGAACGACCATAAGGTGCCCGAGGCAGCAATAGACCCATGGAGACAAGTCGACTGGAGAACGATGTATTAAATCGGGACGCAATTTGAGTGTTCCATCGGCATTAGGAGGCCAAGAACATTGCAATTAACTATCAGATTTGCGTCCGATTCGATAATCTAGACTCACAGGAGAACGACCATAAGGTGCCCGAGGCAGCAATAGAACCATGGAGACAGATCGGCTGGAGGACGATTTATTGAATCGGGCCCCAATTTGAGTGTTCCATCGTCATTACGAGGCCCATTTCGTTACAATTAACTATCACTTTCGCGTCCCATTCGATAACCTAGACTCACAGGAGAACGACCATAAGGTCCCCGAGGCAGCATTAGACCCATGGAGACAAGTCGGCTGGAGGACGATGTATTGAATCAGGACGCAATTTCAGTGTTCCATCGTCATTAGGAGGCCCTGATCGTTACAATTAGCTATCAGTTTTGCGTCCGATTCGATAATCTAGACTCACAGGAGAACGACCATAAGGTACCCGAGGCAGCAATAGACCCATGGAGACAAGTCGGCTGGAGAACGATTTATTGAATCGGGACGCAATTACAGTTTTCCATCGTCATTAGGAGGCCCTGAACGTTACAATTAAATATCAGTTTTGCATCCGATTCGATAATCTAGACTCACAGGAGAACGACCTTAAGGTGCCCGAGGCAGCAATAGACTCATGGAGACTAGTCGGCTGCAGAACGATGTATTGAATCGGGACGCAATTTGAGGTTCCATCGTCATTAGGAGGCCCTGAACGTTACAATTAACTATCTGTTTTGCGTCCGATTCGATAATCTAGACTCACAGGAGAACGACCATAAGGTGCCCGAGGCAGCAATAGAACCATGGAGACAAGTCGGCTGGAGGACGATGTATTGAATCGGGCCCCAATTTGAGTGTTCCATCGTCATTACGAGGCCCATTTCGTTGCAATTAACTATCACTTTTGCGTCCCATTCGATAACCTAGACTCACAGGAGAACGACCATAAGGTCCCCGAGGCAGCAATAGACCCATGGAGACAAGTCGGCTGGAGGACGATGTATTGAATCAGGACCCAATTTGAGTGTTCCATCGTCATTTGGAGGCCCTGAACGTTACAATTAACTATCAGTTTTGCGTCCGATTCGATAGTCTAGACTCACAGGAGAACGATCAAAAGGTGCCCGAGGCAGCAATAGACATATGGAGACAAGTCGGCTGGAGGACGATTTAGTGAATCGGGACGCAATTTCAGTGTTCCATCGTCATTAGGAGGCCTTGAACGTTACAATTAACTATCAGCTTTGCGTCCGATTCGATAATCTAGACTCACACAGGAGGACGACCATAATGTGTCCGAGGCAGCAATAGATCCTTGGAGACAAGACGCCTAGAGAACGATGTACTGAATCGTGACACAATTTGAGTGTTCCATCGTCATTAGGAGGACCCGAACGGTGCAATTAACTATCAGCTTTGCGTGCGATTCGATAATCTAGACTCACAGGAGAAAGACCATAAGGTGCCCGAGGCAGCAATAAACCCATGGAGACAAGTCGGCTGGAGGACGATGTATTGAATCGGGACGCAATTTGAGTGTTCCATGGTCATTAGGAGGCCTTGAACGTTAGAATTAACTATCAGTTCTGCGTCCGATTAGATAATCTAGACTCACAGGAGAACGACCATAAGGTGCCGGAGGCAGCAATAGACTCATGGAGAAAATTCGGCTGGTGAACGATGTATTGAATCGGGACGCAATTTGAGTGTTCCATCGTCATTAATAGGCCCTGAACGTTACAATTAACTATCAGTTTTGCGTCCGATTCGATAATCTAGACTCACAGGAGAACGACCATAGGATGCCCGAGGCAGCAATAGAGCCTTGGAGACAAGTCGGCTAGAGAACGATGTATTGAAATGGGACGCAATTTGAGTGTTCCATCGTCATTAGGAGGACCCGAACGTTACAATTAACAATCAGCTTTATGTCCGATTCGATAATCTAGACTCACAGGAGAACGACCATACGTTGCCCAAGGCAGCAATAGACCCATGGAGACAAGTCGGCTGGAGGACGATGTATTGAATCGGGACGCAATTTGAGTCTTCCATGGTCATTAGGAGGCCCTGAACGTTAAAATTAACTATCCGTTTTGGGTCCGATTCGATAATCTAGACTCACAGGAGAACGACCATAAGGTGCCTTAGGCAGCAATGGACCCATGGAGACAAGTCGGCTGAAGGACTATGTATTGAATCGGGACGCAATTTGAGTGTTCCATCGTCATTAGGAGGCCCTGAACCTTGCAATTAACTAATAATTTTGCGTCCGATTCGATAATCTAGACTCACAGGAGAACGACCATGAGGTGCCCGAGGCAGCAATAGACCCAAGGAGACAAGTCGGCCGAAGGACAATGTATTGAATCAGGACGCAATTTGAGTGTTCCATCGTCATTAGGAGGCCCTGAACGTTACAATTAACTATCAGTTTTGCGTCCGATTCGATAATGTAAACTCACAGGAGAACGATCATAAGGTGCCCGAGGCAGCAATAGACCCATGGAGACAAGTCGGCTGGAGAACGGTGTATCGAATCGGGACGCATTTTGAGCGTTCCATCGTCATTAGAAGGCCCTGAACGTTACAGTTAACTATAAGTTTTGCGGCGTTAGGAGGCCCTGAGCGTTACAATAAACTATCAGTTTTGCTTCCCATTCGATAATCTAGACTCACAGGAGAACGATCATAAGGTGCCCGATGCAGCAATAGACCCATGGAGACAAGTCGGCTGTAGGACAATGTATAAAATCGGGACGCAATTTGAGTGTTCCATCGTCATTAGGAGGCCTTGAACGTTAAAATTAACTATCAGCTTTGCGTCCGATTCGATAATCTAGACTTACAGGAGTACGACCAGAAGGTGCCCGAGGCAGCAAGAGACCCAAGGAAACAAGTCTGCTGGAGGACGATGTATTGAATCGGGACGCAATTTGAGTGTTCCATCGTCATCAGGAGGCCCTGAACGTTACAATTAACTATCAGTTTTGCGTCCGATTCGATAATCTAGACTCACAGGAGAACGATCATAAGGTGCCCGAGGCAGCAATAGACATATGGAGACAAGTCGGCTGGAGGACGATTTAGTGAATCGGGACGCAATTTCAGTGTTCCATCGTCATTAGGAGGCCTTGAAAGTTACAATTAATTATCAGCTTTGCGTCCGATTCGATAATCTAGACTTACACAGGAGAACGACCATAAGGTGCCCGATGCAGCAATAGAACCTTGGAGACAAGACGGCTAGAGAACGATGTATTGAATCGGGACACAATTTGAGTGTTCCATCGTCACTATGAGGACCCGAACGGTGCAATTAACTATCAGCTTTGCGTGCGATTCGATAATCTAGACTCACAGGAGAAAGACCATAAGGTGCCCGAGGCAGCAATAGACCCATGGACACAAGTCGGCTGGAGGACGATGTATTGAATCGGGACGCAATTTGAGTGTTTCATGGTCATTAGGAGGCCTTGAACGTTAGAATTAACTATCAGTTCTGCGTCCGATTAGATAATCTAGACTCACAGGAGAACAATCATAAGGTGCCCGAGGCAGCAATAGACTCATGGAGAAAATTCGGCTGGTGAACGGTGTATTGAATCGGGACGCAATTTGAGTGTTCCATCGTCATTAGGAGGCCCTGAACGTTACAATTAACTATCAGTTTTGCGTCTGATTCGATAATCTAGAATCACAGGAGAACGACCATACGTTGCCCAAGGCAGCAATAGACCCATGGAGACAAGTCGGCTGGAGGACGATGTATTGAATCGGGACGCAATTTGAGTCTTTCATGGTCATTAGGAGGCCCTTAACGTTAAAATTAACTATCCGTTTTGCGTCCCATTCGATAACCTAGACTCACAGGAGAACGACCATAAGGTCCCCGAGGCAGCAATAGACCCATGGAGACAAGTCGGCTGGAGGACGATGTATTGAATCAGGACGAAATATCAGTGTTCCATCGTCATTAGGAGGCCCTGATCGTTACAATTAGCTATCAGTTTTGCGTCCGATTCGATAATCTAGACTCACAGGAGAACGACCATAAGGTACCCGAGGCAGCAATAGACCCATGGAGACAAGTCGGCTGGAGAACGATTTATTGAATCGGGACGCAATTACAGTTTTCCATCGTCATTAGGAGGCCCTGCACGTTACAATTAAATATCAGTTTTGCGTCCGATTCGATAATCTAGACTCACAGGAGAACGACCATAAGGTGCCCGAGGCAGCAATAGACTCATGGAGACTAGTCGGCTGCAGAACGATTTATTGAATCGGGACGCAATTTGAGTGTTCCATCGTCATTAGGAGGCCCTGAACGTTACAACTAACTATCTGTTTTGCGTCCGATTCGATAATCTAGACTCACAGGAGAACGACCATAAGGTGCCCGAGGCAGCAATAGACCCATGGAGACAGGTCGGCTGGAGGACGATGTATTGAATCAGGACGCAATTTCAGTGTTCCATCGTCATTAGGAGGCCCTGATCGTTACAATTAGCTATCAGTTTTGCGTCCGATTCGATAATCTAGACTCACAGGAGAACGACCATAGGATGCCAGAGGCAGCAATAGAGCCTTGGAAACAAGTCGGCTAGAGAACGATGTATTGAATCGGGACGCAATTTGAGTGTTCCATCGTCATTAGGAGGACCCGAAAGTTACAATTAACAATCAGCTTTATGTCCGATTCGATAATCTAGACTCACAGGAGAACGACCATACGTTGCCCAAGGCAGCAATAGACCCATGGAGACAAGTCGGCTGGAGGACGATGTATTGAATCGGGACGCAATTTGAGTCTTCCATGGTCATTATTAGGCCCTGAACGTTAAAATTAACTATCCGTTTTGCGTCCGATTCTATAATCTAGACTCACAGGAGAACGACCATAAGGTGCCTTAGGCAGCAATGGACCCATGGAGACAAGTCGGGTGAAGGACTATGTATTGAATCGGGACGCAATTTGAGTGTTCCATCGTCATTAGGAGGCCCTGAACATTGCAATTAACTAATAATTTTGCGTCCGATTTGATAATCTAGACTCACAGGAGAACGACCATAAGGTGCCCGAGGCAGCAATAGACCCATGGAGACAAGTCGCCTGGAGAACGATGTATTGAATCGGGACGCAATTTGAGTGTTCCATCGTCATTAGGAGGCCAAGAACATTGCAATTAACTAACAGATTTGCGTCCGATTCGATATTCTAGACTCACAGGAGAACGACCATAAGGTCCCCGAGGCAGCAATAGACCCATGGAGACAAGTCGGCTGGAGGACGATGTATTGAATCAGGACGCAGTTTCAGTGTTCCATCGTCATTAGGAGGCCATGATCGTAACAATTAGCTATCAGTTTTGCGTCCGATTCGATAATCTAGACTCACAGGAGAACGACCATAAGGTACCCTAGGCAGCAATAGACCCATGGAGACAAGTCGGCTGGAGAACGATTTATTGAATCGGGACGCAATTACAGTTTTCCATCGTCATTAGGAGGCCCTGAACGTTACAATTAAATATCAGTTTTGCGTCCGATTCGATAATCTAGACTCACAGGAGAACGACCATAAGGTGCCCGAGGCAGCAATAGACTCATGGAGACTAGTCGGCTGCAGAACGATGTATTGAATCGGGACGCAATTTGAGTGTTCCATCGTCATTAGGAGGCCCTGAACGTTACAATTAACTATCTGTTTTGCGTCCGATTCGATAATCTAGACTCACAGGAGAACGACCATAAGGTGCCCGAGGCAGCAATAGAACCATGGAGACAAGTCGGCTGGAGGACGATGTATTGAATCGGGCCCCAATTTGAGTGTTCCATCGTCATTACGAGGCCCATTTCGTTACAATTAACTATCACTTTTGCGTCCCATTCGATAACCTAGACTCACAGGAGAACGACCATAAGGTCCCCGAGGCAGCAATAGACCCATGGAGACAAGTCGGCTGGAGGACGATGTATTGAATCAGGACGCAATTTCAGTGTTCCATCGTCATTAGGAGGCCCTGATCGTTATAATTAGCTATCAGTTTTGCGTCCGATTCGATAATCTAGACTTACAGGAGAACGACCATAAGGTACCCAAAGCAGCAATAGACCCATGGAGACAAGTCGGCTGGAGAACGTTTTATTGAATCGGGACGCAATTACAGTTTTCCATCGTCATTAGGAGGCCTTGAACGTTACAATTAAATATCAGTTTTGCGTCCGATTCGATAATCTAGACTCACAGGAGAACGACCATAAGGTACCCGAGGCAGCAATAGACCCATGGAGACAAGTCGGCTGGAGAACGATTTATTGAATCGGGACGCAATTACAGTTTTCCATCGTCATTAGGAGGCCCTGAACGTTACAATTAAATATCAGTTTTGCGTCCGATTCGATAATCTAGACTCACAGGAGAACGTCCCTAAGGTACCCGAGGCAGCAATAGACCCATGGAGACAAGTCGGCTGGAGAACGATTTATTGAATCGGGACGCAATTACAGTTTTCCATCGTCATTAGGAGGCCCTGAACGTTACAATTAAATATCAGTTTTGCGTCCGATTCGATAATCTAGACTCACAGGAGAACGTCCCTAAGGTACCCGAGGCAGCAATAGACCCATGGAGACAAGTCGGCTGGAGAACGATTTATTGAATCGGGACGCAATTACAGTTTTCCATCTTAATTAGAAGGCCCTGAACGTTACAATTAAATATCAGTTTTGCGTCCGATTCGATAATCTAGACTCACAGGAGAACGTCCCTAAGGTACCCGAGGCAGCAATAGACCCATGGAGACAAGTCGGCTGGAGAACGATTTATTGAATCGGGACGCAATTACAGTTTTCCATCGTCTTTAGGAGGCCCTGAACGTTACAATTAAATATCAGTTTTGCGTCCGATTCGATAATCTAGACTCACAGGAGAACGTCCCTAAGGTACCCGAGGCAGCAATAGACCCATGGAGACAAGTCGGCTGGAGAACGATTTATTGAATCGGGACGCAATTACAGTTTTCCATCGTCATTAGGAGGCCCTGAACGTTACAATTAAATATCAGTTTTGCGTCCGATTCGATAATCTAGACTCACAGGAGAACGTCCCTAAGGTACCCGAGGCAGCAATAGACCCATGGAGACAAGTCGCCTGGAGAACGATTTATTGAATCGGGACGCAATTACAGTTTTCCATCGTCATTAGGAGGCCCTGAACGTTACAATTAAATATCAGTTTTGCGTCCGATTCGATAATCTAGACTCACAGGAGAACGTCCCTAAGGTACCCGAGGCAGCAATAGACCCATGGAGACAAGTCGGCTGGAGAACGATTTATTGAATCGGGACGCAATTACAGTTTTCCATCGTCATTAGGAGGCCCTGAACGTTACAATTAAATATCAGTTTTGCGTCCGATTCGATAATCTAGACTCACAGGAGAACGTCCCTAAGGTACCCGAGGCAGCAATAGACCCATGGAGACAAGTCGGCTGGAGAACGATTTATTGAATCGGGACGCAATTACAGTTTTCCATCGTCATTAGGAGGCCCTGAACGTTACAATTAAATATCAGTTTTGCGTCCGATTCGATAATCTAGACTCACAGGAGAACGTCCCTAAGGTGTCCGAGGCAGCAATAGACCCATGGAGACAAGTCGGCTGGAGAACGATTTATTGAATCGGGACGCAATTACAGTTTTCCATCGTCATTAGGAGGCCCTGAACGTTACAATTAAATATCAGTTTTGCGTCCGATTCGATAATCTAGACTCACAGGAGAACGACCATAAGGTACCCGAGGCAGCAATAGACCCATGGAGACAAGTCGGCTGGAGAACGATTTATTGAATCGGGACGCAATTACAGTTTTCCATCGTCATTAGGAGGCCCTGAACGTTACAATTAAATATCAGTTTTGCGTCCGATTCGATAATCTAGACTCACAGGAGAACGTCCCTAAGGTACTCGAGGCAGCAATAGACCCATGGAGACAAGTCGGCTGGAGAACGATTTATTGAATCGGGACGCAATTACAGTTTTCCATCGTCATTAGGAGGCCCTGAACGTTACAATTAAATATCAGTTTTGCGTCCGATTCGATAATCTAGACTCACAGGAGAACGTCCCTAAGGTACCCGAGGCAGCAATAGACCCATGGAGACAAGTCGGCTGGAGAACGATTTATTGAATCGGGACGCAATTACAGTTTTAAATCGTCATTAGGAGGCCCTGAACGTTACAATTAAATATCAGTTTTGCGTCCGATTCGATAATCTAGACTCACAGGAGAACGTCCCTAAGGTACCCGAGGCAGCAATAGAGCCATGGAGACAAGTCGGCTGGAGAACGATTTATTGAATCGGGACGCAATTACAGTTTTCCATCGTCATTAGGAGGCCCTGAACGTTACAATTAAATATCAGTTTTGCGTCCGATTCGATAATCTAGACTCACAGGAGATCGTCCCTAAGGTGTCCGAGGCAGCAATAGACCCATGGAGACAAGTCGGCTGGAGAACGATTTATTGAATCGGGACGCAATTACAGTTTTCCATCGTCATTAGGAGGCCCTGAACGTTACAATTAAATATCAGTTTTGCGTCCTATTCGATAATCTAGACTCACAGGAGAACGTCCCTAAGGTACCCGAGGCAGCAATAGACCCATGGCGACAAGTCGGCTGGAGAACGATTTATTGAATCGGGACGCAATTACAGTTTTCCATCGTCATTAGGAGGCCCTGAACGTTACAATTAAATATCAGTTTTGCGTCCGATTCGATAATCTAGACTCACAGGAGAACGACCATAAGGTACCCGAGGCAGCAATAGACCCATGGAGACAAGTCGGCTGGAGAACGATTTATTGAATCGGGACGCAATTACAGTTTTCCATCGTCATTAGGAGGCCCTGAACGTTACAATTAAATATCAGTTTTGCGTCCGATTCGATAATCTAGACTCACAGGAGAACGTCCCTAAGGTACCCGAGGCAGCAATAGACCCATGGAGACAAGTCGGCTGGAGAACGATTTATTGAATCGGGACGCAATTACAGTTTTCCATCGTCATTAGGAGGCCCTGAACGTTACAATTAAATATCAGTTTTGCGTCCGATTCGATAATCTAGACTCACAGGAGAACGTCCCTAAGGTACCCGAGGCAGCAATAGACCCATGGAGACAAGTCGGCTGGAGAACGATTTATTGAATCGGGACGCAATTACAGTTTTCCATCGTCATTAGGAGGCCCTGAACGTTACAATTAAATATCAATTTTGCGTCCGATTCGATAATCTAGACTCACAGGAGAACGTCCCTAAGGTACCCGAGGCAGCAATAGACCCATGGAGACAAGTCGGCTGGAGGACGATTTATTGAATCGGGACGCAATTACAGTTTTCCATCGTCATTAGGAGGCCCTGAACGTTACAATTAAATATCAGTTTTGCGTCCGATTCGATAATCTAGACTCACAGGAGAACGTCCCTAAGGTACCCGAGGCAGCAATAGCCCCATGGAGACAAGTCGCCTGGAGAACGATTTATTGAATCGGGACGCAATTACAGTTTTCCATCGTCATTAGGAGGCCCTGAACGTTACAATTAAATATCAGTTTTGCGTCCGATTCGATAATCTAGACTCACAGGAGAACGTCCCTAAGGTACCCGAGGCAGCAATAGACCCATGGAGACAAGTCGGCTGGAGAACGATTTATTGAATCGGGACGCAATTTGAGTGTTCCATCGTCATTAGGAGGCCCTGAACCTTGCAATTAACTAATAATTTTGCGTCCGATTCGATAATCTAGACTCACAGGAGAACGACCATGAGGTGCCCGAGGCAGCAATAGACCCAAGGAGACAAGTCGGCCGAAGGACAATGTATTGAATCAGGACGCAATTTGAGTGTTCCATCGTCATTAGGAGGCCCTGAACGTTACAATTAACTATCAGTTTTGCGTCCGATTCGATAATGTAAACTCACAGGAGAACGATCATAAGGTGCCCGAGGCAGCAATAGACCCATGGAGACAAGTCGGCTGGAGAACGGTGTATCGAATCGGGACGCATTTTGAGCGTTCCATCGTCATTAGAAGGCCCTGAACGTTACAGTTAACTATAAGTTTTGCGGCGTTAGGAGGCCCTGAGCGTTACAATAAACTATCAGTTTTGCTTCCCATTCGATAATCTAGACTCACAGGAGAACGATCATAAGGTGCCCGATGCAGCAATAGACCCATGGAGACAAGTCGGCTGTAGGACAATGTATAAAATCGGGACGCAATTTGAGTGTTCCATCGTCATTAGGAGGCCTTGAACGTTAAAATTAACTATCAGCTTTGCGTCCGATTCGATAATCTAGACTTACAGGAGTACGACCAGAAGGTGCCCGAGGCAGCAAGAGACCCAAGGAAACAAGTCTGCTGGAGGACGATGTATTGAATCGGGACGCAATTTGAGTGTTCCATAGTCATCAGGAGGCCCTGAACGTTACAATTAACTATCAGTTTTGCGTCCGATTCGATAATCTAGACTCACAGGAGAACGATCATAAGGTGCCCGAGGCAGCAATAGACATATGGAGACAAGTCGGCTGGAGGACGATTTAGTGAATCGGGACGCAATTTCAGTGTTCCATCGTCATTAGGAGGCCTTGAACGTTACAATTAATTATCAGCTTTGCGTCCGATTCGATAATCTAGACTTACACAGGAGAACGACCATAAGGTGCCCGATGCAGCAATAGAACCTTGGAGACAAGACGGCTAGAGAACGATGTATTGAATCGGGTTACAATTTGAGTGTTCCATCGTCACTAGGAGGACCCGAACGGTGCAATTAACTATCAGCTTTGCGTGCGATTCGATAATCTAGACTCACAGGAGAAAGACCATAAGGTGCCCGAGGCAGCAATAGACCCATGGACACAAGTCGGCTGGAGGACGATGTATTGAATCGGGACGCAATTTGAGTGTTCCATGGTCATTAGGAGGCCTTGAACGTTAGAATTAACTATCAGTTCTGCGTCCGATTAGATAATCTAGACTCACAGGAGAACAATCATAAGGTGCCCGAGGCAGCAATAGACTCATGGAGAAAATTCGGCTGGTGAACGGTGTATTGAATCGGGACGCAATTTGAGTGTTCCATCGTCATTAGGAGGCCCTGAACGTTACAATTAACTATCTGTTTTGCGTCCGATTCGATAATCTAGACTCACAGGAGAACGACCATAAGGTGCCCGAGGCAGCAATAGAACCATGGAGACAAGTCGGCTGGAGGACGATGTATTGAATCGGGACGCAATTTGAGTCTTTCATGGTCATGAGGAGGCCCTTAACGTTAAAATTAACTATCCGTTTTGCGTCCCATTCGATAACCTAGACTCACAGGAGAATGACCATAAGGTCCCCGAGGCAGCAATAGACCCATGGAGACAAGTCGGCTGGAGGACGATGTATTGAATCAGGACGAGATATCAGTGTTCCATCGTCATTAGGAGGCCCTGATCGTTACAATTAGCTATCAGTTTTGCGTCCGATTCGATAATCTAGACTCACAGGAGAACGACCATAAGGTACCCGAGGCAGCAATAGACCCATGGAGACAAGTCGGCTGGAGAACGATTTATTGAATCGGGACGCAATTACAGTTTTCTATCGTCATTAGGAGGCCCTGCACGTTACAATTAAATATCAGTTTTGCGTCCGATTCGATAATCTAGACTCATAGGAGAACGACCATAAGGTGCCCGAGGCAGCAATAGACTCATGGAGACTAGTCGGCTGCAGAACGATTTATTGAATCGGGACGCAATTTGAGTGTTCCATCGTCATTAGGAGGCCCTGAACGTTACAATTAACTATCTGTTTTGCGTCCGATTCGATAATCTAGACTCACAGGAGAACGACCATAAGGTGCCCGAGGCAGCAATAGACCCATGGAGACAGGTCGGCTTGAGGACGATGTATTGAATCAGGACGCAATTTCAGTGTTCCATCGTCATTAGGAGGCCCTGATCGTTACAATTAGCTATCAGTTTTGCGTCCGATTCGATAATCTAGACTCACAGGAGAACGACCATAGGATGCCAGAGGCAGCAATAGAGCCTTGGAAACAAGTCGGCTAGAGAACGATGTATTGAATCGGGACGCAATTTGAGTGTTCCATCGTCGTTAGGAGCACCCGAAAGTTACAATTAACAATCAGCTTTATGTCCGATTCGATAATCTAGACTCACAGGAGAACGACCATACGTTGCCCAAGGCAGCAATAGACCCATGGAGACAAGTCGGCTGGAGGACGATGTATTGAATCGGGACGCAATTTGAGTCTTCCATGGTCATTATTAGGCCCTGAACGTTAAAATTAACTATCCGTTTTGCGTCCGATTCTATAATCTAGACTCACAGGAGAACGACCATAAGGTGCCTTCGGCAGCAATGGACCCATGGAGACAAGGCGGGTGAAGGACTATGTATTGAATCGGGACGCAATTTGAGTGTTCCATCGTCATTAGGAGGCCCTGAACATTGCAATTAACTAATAATTTTGCGTCCGATTTGATAATCTAGACTCACAGGAGAACGACCATAAGGTGCCCGAGGCAGCAATAGACCCATGGAGACAAGTCGCCTGGAGAACGATGTATTGAATCGGGACGCAATTTGAGTGTTCCATCGTCATTAGGAGGCCAAGAACATTGCAATTAACTAACAGATTTGCGTCCGATTCGATAATCTAGACTCACAGGAGAACGACCATAAGGTCCCCGAGGCAGCAATAGACCCATGGAGACAAGTCGGCTGGAGGACGATGTATTGAATCAGGACGCAGTTTCAGTGTTCCATCGTCATTAGGAGGCCATGATCGTTACAATTAGCTATCAGTTTTGCGTCCGATTCGATAATCTAGACTCACAGGAGAACGACCATAAGGTACCCTAGGCAGCAATAGACCCATGGAGACAAGTCGGCTGGAGAACGATTTATTGAATCGGGACGCAATTACAGTTTTCCATCGTCATTAGGAGGCCCTGAACGTTACAATTAAATATCAGTTTTGCGTCCGATTCGATAATCTAGACTCACAGGAGAACGACCATAAGGTGCCCGAGGCAGCAATAGACTCATGGAGACTAGTCGGCTGCAGAACGATGTATTGAATCGGGACGCAATTTGAGTGTTCCATCGTCATTAGGAGGCCCTGAACGTTACAATTAACTATCTGTTTTGCGTCCGATTCGATAATCTAGACTCACAGGAGAACGACCATAAGGTGCCCGAGGCAGCAATAGAACCATGGAGACAAGTCGGCTGGAGGACGATGTATTGAATCGGGCCCCAATTTGAGTGTTCCATCGTCATTACGAGGCCCATTTCGTTACAATTAACTATCACTTTTGCGTCCCATTCGATAACCCAGACTCACAGGAGAACGACCATAAGGTCCCCGAGGCAGCAATAGACCCATGGAGACAAGTCGGCTGGAGGACGATGTATTGAATCAGGACGCAATTTCAGTGTTCCATCGTCATTAGGAGGCCCTGATCGTTATAATTAGCTATCAGTTTTGCGTCCGATTCGATAATCTAGACTTACAGGAGAACGACCATAAGGTACCCAAAGCAGCAATAGACCCATGGAGACAAGTCGGCTGGAGAACGTTTTATTGAATCGGGACGCAATTACAGTTTTCCATCGTCATTAGGAGGCCTTGAACGTTACAATTAAATATCAGTTTTGCGTCCGATTCGATAATCTAGACTCACAGGAGAACGACCATAAGGTACCCGAGGCAGCAATAGACCCATGGAGACAAGTCGGCTGGAGAACGATTTATTGAATCGGGACGCAATTACAGTTTTCCATCGTCATTAGGAGGCCCTGAACGTTACAATTAAATATCTGTTTTGCGTCCGATTCGATAATCTAGACTCACAGGAGAACGTCCCTAAGGTACCCGAGGCAGCAATAGACCCATGGAGACAAGTCGGCTGGAGAACGATTTATTGAATCGGGACGCAATTTCAGTTTTCCATCGTCATTAGGAGGCCCTGAACGTTACAATTAAATATCAGTTTTGCGTCCGATTCGATAATCTAGACTCACAGGAGAACGTCCCTAAGGTACCCGAGGCAGCAATAGACCCATGGAGACAAGTCGGCTGGAGAACGATATATTGAATCGGGACGCAATTACAGTTTTCCATCGTCATTAGGAGGCCCTGAACGTTACAATTAAATATCAGTTTTGCGTCCGATTCGATAATCTAGACTCACAGGAGAACGTCCCTAAGGTACCCGAGGCAGCAATAGACCCATGGAGACAAGTCGGCTGGAGAACGATTTATTGAATCGGGACGCAATTACAGTTTTCCATCGTCATTAGAAGGCCCTGAACGTTACAATTAAATATCAGTTTTGCGTCCGATTCGATAATCTAGACTCACAGGAGAACGTCCCTAAGGTACCCGAGGCAGCAATAGACCCATGGAGACAAGTCGGCTGGAGAACGATTTATTTAATCGGGACGCAATTACAGTTTTCCATCGTCTTTAGGAGGCCCTGAACGTTACAATTAAATATCAGTTTTGCGTCCGATTCGATAATCTAGACTCACAGGAGAACGTCCCTAAGGTACCCGAGGCAGCAATAGACCCATGGAGACAAGTCGGCTGGAGAACGATTTATTGAATCGGGACGCAATTACAGTTTTCCATCGTCATTAGGAGGCCCTGAACGTTACAATTAAATATCAGTTTTGCGTCCGATTCGATAATCTAGACTCACAGGAGAACGTCCCTAAGGTACCCGAGGCAGCAATAGACCCATGGAGACAAGTCGCCTGGAGAACGATTTATTGAATCGGGACGCAATTACAGTTTTCCATCGTCATTAGGAGGCCCTGAACGTTACAATTAAATATCAGTTTTGCGTCCGATTCGATAATCTAGACTCACAGGAGAACGTCCCTAAGGTACCCGAGGCAGCAATAGACCCATGGAGACAAGTCGGCTGGAGAACGATTTATTGAATCGGGACGCAATTACAGTTTTCCATCGTCATTAGGAGGCCCTGAACGTTACAATTAAATATCAGTTTTGCGTCCGATTCGATAATCTAGACTCACAGGAGAACGTCCCTAAGGTACCCGAGGCAGCAATAGACCCATGGAGACAAGTCGGCTGGAGAACGATTTATTGAATCGGGACGCAATTACAGTTTTCCATCGTCATTAGGAGGCCCTGAACGTTACAATTAAATATCAGTTTTGCGTCCGATTCGATAATCTAGACTCACAGGAGAACGTCCCTAAGGTGTCCGAGGCAGCAATAGACCCATGGAGACAAGTCGGCTGGAGAACGATTTATTGAATCGGGACGCAATTACAGTTTTCCATCGTCATTAGGAGGCCCTGAACTTACAATTAAATATCAGTTTTGCGTCCGATTCGATAATCTAGACTCACAGGAGAACGACCATAAGGTACCCGAGGCAGCAATAGACCCATGGAGACAAGTCGGCTGGAGAACGATTAATTTAATCGGGACGCAATTACAGTTTTCCATCGTCATTAGGAGGCCCTGAACGTTACAATTAAATATCAGTTTTGCGTCCGATTCGATAATCTAGACTCACAGGAGAACGTCCCTAAGGTACTCGAGGCAGCAATAGACCCATGGAGACAAGTCGGCTGGAGAACGATTTATTGAATCGGGACGCAATTACAGTTTTCCATCGTCATTAGGAGGCCCTGAACGTTACAATTAAATATCAGTTTTGCGTCCGATTCGATAATCTAGACTCACAGGAGAACGTCCCTAAGGTACCCGAGGCAGCAATAGACCCATGGAGACAAGTCGGCTGGAGAACGATTTATTGAATCGGGACGCAATTACAGTTTTCCATCGTCATTAGGAGGCCCTGAACGTTACAATTAAATATCAGTTTTGCGTCCGATTCGATAATCTAGACTCACAGGAGAACGTCCCTAAGGTGTCCGAGGCAGCAATAGACCCATGGAGACAAGTCGGCTGGAGAACGATTTATTGAATCGGGACGCAATTACAGTTTTCCATCGTCATTAGGAGGCCCTGAACGTTACAATTAAATATCAGTTTTGCGTCCGATTCGATAATCTAGACTCACAGGAGAACGTCCCTAAGGTACCCGAGGCAGCAATAGACCCATGGCGACAAGTCGGCTGGAGAACGATTTATTGAATCGGGACGCAATTACAGTTTTCCATCGTCATTAGGAGGCCCTGAACGTTACAATTAAATATCAGTTTTGCGTCCGATTCGATAATCTAGACTCACAGGAGAACGACCATAAGGTACCCGAGGCAGCAATAGACCCATGGAGACAAGTCGGCTGGAGAACGATTTATTGAATCGGGACGCAATTACAGTTTTCCATCGTCATTAGGAGGCCCTGAACGTTACAATTAAATATCAGTTTTGCGTCCGATTCGATAATCTAGACTCACAGGAGAACGTCCCTAAGGTACCCGAGGCAGCAATAGACCCATGGAGACAAGTCGGCTGGAGAACGATTTATTGAATCGGGACGCAATTACAGTTTTCCATCGTCATTAGGAGGCCCTGAACGTTACAATTAAATATCAGTTTTGCGTCCGATTCGATAATCTAGACTCACAGGAGAACGTCCCTAAGGTACCCGAGGCAGCAATAGACCCATGGAGACAAGTCGGCTGGAGAACAATTTATTGAATCGGGACGCAATTAGAGTTTTCCATCGTCATTAGGAGGCCCTGAACGTTACAATTAAATATCAATTTTGCGTCCGATTCGATAATCTAGACTCACAGGAGAACGTCCCTAAGGTACCCGAGGCAGCAATAGACCCATGGAGACAAGTCGGCTGGAGAACGATTTATTGAATCGGGACGCAATTACAGTTTTCCATCGTCATTAGGAGGCCCTGAACGTTACAATTAAATATCAGTTTTGCGTCCGATTCGATAATCTAGACTCACAGGAGAACGTCCCTAAGGTACCCGAGGCAGCAATAGCCCCATGGAGACAAGTCGCCTGGAGAACGATTTATTGAATCGGGACGCAATTACAGTTTTCCATCGTCATTAGGAGGCCCTGAACGTTACAATTAAATATCAGTTTTGCGTCCGATTCGATAATCTAGACTCACAGGAGAACGTCCCTAAGGTACCCGAGGCAGCAATAGACCCATGGAGACAAGTCGGCTGGAGAACGATTTATTGAATCGGGACGCAATTACAGTTTTCCATCGTCATTAGGAGGCCCTGAACGTTACAATTAAATATCAGTTTTGCGTCCGATTCGATAATCTAGACTCACAGGAGAACGTCCCTAAGGTACCCGAGGCAGCAATAGACCCATGGAGACAAGTCGGCTGGAGAACGATTTATTGAATCGGGACGCAATTACAGTTTTCCATCGTCATTAGGAGGCCCTGAACGTTACAATTAAATATCAGTTTTGCGTCCGATTCGATAATCTAGACTCACAGGAGAACGTCCCTAAGGTACCCGAGGCAGCAATAGACCCATGGAGACAAGTCGGCTGGAGAACGATTTATTGAATCGGGACGCAATTACAGTTTTCCATCGTCATTAGGAGGCCCTGAACGTTACAATTAAATATCAGTTTTGCGTCCGATTCGATAATCTAGACTCACAGGAGAACGTCCCTAAGGTACCCGAGGCAGCAATAGACCCATGGAGACAAGTCGGCTGGAGAACGATTTATTGAATCGGGACGCAACTACAGTTTTCCATCGTCATTAGGAGGCCCTGAACGTTACAATTAAATATCAGTTTTGCGTCCGATTCGATAATCTAGACTCACAGGAGAACGTCCCTAAGGTACCCGAGGCAGCAATAGACCCATGGAGACAAGTCGGCTGGAGAACGATTTATTGAATCGGGACGCAATTACAGTTTTCCATCGTCATTAGGAGGCCCTGAACGTTACAATTAAATATCAGTTTTGCGTCCGATTCGATAATCTAGACTCACAGGAGAACGTCCCTAAGGTACCCGAGGCAGCAATAGACCCATGGAGACAAGTCGGCTGGAGAACGATTTATTGAATCGGGACGCAATTACAGTTTTCCATCGTCATTAGGAGGCCCTGAACGTTACAATTAAATATCAGTTTTGCGTCCGATTCGATAATCTAGACTCACAGGAGAAAGTCCCTAAGGTACCCGAGGCAGCAATAGACCCATGGAGACAAGTCGGCTGGAGAACGATTTATTGAATCGGGACGCAATTACAGTTTTCCATCGTCATTAGGAGGCCCTGAACGTTACAATTAAATATCAGTTTTGCGTCCGATTCGATAATCTAGACTCACAGGAGAACGTCCCTAAGGTACCCGAGGCAGCAATAGACCCATGGAGACAAGTCGGCTGGAGAACGATTTATTGAATCGGGACGCAATTACAGTTTTCCATCGTCATTAGGAGGCCCTGAACGTTACAATTAAATATCAGTTTTGCGTCCGATTCGATAATCTAGACTCACAGGAGATCGTCCCTAAGGTGTCCGAGGCAGCAATAGACCCATGGAGACAAGTCGGCTGGAGAACGATTTATTGAATCGGGACGCAATTACAGTTTTCCATCGTCATTAGGAGGCCCTGAACGTTACAATTAAATATCAGTTTTGCGTCCGATTCGATAATCTAGACTCACAGGAGAACGTCCCTAAGGTACCCGAGGCAGCAATAGACCCATGGAGACAAGTCGGCTGGAGAACGATTTATTGAATCGGGACGCAATTACAGTTTTCCATCGTCATTAGGAGGCCCTGAACGTTACAATTAAATATCAGTTTTGCGTCCGATTCGATAATCTAGACTCACAGGAGAACGTCCCTAAGGTACCCGAGGCAGCAATAGACCCATGGAGACAAGTCGGCTGGAGAACGATTTATTGAATCGCGACGCAATTACAGTTTTCCATCGTCATTAGGAGGCCCTGAACGTTACAATTAAATATCAGTTTTGCGTCCGATTCGATAATCTAGACTCACAGGAGAACGTCCCTAAGGTACCCGAGGCAGCAATAGACCCATGGAGACAAGTCGGCTGGAGAACGATTTATTGAATCGGGACGCAATTACAGTTTTCCATCGTCATTAGGAGGCCCTGAACGTTACAATTAAATATCAGTTTTGCGTCCGATTCGATAATCTAGACTCACAGGAGAACGTCCCTAAGGTACCCGAGGCAGCAATAGACCCATGGAGACAAGTCGGCTGGAGAACGATTTATTGAATCGGGACGCAATTACAGTTTTCCATCGTCATTAGGAGGCCCTGAACGTTACAATTAAATATCAGTTTTGCGTCCGATTCGATAATCTAGACTCACAGGAGAACGTCCCTAAGGTACCAGAGGCAGCAATAGACCCATGGAGACAAGTCGGCTGGCGAACGATTTATTGAATCGGGACGCAATTACAGTTTTCCATCGTCATTAGGAGACCCTGAACGTTACAATTAAATATCAGTTTTGCGTCCGATTCGATAATCTAGACTCACAGGAGAACGTCCCTAAGGTACCCGAGGCAGCAATAGACCCATGGAGACAAGTCGGCTGGAGAACGATTTATTGAATCGGGACGCAATTACAGTTTTCCATCGTCATTAGGAGGCCCTGAACGTTACAATTAAATATCAGTTTTGCGTCCGATTCGATAATCTAGACTCACAGGAGAACGTCCCTAAGGTACCCGAGGCAGCAATAGACCCATGGAGACAAGTCGGCTGGAGAACGATTTATTGAATCGGGACGCAATTACAGTTTTCCATCGTCATTAGGAGGCCCTGAACGTTACAATTAAATATCAGTTTTGCGTCCGATTCGATAATCTAGACTCACAGGAGAACGTCCCTAAGGTACCCGAGGCAGCAATAGACCCATGGAGACAAGTCGGCTGGAGAACGATTTATTGAATCGGGACGCAATTACAGTTTTCCATCGTCATTAGGAGGCCCTGAACGTTACAATTAAATATCAGTTTTGCGTCCGATTCGATAATCTAGACTCACAGGAGAACGTCCCTAAGGTACCCGAGGCAGCAATAGACCCATGGAGACAAGTCGGCTGGAGAACGATTTATTGAATCGGGACGCAATTACAGTTTTCCATCGTCATTAGGAGGCCCTGAACGTTACAATTAAATATCAGTTTTGCGTCCGATTCGATAATCTAGACTCACAGGAGAACGTCCCTAAGGTACCCGAGGCAGCAATAGACCCATGGAGACAAGTCGGCTGGAGAACGATTTATTGAATCGGGACGCAATTACAGTTTTCCATCGTCATTAGGAGGCCCTGAACGTTACAATTAAATATCAGTTTTGCGTCCGATTCGATAATCTAGACTCACAGGAGAACGTCCCTAAGGTACCCGAGGCAGCAGTAGACCCATGGCGACAAGTCGGCTGGAGAACGATTTATTGAATCGGGACGCAATTACAGTTTTCCATCGTCATTAGGAGGCCCTGAACGTTACAATTAAATATCAGTTTTGCGTCCGATTCGATAATCTAGACTCACAGGAGAACGACCATAAGGTACCCGAGGCAGCAATAGACCCATGGAGACAAGTCGGCTGGAGAACGATTTATTGAATCGGGACGCAATTACAGATTTCCATCGTCATTAGGAGGCCCTGAACGTTACAATTAAATATCAGTTTTGCGTCCGATTCGATAATCTAGACTCACAGGAGAACGTCCCTAAGGTACCCGAGGCAGCAATAGACCCATGGAGACAAGTCGGCTGGAGAACGATTGATTGAATCGGGACGCAATTACAGTTTTCCATCGTCATTAGGAGGCCCTGAACGTTACAATTAAATATCAATTTTGCGTCCGATTCGATAATCTAGACTCACAGGAGAACGTCCCTAAGGTACCCGAGGCAGCAATAGACCCATGGAGACAAGTCGGCTGGAGAACGATTTATTGAATCGGGACGCAATTACAGTTTTCCATCGTCATTAGGAGGCCCTGAACGTTACAATTAAATATCAGTTTTGCGTCCGATTCGATAATCTAGACTCACAGGAGAACGTCCCTAAGGTACCCGAGGCAGCAATAGACCCATGGAGACAAGTCGGCTGGAGAACGATTGATTGAATCGGGACGCAATTACAGTTTTCCATCGTCATTAGGAGGCCCTGAACGTTACAATTAAATATCAATTTTGCGTCCGATTCGATAATCTAGACTCACAGGAGAACGTCCCTAAGGTACCCGAGGCAGCAATAGACCCATGGAGACAAGTCGGCTGGAGAACGATTTATTGAATCGGGACGCAATTACAGTTTTCCATCGTCATTAGGAGGCCCTGAACGTTACAATTAAATATCAGTTTTGCGTCCGATTCGATAATCTAGACTCACAGGAGAACGTCCCTAAGGTACCCGAGGCAGCAATAGACCCATGGAGACAAGTCGCCTGGAGAACGATTTATTGAATCGGGACGCAATTACAGTTTTCCATCGTCATTAGGAGGCCCTGAACGTTACAATTAAATATCAGTTTTGCGTCCGATTCGATAATCTAGACTCACAGGAGAACGTCCCTAAGGTACCCGAGGCAGCAATAGACCCATGGAGACAAGTCGGCTGGAGAACGATTTATTGAATCGGGACGCAATTACAGTTTTCCATCGTCATTAGGAGGCCCTGAACGTTACAATTAAATATCAGTTTTGCGTCCGATTCGATAATCTAGACTCACAGGAGAACGTCCCTAAGGTACCAGAGGCAGCAATAGACCCATGGAGACAAGTCGGCTGGAGAACGATTTATTGAATCGGGACGCAATTACAGTTTTCCATCGTCATTAGGAGGCCCTGAACGTTACAATTAAATATCAGTTTTGCGTCCGATTCGATAATCTAGACTCACAGGAGAACGTCCCTAAGGTACCCGAGGCAGCAATAGACCCATGGAGACAAGTCGGCTGGAGAACGATTTATTGAATCGGGACGCAATTACAGTTTTCCATCGTCATTAGGAGGCCCTGAACGTTACAATTAAATATCAGTTTTGCGTCCGATTCGATAATCTAGACTCACAGGAGAACGTCCCTAAGGTACCCGAGGCAGCAATAGACCCATGGAGACAAGTCGGCTGGAGAACGATTTATTGAATCGGGACGCAATTACAGTTTTCCATCGTCATTAGGAGGCCCTGAACGTTACAATTAAATATCAGTTTTGCGTCCGATTCGATAATCTAGACTCACAGGAGAACGTCCCTAAGGTACCCGAGGCAGCAATAGACCCATGGAGACAAGTCGGCTGGAGAACGATTTATTGAATCGGGACGCAATTACAGTTTTCCATCGTCATTAGGAGGCCCTGAACGTTACAATTAAATATCAGTTTTGCGTCCGATTCGATAATCTAGACTCACAGGAGAACGTCCCTAAGGTACCCGAGGCAGCAATAGACCCATGGAGACAAGTCGGCTGGAGAACGATTTATTGAATCGGGACGCAATTACAGTTTTCCATCGTCATTAGGAGGCCCTGAACGTTACAATTAAATATCAGTTTTGCGTCCGATTCGATAATCTAGACTCACAGGAGAACGTCCCTAAGGTACCCGAGGCAGCAATAGACCCATGGAGACAAGTCGGCTGGAGAACGATTTATTGAATCGGGACGCAATTACAGTTTTCCATCGTCATTAGGAGGCCCTGAACGTTACAATTAAATATGAGTTTTGCGTCCGATTCGATAATCTAGACTCACAGGAGAACGTCCCTAAGGTACCCGAGGCAGCAATAGACCCATGGCGACAAGTCGGCTGGAGAAAGATTTATTGAATCGGGACGCAATTACAGTTTTCCATCGTCATTAGGAGGCCCTGAACGTTACAATTAAATATCAGTTTTGCGTCCGATTCGATAATCTAGACTCACAGGAGAACGACCATAAGGTACCCGAGGCAGCAATAGACCCATGGAGACAAGTCGGCTGGAGAACGATTTATTGAATCGGGACGCAATTACAGATTTCCATCGTCATTAGGAGGCCCTGAACGTTACAATTAAATATCAGTTTTGCGTCCGATTCGATAATCTAGACTCACAGGAGAACGTCCCTAAGGTACCCGAGGCAGCAATAGACCCATGGAGACAAGTCGGCTGGAGAACGATTTATTGAATCGGGACGCAATTACAGTTTTCCATCGTCATTAGGAGGCCCTGATCGTTACAATTAGCTATCAGTTTTGCGTCCGATTCGATAATCTAGACTCACAGGAGAACGACCATAAGGTACCCGAGGCAGCAATAGACCCATGGAGACAAGTCGGCTGGAGAACGATTTATTGAATCGGGACGCAATTACAGTTTTCCATCGTCATTAGGAGGCCGTGAAAGTTACAATTAAATATCAGTTTTGCGTCCGATTCGATAATCTAGACTCACAGGAGAACGACCATAAGGTGCCCGAGGCAGCAATAGGCTCATGGAGACTAGTCGGCTGCAGAACGATGTATTGAATCGGGACGCAATTTGAGTGTTCCATCGTCATTAGGAGGCCCTGAATGTTACAATTAACTATCTGTTTTGCGTCCGATTCGATAATCTGGACTCACAGGAGAACGACCATAAGGTGCCCGAGGCAGCAATAGAACCATGGAGACAAGTCGGCTGGAGGACGATGTATTGAATCGGGCCCCAATTTGAGTGTTCCATCGTCATTACGAGGCCCATTTCGTTACAATTAACCATCACTTTTGCGTCCCATTCGATAACCTATACTCACAGGAGAACGACCATAAGGTCCCCGAGGCAGCAATAGACCCATGGAGACAAGTCGGCTGGAGGACGATGTATTGAATCGGGACGCAATTTGAGTGTTCCATCGTCATTAGGAGGCCCTGAATGTTACAATTAACTATCTGTTTTGCGTCCGATTCGATAATCTAGACTCACAGGAGAACGACCATAAGGTGCCCGAGGCAGCAATAGACTCATGGAGACTAGTCGGCTGCAGAACGATGTATTGAATCAGGACGCAATTTGAGTGTTCCATCGTCATTAGGAGGCCCTGAATGTTACAATTAACTATCAGTTTTGCGTCCGATTCGATAATCTAGACTCACAGAAGAACGATCATAAGGTGCCCGAGGCAGCAATAGACATATGGAGACAAGTCGGCTGGAGGACGATTTAGTGAATCGGGACGCAATTTCAGTGTTCCATCGTCATTAGGAGGCCTTGAACGTTACAATTAACTATCAGCTTTGCGTCCGATTCGATAATCTAGACTCACACAGGAGGACGACCATAAGGTGCCCGAGGCAGCAATAGAACCTTGGACACAAGTCGGCTGGAGGACGATGTATTGAATCGGGACGCAATTTGAGTGTTCCATGGTCATTAGGAGGCCTTGAACGTTAGAATTAAGCATCAGTTCTGCGTCAGATTAGATAATCTAGACTCACAGGAGAACGACCATAAGGTGCCCGAGGCAGCAATAGACTCATGGAGAAAATTCGGCTGGTGAACGGTGTATTGAATCGGGACGCAATTTGAGTGTTCCAACGTCATTAGGAGGCCCTGAACTTTACAATTAACTATCAGTTTTGCGTCCGATTCGATAATCTAGACTCACAGGAGAACGACCATAGGATGCCCGAGGCAGCAATAGAGCCTTGGAGACAAGTCGGCTAGAGAACGATGTATTGAAACGGGACGCAATTTGAGTGTTCCATCGTCATTAGGAGGACCCGAACGTTACAATTAACAATCAGCTTTATGTCCGATTCGATAATCTAGACTCACAGGAGAACGACCATAAGGTGCCCGAGGCAGCAATAGACCCATGGAGCCAAGTCGGCAGGAGACCGATGTATCGAATCGGGACGCATTTTGAGCGTTCCATCGTCATTAGAAGGCCCTGAACGTTACAGTTAACTATCATTTTTGCGTCCCATTCGATAATCTAGACTCACAGGAGAACGATCATAAGGTGCCCAGGGCAGCAATAGACCCATGGAGACAAGTCGGCTGTAGGACAATGTATAAAATCGGGACGCAATTTGAGTGTTCCATCGTCATTAGGAGGCCTTGAACGTTAAAATTAACTATCAGCTTTGCGTCCGATTCGATAATCTAGAATTACTGGAGTACGACCAGAAGGTGCCCGAGGCAGCAATAGACCCAAGGAAACAAGTCTGCTGGAGGACGATGTATTGAATCGGGACGCAATTTGAGTGTTCCATCGTCATTAGGAGGCCAAGAACATTGCAATTAACTATCAGATTTGCGTCCGATTCGATAATCTAGACTCACAGGAGAACGACCATAAGGTGCCCGAGGCAGCAATAGAACCATGGAGACAAGTCGGCTGGAGGACTATTTATTGAATCGGGCCCCATTTTGAGTGTTCCATCGTCATTACGAGGCCCATTTCGTTACAATTAACTATCACTTTTGCGTCCCATTCGATAACCTAGACTCACAGGAGAACGACCATAAGGTCCCCGAGGCAGCAATAGACACATGGAGACAAGTCGGCTGGAGGACGATGTATTGAATCAGGACGCAATATCAGTGTTCCATCGTCATTAGGAGGCACTGATCGTTACAATTAGCTATCAGTTTTGCGTCCGATTCGATATTCTAGACTCACAGGAGAACGACCATAAGGTGCCCGAGGCAGCAATAGACCCATGGAGACAAGTCGGTTGGAGAACGATTTATTGAATCGGGACGCAATTACAGTTTTCCATCGTCATTAGGAGGCCCTGAACGTTACAATTAAATATCAGTTTTGCGTCCGATTCGATAATCGAGACTCACAGGAGAACGACCATAAGGTGCCCGAGGCAGCAATAGACTCATGGAGACTAGTCGGCTGCAGAGCGATGTATTGAATCGGGACGCAATTTGAGTGTTCCATCGTCATTAGGAGGCCCTGAACGTTACAATTAACTATCTGTTTTGCGTCCGATTCGATAATCTAGACTCACAGGAGAACGACCATAAGGTGCCCGAGGCAGCAATAGAACCATGGAGACAATTCGGCTGGAGGACGATGTATTGAATCGGGCCCCAATTTGAGTGTTCCATCGTCATTACGAGGCCCATTTCGTTACAATTAACTATCACTTTTGCGTCCCATTCGATAACCTAGACTCACAGGAGAACGACCATAAGGTGCCCGAGGCAGCAATAGACCCATGGAGACAAGTCGGTTGGAGAACGATTTATTGAATCGAGACGCAATTACAGTTTTCCATCGTCATTAGGAGGCCCTGTACGTTACAATTAAATATCAGTTTTGCGTCCGATTCGATAATCGAGACTCACAGGAGAACGACCATAAGGTGCCCGAGGCAGCAATAGCCTCATGGAGACTAGTCGGCTGCAGAACGATGTATTGAATCGGGACGCAATTTGAGTGTTCCATCGTCATTAGGAGGCCCTGAACGTTACAATTAACTATCTGTTTTGCGTCCGATTCGATAATCTAGACTCACAGGAGAACGACCATAAGGTGCCCGAGGCAGCAATAGAACCATGGAGACAATTCGGCTGGAGGACGATGTATTGAATGGGGCCCCAATTTGAGTGTTCCATCGTCATTACGAGGCCCATTTCGTTACAATTAACTATCACTTTTGCGTCCCATTCGATAACCTAGACTCACAGGAGAACGACCATAAGGTCCCCGAGGCAGCAATAGACCCATGGAGACAAGTCGGCTGGAGGACGATGTATTGAATCAGGACGCAATTTCAGTGTTCCGTCGTCATTAGGAGGCCCTGATCGTTACAATTAGCTATCAGTTTTGCGTCCGATTCGATAATCTAGACTCACAGGAGAACGACCATAAGGTACCCGAGGCAGCAATAGACCCATGGAGACAAGTCGGCTGGAGAACGATTTATTGAATCGGGACGCAATTACAGTTTTCCATAGTCATTAGGAGGCCCTGAACGTTACAATTAAATATCAGTTTTGCGTCCGATTCGATAATCTAGACTCACAGGAGAACGACCATAGGATGCCCGAGGCAGCAATAGAGCCTTGGAGACAAGTCGGCTAGAGAAAGATGTATTGAAACGGGACGCAATTTGAGTGTTCCATCGTCATTAGGAGGACCCGAACGTTACAATTAACAATCAGCTTTATGTCCGATTCGATAATCTAGACTCACAGGAGAACGTCCCTAAGGTACCCGAGGCAGCAATAGACCCATGGAGACAAGTCGGCTGGAGAACGATTTATTGAATCGGGACGCAATTACAGTTTTCCATCGTCATTAGGAGGCCCTGAACGTTACAATTAAAAATCAGTTTTGCGTCCGATTCGATAATCTAGACTCACAGGAGAACGTCCCTAAGGTACCCGAGGCAGCAATAGACCCATGGAGACAAGTCGGCTGGAGAACGATTTATAGAATCGGGACGCAATTACAGTTTTCCATCGTCATTAGGAGGCCCTGAACGTTACAATTAAATATCAGTTTTGCGTCCGATTCGATAATCTAGACTCACAGGAGAGCGTCCCTAAGGTACCCGAGGCAGCAATAGACCCATGGAGACAAGTCGGCTGGAGAACGATTTATTGAATCGGGACGCAATTACAGTTTTCCATCGTCATTAGGAGGCCCTGAACGTTACAATTAAATATCAGTTTTGCGTCCGATTCGATAATCTAGACTCACAGGAGAACGACCATAGGATGCCCGAGGCAGCAATAGAGCCTTGGAGACAAGTCGGCTAGAGAAAGATGTATTGAAACGGGACGCAATTTGAGTGTTCCATCGTCATTAGGAGGACCCGAACGTTACAATTAACAATCAGCTTTATGTCCGATTCGATAATCTAGACCCACAGGAGAACGACCATAAGGTGCCCGAGGCAGCAATAGACTAATGGAGACAAGTCGGCTAGCGAAAGATGTATTGAAACGGGACGCAATTTGAGTGTTCCATCGTCATTAGGAGGACCCGAACGTTACAATTAACAATCAGCTTTATGTCCGATTCGATAATCTAGACTCACAGCAGAACGTCCCTAAGGTACCCGAGGCAGCAATAGACCCATGGAGACAAGTCGGCTGGAGAACGATTTATTGAATCGGGACGCAATTACAGTTTTCCATCGTCATTAGGAGGCCCTGAACGTTACAATTAAATATAAGTTTTGCGTCCGATTCGATAATCTAGACTCACAGGAGAACGTCCCTAAGGTACCCGAGGCAGCAATAGACCCATGGAGACAAGTCGGCTGGAGAACGATTTATTGAATCGGGACGCAATTACAGTTTTCCATCGTCATTAGGAGGCCCTGAACGTTACAATTAAATATCAGTTTTGCGTCCGATTCTATAATCTAGACTCACAGGAGAGCGTCCCTAAGGTACCCGAGGCAGCAATAGACCCATGGAGACAAGTCGGCTGGAGAACGATTTATTGAATCGGGACGCAATTACAGTTTTCCATCGTCATTAGGAGACCCTGAACGTTACAATTAAATATCAGTTTTGCGTCCGATTCGATAATCTAGACTCACAGGAGAACGACCATAAGGTGCCCGAGGCAGCAATAGACTCATGGAGACTAGTCGGCTGCAGAACGATGTATTGAATCGGGACGCAATTTGAGTGTTCCACCGTCATTAGGAGGCCCTGAACGTTACAATTAACTATCAGTTTTGCGTCCGATTCGATAATCTAGACTCACAGGAGAACGATCATAAGGTGCCCGAGGCAGCAATAGACATATGGAGACAAGTCGGCTGGAGGACGATTTAGTGAATCGGGACGCAATTTCAGTGTTCCATCGTCATTAGGAGGCGTTGAACGTGACAATTAACTATCAGCTTTGCGTCCGATTCGATAATCCAGACTCACACAGGAGAACGACCATAAGGTGCCCGAGGCAGCAATAGAACCTTGGAGACAAGACGGCTAGAGAACGATGTATTGAATCGGGACACAATTTGAGTGTTCCATCGTCATTAGGAGGACCCGAACGGTGCAATTAACTATCAGCTTTGCGTGCGATTCGATAATCTCGACTCACAGGAGAAAGACCATAAGGTGCCCGAGGCAGCAATAGACCCATGGACACAAGTCGGCTGGAGGACGATGTATTGAATCGGGACGCAATTTGAGTGTTCCATGGTCATTAGGAGGCCATGAACGTAAGAATTAACTATCAGTTCTGCGTCCGATTAGATAATCTAGACTCACAGGAGAACGACCATAAGGTGCCCGAGGCAGCAATAGACTCATGGAGAAAATTCGGCTGGTGAACGGTGTATTGAATCGGGACGCAATTTGAGTGTTCCATCGTCATTAGGAGGCCCTGAACGTTACAATTAACTATCAGTTTTGTGTCCGATTCGATAATCTAGACTCACAGGAGAACGACCATAGGATGCCCGAGGCAGCAATAGAGCCTTGGAGACAAGCCGGCTAGAGAACGATGTATTGAAACGGGACGCAGTTTGAGTGTTCCATCGTCATTAGGAGGACCCGAACGTTACAATTAACTATCAGCTTTAGGTCTGATTCGATAATCTAGACTCACAGGAGAACGACCATACGTTGCCCAAGGCAGCAATAGACCCATGGAGACAAGTCGGCTGGAGAACGATGTATTGAATCGGGACGCAATTTGAGTCTTCCATGGTCATTAGGAGGCCCTGAACGTTAAAATTAACTATCCGTTTTGCGTCCGATTCGATAATCTAGACTCACAGGAGAACGACCATAAGGTGCCTTAGGCAGCAATGGACCCATGGAGACAAGTCGGCTGAAGGACTATGTATTGAATCGGGACGCAATTTGAGTGTTCCATCGTCATTAGGAGGCCCTGAACCTTGCAATTAACTAATAATTTTGCGTCCGATTTGATAATCTAGACTCACAGGAGAACGACCATAAGGTGCCCGAGGCAGCAATAGACCCATGGAGACAAGTCGCCTGGAGAACGATGTATTAAATCAGGACGCAATTTGAGTGTTCCATCGTCATTAGGAGGCCAAGAACATTGCAATTAACTATCAGATTTGCGTCCGATTCGATAATCTAGACTCACAGGAGAACGACCATAAGGTGCCCGAGGCTGCAATAGAACCATGGAGACAATTCGGCTGGAGGACGATGTATTGAATCGGGCCCCAATTTGAGTGTTCCATCGTCATTACGAGGCCCATTTCGTTACAATTAACTATCACTTTTGCGCCCCATTCGATAACCTAGACTCACAGGAGAACGACCATAAGGTCCCCGAGGCAGCAATAGACCCATGGAGACAAGTCGGCTGGAGGACGATGTATTGAATCAGGACGCAATTTCAGTGTTCCATCGTCATTAGGAGGCCCTGATCGTTACAATTAGCTATCAGTTTTGCGTCCGATTCGATAATCTAGACTCACAGGAGAACGACCATAAGGTACCCGAGGCAGCAATAGACCCATGGAGACAAGTCGGCTGGAGAACGATTTATTGAATCGGGACGCAATTACAGTTTTCCATAGTCATTAGGAGGCCCTGAACGTTACAATTAAATATCAGTTTTGCGTCCGATTCGATAATCTAGACTCACAGGAGAACGACCATAGGATGCCCGAGGCAGCAATAGAGCCTTGGAGACAAGTCGGCTAGAGAAAGATGTATTGAAACGGGACGCAATTTGAGTGTTCCATCGTCATTAGGAGGACCCGAACGTTACAATTAACAATCAGCTTTATGTCCGATTCGATAATCTTGACTCACAGGAGAACGTCCCTAAGGTACCCGACGCAGCAATAGACCCATGGAGACAAGTCGGCTGGAGAACGATGTATTGAAGCGGGACGCAATTTGAGTCTTCCATGGTCATTAGGAGGCCCTGAACGTTAAAATTAACTATCCGTTTTGCGTCCGATTCGATAATCTAGACTCACAGGAGAACGACCATAAGGTGCCCGAGGCAGCAATAGAACCATGGAGACAAGTCGGCTGGAGGACGATGTATTGAATCGGGCCCCACTTTGAGTGTTCCATCGTCATTACGAGGCCCATTTCGTTACAATTAACCATCACTTTTGCGTCCCATTCGATAACCTATACTCACAGGAGAACGACCATAAGGTCCCCGAGGCAGCAATAGACCCATGGAGACAAGTCGGCTGGAGGACGATGTATTGAATCGGGACGCAATTTGAGTGTTCCATCGTCATTAGGAGGCCCTGAATGTTACAATTAACTATCTGTTTTGCGTCCGATTCGATAATCTAGACTCACAGGAGAACGACCATAAGGTGCCCGAGGCAGCAATAGACTCATGGAGACTAGTCGGCTGCAGAACGATGTATTGAATCAGGACGCAATTTGAGTGTTCCATCGTCATTAGGAGGCCCTGAATGTTACAATTAACTATCAGTTTTGCGTCCGATTCGATAATCTAGACTCACAGAAGAACGATCGTAAGGTGCCCGAGGCAGCAATAGACATATGGAGACAAGTCGGCTGGAGGACGATTTAGAGAATCGGGACGCAATTTCAGTGTTCCATCGTCATTAGGAGGCCTTGAACGTTACAATTAACTATCAGCTTTGCGTCCGATTCGATAATCTAGACTCACACAGGAGGACGACCATAAGGTGCCCGAGGCAGCAATAGAACCTTGGACACAAGTCGGCTGGAGGACGATGTATTGAATCGGGACGCAATTTGAGTGTTCCATGGTCATTAGGAGGCCTTGAACGTTAGAATTAAGCATCAGTTCTGCGTCAGATTAGATAATCTAGACTCACAGGAGAACGACCATAAGGTGCCCGAGGCAGCAATAGACTCATGGAGAAAATTCGGCTGGTGAACGGTGTATTGAATCGGGACGCAATTTGAGTGTTCCAACGTCATTAGGAGGCCCTGAACGTTACAATTAACTATCAGTTTTGCGTCCGATTCGATAATCTAGACTCACAGGAGAACGACCATAGGATGCCCGAGGCAGCAATAGAGCCTTGGAGACAAGTCGGCTAGAGAACGATGTATTGAAACGGGACGCAATTTGAGTGTTCCATCGTCATTAGGAGGACCCGAACGTTACAATTAACAATCAGCTTTATGTCCGATTCGATAATCTAGACTCACAGGAGAACGACCATAAGGTGCCCGAGGCAGCAATAGACCCATGGAGCCAAGTCGGCAGGAGACCGATGTATCGAATCGGGACGCATTTTGAGCGTTCCA
Organism: Schistocerca cancellata; assembly: GCF_023864275.1. Classification (NCBI taxonomy): domain Eukaryota; kingdom Metazoa; phylum Arthropoda; class Insecta; order Orthoptera; family Acrididae; genus Schistocerca; species Schistocerca cancellata. The sequence goes on from NC_064627.1 coordinate 37,156,426, forward strand.
TCGTCATTAGAAGGCCCTGAACGTTACAGTTAACTATCATTTTTGCGTCCCATTCGATAATATAGACTCACAGGAGAACGATCATAAGGTGCCCAGGGCAGCAATAGACCCATGGAGACAAGTCGGCTGTAGGACAATGTATAAAATCGGGACGCAATTTGAGTGTTCCATCGTCATTAGGAGGCCTTGAACGTTAAAATTAACTATCAGCTTTGCGTCCGATTCGATAATCTAGAATTACTGGAGTACGAGCAGAAGGTGCCCGAGGCAGCAATAGACCCAAGGAAACAAGTCTGCTGGAGGACGATGTATTGAATCGGGACGCAATTTGAGTGTTCCATCGTCATTAGGAGGCCAAGAACATTGCAATTAACTATCAGATTTGCGTCCGATTCGATAATCTAGACTCACAGGAGAACGACCATAAGGTGCCCGAGGCAGCAATAGAACCATGGAGACAAGTCGGCTGGAGGACTATTTATTGAATCGGGCCCCATTTTGAGTGTTCCATCGTCATTACGAGGCCCATTTCGTTACAATTAACTATCACTTTTGCGTCCCATTCGATAACCTAGACTCACAGGAGAACGACCATAAGGTCCCCGAGGCAGCAATAGACACATGGAGACAAGTCGGCTGGAGGACGATGTATTGAATCAGGACGCAATATCAGTGTTCCATCGTCATTAGGAGGCACTGATCGTTACAATTAGCTATCAGTTTTGCGTCCGATTCGATAATCTAGACTCACAGGAGAACGACCATAAGGTGCCCGAGGCAGCAATAGACCCATGGAGACAAGTCGGTTGGAGAACGATTTATTGAATCGGGACCCAATTACAGTTTTCCATCGTCATTAGGAGGCCCTGAACGTTACAATTAAATATCAGTTTTGCGTCCGATTCGATAATCGAGACTCACAGGAGAACGACCATAAGGTGCCCGAGGCAGCAATAGACTCATGGAGACTAGTCGGCTGCAGAGCGATGTATTGAATCGGGACGCAATTTGAGTGTTCCATCGTCATTAGGAGGCCCTGAACGTTACAATTAACTATCTGTTTTGCGTCCGATTCGATAATCTAGACTCACAGGAGAACGACCATAAGGTGCCCGAGGCAGCAATAGAACCATGGAGACAATTCGGCTGGAGGACGATGTATTGAATCGGGCCCCAATTTGAGTGTTCCATCGTCATTACGAGGCCCATTTCGTTACAATTAACTATCACTTTTGCGTCCCATTCGATAACCTAGACTCACAGGAGAACGACCATAAGGTGCCCGAGGCAGCAATAGACCCATGGAGACAAGTCGGTTGGAGAACGATTTATTGAATCGAGACGCAATTACAGTTTTCCATCGTCATTAGGAGGCCCTGAACGTTACAATTAAATATCAGTTTTGCGTCCGATTCGATAATCGAGACTCACAGGAGAACGACCATAAGGTGCCCGAGGCAGCAATAGCCTCATGGAGACTAGTCGGCTGCAGAACGATGTATTGAATCGGGACGCAATTTGAGTGTTCCATCGTCATTAGGAGGCCCTGAACGTTACAATTAACTATCTGTTTTGCGTCCGATTCGATAATCTAGACTCACAGGAGAACGACCATAAGGTGCCCGAGGCAGCAATAGAACCATGGAGACAATTCGGCTGGAGGACGATGTATTGAATCGGGCCCCAATTTGAGTGTTCCATCGTCATTACGAGGCCCATTTCGTTACAATTAACTATCACTTTTGCGTCCCATTCGATAACCTAGACTCACAGGAGAACGACCATAAGGTCCCCGAGGCAGCAATAGACCCATGGAGACAAGTCGGCTGGAGGACGATGTATTGAATCAGGACGCAATTTCAGTGTTCCGTCGTCATTAGGAGGCCCTGATCGTTACAATTAGCTATCAGTTTTGCGTCCGATTCGATAATCTAGACTCACAGGAGAACGACCATAAGGTACCCGAGGCAGCAATAGACCCATGGAGACAAGTCGGCTGGAGAACGATTTATTGAATCGGGACGCAATTACAGTTTTCCATAGTCATTAGGAGGCCCTGAACGTTACAATTAAATATCAGTTTTGCGTCCGATTCGATAATCTAGACTCACAGGAGAACGACCATAGGATGCCCGAGGCAGCAATAGAGCCTTGGAGACAAGTCGGCTAGAGAAAGATGTATTGAAACGGGACGCAATTTGAGTGTTCCATCGTCATTAGGAGGACCCGAACGTTACAATTAACAATCAGCTTTATGTCCGATTCGATAATCTAGACTCACAGGAGAACGTCCCTAAGGTACCCGAGGCAGCAATAGACCCATGGAGACAAGTCAGCTGGAGAACGATTTATTGAATCGGGACGCAATTACAGTTTTCCATCGTCATTAGGAGGCCCTGAACGTTACAATTAAAAATCAGTTTTGCGTCCGATTCGATAATCTAGACTCACAGGAGAACGTCCCAAAGGTACCCGAGGCAGCAATAGACCCATGGAGACAAGTCGGCTGGAGAACGATTTATAGAATCGGGACGCAATTACAGTTTTCCATCGTCATTAGGAGGCCCTGAACGTTACAATTAAATATCAGTTTTGCGTCCGATTCGATAATCTAGACTCACAGGAGAGCGTCCCTAAGGTACCCGAGGCAGCAATAGACCCATGGAGACAAGTCGGCTGGAGAACGATTTATTGAATCGGGACGCAATTACAGTTTTCCATCGTCATTAGGAGGCCCTGAACGTTACAATTAAATATCAGTTTTGCGTCCGATTCGATAATCTAGACTCACAGGAGAACGACCATAGGATGCCCGAGGCAGCAATAGAGCCTTGGAGACAAGTCGGCTAGAGAAAGATGTATTGAAACGGGACGCAATTTGAGTGTTCCTTCGTCATTAGGAGGACCCGAACGTTACAATTAACAATCAGCTTTATGTCCGATTCGATAATCTAGACTCACAGGAGAACGACCATAAGGTGCCCGAGGCAGCAATAGACTAATGGAGACAAGTCGGCTAGCGAAAGATGTATTGAAACGGGACGCAATTTGAGTGTTCCATCGTCATTAGGAGGACCCGAACGTTACAATTAACAATCAGCTTTATGTCCGATTCGATTATCTAGACTCACAGCAGAACGTCCCTAAGGTACCCGAGGCAGCAATAGACCCATGGAGACAAGTCGGCTGGAGAACGATTTATTGAATCGGGACGCAATTACAGTTTTCCATCGTCATTAGGAGGCCCTGAACGTTACAATTAAATATAAGTTTTGCGTCCGATTCGATAATCTAGACTCACAGGAGAACGTCCCTAAGGTACCCGAGGCAGCAATAGACCCATGGAGACAAGTCGGCTGGAGAACGATTTATTGAATCGGGACGCAATTACAGTTTTCCATCGTCATTAGGAGGCCCTGAACGTTACAATTAAATATCAGTTTTGCGTCCGATTCTATAATCTAGACTCACAGGAGAGCGTCCCTAAGGTACCCGAGGCAGCAAAAACCCATGGAGACAAGTCGGCTGGAGAACGATTTATTGAATCGGGACGCAATTACAGTTTTCCATCGTCATTAGGAGGCCCTGAACGTTACAATTAAATATCAGTTTTGCGTCCGATTCGATAATCTAGACTCACAGGAGAACGACCATAAGGTGCCCGAGGCAGCAATAGACTCATGGAGACTAGTCGGCTGCAGAACGATGTATTGAATCGGGACGCAATTTGAGTGTTCCACCGTCATTAGGAGGCCCTGAACGTTACAATTAACTATCAGTTTTGCGGCCGATTCGATAATCTAGACTCACAGGAGAACGATCATAAGGTGCCCGAGGCAGCAATAGACATATGGAGACAAGTCGGCTGGAGGACGATTTAGTGAATCGGGACGCAATTTCAGTGTTCCATCGTCATTAGGAGGCGTTGAACGTGACAATTAACTATCAGCTTTGCGTCCGATTCGATAATCCAGACTCACACAGGAGAACGACCATAAGGTGCCCGAGGCAGCAATAGAACCTTGGAGACAAGACGGCTAGAGAACGATGTATTGAATCGGGACACAATTTGAGTGTTCCATCGTCATTAGGAGGACCCGAACGGTGCAATTAACTATCAGCTTTGCGTGCGATTCGATAATCTCGACTCACAGGAGAAAGACCATAAGGTGCCCGAGGCAGCAATAGACCCATGGACACAAGTCGGCTGGAGGACGATGTATTGAATCGGGACGCAATTTGAGTGTTCCATGGTCATTAGGAGGCCATGAACGTAAGAATTAACTATCAGTTCTGCGTCCGATTAGATAATCTAGACTCACAGGAGAACGACCATAAGGTGCCCGAGGCAGCAATAGACTCATGGAGAAAATTCGGCTGGTGAACGGTGTATTGAATCGGGACGCAATTTGAGTGTTCCATCGTCATTAGGAGGCCCTGAACGTTACAATTAACTATCAGTTTTGTGTCCGATTCGATAATCTAGACTCACAGGAGAACGACCATAGGATGCCCGAGGCAGCAATAGAGCCTTGGAGACAAGTCGGCTAGAGAACGATGTATTGAAACGGGACGCAGTTTGAGTGTTCCATCGTCATTAGGAGGACCCGAACGTTACAATTAACTATCAGCTTTATGTCTGATTCGATAATCTAGACTCACAGGAGAACGACCATACGTTGCCCAAGGCAGCAATAGACCCATGGAGACAAGTCGGCTGGAGAACGATGTATTGAATCGGGACGCAATTTGAGTCTTCCATGGTCATTAGGAGGCCCTGAACGTTAAAATTAACTATCCGTTTTGCGTCCGATTCGATAATCTAGACTCACAGGAGAACGACCATAAGGTGCCTTAGGCAGCAATGGACCCATGGAGACAAGTCGGCTGAAGGACTATGTATTTAATCGGGACGCAATTTGAGTGTTCCATCGTCATTAGGAGGCCCTGAACCTTGCAATTAACTAATAATTTTGCGTCCGATTTGATAATCTAGACTCACAGGAGAACGACCATAAGGTGCCCGAGGCAGCAATAGACCCATGGAGACAAGTCGCCTGGAGAACGATGTATTAAATCAGGACGCAATTTGAGTGTTCCATCGTCATTAGGAGGCCAAGAACATTGCAATTAACTATCAAATTTGCGTCCGATTCGATAATCTAGACTCACAGGAGAACGACCATAAGGTGCCCGAGGCTGCAATAGAACCATGGAGACAATTCGGCTGGAGGACGATGTATTGAATCGGGCCCCAATTTGACTGTTCCATCGTCATTACGAGGCCCATTTCGTTACAATTAACTATCACTTTTGCGCCCCATTCGATAACCTAGACTCACAGGAGAACGACCATAAGGTCCCCGAGGCAGCAATAGACCCATGGAGACAAGTCGGCTGGAGGACGATGTATTGAATCAGGACGCAATTTCAGTGTTCCATTGTCATTAGGAGGCCCTGATCGTTACAATTAGCTATCAGTTTTGCGTCCGATTCGATAATCTAGACTCACAGGAGAACGACCATAAGGTACCCGAGGCAGCAATAGACCCATGGAGACAAGTCGGCTGGAGAACGATTTATTGAATCGGGACGCAATTACAGTTTTCCATAGTCATTAGGAGGCCCTGAACGTTACAATTAAATATCAGTTTTGCGTCCGATTCGATAATCTAGACTCACAGGAGAACGACCATAGGATGCCCGAGGCAGCAATAGAGCCTTGGAGACAAGTCGGCTAGAGAAAGATGTATTGAAACGGGACGCAATTTGAGTGTTCCATCGTCATTAGGAGGACCCGAACGTTACAATTAACAATCAGCTTTATGTCCGATTCGATAATCTAGACTCACAGGAGAACGACCATAAGGTGCCCGAGGCAGCAATAGAACCATGGAGACAAGTCGGCTGGAGGACGATGTATTGAATCGGGCCCCAATTTGAGTGTTCCATCGTCATTACGAAGCCCATTTCGTTGCAATTAACTATCACTTTTGCGTCCCATTCGATAACCTAGACTCACAGGAGAACGACCATAAGGTCCCCGAGGCAGCAATAGACCCATGGAGACAAGTCGGCTGGAGGACGATGTATTGAATCAGGACGCAATTTGAGTGTTCCATCGTCATTAGGAGGCCCTGAACGTTACAATTAACTATCAGTTTTGCGTCCGATTCGATAATCTAGACTCACAGGAGAACGATCATAAGGTGCCCGAGGCAGCAATAGACATATGGAGACAATTCGGCTGGAGGACGATTTAGTGAATCGGGACGCAATTTCAGTGTTCCATCGTCATTAGGAGGCCTTGAACGTTACAATTAACTATCAGCTTTGCGTCCGATTCGATAATCTAGACTCACACAGGAGGACGACCATAAGGTGCCCGAGGCAGCAATAGAACCTTGGACACAAGTCGGCTGGAGGACGATGTATTGAATCGGGACGCAATTTAAGTGTTCCATGGTCATTAGGAGGCCTTGAACGTTAGAATTAAGCGTCAGTTCTGCGTCCGATTAGATAATCTAGACTCACAGGAGAACGACCATAAGGTGCCCGAGGCAGCAATAGACTCATGGAGAAAATTCGGCTGGTGAACGGTGTATTGAATCGGGACGCAATTTGAGTGTTCCATCGTCATTAGGAGGCCCTGAACGTTACAATTAACTATCAGTTTTGCGTCCGATTCGATAATCTAGACTCACAGGAAAACGACCATAGGATGCCCGAGGCAGCAATAGAGCCTTGGAGACAAGTCGGCTAGAGAACGATGTATTGAAACGGGACGCAATTTGAGCGTTCCATCGTCATTAGGAGGACCCGAACGTTACAATTAACAATCAGCTTTATGTCCGATTCGATAATCTAGACTCACAGGAGAACGACCATAAGGTGCCCGAGGCAGCAATAGACCCATGGAGCCAAGTCGGCTGGAGACCGATGTATCGAATCGGGACGCATTTTGAGCGTTCCATCGTCATTAGAAGGCCCTGAACGTTAAAGTTAACTATAAGTTTTGCGGCGTTAGGAGGCCCTGAGCGTTACAATTAACTATCAGTTTTGCGTCCCATTCGATAATCTAGACTCACAGGAGAACGATCATAAGGTGCCCGAGGCAGCATTAGACATATGGAGACAAGTCGGCTGGAGGACGATTTAGTGAATCGGGACGCAATTTCAGTGTTCCATCGTCATTAGGAGGCCTTGAACGTTACAATTAACTATCAGCTTTGCGTCCGATTCGATAATCTAGACTCACACAGGAGAACGACCATAAGGTGCCCGCGGCAGCAATAGAACCTTGGAGACAAGACGGCTAGAGAACGATGTATTGAATCAGGACACAATTTGAGTGTTCCATCGTCACTAGGAGGACCCGAACGGTGCAATTAACTATCAGCTTTGCGTGCGATTCGATAAGCTAGACTCACAGGAGAAAGACCATAAGGTGCCCGAGGCAGCAATAGACCCATGGACACAAGTCGGCTGGAGGACGATGTATTGAATCGGGACGCAATTTGAGTGTTCCATGGTCATTAGGAGGCTTTGAACGTTAGAATTAACTATCAGTTCTGCGTCCGATTAGATAATCTAGACTCACAGGAGAACGACCATAAGTTGCCCGAGGCAGCAATAGACTCATGGAGAAAATTCGGCTGGTGAACGGTGTATTGAATCGGACCGCAATTTGAGTGTTCCATCGTCATTAGGAGGCCCTGAACGTTACAATTAACTATCAGTTTTGCGTCCGATTCGATAATCTAGACTCACAGGAGAACGACCATAGGATGCCCGAGGCAGCGATAGTGCCTTGGAGACAAGTCGGCTAGAGAACTATGTATTGAAACGGGACGCAATTTGAGTGTTCCATCGTCATTAGGAGGACACAAACGTTACAATTAACAATCAGCTTTATGTCCGATTCGATAATCTAGACTCACAGGAGAACGACCATACGTTGCCCAAGGCAGCAATAGACCCATGGAGACAAGTCGGCTGGAGGACGATGTATTGAATCGGGACGCAATTTGAGTCTTCCATGGTCATTAGGAGGCCCTGAACGTTAAAATTAACTATCCGTTTTGCGTCCGATTCCATAATCTAGACTCACAGGAGAACGACCATAAGGTGCCTTAGGCAGCAATGGACCCATGGAGACAAGTCGGCTGAAGGACTATGTATTGAATCGGGACGCAATTTGAGTGTTCCATCGTCATTAGGAGGCCCTGAACCTTGCAATTAACTAATAATTTTGCGTCCGATTCGATAATCTAGACTCACAGGAGAACGACCATAAGGTGCCCGAGGCAGCAATAGAACCATGGAGACAAGTCGGCTGGAGGACTATTTATTGAATCGGGCCCCAATTTGAGTGTTCCATCGTCATTATGAGGCCCATTTCGTTACAATTAACTATCACTTTTGCGTCCCATTCGATAACCTAGACTCACAGGAGAACGACCATAAGGTCCCCGAGGCAGCAATAGACCCATGGAGACATGTCGGCTGGAGGACGATGTATTGAATCAGGACGCAATATCAGTGTTCCATCGTCATTAGGAGGCACTGATCGTTACAATTAGCTATCAGTTTTGCGTCCGATTCGATAATCTAGACTCACAGGAGAACGACCATAAGGTACCCGAGGCAGCAATAGACCCATGGAGACAAGTCGGCTGGAGAACGATTTATTGAATCGGGACGCAATTACAGTTTTCCATAGTCATTAGGAGGCCCTGAACGTTACAATTAAATATCAGTTTTGCGTCCGATTCGATAATCTAGACTCACAGGAGAACGACCATAGGATGCCCGAGGCAGCAATAGAGCCTTGCAGACAAGTCGGCTAGAGAACGATGTATTGAAACGGGACGCAATTTGAGTGTTCCATCGTCATTAGGAGGACCCGAACGTTACAATTAACAATCAGCTTTATGTCCGATTCGATAATCTAGACTCACAGGAGAACGACCATACGTTGCCCAAGGCAGCAATAGACCCATGGAGGCAAGTCGGCTGGAGAACGATGTATTGAATCGGGACGCAATTTGAGTCTTCCATGGTCAATAGGAGGCCCTGAACGTTAAAATTAACTATCCGTTTTGCGTCCGATTCGATAATCTAGACTCACAGGAGAACGACCATAAGGTGCCTTAGGCAGCAATGGACCCATGGAGACAAGTCGGCTGAAGGACTATGTATTGAATCGGGATGCAATTTGAGTGTTCCATCGTTATTAGGAGGCCCATTTCGTTACAATTAACTATCACTTTTGCGTCCCATTCGATAACCTAGACTCACAGGAGAACGACCATAAGGTCTCCGAGGCAGCAATAGACCCATGGAGACAAGTCGGCTGGAGGACGATGTATTGAATCAGGACGCAATTTCAGTGTTCCATCGTCATTAGGAGGCCCTGATCGTTACAATTAGCTATCAGTTTTGCGTCCGATTCGATAATCTAGACTGACAGGAGAACGACCATAAGGTACCCGAGGCAGCAATAGACCCATGGCGACAAGTCGGCTGGAGAACGATTTATTGAATCGGGACGCAATTACAGTTTTCCATCGTCATTAGGAGGCCCTGAACGTTACAATTAAATATCAGTTTTGCGTCCGATTCGATAATCTAGACTCACAGGAGAACGACCATAAGGTGCCCGAGGCAGCAATAGACTCATGGAGAGTAGTCGGCTGCAGAACGATGTATTGAATCGGGACGCAATTTGAGTGTTCCATCGTCATTAGGAGGCCCTGAATGTTACAATTAACTATCTGTTTTGCGTCCGATTCGATAATCTAGACTCACAGGAGAACGACCATAAGGTGCCCGAGGCAGCAATAGAACCATGGAGACAAGTCGGCTGGAGGACGATGTATTGAATCGGGCCCCAATTTGAGTGTTCCATCGTCATTACGAGGCCCATTTCGTTACAATTAACTATCACTTTTGCGTCCCATTCGATAACCTATACTCACAGGAGAACGACCATAAGGTCCCCGAGGCAGCAATAGACCCATGGAGACAAGTCGGCTGGAGGACGATGTATTGAATCAGGACGCAATTTGAGTGTTCCATCGTCATTAGGAGGCCCTGAACGTTACAATTAACTATCAGTTTTGCGTCCGATTCGATAATCTAGACTCACAGAAGAACGATCATAAGGTGCCCGAGGCAGCAATAGACATATGGAGACAAGTCGGCTGGAGGACGATTTAGTGAATCGGGACGCAATTTCAGTGTTCCATCGTCATTAGGAGGCCTTGAACGTTACAATTAACTATCAGCTTTGCGTCCGATTCGATAATCTAGACTCACACAGGAGGACGACCATAAGGTGCCCGAGGCAGCAATAGAACCTTGGACACAAGTCGGCTGGAGGACGATGTATTGAATCGGGACGCAATTTGAGTGTTCCATGGTCATTAGGAGGCCTTGAACGTTAGAATTAAGCATCAGTTCTGCGTCAGATTAGATAATCTAGACTCACAGGAGAACGACCATAAGGTGCCCGAGGCAGCAATAGACTCATGGAGAAAATTCGGCTGGTGAACGGTGTATTGAATCGGGACGCAATTTGAGTGTTCCATCGTCATTAGGAGGCCCTGAACGTTACAATTAACTATCAGTTTTGCGTCCGATTCGATAATCTAGACTCACAGGAGAACGACCATAGGATGCCCGAGGCAGCAATAGAGCCTTGGAGACAAGTCGGCTAGAGAACGATGTATTGAAACGGGACGCAATTTGAGTGTTCCATCGTCATTAGGAGGACCCGAACGTTACAATTAACAATCAGCTTTATGTCCGATTCGATAATCTAGACTCACAGGAGAACGATCATAAGGTGCCCGAGGCAGCAATAGACCCATGGAGCCAAGTCGGCAGGAGACCGATGTATCGAATCGGGACGCATTTTGAGCGTTCCATCGTCATTAGAAGGCCCTGAACGTTACAGTTAACTATAAGTTTTGCGGCGTTAGGAGGCCCTGAGCGTTACAATTAACTATCAGTTTTGCGTCCCATTCGATAATCTAGACTCACAGGAGAACGATCGTAAGGTGCCCGAGGCAGCAATAGACCCATGGAGACAAGTCGGCTGTAGGACAATGTATAAAATCGGGACGCAATTTGGGTGTTCCATCGCCATTAGGAGGCCTTGAACGTTAAAATTAACTATCAGCTTTGCGTCCGATTCGATAATCTAGACTTACTGGAGTATGACCAGAAGGTGCCCGAGGCAGCAATAGACCCAAGGAAACAAGTCTGCTGGAGGACGATGTATTGAATCGGGACGCAATTTGAGTGTTCCATCGTCATCAGGAGGCCCTGAACGTTACAATTAACTATCAGTTTTGCGTCCGATTCGATAATCTAGACTCACAGGAGAACGATCATAAGGTGCCCGAGGCAGCAATAGACATATGGAGACAAGTCGGCTGGAGGACGACTTAGTTAATCGGGACGCAATTTCAGTGTTCCATCGTCATTAGGAGGCCTTGAACGTTACAATTAACTATCAGCTTTGCGTCCGATTCGATAATCTAGACTCACACAGGAGAACGACCATAAGGTGCCCGAGGCAGCAATAGAACCTTGGAGACAAGATGGCTAGAGAACGATGTATTGAATCGGGACACAATTTGAGTGGTCCATCGTCACTAGGAGGACCCGAACTGTGCAATTAACTATCAGCTTTGCGTGCGATTCGATAATCTAGACTCACAGGAGAAACACCATAAGGTGCCCGAGGCAGCAATAGACCCATGGACACAAGTCGGCTGGAGGACGATGTATTGAATCGGGACGCAATTTGAGTGTTCCATGGTCATTAGGAGGCCTTGAACGTTAGAATTAACTATCAGTTCTGCGTCCGATTAGATAATCTAGACTCACAGGAGAACGACCATAAGTTGCCCGAGGCAGCAATAGACTCATGGAGAAAATTCGGCTGGTGAACGGTGTATTGAATCGGGACGCAATTTGAGTGTCCCATCGTCATTAGGAGGCCCTGAACGTTACAATTAACTATCAGTTTTGCGTCCGATTCGATAATCTAGACTCACAGGAGAACGACCATAGGATGCCCGAGGCAGCGATAGAGCCTTGGAGACAAGTCGGCTAGAGAACGATGTATTGAAACGGGACGCAATTTGAGTGTTCCATCGTCATTAGGAGGACCCAAACGTTACAATTAACAATCAGCTTTATGTCCGATTCGATAATCTAGACTCACAGCAGAACGCCAATACGTTGCCCAAGGCAGCAATAGACCCATGGTGACAAGTCGGCTGGAGGACGATGTATTGAATCGGGACGCAATTTGAGTCTTCCATGGTCATTAGGAGGCCCATAACGTTAAAATTATCTATCCGTTTTGCGTCCGATTCGATAATCTAGACTCACAGGAGAACGACCATAAGGTGCCTTAAGCAGCAATGGACCCATGGAGACAAGTCGACTGGAGAACGATGTATTGAATCGGGACGCAATTTGAGTGTTCCATCGTCATTAGGAGGCCAAGAACATTGCAATTAACTATCAGATTTGCGTCCGATTCGATAATCTAGACTCACAGGAGAACGACCATAAGGTGCCCGAGGCAGCAATAGAACCATGGAGACAAGTCGGCTGGAGGACTATTTATTGAATCGGGCCCCAATTTGAGTGTTCCATCGTCATTATGAGGCCCATTTCGTTACAATTAACTATCACTTTTGCGTCCCATTCGATAACCTAAACTCACAGGAGAACGACCATAAGGTCCCCGAGGCAGCAATAGACCCATGGAGACAAGTCGGCTGGAGGACGAAGTATTGAATCAGGACGCAATATCAGTGTTCCATCGTCATTAGGAGGCACTGATCGTTACAATTAGCTACCAGTTTTGCGTCCGATTCGATAATCTAGACTCACAGGAGAACGACCATAAGGTACCCGAGGCAGCAATAGACCCATGGAGACAAGTCGGCTGGAGAACGATTTATTGAATCGGGACGCAATTACAGTTTTCCATCGTCATTAGGAGGCCCTGAACGTTACAATTAAATATCAGTTTTGCGTCCGATTCGATAATCTAGACTCACAGGAGAACGACCATAAGGTGCCCGAGGCAGCAATAGACTCACGGAGACTAGTCGGCTGCAGAACGATGTATTGAATCGGGACGCTATTTGAGTGTTCCATCGTCATTAGGAGGCCCTGAACGTTACAATTAACTATCTGTTTTGCGTCCGATTCGATAATCTAGACTCACAGGAGAACGACCATAAGGTGCCCGAGGCAGCAATAGAACCTTGGAGACAAGTCGGCTGGAGGACGATGTATTGAATCGGGACGCAATTTGAGTCTTCCATGGTCATTAGGAGGCCCTGAACGTTAAAATTAACTATCCGTTTTGCGTCCGATTCGATAATCTAGACTCACAGGAGAACGACCATAAGGTGCCTTAGGCAGCAATGGACCCATGGAGACAAGTCGACTGGAGAACGATGTATTGAATCGGGAAGCAATTTGAGTGTTCCATCGTCATTAGGAGGCCAAGAACATTGCAATTAACTATCAGATTTGCGTCCGATTCGATAATCTAGACTCACAGGAGAACGACCATAAGGTGCCCGAGGCAGCGATAGAACCATGGAGACAAGTTGGCTGGAGGACTATTTATTGAATCGGGCCCCAATTTGAGTGTTCCATCGTCATTATGAGGCCCATTTCGTTACAATTAACTATCACTTTTGCGTCCCATTCGATAACCTAGACTCACAGGAGAACGACCATAAGGTCCCCGAGGCAGCAATAGACCCATGGAGACAAGTCGGCTGGAGGACGATGTATTGAATCAGGACGCAATATCAGTGTTCCATCGTCATTAGGAGGCACTGATCGTTACAATTAGCTATCAGTTTTGCGTCCGATTCGATAATCTAGACTCACAGGAGAACGACCATAAGGTACCCGAGGCAGCAATAGACCCATGGAGACAAGTCGGCTGGAGAACGATTTATTGAATCGGGACGCAATTACAGTTTTCCATCGTCATTAGTAGGCCCTGAACGTTACAATTAAATATCAGTTTTGCGTCCGATTCGATAATCTAGACTCACAGGAGAACGTCCCTAAGGTACCCGAGGCAGCAATAGACCAATGGAGACAAGTCGGCTGGAGAACGATTTATTGAATCGGGACGCAATTACAGTTTTCCATCGTCATTAGGAGGCCCTGAACGTTACAATTAAATATCAGTTTTGCGTCCGATTCGATAATCTAGACTCACAGGAGAACGTCCCTAAGGTACCCGAGGCAGCAATAGACCCATGGAGACAAGTCGGCTGGAGAACGATTTATTGAATCGGGACGCAATTACAGTTTTCCATCGTCATTAGGAGGCCCTGAACGTTACAATTAAATATCAGTTTTGCGTCCGATTCGATAATCTAGACTCACAGGAGAACGTCCCTAAAGTACCCGAGGCAGCAATAGACCCATGGAGACAAGTCGGCTGGAGAACGATTTATTGAATCGGGACGCAATTACAGTTTTCCATCGTCATTAGGAGGCCCTGAACGTTACAATTAAATATCAGTTTTGCGTCCGATTCGATAATCTAGACTCACAGGAGAACGTCCCTAAGGTACCCGAGGCAACAATAGACCCATGGAGACAAGTCGGCTGGAGAACGATTTATTGAATCGGGACGCAATTACAGTTTTCCATCGTCATTAGGAGGCCCTGAACAATACAATTAAATATCAGTTTTGCGTCCGATTCGATAATCTAGACTCACAGGAGAACGTCCCTAAGGTACCCGAGGCAGCAATTGACCCATGGAGACAAGTCGGCTGGAGAACGATTTATTGAATCGGGACGCAATTACAGTTTTCCATCGTCATTAGGAGGCCCTGAACGTTACAATTAAATATCAGTTTTGCGTCCGACTCGATAATCTAGACTCACAGGAGAACGTCCATAAGGTACCCGAGGCAGCAATAGACCCATGGAGACAAGTCGGCTGGAGAACGATTTATTGAATCGGGACGCAATTACAGTTTTCCATCGTCATTAGGAGGCCCTGAACGTTACAATTAAATATCAGTTTTGCGTCCGATTCGATAATCTAGACTCACAGGAGAACGACCATAAGGTGCCCGAGGCAGCAATAGTCTCACGGAGACTAGTCGGCTGCAGAACGATGTATTGAATCGGGACGCTATTTGAGTGTTCCATCGTCATTAGGAGGCCCTGAACGTTACAATTAACTATCTGTTTTGCGTCCGATTCGATAATCTAGACTCACAGGAGAACGACCATAAGGTGCCCGAGGCAGCAATAGAACCTTGGAGACAAGTCGGCTGGAGGACGATGTATTGAATCGGGACGCAATTTGAGTCTTCCATGGTCATTAGGAGGCCCTGAACGTTAAAATTAACTATCCGTTTTGCGTCCGATTCGATAATCTAGACTCACAGGAGAACGACCATAAGGTGCCTTAGGCAGCAATGGACCCATGGAGACAAGTCGACTGGAGAACGATGTATTGAATCGGGAAGCAATTTGAGTGTTCCATCGTCATTAGGAGGCCAAGAACATTGCAATTAACTATCAGATTTGCGTCCGATTCGATAATCTAGACTCACAGGAGAACGACCATAAGGTGCCCGAGGCAGCAATAGAACCATGGAGACAAGTTGGCTGGAGGACTATTTATTGAATCGGGCCCCAATTTGAGTGTTCCATCGTCATTATGAGGCCCATTTCGTTACAATTAACTATCACTTTTGCGTCCCATTCGATAACCTAGACTCACAGGAGAACGACCATAAGGTCCCCGAGGCAGCAATAGACCCATGGAGACAAGTCGGCTGGAGGACGATGTATTGAATCAGGACGCAATATCAGTGTTCCATCGTCATTAGGAGGCACTGATCGTTACAATTAGCTATCAGTTTTGCGTCCGATTCGATAATCTAGACTCACAGGAGAACGACCATAAGGTACCCGAGGCAGCAATAGACCCATGGAGACAAGTCGGCTGGAGAACGATTTATTGAATCGGGACGCAATTACAGTTTTCCATCGTCATTAGTAGGCCCTGAACGTTACAATTAAATATCAGTTTTGCGTCCGATTCGATAATCTAGACTCACAGGAGAACGTCCCTAAGGTACCCGAGGCAGCAATAGACCAATGGAGACAAGTCGGCTGGAGAACGATTTATTGAATCGGGACGCAATTACAGTTTTCCATCGTCATTAGGAGGCCCTGAACGTTACAATTAAATATCAGTTTTGCGTCCGATTCGATAATCTAGACTCACAGGAGAACGTCCCTAAGGTACCCGAGGCAGCAATAGACCCATGGAGACAAGTCGGCTGGAGAACGATTTATTGAATCGGGACGCAATTACAGTTTTCCATCGTCATTAGGAGGCCCTGAACGTTACAATTAAATATCAGTTTTGCGTCCGATTCGATAATCTAGACTCACAGGAGAACGTCCCTAAAGTACCCGAGGCAGCAATAGACCCATGGAGACAAGTCGGCTGGAGAACGATTTATTGAATCGGGACGCAATTACAGTTTTCCATCGTCATTAGGAGGCCCTGAACGTTACAATTAAATATCAGTTTTGCGTCCGATTCGATAATCTAGACTCACAGGAGAACGTCCCTAAGGTACCCGAGGCAACAATAGACCCATGGAGACAAGTCGGCTGGAGAACGATTTATTGAATCGGGACGCAGTTACAGTTTTCCATCGTCATTAGGAGGCCCTGAACAATACAATTAAATATCAGTTTTGCGTCCGATTCGATAATCTAGACTCACAGGAGAACGTCCCTAAGGTACCCGAGGCAGCAATTGACCCATGGAGACAAGTCGGCTGGAGAACGATTTATTGAATCGGGACGCAATTACAGTTTTCCATCGTCATTAGGAGGCCCTGAACGTTACAATTAAATATCAGTTTTGCGTCCGATTCGATAATCTAGACTCACAGGAGAACGTCCATAAGGTACCCGAGGCAGCAATAGACCCATGGAGACAAGTCGGCTGGAGAACGATTTATTGAATCGGGACGCAATTACAGTTTTCCATCGTCATTAAGAGGCCCTGAACGTTACAATTAAATATCAGTATTGCGTCCGATTCGATAATCTAGACTCACAGGAGAACGTCCCTAAGGTACCCGAGGCAGCAATAGACCCATGGAGACAAGTCGGCTGGAGAACGATTTATTGAATCGGGACGCAATTACAGTTTTCCATCGTCATTAGGAGGCCCTGAACGTTACAATTAAATATCAGTTTTGCGTCCGATTCGATAATCTAGACTCACAGGAGAACGTCCCTAAGGTACCCGAGGCAGCAATAGACCCATGGAGACAAGTCGGCTGGAGAACGATTTATTGAATCGGGACGCAATTACAGTTTTCCATCGTCATTAGGAGGCCCTGAACGTTACAATAAAATATCAGTTTTGCGTCCGATTCGATAATCTAGACTCACAGGAGAACGACAATAAGGTGCCCGAGGCAGCAATAGACTCATGGAGACTAGTCGGCTGCACAACGATGTATTGAATCGGGACGCAATTTGAGTGTTCCATCGTCATTAGGAGGCCCTGAACGTTACAATTAACTATCTGTTTTGCGTCCGATTCGATAATCTAGTCTCACAGGAGAACTACCATAAGGTGCCTGAGGCAGCAATAGAACCATGGAGACAAGTCTGCTGGAGGACGATGTATTGAATCGGGCCCCAATTTGAGTGTTCCATCGTCATTACGAGGCCCATTTCGTTACAATTAACTATCACTTTTGCGTCCCATTCGATAACCTAGACTCACAGGAGAACGACCATAAGGTCCCCGGGGCAGCAATAGACCCATGGAGACAAGTCGGCTGGAGAACGATTTATTGAATCGGGACGCAATTACAGTTTTCCATCGTCATTAGGAGGCCCTGAACGTTACAATTAAATATCAGTTTTGCGTCCGATTCGATAATCTAGACTCACAGGAGAACGTCCCTAAGGTACCCGAGGCAGCAATAGACTCATGGAGACAAGTCGGCTGGAGAACGATTTATTGAATCGGGACGCAATTACAGTTTTCCATCGTCATTAGGAGGCCCTGAACGTTACAATTAAATATCAGTTTTGCGTCCGATTCGATAATCTAGACTCACAGGAGAACGTCCCTAAGGTACCCGAGGCAGCAATAGATCCATGGAGACAAGTCGGCTGGAGAACGGTTTATTGAATCGGGACGCAATTACAGTTTTCCATCGTCATTAGGAGGCCCTGAACGTTACAATTAAATATCAGTTTTGCGTCCGATTCGATAATCTAGACTCACAGGAGAACGTCCCTAAGGTACCCGAGGCAGCAATAGATCCATGGAGACAAGTCGGCTGGAGAACGATTTATTGAATCGGGACGCAATTACAGTTTTCCATCGTCATTAGGAGGCCCTGAACGTTACAATTAAATATCAGTTTTGCGTCCGATTCGATAATCTAGACTCACAGAAGAACGTCCCTAAGGTACCCGAGGCAGCAATAGACCCATGGAGACAAGTCGGCTGGAGAACGATTTATAGAATTGGGACGCAATTACAGTTTTCCATCGTCATTAGGAGGCCCTGAACGTTACAATTAAATATCAGTTTTGCGTCCGATTCGATAATCTAGACTCACAGGAGAACGACCATAAGGTACCCGAGGCAGCAATAGACCCATGGAGACAAGTCGGCTGGAGAACGATTTATTGAATCGGGACGCAATTACAGTTTTCCATCGTCATTAGGAGGCCCTGAACGTTACAATTAAATATCAGTTTTGCGTCCGATTCGATAATCTAGACTCACAGGAGAACGTCCCTAAGGTACCCGATGCAGCAATAGACCCATGGAGACAAGTCGGCTGGAGAACGATTTATTGAATCGGGACGCAATTACAGTTTTCCATCGTCATTAGGAGGCCCTGAACGTTACAATTAAATATCACTTTTGCGTCCGATTCGATAATCTAGACTCACAGGAGAACGTCCCTAAGGTACCCGAGGCAGCAATAGACCCATGGAGACAAGTCGGCTGGAGAACGATTTATTGAATCGGGACGCAATTTCAGTTTTCCATCGTCATTAGGAGGCCCTGAACGTTACAATTAAATATCAGTTTTGCGTCCGATTCGATAATCTAGACTCACAGGAGAACGTCCCTAAGGTACCCGAGGCAGCAATAGACCCATGGAGACAAGTCGGCTGGAGAACGATTTATTGAATCGGGACGCAATTACAGTTTTCCTTCGTCATTAGGAGGCCCTGAACGTTACAATTAAATATCAGTTTTGCGTCCGATTCGATAATCTAGACTCACAGGAGAACGTCCCTAAGGTACCCGAGGCAGCAATTGACCCATGGAGACAAGTCGGCTGGAGAACGATTTATTGAATCGGGACGCAATTACAGTTTTCCATCGTCATCAGGAGGCCCTGAACGTTACAATTAAATATCAGTTTTGCGTCCGATTCGATAATCTAGACTCACAGGAGAACGTCCCTAAGGTACCCGAGGCAGCAATAGACCCATGGAGACAAGTCGGCTGGAGAACGATTTATTGAATCGGGACGCAATTACAGTTTTCCATCGTCATTAGGAGGCCCTGACGTTACAATTAAATATCAGTTTTGCGTCCGATTCGATAATCTAGACTCACAGGAGAACGTCCCGAAGGTACCCGAGGCAGCAATAGACCCATGGAGACAAGTCGGCTGGAGAACGATTTATTGAATCGGGACGCAATTACAGTTTTCCATCGTCATTAGGAGGCCCTGAACGTTACAATTAAATATCAGTTTTGCGTCCGATTCGATAATCTAGACTCACAGGAGAACGTCCCTAAGGTACCCGAGGCAGCAATTGACCCATGGAGACAAGTCGGCTGGAGAACGATTTATTGAATCGGGACGCAATTACAGTTTTCCATCGTCATTAAGAGGCCCTGAACGTTACAATTAAATATCAGTATTGCGTCCGATTCGATAATCTAGACTCACAGGAGAACGTCCCTAAGGTACCCGAGGCAGCAATAGACCCATGGAGACAAGTCGGCTGGAGAACGATTTATTGAATCGGGACGCAATTACAGTTTTCCATCGTCATTAGGAGGCCCTGAACGTTACAATTAAATATCAGTTTTGCGTCCGATTCGATAATCTAGACTCACAGGAGAACGTCCCTAAGGTACCCGAGGCAGCAATAGACCCATGGAGACAAGTCGGCTGGAGAACGATTTATTGAATCGGGACGCAATTACAGTTTTCCATCGTCATTAGGAGGCCCTGAACGTTACAATAAAATATCAGTTTTGCGTCCGATTCGATAATCTAGACTCACAGGAGAATGAAAATAAGGTGCCCGAGGCAGCAATAGACTCATGGAGACTAGTCGGCTGCACAACGATGTATTGAATCGGGACGCAATTTGAGTGTTCCATCGTCATTAGGAGGCCCTGAACGTTACAATTAACTATCTGTTTTGCGTCCGATTCGATAATCTAGTCTCACAGGAGAACTACCATAAGGTGCCCGAGGCAGCAATAGAACCATGGAGACAAGTCGGCTGGAGGACGATGTATTGAATCGGGCCCCAATTTGAGTGTTCCATCGTCATTACGAGGCCCATTTCGTTACAATTAACTATCACTTTTGCGTCCCATTTGATAACCTAGACTCACAGGAGAACGACCATAAGGTCCCCGGGGCAGCATTAGACCCATGGAGACAAGTCGGCTGGAGAACGATTTATTGAATCGGGACGCAATTACAGTTTTCCATCGTCATTAGGAGGCCCTGAACGTTACAATTAAATATCAGTTTTGCATCCGATTCGATAAACTAGACTCACAGGAGAACGTCCCTAAGGTACCCGAGGCAGCAATAGACCCATGGAGACAAGTCGGCTGGAGAACGATTTATTGAATCGGGACGCAATTACAGTTTTCCATCGTCATTAGGAGGCCCTGAACGTTACAATGAAATATCACTTTTGCGTCCGATTCGATAGTCTAGACTCACAGCAGAACGTCCCTAAGGTACCCGAGGCAGCAATAGACCCATGGAGACAAGTAGGCTGGAGAACGATTTATTGAATCGGGACGCAATTACAGTTTTCCATCGTCATTAGGAGGCCCTGAACGTTACAATTAAGTATCAGTTTTGCGTCCGATTCGATAATCTAGACTCACAGGAGAACGTCCATAAGGTACCCGAGGCAGCAATAGAACCATGGAGACAAGTCGGCTGGAGAACGATTTATTGAATCGGGACGCAATTACAGTTTTCCATCGTCATTAGCAGGCCCTGAACGTTACAATTAAATATCAGTTTTGCGTCCGATTCGATAATCTAGACTCACAGGAGAACGACCATAAGGTGCCCGAGGCAGCAATAGACTCATGGAGTCTAGTCGGCTGCAGAACGATGTATTGAATCGGGACGCAATTTGAGTGTTCCATCGTCATTAGGAGGCCCTGAACGTTACAATTAACTATCTGTTTTGCGTCCGATTCGATAATCTAGACTCACAGGAGAACGACCATAAGGTGCCCGAGGCAGCAATAGAACCATGGAGACAAGTCGGCTGGAGGACGATGTATTGAATCGGGCCCCAATTTGAGTGTTCCATCGTCATTACGAGGCCCATTTCGTTACAATTAACTATCACTTTTGCGTCCCATTCAATAACCTAGACTCACAGGAGAACGACCATAAGGTCCCCGAGGCAGCAATAGACCCATTTAGACAAGTCGGCTGGAGGATGATGTATTGAATCAGGACGCAATTTCAGTGTTCCATCGTCATTAGGAGGCCCTGATCGTTACAATTAGCTATCAGTTTTGCGTCCGATTCGATAATCTAGACTCACAGGAGAACGACCATAAGGTACCCGAGGCAGCAATAGACCCATGGAGACAAGTCGGCTGGAGAACGATTTATTGAATCGGGACGCAATTACAGTTTTCCATCGTCATTAGGAGGCCCTGAACGTTACAATTAAATATCAGTTTTGCGTCCGATTCGATAATCTAGACTCACAGGAGGACGACCATAAGGTACCCGAGGCAGCAATAGACCCATGGAGACAAGTCGGCTGGAGAACGATTTATTGAATCGGGACGCAATTACAGTTTTCCATCGTCATTAGGAGGCCCTGAACGTTACAATTAAATATCAGTTTTGCGTCCGATTCGATAATCTAGACTCACAGGAGAACGCCCCTAAGGTACCCGAGGCAGCAATAGACCCATGGAGACAAGTCGGCTGGAGAACGATTTATTGAATCGGGACGCAATTACAGTTTTCCATCGTCATTAGGAGGCCCTGAACGTTACAAATAAATATCAGTTTTGCGTCCAATTCGATAATCTAGACTCACAGGAGAACGTCCCTAAGGTACCCGAGGCAGCATTAGACCCATGGAGACAAGTCGGCTGGAGAACGATTTATTGAATCGGGACGCAATTACAGTTTTCCATCGTCATTAGGAGGCCCTGAACGTTACAATTAAATATCAGTTTTGCGTCCGATTCGATAATCTAGAGTCACAGGAGAACGTCGCTAAGGTACCCGAGGCAGCAATAGACCCATGGAGACAAGTCGGCTGGAGAACGATTTATTGAATCGGGACGCAATTACAGTTTTCCATCGTCATTAGGAGGCCCTGAACGTTACAATTAAATATCAGTTTTGCGTCCGATTCGATAATCTAGACTCACAGGAGAACGTCCCTAAGGTACCCGAGGCAGCAATAGACCCATGGAGACAAGTCGGCTGGAGAACGATTTATTGAATCGGGACGCAATTACAGTTTTCCATCGTCATTGGGAGGCCCTGATCGTTACAATTAAATATCAGTTTTGCGTCCGATTCGATAATCTAGACTCACAGGACAACGTCCCTAAGGTACCCGAGGCAGCAATAGACCCATGGAGACAAGTCGGCTGGAGAACGATTTATTGAATCGGGACGCAATTTCAGTGTTCCATCGTCATTAGGAGGCCCTGATCGTTACAATTAGCTATCAGTTTTGCGTCCGATTCGATAATCTAGACCCACAGGAGAACGACCATAAGGTACCCGAGGCAGCAATAGACCCATGGAGACAAGTCGGCTGGAGAACGATTTATTGAATCGGGACGCAATTACAGTTTTCCATCGTCATTAGGAGGCCCTGAACGTTACAATTAAATATCAGTTTTGCGTCCGATTCGATAATCTAGACTCACAGGAGAACGTCCCTAAGGTACCCGAGGCAGCAATAGACCCATGGAGACAAGTCGGCTGGAGAACGATTTATTGAATCGGGACGCAATTACAGTTTTCCATCGTCATTAGGAGGCCCTGAACGTTACAATTAAATATCAGTTTTGCGTCCGATTCGATAATCTAGACTCACAGGAGAACGACCATAAGGTACCCGAGGCAGCAATAGACCCATGGAGACAAGTCGGCTGGAGAACGATTTATTGAATCGGGACGCAATTACAGTTTTCCATCGTCATTAGGAGACCCTGAACGTTACAAATAAATATCAGTTTTGCGTCCAATTCGATAATCTAGACTCACAGGAGAACGTCCCTAAGGTACCCGAGGCAGCAATAGACCTATGGAGACAAGTCGGCTGGAGAACGATTTATTGAATCGGGACGCAATTACAGTTTTCCATCGTCATTGGGAGGCCCTGATCGTTACAATTAAATATCAGTTTTGTGTCCGATTCGATAATCTAGACTCAC
Organism: Schistocerca cancellata; assembly: GCF_023864275.1. Classification (NCBI taxonomy): domain Eukaryota; kingdom Metazoa; phylum Arthropoda; class Insecta; order Orthoptera; family Acrididae; genus Schistocerca; species Schistocerca cancellata. The sequence goes on from NC_064627.1 coordinate 37,180,223, forward strand.
AGGACAACGTCCCTAAGGTACCCGAGGCAGCAATAGACCCATGGAGACAAGTCGGCTGGAGAACGATTTATTGAATCGGGACGCAATTTCAGTGTTCCATCGTCATTGGGAGGCCCTGATCGTTACAATTAAATATCAGTTTTGCGTCCGATTCGATAATCTAGACTCACAGGACAACGTCCCTAAGGTACCCGAGGCAGCAATAGACCCATGGAGACAAGTCGGCTGGAGAACGATTTATTGAATCGGGACGCAATTTCAGTGTTCCATCGTCATTAGGAGGCCCTGATCGTTACAATTAGCTATCAGTTTTGCGTCCGATTCGATAATCTAGACCCACAGGAGAACGACCATAAGGTACCCGAGGCAGCAATAGACCCATGGAGACAAGTCGGCTGGAGAACGATTTATTGAATCGGGACGCAATTACAGTTTTCCATCGTCATTAGGAGGCCCTGAACGTTACAATTAAATATCAGTTTTGCGTCCGATTCGATAATCTAGACTCACAGGAGAACGTCCCTAAGGTACCCGAGGCAGCAATAGACCCATGGAGACAAGTCGGCTGGAGAACGATTTATTGAATCGGGACGCAATTACAGTTTTCCATCGTCATTAGGAGGCCCTGAACGTTACAATTAAATATCAGTTTTGCGTCCGATTCGATAATCTAGACTCACAGGAGAACGACCATAAGGTACCCGAGGCAGCAATAGACCCATGGAGACAAGTCGGCTGGAGAACGATTTATTGAATCGGGACGCAATTACAGTTTTCCATCGTCATTAGGAGGCCCTGAACGTTACAAATAAATATCAGTTTTGCGTCCAATTCGATAATCTAGACTCACAGGAGAACGTCCCTAAGGTACCCGAGGCAGCAATAGACCCATGGAGACAAGTCGGCTGGAGAACGATTTATTGAATCGGGACGCAATTACAGTTTTCCATCGTCATTAGGAGGCCCTGAACGTTACAATTAAATATCAGTTTTGCGTCCGATTCGATAATCTAGACTCACAGGAGAACGTCGCTAAGGTACCCGAGGCAGCAATAGACCCATGGAGACAAGTCGGCTGGAGAACGATTTATTGAATCGGGACGCAATTACAGTTTTCCATCGTCATTAGGAGGCCCTGAACGTTACAATTAAATATCAGTTTTGCGTCCGATTCGATAATCTAGACTCACAGGAGAACGTCCCTAAGGTACCCGAGGCAGCAATAGACCCATGGAGACAAGTCGGCTGGAGAACGATTTATTGAATCGGGACGCAATTACAGTTTTCCATCGTCATTAGGAGGCCCTGAACGTTACAATTAAATATCAGTTTTGCGTCCGATTCGATAATCTAGACTCACAGGAGAACGTCCCTAAGGTACCCGAGGCAGCAATAGACCCATGGAGACAAGTCGGCTGGAGAACGATTTATTGAATCGGGACGCAATTACAGTTTTCCATCGTCATTAGGAGGCCCTGAACGTTACAATTAAATATCAGGTTTGCGTCCGATTCGATAATCTAGACTCACAGGAGAACGTCCCTAAGGTACCCGAGGCAGCAATAGACCCATGGAGACAAGTCGGCTGGAGAACGATTTATTGAATCGGGACGCAATTTCACTGTTCCATCGTCATTAGGAGGCCCTGATCGTTACAATTAGCTATCAGTTTTGCGTCCGATTCGATAATCTAGACTCACAGGACAACGTCCCTAAGGTACCCGAGGCAGCAATAGACCCATGGAGACAAGTCGGCTGGAGAACGATTTATTGAATCGGGACGCAATTACAGTTTTCCATCGTCATTAGGAGGCCCTGAACGTTACAATTAAATATCAGTTTTGCGTCCGATTCGATAATCTAGACTCACAGGAGAAAGTCCCTAAGGTACCCGAGGCAGCAATAGACTCATGGAGACAAGTCGGCTGGAGAACGATTTATTGAATCGGAACGCAATTACAGTTTTCCATCGTCATTAGGAGGCCCTGATCGTTACAATTAGCTATCAGTTTTGCGTCCGATTCGATAATCTAGACTCACAGGAGAACGACCATAAGGTACCCGAGGCAGCAATAGACCCATGGAGACAAGTCGGCTGGAGAACGATTTATTGAATCGGGACGCAATTACAGTTTTCCATCGTCATTAGGAGGCCCTGAACGTTACAATTAAATATCAGTTTTGCGTCCGATTCGATAATCTAGACTCACAGGAGAACGTCCCTAAGGTACCCGAGGCAGCAATAGACCCATGGAGACAAGTCGGCTGGAGAACGATTAATTGAATCGGGACGCAATTACAGTTTTCCATCGTCATTAGGAGGCCCTGAACGTTACAATTAAATATCAGTTTTGCGTCCGATTCGATAATCTAGACTCACAGGAGAACGTCCCTAAGGTACCCTAGGCAGCAATAGACCCATGGAGACAAGTCGGCTGGAGAACGATTTATTGAATCGGGACGCAATTACAGTTTTCCATCGTCATTAGGAGGCCCTGAACGTTACAATTAAATATCAGTTTTGCGTCCGATTCGATAATATAGACTCACAGGAGAACGTCCCTAAGGTACCTGAGGCAGCAATAGACCCATGGAGACAAGTCGGCTGGAGAACGATTTATTGAATCGGGACGCAATTACAGTTTTCCATCGTCATTAGGAGGCCCTGAACGTTACAATTAAATATCAGTTTTGCGTCCGATTCGATAATCTAGACTCACAGGAGAACGTCCCTAAGGTACCCGAGGCAGCAATAGACCCATGGAGACAAGTCGGCTGGAGAACGATTTATTGAATCGGGACGCAATTTCAGTGTTCCATCGTCATTAGGAGGCCCTGATCGTTACAATTAGCTATCAGTTTTCCGTCCGATTCGATAATCTAGACTCACAGGAGAACGACCATAAGGTACCCGAGGCAGCAATAGACCCATGGAGACAAGTCGGCTGGAGAACGATTTATTAAATCGGGACGCAATTTGAGTGTTCCATCGTCATTAGGAGGCCCTGATCGTTACAATTAGCTATCAGTTTTGCGTCCGATTCGATAATCTAGACTCACAGGAGAACGACCATAAGGTACCCGAGGCAGCAATAGACCCATGGAGACAAGTCGGCTGGAGAACGATTTATTGAATCGGGACGCAATTACAGTTTTCCATCGTCATTAGGTGGCCCTGAACGTTACAATTAAATATCAGTTTCGCGTCCGATTCGATAATCTAGACTCACAGGAGAACGTCCCTAAGGTACCCGAGGCAGCAATAGACCCATGGAGACAAGTCGGCTGGAGAACGATTTATTGAATCGGGACGCAATTATAGTTTTCCATCGTCATTAGGAGGCCCTGAACGTTACAATTAAATATCAGTTTTGCGTCCGATTCGATAATCTAGACTCACAGGAGAACGTCCCTAAGGTACCCGTGGCAGCAATAGACCCATGGAGACAAGTCGGCTGGAGAACGATTTATTGAATCGGGACGCATTTACAGTTTTCCATCGTCATTAGGAGGCCCTGAACGTTACAATTAAATATCAGTTTTGCGTCCGATTCGATAATCTAGACTCACAGGAGAACGTCCCTAAGGTACCCGAGGCAGCAATAGACCCATGGAGACAAGTCGGCTGGAGAACGATTTATTGAATCGGGACGCAATTACAGTTTTCCATCGTCATTAGGAGGCCCTGAACGTTACAATTAAATATCAGTTTTGCGTCCGATTCGATAATCTAGACTCACAGGAGAACGTCCCTAAGGTACCCGAGGCAGCAATAGACCCATGGAGACAAGTCGGCTGGAGAACGATTTATTGAATCGGGACGCAATTACAGTTTTCCATCGTCATTAGGAGGCCCTGAACGTTACAATTAAATATCAGATTTGCGTCCGATTCGTTAATCTAGACTCACAGGAGAACGTCCCTAAGGTACCCGAGGCAGCAATAGACCCATGGAGATAAGTCGGCTGGAGAACGATTTATTGAATCGGGACGCAATTACAGTTTTCCATCGTCATTAGGAGGCCCTGAACGTTACAATTAAATATCAGTTTTGCGTCCGATTCGATAATCTAGACTCACAGGAGAACGTCCCTAAGGTACCCGAGGCAGCAATAGACCCATGGAGACAAGTCGGCTGGAGAACTATTTATTGAATCGGGACGTAATTACAGTTATCCATCGTCATTAGGAGGCCCTGAACGTTACAATTAAATATCAGTTTTGCGTCCGATTCGATATTCTAGACTCACAGGAGAACGTCCCTAAGGTACCCGAGGCAGCAATAGACCCATGGAGACAAGTCGGCTGGAGAACGATTTATTGAATCGGGACGCAATTACAGTTTTCCATCGTCATTATGAGGCCCTGAACGTTACAATTAAATATCAGTTTTGCGTCCGATTCGATAATCTAGACTCACAGGAGAACGACCATAAGGTACCCGAGGCAGCAATAGACCCATGGAGACAAGTCGGCTGGAGAACGATTTATTGAATCGGGACGCAATTACAGTTTTCCATCGTCATTAGGAGGCCCTGAACGTTACAATTAAATATCAGTTTTGCGTCCGATTCGATAATCTAGACTCACAGGAGAACGTCCCTAAGGTACCCGAGGCAGCAATAGACCCATGGAGACAAGTCGGCTGGAGAAAGATTTATTGAATCGGGACGCAATTACAGTTTTCCATCGTTATTAGGAGGCCCTGAACGTTACAATTAAATATCAGTTTTGCGCTCGATTCGATAATCTAGACTCACAGGAGAACGTCCCTAAGGTACCCGAGGCAGCAATAGACCCATGGAGACAAGTCGGCTGGAGAACGATTTATTGAATCGGGACGCAATTTCAGTGTTCCATCGTCATTAGGAGGCCCTGATCGTTACAATTAGCTATCAGTTTTGCGTCCGATTTGATAATCTAGACTCACAGGAGAACGTCCCTAAGGTACCTGAGGCAGCAATAGACCCATGGAGACAAGTCGGCTGGAGAACGATTTATTGAATCGGGACGCAATTACAGTTTTCCATCGTCATTAGGAGGCCCTGAACGTTACAATTAAATATCAGTTTTGCGTCCGATTCGATAATCTAGACGCACAGGAGAACGTCCCTAAGGTTCCCGAGGCAGCAATAGACCCATGGAGACAAGTCGGCTGGAGAACGATTTATTGAATCGGGACGCAATTACAGTTTTCCTTCGTCATTAGGAGGCCCTGAACGTTACAATTAAATATCAGTTTTGCGTCCGATTCGATAATCTAGACTTACAGGAGAGCGACCATAAGGTACCCGAGGTAGCAATAGACCCATGGAGACAAGTCGGCTGGAGAACGATTTATTGAATCGGGACGCAATTACAGTTTTCCATCGTCATTATGAGGACCTGAACGTTACAATTAAATAGCAGTTTTGCGTCCGATTCGATAATCTAGACTCACAGGAGAACGACCATAAGGTACCCGAGGCGGCAATAGACCCATGGAGACAAGTCGGCTGGAGAACGATTTATTGAATCGGGACGCAATTACAGTTTTCCATCGTCATTAGGAGGCCCTGAACGTTACAATTAAATATCAGTTTTGCGTCCGATTCGATAATCTAGACTCACAGGAGAACGTCCCTAAGGTACCCGAGGCAGCAATAAACCCATGGAGACAAGTCGGCTGGAGAAAGATTTATTGAATCGGGACGCAATTACAGTTTTCCATCGTCATTAGGAGGCCCTGAACGTTACAATTAAATATCAGTTTTGCGCCCGATTCGATAATCTAGACTCACAGGAGAACGTCCCTAAGGTACCCGAGGCAGCAATAGACCCATGGAGACAAGTCGGCTGGAGAACGATTTATTGAATCGGGACGCAATTTCAGTGTTCCATCGTCATTAGGAGGCCCTGATCGTTACAATTAGCTATCAGTTTTGCGTCCGATTCGATAATCTAGACTCACAGGAGAACGTCCCTAAGGTACCCTAGGCAGCAATAGACCCATGGAGACAAGTCGGCTGGAGAACGATTTATTGAATCGGGACGCAATTACAGTTTTCCATCGTCATTAGGAGGCCCTGAACGTTACAATTAAATATCAGTTTTGCGTCCGATTCGATAATATAGACTCACAGGAGAACGTCCCTAAGGTACCTGAGGCAGCAATAGACCCATGGAGACAAGTCGGCTGGAGAACGATTTATTGAATCGGGACGCAATTACAGTTTTCCATCGTCATTAGGAGGCCCTGAACGTTACAATTAAATATCAGTTTTGCGTCCGATTCGATAATCTAGACTCACAGGAGAACGTCCCTAAGGTACCCGAGGCAGCAATAGACCCATGGAGACAAGTCGGCTGGAGAACGATTTATTGAATCGGGACGCAATTTCAGTGTTCCATCGTCATTAGGAGGCCCTGATCGTTACAATTAGCTATCAGTTTTCCGTCCGATTCGATAATCTAGACTCACAGGAGAACGACCATAAGGTACCCGAGGCAGCAATAGACCCATGGAGACAAGTCGGCTGGAGAACGATTTATTAAATCGGGACGCAATTTCAGTGTTCCATCGTCATTAGGAGGCCCTGATCGTTACAATTAGCTATCAGTTTTGCGTCCGATTCGATAATCTAGACTCACAGGAGAACGACCATAAGGTACCCGAGGCAGCAATAGACCCATGGAGACAAGTCGGCTGGAGAACGATTTATTGAATCGGGACGCAATTACAGTTTTCCATCGTCATTAGGTGGCCCTGAACGTTACAATTAAATATCAGTTTTGCGTCCGATTCGATAATCTAGACTCACAGGAGAACGTCCCTAAGGTACCCGAGGCAGCAATAGACCCATGGAGACAAGTCGGCTGGAGAACGATTTATTGAATCGGGACGCAATTATAGTTTTCCATCGTCATTAGGAGGCCCTGAACGTTACAATTAAATATCAGTTTTGCGTCCGATTCGATAATCTAGACTCACAGGAGAACGTCCCTAAGGTACCCGTGGCAGCAATAGACCCATGGAGACAAGTCGGCTGGAGAACGATTTATTGAATCGGGACGCATTTACAGTTTTCCATCGTCATTAGGAGGCCCTGAACGTTACAATTAAATATCAGTTTTGCGTCCGATTCGATAATCTAGACTCACAGGAGAACGTCCCTAAGGTACCCGAGGCAGCAATAGACCCATGGAGACAAGTCGGCTGGAGAACGATTTATTGAATCGGGACGCAATTACAGTTTTCCATCGTCATTAGGAGGCCCTGAACGTTACAATTAAATATCAGTTTTGCGTCCGATTTGATAATCTAGACTCACAGGAGAACGTCCCTAAGGTACCCGAGGCAGCAATAGACCCATGGAGACAAGTCGGCTGGAGAACGATTTATTGAATCGGGACGCAATTACAGTTTTCCATCGTCATTAGGAGGCCCTGAACGTTACAATTAAATATCAGATTTGCGTCCGATTCGATAATCTAGACTCACAGGAGAACGTCCCTAAGGTACCCGAGGCAGCAATAGACCCATGGAGATAAGTCGGCTGGAGAACGATTTATTGAATCGGGACGCAATTACAGTTTTCCATCGTCATTAGGAGGCCCTGAACGTTACAATTAAATATCAGTTTTGCGTCCGATTCGATAATCTAGACTCACAGGAGAACGTCCCTAAGGTACCTGAGGCAGCAATAGACCCATGGAGACAAGTCGGCTGGAGAACTATTTATTGAATCGGGACGTAATTACAGTTATCCATCGTCATTAGGAGGCCCTGAACGTTACAATTAAATATCAGTTTTGCGTCCGATTCGATATTCTAGACTCACAGGAGAACGTCCCTAAGGTACCCGAGGCAGCAATAGACCCATGGAGACAAGTCGGCTGGAGAACGATTTATTGAATCGGGACGCAATTACAGTTTTCCATCGTCATTATGAGGCCCTGAACGTTACAATTAAATATCAGTTTTGCGTCCGATTCGATAATCTAGACTCACAGGAGAACGACCATAAGGTACCCGAGGCAGCAATAGACCCATGGAGACAAGTCGGCTGGAGAACGATTTATTGAATCGGGACGCAATTACAGTTTTCCATCGTCATTAGGAGGCCCTGAACGTTACAATTAAATATCAGTTTTGCGTCCGATTCGATAATCTAGACTCACAGGAGAACGTCCCTAAGGTACCCGAGGCAGCAATAGACCCATGGAGACAAGTCGGCTGGAGAAAGATTTATTGAATCGGGACGCAATTACAGTTTTCCATCGTTATTAGGAGGCCCTGAACGTTACAATTAAATATCAGTTTTGCGCTCGATTCGATAATCTAGACTCACAGGAGAACGTCCCTAAGGTACCCGAGGCAGCAATAGACCCATGGAGACAAGTCGGCTGGAGAACGATTTATTGAATCGGGACGCAATTTCAGTGTTCCATCGTCATTAGGAGGCCCTGATCGTTACAATTAGCTATCAGTTTTGCGTCCGATTTGATAATCTAGACTCACAGGAGAACGTCCCTAAGGTACCTGAGGCAGCAATAGACCCATGGAGACAAGTCGGCTGGAGAACGATTTATTGAATCGGGACGCAATTACAGTTTTCCATCGTCATTAGGAGGCCCTGAACGTTACAATTAAATATCAGTTTTGCGTCCGATTCGATAATCTAGACGCACAGGAGAACGTCCCTAAGGTTCCCGAGGCAGCAATAGACCCATGGAGACAAGTCGGCTGGAGAACGATTTATTGAATCGGGACGCAATTACAGTTTTCCTTCGTCATTAGGAGGCCCTGAACGTTACAATTAAATATCAGTTTTGCGTCCGATTCGATAATCTAGACTTACAGGAGAGCGACCATAAGGTACCCGAGGTAGCAATAGACCCATGGAGACAAGTCGGCTGGAGAACGATTTATTGAATCGGGACGCAATTACAGTTTTCCATCGTCATTATGAGGCCCTGAACGTTACAATTAAATAGCAGTTTTGCGTCCGATTCGATAATCTAGACTCACAGGAGAACGATCATAAGGTACCCGAGGCAGCAATAGACCCATGGAGACAAGTCGGCTGGAGAACGATTTATTGAATCGGGACGCAATTACAGTTTTCCATCGTCATTAGGAGGCCCTGAACGTTACAATTAAATATCAGTTTTGCGTCCGATTCGATAATCTAGACTCACAGGAGAACGTCCCTAAGGTACCCGAGGCAGCAATAAACCCATGGAGACAAGTCGGCTGGAGAAAGATTTATTGAATCGGGACGCAATTACAGTTTTCCATCGTCATTAGGAGGCCCTGAACGTTACAATTAAATATCAGTTTTGCGCCCGATTCGATAATCTAGACTCACAGGAGAACGTCCCTAAGGTACCCGAGGCAGCAATAGACCCATGGAGACAAGTCGGCTGGAGAACGATTTATTGAATCGGGACGCAATTTCAGTGTTCCATCGTCATTAGGATTCCCTGATCGTTACAATTAGCTATCAGTTTTGCGTCCGATTCGATAATCTAGACTCACAGGAGAACGTCCCTAAGGTACCCGAGGCAGCAATAGACCCATGGAGACAAGTCGGCTGGAGAACGATTTATTGAATCGGGACGCAATTACAGTTTTCCATCGTCATTAGGAGGCCCTGAACGTTACAATTAAATATCAGTTTTGCGTCCGATTCGATAATCTAGACGCACAGGAGAACGTCCCTACGGTTCCCGAGGCAGCAATAGACCCATGGAGACAAGTCGGCTGGAGAACGATTTATTGAATCGGGACGCAATTACAGTTTTCCTTCGTCATTAGGAGGCCCTGAACGTTACAATTAAATATCAGTTTTGCGTCCGATTCGATAATCTAGACTTACAGGAGAACGACCATAAAGTACCCGAGGTAGCAATAGACCCATGGAGACAAGTCGGCTGGAGAACGATTTATTGAATCGGGACGCAATTACAGTTTTCCTTCGTCATTAGGAGGCCCTGAACGTTACAATTAAATATCAGTTTTGCGTCCGATTCGATAATCTAGACTCACAGGAGAACGACCATAAGGTACCCGAGGCAGCAATAGACCCATGGAGACAAGTCGGCTGGAGAACGATTTATTGAATCGCTACGCAATTTCAGTGTTCCATCGTCATTAGGAGGCCCTGATCGTTACAATTAGCTATCAGTTTTGCGTCCGATTCGATAATCTAGACTCACAGGAGAACGTCCCTAAGGTACCCGACGCAGCAATAGACCCATGGAGACAAGTCGGCTGGAGAACGATTTATTGAATCGGGACGCAATTACAGTTTTCCTTCGTCATTAGGAGGCCCTGAACGTTACAATTAAATATCAGTTTTGCGTCCGATTCGATAATCTAGACTCACTGGAGAACGACCATAAGGTACCCGAGGCAGCAATAGACCCATGGAGACAAGTCGGCTGGAGAACGATTTATTGAATCGGGACGCCATTTCAGTGTTCCATCGTCATTAGGAGGCCCTGATCGTTACAATTAGCTATCAGTTTTGGGCCGATTCGATAATCTAGACTCACAGGAGAACGTCCCTAAGGTACCCGAGGCAGCAATAGACCCATGGAGACAAGTCGGCTGGAGAACGATTTATTGAATCGGGACGCAATTACATTTTCCATCGTCATTAGGAGGCCCTGAACGTTACAATTAAATATCAGTTTTGCGTCCGATTCGATAATCTAGACTCACAGGAGAACGTCCCTAAGGTACCCGAGGCAGCAATAGACCCATGGAGACAAGTCGGCTGGAGAACGATTTATTGAATTGGGACGCAATTACAGTTTTCCATCGTCATTACGAGGCCCTGAACGTTACAATTAAATATCAGTTTTGCGTCCGATTCGATAATCTAGACTTACATCAGAACGACCACAAGGTACCCCAGGTAGCAATAGACCCATGGAGACAAGTCGGCTGGAGAACGATTTATTGAATCGGGACGCAATTACAGTTTTCCATCGTCATTAGGAGGCCCTGAACGTTACAATTAAATATCAGTTTTGCGTCCGATTCGATAATCTAGACTCACAGGAGAACGTCCCTAAGGTACCCAAGGCAGCAATAGACCCATGGAGACAAGTCGGCTGGAGAAAGATTTATTGAATCGGGACGCAATTTCAGTGTTCCATCGTCATTACGAGGCCCTGATCGTTACAATTAGCTATCAGTTTTGCGTCCGATTCGATAATCTAGACTCACAGGAGAACGTCCCTAAGGTACCCGAGGCAGCAATAGACCCATGGAGACAAGTCGGCTGGAGAACGATTTATTGAATCGGGACGCAATTACAGTTTTCCATCGTCATTAGGAGGCCCTGATCGTTACAATCAGCTATCAGTTTTGCGTCCGATTCGATAATCTAGACTCACAGGAGAACGTCCCTAAGGTACCCGAGGCAGCAATAGACCCATGGAGACAAGTCGGCTGGAGAACGATTTATTGAATCGGGACGCTATTACACTTTTCCATCGTCATTAGGAGGCCCTGAACGTTACAATTAAATATCAGTTTTGCGTCCGATTCGATAATCTAGACTCACAGGAGAACGTCCCTAAGGTACCGGAGGCAGCAATAGACCCATGGAGACAAGTCGGCTGGAGAACGATTTATTGAATCGGGACGCAATTTCAGTGTTCCATCGTCATTAGGAGGCCCTGATCGTTACAATTAGCTATCAGTTTTGCGTCCGATTCGATAATCTAGACTCACAGGAGAACGACCATAAGGTACCCGAGGCAGCAATAGACCCATGGAGACAAGTCGGCTGGAGAACGATTTATTGAATCGGGACACAATTACAGTTTTCCATCGTCATTAGGAGGCCCTGAACGTTACAATTAAATATCAGATTTGCGTCCGATTCGATAATCTAGACTCACAGGAGAACGTCCCTAAGGTACCCGAGGCAGCAATAGACCCATGGAGACAAGTCGGCTGGAGAACGATTTATTGAATCGGGACGCAATTACAGTTTTCCATTGTCATTAGGAGGCCCTGAACGTTACAATTAAATATCAGTTTTGCGTCCGATTCGATAATTTAGACTCACAGGAGAACGTCCCTAAGGTACCCGAGGCAGCAATAGACCCATGGAGACAAGTCGGCTGGAGAACGATTTATTGAAACGGGACGCAATTACAGTTTTCCATCGTCATTAGGAGGCCCTGAACGTTACAATTAAATATCAGTTTTGCGTCCGATTCGATAATCTAGACTCACAGGAGAACGTCCCTAAGGTACCCGAGGCAGCAATAGACCCATGGAGACAAGTCGGCTGGAGAACGATTTATTGAATCGGGACGCAATTACAGTTTTCCATCGTCATTAGGAGGCCCTGAACGTTACAATTAAATATCAGTTTTGCGTCCGATTCGATAATCTAGACTCACAGGAGAACGTCCCTAAGGTACCCGAGGCAGCAATAGACCCATGGAGACAAGTCGGCTGGAGAACGATTTATTGAATCGGGACGCAATTTCAGTGTTCCATCGTCATTAGGAGGTCCTGATCGTTACAATTAGCTATCAGTTTTGCGTCCGATTCGATAATCTAGACTCACAGGAGAACGACCATAATGTACCCGAGGCAGCAATAGACCCATGGAGACAAGTCGGCTGGAGAACGATTTATTGAATCGGGACGCAATTACAGTTTTCCATCGTCATTAGGAGGCCCTGAACGTTACAATTAAATATCAGTTTTGCGTCCGATTCGATAATCTAGACTCACAGGAGAATGTCCCTGAGGTACCCGAGGCAGCAATAGACCCATGGAGACAAGTCGGCTGGAGAACGATTTATTGAATCGGGACGCAATTACAGTTTTCCATCGTCATTAGGAGGCCCTGAACGTTACAATTAAATAACAGTTTTGCGTCCGATTCGATAATCTAGACTCACAGGAGAACGTCCCTAAGGTACCCGAGGCAGCAATAGACCCATGGAGACAAGTCGGCTGGAGAACGATTTATTGAATCGGGACGCAATTACAGTTTTCCATCGTCATTAAGAGGCCCTGAACGTTACAACTAAATATCAGTTTTGCGTCCGATTCGATAATCTAGACTCACAGGAGAACGTCCCTAAGGTACCCGAGGCAGCAATAGACCCATGGAGACAAGTCGGCTGGAGAACGATTTATTGAATCGGGACGCAATTACAGTTTTCCATCGTCATTAGGAGGCCCTGAACGTTACAATTAAATATCAGTTTTGCGTCCGATTCGATAATCTAGACGCACAGGAGAACGTCCCTACGGTTCCCGAGGCAGCAATAGACCCATGGAGACAAGTCGGCTGGAGAACGATTTATTGAATCGGGACGCAATTACAGTTTTCCTTCGTCATTAGGAGGCCCTGAACGTTACAATTAAATATCAGTTTTGCGTCCGATTCGATAATCTAGACTTACAGGAGAACGACCATAAAGTACCCGAGGTAGCAATAGACCCATGGAGACAAGTCGGCTGGAGAACGATTTATTGAATCGGGACGCAATTACAGTTTTCCTTCGTCATTAGGAGGCCCTGAACGTTACAATTAAATATCAGTTTTGCGTCCGATTCGATAATCTAGACTCACAGGAGAACGACCATAAGGTACCCGAGGCAGCAATAGACCCATGGAGACAAGTCGGCTGGAGAACGATTTATTGAATCGCTACGCAATTTCAGTGTTCCATCGTCATTAGGAGGCCCTGATCGTTACAATTAGCTATCAGTTTTGCGTCCGATTCGATAATCTAGACTCACAGGAGAACGTCCCTAAGGTACCCGACGCAGCAATAGACCCATGGAGACAAGTCGGCTGGAGAACGATTTATTGAATCGGGACGCAATTACAGTTTTCCTTCGTCATTAGGAGGCCCTGAACGTTACAATTAAATATCAGTTTTGCGTCCGATTCGATAATCTAGACTCACTGGAGAACGACCATAAGGTACCCGAGGCAGCAATAGACCCATGGAGACAAGTCGGCTGGAGAACGATTTATTGAATCGGGACGCCATTTCAGTGTTCCATCGTCATTAGGAGGCCCTGATCGTTACAATTAGCTATCAGTTTTGGGCCGATTCGATAATCTAGACTCACAGGAGAACGTCCCTAAGGTACCCGAGGCAGCAATAGACCCATGGAGACAAGTCGGCTGGAGAACGATTTATTGAATCGGGACGCAATTACATTTTCCATCGTCATTAGGAGGCCCTGAACGTTACAATTAAATATCAGTTTTGCGTCCGATTCGATAATCTAGACTCACAGGAGAACGTCCCTAAGGTACCCGAGGCAGCAATAGACCCATGGAGACAAGTCGGCTGGAGAACGATTCATTGAATTGGGACGCAATTACAGTTTTCCATCGTCATTACGAGGCCCTGAACGTTACAATTAAATATCAGTTTTGCGTCCGATTCGATAATCTAGACTTACATCAGAACGACCACAAGGTACCCCAGGTAGCAATAGACCCATGGAGACAAGTCGGCTGGAGAACGATTTATTGAATCGGGACGCAATTACAGTTTTCCATCGTCATTAGGAGGCCCTGAACGTTACAATTAAATATCAGTTTTGCGTCCGATTCGATAATCTAGACTCACAGGAGAACGTCCCTAAGGTACCCAAGGCAGCAATAGACCCATGGAGACAAGTCGGCTGGAGAAAGATTTATTGAATCGGGACGCAATTTCAGTGTTCCATCGTCATTACGAGGCCCTGATCGTTACAATTAGCTATCAGTTTTGCGTCCGATTCGATAATCTAGACTCACAGGAGAACGTCCCTAAGGTACCCGAGGCAGCAATAGACCCATGGAGACAAGTCGGCTGGAGAACGATTTATTGAATCGGGACGCAATTACAGTTTTCCATCGTCATTAGGAGGCCCTGATCGTTACAATCAGCTATCAGTTTTGCGTCCGATTCGATAATCTAGACTCACAGGAGAACGTCCCTAAGGTACCCGAGGCAGCAATAGACCCATGGAGACAAGTCGGCTGGAGAACGATTTATTGAATCGGGACGCTATTACACTTTTCCATCGTCATTAGGAGGCCCTGAACGTTACAATTAAATATCAGTTTTGCGTCCGATTCGATAATCTAGACTCACAGGAGAACGTCCCTAAGGTACCGGAGGCAGCAATAGACCCATGGAGACAAGTCGGCTGGAGAACGATTTATTGAATCGGGACGCAATTTCAGTGTTCCATCGTCATTAGGAGGCCCTGATCGTTACAATTAGCTATCAGTTTTGCGTCCGATTCGATAATCTAGACTCACAGGAGTACGACCATAAGGTACCCGAGGCAGCAATAGACCCATGGAGACAAGTCGGCTGGAGAACGATTTATTGAATCGGGACACAATTACAGTTTTCCATCGTCATTAGGAGGCCCTGAACGTTACAATTAAATATCAGATTTGCGTCCGATTCGATAATCTAGACTCACAGGAGAACGTCCCTAAGGTACCCGAGGCAGCAATAGACCCATGGAGACAAGTCGGCTGGAGAACGATTTATTGAATCGGGACGCAATTACAGTTTTCCATTGTCATTAGGAGGCCCTGAACGTTACAATTAAATATCAGTTTTGCGTCCGATTCGATAATTTAGACTCACAGGAGAACGTCCCTAAGGTACCCGAGGCAGCAATAGACCCATGGAGACAAGTCGGCTGGAGAACGATTTATTGAAACGGGACGCAATTACAGTTTTCCATCGTCATTAGGAGGCCCTGAACGTTACAATTAAATATCAGTTTTGCGTCCGATTCGATAATCTAGACTCACAGGAGAACGTCCCTAAGGTACCCGAGGCAGCAATAGACCCATGGAGACAAGTCGGCTGGAGAACGATTTATTGAATCGGGACGCAATTACAGTTTTCCATCGTCATTAGGAGGCCCTGAACGTTACAATTAAATATCAGTTTTGCGTCCGATTCGATAATCTAGACTCACAGGAGAACGTCCCTAAGGTACCCGAGGCAGCAATAGACCCATGGAGACAAGTCGGCTGGAGAACGATTTATTGAATCGGGACGCAATTTCAGTGTTCCATCGTCATTAGGAGGTCCTGATCGTTACAATTAGCTATCAGTTTTGCGTCCGATTCGATAATCTAGACTCACAGGAGAACGACCATAATGTACCCGAGGCAGCAATAGACCCATGGAGACAAGTCGGCTGGAGAACGATTTATTGAATCGGGACGCAATTACAGTTTTCCATCGTCATTAGGAGGCCCTGAACGTTACAATTAAATATCAGTTTTGCGTCCGATTCGATAATCTAGACTCACAGGAGAATGTCCCTGAGGTACCCGAGGCAGCAATAGACCCATGGAGACAAGTCGGCTGGAGAACGATTTATTGAATCGGGACGCAATTACAGTTTTCCATCGTCATTAGGAGGCCCTGAACGTTACAATTAAATAACAGTTTTGCGTCCGATTCGATAATCTAGACTCACAGGAGAACGTCCCTAAGGTACCCGAGGCAGCAATAGACCCATGGAGACAAGTCGGCTGGAGAACGATTTATTGAATCGGGACGCAATTACAGTTTTCCATCGTCATTAAGAGGCCCTGAACGTTACAACTAAATATCAGTTTTGCGTCCGATTCGATAATCTAGACTCACAGGAGAACGTCCCTAAGGTACCCGAGGCAGCAATAGACCCATGGAGACAAGTCGGCTGGAGAACGATTTATTGAATCGGGACACAATTACAGTTTTCCATCGTCATTAGGAGGCCCTGAACGTTACAATTAAATATCAGTTTTGCGTCCGATTCGATAATCTAGACTCACAGGAGAACGTCGCTAAGGTACCCGAGGCAGCGATAGACCCATGGAGACAAGTCGGCTGGAGAACGATTTATTGAATCGGGACGCAATTACAGTTTTCCATCGTCATTAGGAGGCCCTGAACGTTACAATTAAATATCAGTTTTGCGTCCGATTCGATAATCTAGACTCACAGGAGAACGTCCCTAAGGTACCCGAGGCAGCAATAGACCCATGGAGACAAGTCGGCTGGAGAACGATTTATTGAATCGGGACGCAATTACAGTTTTCCATCGTCATTAGGATGCCCTGAACGTTACAATTAAATATCAGTTTTGCGTCCGATTCGATAATCTAGACTCACAGGAGAACGTCCCTAAGGTACCCGAGGCAGCAATAGACCCATGGAGACAAGTCGGCTGGAGAACGATTTATTGAATCGGGACGCAATTACAGTTTTCCATCGTCATTAAGAGGCCCTGAACGTTACAATTAAATATCAGTTTTGCGTCCGATTCGATAATCTAGACGCACAGGAGAACGTCCCTAAGGTACCCGAGGCAGCAATAGACCCATGGAGACAAGTCGGCTGGAGAACTATTTATTGAATCGGGACGCAACTACAGTTTTCCATCGTCATTAGGAGTCCCTGAACGTTACAATTAAATATCAGTTTTGCGTCCGATTCGGTAATCTAGACTCACAGGAGAACGTCCCTAAGGTACCCGAGGCAGCAATAGACCCATGGAGACAAGTCGGCTGGAGAACGATTTATTGAATCGGGACGCAATTACAGTTTTCCATCGTCATTAGGAGGCCCTGAACGTTACAATTTAATATCAGTTTTGCGTCCGATTCGATAATCTAGACTCACAGGAGAACGTCCCTAAGGTACCCGAGGCAGCAATAGACCCATGGAGACAAGTCGGCTGGAGAACGATAAATTGAATCGGGACGCAATTACAGTTTTCCATCGTCATTAGGAGGCCCTGAACGTTACAATTAAATATCAGTTTTGCGTCCGATTCGATAATCTAGACTCACAGGAGAACGTCCCTAAGGTACCCGAGGCAGCAATAGACCCATGGAGACAAGTCAGCTGGAGAACGATTTATTGAATCGGGACGCAATTACAGTTTTCCATCGTCATTAGGAGGCCCTGAACGTTACAATTAAATATCAGTTTTGCGTCCGATTCGATAATCTAGACTCACAGGAGAACAACCATAAGGTACCCCAGGCAGCAATAGACCCACGGAGACAAGTCGGCTGGAGAACGATTTATTGAATCGGGACGCAATTACAGTTTTCCATCGTCATTAGGAGGCCCTGAACGTTACAATTAAATATCAGTTTTGCGTCCGATTCGATAATCTAGACTCACAGGAGAACGTCCCTAACGTACCCGAGGCAGCAATAGACCCATGGAGACAAGTCGGCTGGAGAACGATTTATTGAATAGGGACGCAATTACAGTTTTCCATCGTCATTAGGAGGCCCTGAACGTTACAATTAAATATCAGTTTTGCGTCCGATTCGATAATCTAGACTCACAGGAGAACGTCCCTAAGGTACCCGAGGCAGCAATAGACCCATGGAGACAAGTCGGCTGGAGAACGATTTATTGAATCGGGACGCAATTACAGTTTTCCATTGTCATTAGGAGGCCCTGAACGTTACAATTAAATATCAGTTTTGCGTCCGATTCGATAATTTAGACTCACAGGAGAACGTCCCTAAGGTACCCGAGGCAGCAATAGACCCATGGAGACAAGTCGGCTGGAGAACGATTTATTGAAACGGGACGCAATTACAGTTTTCCATCGTCATTAGGAGGCCCTGAACGTTACAATTAAATATCAGTTTTGCGTCCGATTCGATAATCTAGACTCACAGGAGAACGTCCCTAAGGTACCCGAGGCAGCAATAGACCCATGGAGACAAGTCGGCTGGAGAACGATTTATTGAATCGGGACGCAATTACAGTTTTCCATCGTCATTAGGAGGCCCTGAACGTTACAATTAAATATCAGTTTTGCGTCCGATTCGATAATCTAGACTCACAGGAGAACGTCCCTAAGGTACCCAAGGCAGCAATAGACCCATGGAGACAAGTTGGCTGGAGAACGATTTATTGAATCGGGACGCAATTTCAGTGTTCCATCGTCATTAGGAGGTCCTGATCGTTACAATTAGCTATCAGTTTTGCGTCCGATTCGATAATCTAGACTCACAGGAGAACGACCATAAGGTACCCGAGGCAGCAATAGACCCATGGAGACAAGTCGGCTGGAGAACGATTTATTGAATCGGGACGCAATTACAGTTTTCCATCGTCATTAGGAGGCCCTGAACGTTACAATTAAATATCAGTTTTGCGTCCGATTCGATAATCTAGACTCACAGGAGAATGTCCCTAAGGTACCCGAGGCAGCAATAGACCCATGGAGACAAGTCGGCTGGAGAACGATTTATTGAATCGGCACGCAATTACAGTTTTCCATCGTCATTAGGAGGCCCTGAACGTTACAATTAAATAACAGTTTTGCGTCCGATTCGATAATCTAGACTCACAGGAGAACGTCCCTAAGGTACCCGAGGCAGCAATAGACCCATGGAGACAAGTCGGCTGGAGAACGATTTATTGAATCGGGACGCAATTACAGTTTTCCATCGTCATTAAGAGGCCCTGAACGTTACAACTAAATATCAGTTTTGCGTCCGATTCGATAATCTAGACTCACAGGAGAACGTCCCTAAGGTACCCGAGGCAGCAATAGACCCATGGAGACAAGTCGGCTGGAGAACGATTAATTGAATCGGGACGCAATTACAGTTTTCCATCGTCATTAGGAGGCCCTGAACGTTACAATTAAATATCAGTTTTGCGTCCGATTCGATAATCTAGACTCACAGGAGAACGTCGCTAAGGTACCCGAGGCAGCGATAGACCCATGGAGACAAGTCGGCTGGAGAACGATTTATTGAATCGGGACGCAATTACAGTTTTCCATCGTCATTAGGAGGCCCTGAACGTTACAATTAAATATCAGTTTTGCGTCCGATTCGATAATCTAGACTCACAGGAGAACGTCCCTAAGGTACCCGAGGCAGCAATAGACCCATGGAGACAAGTCGGCTGGAGAACGATTTATTGAATCGGGACGCAATTACAGTTTTCCATCGTCATTAGGAGGCCCTGAACGTTACAATTAAATATCAGTTTTGCGTCCGATTCGATAATCTAGACTCACAGGAGAACGTCCCTAAGGTACCCGAGGCAGCAATAGACCCATGGAGACAAGTCGGCTGGAGAACGATTTATTGAATCGGGACGCAATTACAGTTTTCCATCGTCATTAGGAGGCCCTGAACGTTACAATTAAATATCAGTTTTGCGTCCGATTCGATAATCTAGACGCACAGGAGAACGTCCCTAAGGTACCCGAGGCAGCAATAGACCCATGGAGACAAGTCGGCTGGAGAACGATTTATTGAATCGGGACGCAACTACAGTTTTCCATCGTCATTAGGAGTCCCTGAACGTTACAATTAAATATCAGTTTTGCGTCCGATTCGGTAATCTAAACTCACAGGAGAACGTCCCTAAGGTACCCGAGGCAGCAATAGACCCATGGAGACAAGTCGGCTGGAGAACGATTTATTGAATCGGGACGCAATTACAGTTTTCCATCGTCATTAGGAGGCCCTGAACGTTACAATTTAATATCAGTTTTGCGTCCGATTCGATAATCTAGACTCACAGGAGAACGTCCCTAAGGTACCCGAGGCAGCAATAGACCCATGGAGACAAGTCGGCTGGAGAACGATAAATTGAATCGGGACGCAATTACAGTTTTCCATCGTCATTAGGAGGTCCTGATCGTTACAATTAGCTATCAGTTTTGCGTCTGATTCGATAATCTAGACTCACAGGAGAACGACCATAAGGTACCCGAGGCAGCAATAGACCCATGGAGACAAGTCGGCTGGAGAACGATTTATTGAATCGGGACGCAATTACAGTTTTCCATCGTCATTAGGAGGCCCTGAACGTTACAATTAAATATCAGTTTTGCGTCCGATTCGATAATCTAGACTCACAGGAGAATGTCCCTAAGGTACCCGAGGCAGCAATAGACCCATGGAGACAAGTCGGCTGGAGAACGATTTATTGAATCGGGACGCAATTACAGTTTTCCATCGTCATTAGGAGGCCCTGAACGTTACAATTAAATAACAGTTTTGCGTCCGATTCGATAATCTAGACTCACAGGAGAACGTCCCTAAGGTACCCGAGGCAGCAATAGACCCATGGAGACAAGTCGGCTGGGGAACGATTTATTGAATCGGGACGCAATTACAGTTTTCCATCGTCATTAAGAGGCCCTGAACGTTACAACTAAATATCAGTTTTGCGTCCGATTCGATAATCTAGACTCACAGGAGAACGTCCCTAAGGTACCCGAGGCAGCAATAGACCCATGGAGACAAGTCGGCTGGAGAACGATTAATTGAATCGGGACGCAATTACAGTTTTCCATCGTCATTAGGAGGCCCTGAACGTTACAATTAAATATCAGTTTTGCGTCCGATTCGATAATCTAGACTCACAGGAGAACGTCGCTAAGGTACCCGAGGCAGCGATAGACCCATGGAGACAAGTCGGCTGGAGAACGATTTATTGAATCGGGACGCAATTACAGTTTTCCATCGTCATTAGGAGGCCCTGAACGTTACAATTAAATATCAGTTTTGCGTCCGATTCGATAATCTAGACTCACAGGAGAACGTCCCTAAGGTACCCGAGGCAGCAATAGACCCATGGAGACAAGTCGGCTGGAGAACGATTTATTGAATCGGGACGCAATTACAGTTTTCCATCGTCATTAGGAGGCCCTGAACGTTACAATTAAATATCAGTTTTGCGTCCGATTCGATAATCTAGACTCACAGGAAAACGTCCCTAAGGTACCCGAGGCAGCAATAGACCCATGGAGACAAGTCGGCTGGAGAACGATTTATTGAATCGGGACGCAATTACAGTTTTCCATCGTCATTAGGAGGCCCTGAACGTTACAATTAAATATCAGTTTTGCGTCCGATTCGATAATCTAGACGCACAGGAGAACGTCCCTAAGGTACCCGAGGCAGCAATAGACCCATGGAGACAAGTCGGCTGGAGAACGATAAATTGAATCGGGACGCAATTACAGTTTTCCATCGTCATTAGGAGGCCCTGAACGTTACAATTAAATATCAGTTTTGCGTCCGATTCGATAATCTAGACTCACAGGAGAACGTCCCTAAGGTACCCGAGGCAGCAATAGACCCATGGAGACAAGTCAGCTGGAGAACGATTTATTGAATCGGGACGCAATTACAGTTTTCCATCGTCATTAGGAGGCCCTGAACGTTACAATTAAATATCAGTTTTGCGTCCGATTCGATAATCTAGACTCACAGGAGAACGACCATAAGGTACCCGAGGCAGCAATAGACCCATGGAGACAAGTCGGCTGGAGAACGATTTATTGAATCGGGACGCAATTACAGTTTTCCATCGTCATTAGGAGGACCTGAACGTTACAATTAAATATCAGTTTTGCGTCCGATTCGATAATCTAGACTCACAGGAGAACGTCCCTAAGGTACCCGAGGCAGCAATAGACCCATGGAGACAAGTCGGCTGGAGAACGATTTATTGAATAGGGACGCAATTACAGTTTTCCATCGTCATTAGGAGGCCCTGAACGTTACAATTAAATATCAGTTTTGCGTCCGATTCGATAATCTAGACTCACAGGAGAACGTCCCTAAGGTACCCGAGGCAGCAATAGACCCATGGAGACAAGTCGGCTGGAGAACGATTTATTGAATCGGGACGCAATTACAGTTCTCCATCGTCATTAAGAGGCCCTGAACGTTACAATTAAATATCAGTTTTGCGTCCGATTCGATAATCTAGACTCACAGGAGAACGTCCCTAAGGTACCCGAGGCAGCAATAGACCCATGGAGACAAGTCGGCTGGAGAACGATTTATTGAATCGGGACGCAATTACAGTTTTCCATCGTCATTAGGAGGCCCTGAACGTTACAATTAAATATCAGTTTTGCGTCCGATTCGATAATCTAGACTCACAGGAGAACGACCATAAGGTACCCGAGGCAGCAATAGACCCATGGAGACAAGTCGGCTGGAGAACGATTAATTGAATCGGGACGCAATTACAGTTTTCCATCGTCATTAGGAGGCCTTGAACGTTACAATTAAATATCAGTTTTGCGTCCGATTCGATAAACTAGACTCACAGGAAAACGACCATAAGGTACCCGAGGCAGCAATAGACCCATGGAGACAAGTCGGCTGGAGAACGATTTATTGAATCGGGACGCAATTACAGTTTTCCATCGTCATTAGGAGGCCCTGAACGTTACAATTAAATATCAGTTTTGCGTCCGATTCGATAATCTAGACTCACAGGAGAACGTCCCTAAGGTACCCGAGGCTGCAATAGACCCATGGAGACAACTCGACTGGAGAACGATTTATTGAATCGGGACGCAATTACAGTTTTCCATCGTCATTAGGAGGCCCTGAACGTTACAATTAAATATCAGTTTTGCGTCCGATTCGATAATCTAGACTCACAGGAGAACGACCATAAGGTACCCGAGGCAGCAATAGACCCATGGAGACAAGTCGGCTGGAGAACGATTTATTGAATCGGGACGCAATTACAGTTTTCCATCGTCATTAGGAGGCCCTGAACGTTACAATTAAATATCAGTTTTGCGTCCGATTCGATAATCTAGACTCACAGGAGGACGTCCCTAAGGTACCCGAGGCAGCAATAGACCCATGGAGACAAGTCGGCTGGAGAACGATTTATTGAATCGGGACGCAATTACAGTTTTCAATCGTCATTAGGAGGCCCTGAACGTTTCAATTAAATATCAGTTTTGCGTCCGATTCGATAATCTAGACTCACAGGAGATCTTACCTAAGGTACCCGAGGCAGCATTAGACCCATGGAGACAAGTCGGCTGGAGAACGATTTATTGAATCGGGACGCAATTACAGTTTTCCATCGTCATTAGGAGGCCCTGAACGTTACAATTAAATATCAGGTTTGCGTCCGATTCGATAATCTAGACTCACAGGAGAACGTCCCTAAGGTACCCGAGGCAGCAATAGACCCATGGAGACAAGTCGGCTGGAGAACGATTTATTGAATCGGGACGCAATTACAGTTTTCCATCGTCATTAGGAGGCCCTGAACGTTACAATTAAATATCAGGTTTGCGTCCGATTCGATAATCTAGACTCACAGGAGAACGTCCCTAAGGTACCCGAGGCAGCAATAGACCCATGAAGACAAGTCGGCTGGAGAACGATTTATTGAATCGGGACGCAATTACAGTTTTCCATCGTCATTAGGAGGCCCTGAACGTTTCAATTAAATATCAGTTTTGCGTCCGATTCGATAATCTAGACTCACAGGAGAACGACCATAAGGTACCCGAGGCAGCAATAGACCCATGGAGACAAGTCGGCTGGAGAACGATTTATTGAATCGGGACGCAATTACAGTTTTCCATCGTCATTAGGAGGCCCTGAACGTTACAATTAGCTATCAGTTTTGCGTCCGATTCGATAATCTAGACTCACAGGAGAACGACCATAAGGTACCCGAGGCAGCAATAGACCCATGGAGACAAGTCGGCTGGAGAACGATTTATTGAATCGGGACGCAATTACAGTTTTCCATCTTCATTAGGAGGCCCTGAACGTTACAATTAAATATCGGTTTTGCGTCCGATTCGATAATCTAGACTCACAGGAGAACGATCATAAGGTACCCGAGGCAGCAATAGACCCATGGAGACAAGTTGGCTGGAGAACGATTTATTGAATCGGGACGCAATTACAGTTTTCCATCGTCATTAGGAGGCCCTGAACGTTACAATTAAATATCAGTTTTGCGTCCGATTCGATAATCTAGACTCACAGGAGAACGACCATAAGGTACCCGAGGCAGCAATATACCCATGGAGACAAGTCGGCTAGAGAACGATTTATTGAATCGGGACGCAATTACAGTTTTCCATCGTCATTAGGAGGCCCTGAACGTTACAATTAAATATCAGTTTTGCGTCCGATTCGTTAATCTAGTCTCACAGGAGAACGACCATAAGGTACCCGAGGCAGCAATAGACCCATGGAGACAAGTCGGCTGGAGAACGATTTATTGAATCGGGACGCAATTACAGTTTTCCATCGTCATTAGGAGGCCCTGAACGTTACAATTAAATATCAGTTTTGCGTCCGATTCGATAATCTAGACTCACAGGAGAACGACCATAAGGTACCCGAGGCAGCAATAGACCCATGGAGACAAGTCGGCTGGACAACGATTTATTGAATCGGGACGCAATTACAGTTTTCCATCGTCATTAGGAGGCCCTGAACGTTACAATTAAATATCAGTTTTGCGTCCGATTCGATAATCTAGACTCACAGGAGAATGTCCCTAAGGTACCCGAGGCAGCAATAGACCCATGGAGACAAGTCGGCTGGAGAACGATTTATTGAATCGGCACGCAATTACAGTTTTCCATCGTCATTAGGAGGCCCTGAACGTTACAATTAAATAACAGTTTTGCGTCCGATTCGATAATCTAGACTCACAGGAGAACGTCCCTAAGGTACCCGAGGCAGCAATAGACCCATGGAGACAAGTCGGCTGGAGAACGATTTATTGAATCGGGACGCAATTACAGTTTTCCATCGTCATTAAGAGGCCCTGAACGTTACAACTAAATATCAGTTTTGCGTCCGATTCGATAATCTAGACTCACAGGAGAACGTCCCTAAGGTACCCGAGGCAGCAATAGACCCATGGAGACAAGTCGGCTGGAGAACGATTAATTGAATCGGGACGCAATTACAGTTTTCCATCGTCATTAGGAGGCCCTGAACGTTACAATTAAATATCAGTTTTGCGTCCGATTCGATAATCTAGACTCACAGGAGAACGTCGCTAAGGTACCCGAGGCAGCGATAGACCCATGGAGACAAGTCGGCTGGAGAACGATTTATTGAATCGGGACGCAATTACAGTTTTCCATCGTCATTAGGAGGCCCTGAACGTTACAATTAAATATCAGTTTTGCGTCCGATTCGATAATCTAGACTCACAGGAGAACGTCCCTAAGGTACCCGAGGCAGCAATAGACCCATGGAGACAAGTCGGCTGGAGAACGATTTATTGAATCGGGACGCAATTACAGTTTTCCATCGTCATTAGGAGGCCCTGAACGTTACAATTAAATATCAGTTTTGCGTCCGATTCGATAATCTAGACTCACAGGAGAACGTCCCTAAGGTACCCGAGGCAGCAATAGACCCATGGAGACAAGTCGGCTGGAGAACGATTTATTGAATCGGGACGCAATTACAGTTTTCCATCGTCATTAGGAGGCCCTGAACGTTACAATTAAATATCAGTTTTGCGTCCGATTCGATAATCTAGACGCACAGGAGAACGTCCCTAAGGTACCCGAGGCAGCAATAGACCCATGGAGACAAGTCGGCTGGAGAACGATTTATTGAATCGGGACGCAACTACAGTTTTCCATCGTCATTAGGAGTCCCTGAACGTTACAATTAAATATCAGTTTTGCGTCCGATTCGGTAATCTAAACTCACAGGAGAACGTCCCTAAGGTACCCGAGGCAGCAATAGACCCATGGAGACAAGTCGGCTGGAGAACGATTTATTGAATCGGGACGCAATTACAGTTTTCCATCGTCATTAGGAGGCCCTGAACGTTACAATTTAATATCAGTTTTGCGTCCGATTCGATAATCTAGACTCACAGGAGAACGTCCCTAAGGTACCCGAGGCAGCAATAGACCCATGGAGACAAGTCGGCTGGAGAACGATAAATTGAATCGGGACGCAATTACAGTTTTCCATCGTCATTAGGAGGTCCTGATCGTTACAATTAGCTATCAGTTTTGCGTCTGATTCGATAATCTAGACTCACAGGAGAACGACCATAAGGTACCCGAGGCAGCAATAGACCCATGGAGACAAGTCGGCTGGAGAACGATTTATTGAATCGGGACGCAATTACAGTTTTCCATCGTCATTAGGAGGCCCTGAACGTTACAATTAAATATCAGTTTTGCGTCCGATTCGATAATCTAGACTCACAGGAGAATGTCCCTAAGGTACCCGAGGCAGCAATAGACCCATGGAGACAAGTCGGCTGGAGAACGATTTATTGAATCGGGACGCAATTACAGTTTTCCATCGTCATTAGGAGGCCCTGAACGTTACAATTAAATAACAGTTTTGCGTCCGATTCGATAATCTAGACTCACAGGAGAACGTCCCTAAGGTACCCGAGGCAGCAATAGACCCATGGAGACAAGTCGGCTGGGGAACGATTTATTGAATCGGGACGCAATTACAGTTTTCCATCGTCATTAAGAGGCCCTGAACGTTACAACTAAATATCAGTTTTGCGTCCGATTCGATAATCTAGAATCACAGGAGAACGTCCCTAAGGTACCCGAGGCAGCAATAGACCCATGGAGACAAGTCGGCTGGAGAACGATTAATTGAATCGTGACGCAATTACAGTTTTCCATCGTCATTAGGAGGCCCTGAACGTTACAATTAAATATCAGTTTTGCGTCCGATTCGATAATCTAGACTCACAGGAGAACGTCGCTAAGGTACCCGAGGCAGCGATAGACCCATGGAGACAAGTCGGCTGGAGAACGATTTATTGAATCGGGACGCAATTACAGTTTTCCATCGTCATTAGGAGGCCCTGAACGTTACAATTAAATATCAGTTTTGCGTCCGATTCGATAATCTAGACTCACAGGAGAACGT
Organism: Schistocerca cancellata; assembly: GCF_023864275.1. Lineage (NCBI taxonomy): Eukaryota > Metazoa > Arthropoda > Insecta > Orthoptera > Acrididae > Schistocerca > Schistocerca cancellata. The sequence goes on from NC_064627.1 coordinate 37,207,939, forward strand.
CCCTAAGGTACCCGAGGCAGCAATAGACCCATGGAGACAAGTCGGCTGGAGAACGATTTATTGAATCGGGACGCAATTACAGTTTTCCATCGTCATTAGGAGGCCCTGAACGTTACAATTAAATATCAGTTTTGCGTCCGATTCGATAATCTAGACTCACAGGAAAACGTCCCTAAGGTACCCGAGGCAGCAATAGACCCATGGAGACAAGTCGGCTGGAGAACGATTTATTGAATCGGGACGCAATTACAGTTTTCCATCGTCATTAGGAGGCCCTGAACGTTACAATTAAATATCAGTTTTGCGTCCGATTCGATAATCTAGACGCACAGGAGAACGTCCCTAAGGTACCCGAGGCAGCAATAGACCCATGGAGACAAGTCGGCTGGAGAACGATAAATTGAATCGGGACGCAATTACAGTTTTCCATCGTCATTAGGAGGCCCTGAACGTTACAATTAAATATCAGTTTTGCGTCCGATTCGATAATCTAGACTCACAGGAGAACGTCCCTAAGGTACCCGAGGCAGCAATAGACCCATGGAGACAAGTCAGCTGGAGAACGATTTATTGAATCGGGACGCAATTACAGTTTTCCATCGTCATTAGGAGGCCCTGAACGTTACAATTAAATATCAGTTTTGCGTCCGATTCGATAATCTAGACTCACAGGAGAACGACCATAAGGTACCCGAGGCAGCAATAGACCCATGGAGACAAGTCGGCTGGAGAACGATTTATTGAATCGGGACGCAATTACAGTTTTCCATCGTCATTAGGAGGACCTGAACGTTACAATTAAATATCAGTTTTGCGTCCGATTCGATAATCTAGACTCACAGGAGAACGTCCCTAAGGTACCCGAGGCAGCAATAGACCCATGGAGACAAGTCGGCTGGAGAACGATTTATTGAATAGGGACGCAATTACAGTTTTCCATCGTCATTAGGAGGCCCTGAACGTTACAATTAAATATCAGTTTTGCGTCCGATTCGATAATCTAGACTCACAGGAGAACGTCCCTAAGGTACCCGAGGCAGCAATAGACCCATGGAGACAAGTCGGCTGGAGAACGATTTATTGAATCGGGACGCAATTACAGTTCTCCATCGTCATTAAGAGGCCCTGAACGTTACAATTAAATATCAGTTTTGCGTCCGATTCGATAATCTAGACTCACAGGAGAACGTCCCTAAGGTACCCGAGGCAGCAATAGACCCATGGAGACAAGTCGGCTGGAGAACGATTTATTGAATCGGGACGCAATTACAGTTTTCCATCGTCATTAGGAGGCCCTGAACGTTACAATTAAATATCAGTTTTGCGTCCGATTCGATAATCTAGACTCACAGGAGAACGACCATAAGGTACCCGAGGCAGCAATAGACCCATGGAGACAAGTCGGCTGGAGAACGATTAATTGAATCGGGACGCAATTACAGTTTTCCATCGTCATTAGGAGGCCTTGAACGTTACAATTAAATATCAGTTTTGCGTCCGATTCGATAAACTAGACTCACAGGAAAACGACCATAAGGTACCCGAGGCAGCAATAGACCCATGGAGACAAGTCGGCTGGAGAACGATTTATTGAATCGGGACGCAATTACAGTTTTCCATCGTCATTAGGAGGCCCTGAACGTTACAATTAAATATCAGTTTTGCGTCCGATTCGATAATCTAGACTCACAGGAGAACGTCCCTAAGGTACCCGAGGCTGCAATAGACCCATGGAGACAACTCGACTGGAGAACGATTTATTGAATCGGGACGCAATTACAGTTTTCCATCGTCATTAGGAGGCCCTGAACGTTACAATTAAATATCAGTTTTGCGTCCGATTCGATAATCTAGACTCACAGGAGAACGACCATAAGGTACCCGAGGCAGCAATAGACCCATGGAGACAAGTCGGCTGGAGAACGATTTATTGAATCGGGACGCAATTACAGTTTTCCATCGTCATTAGGAGGCCCTGAACGTTACAATTAAATATCAGTTTTGCGTCCGATTCGATAATCTAGACTCACAGGAGGACGTCCCTAAGGTACCCGAGGCAGCAATAGACCCATGGAGACAAGTCGGCTGGAGAACGATTTATTGAATCGGGACGCAATTACAGTTTTCAATCGTCATTAGGAGGCCCTGAACGTTTCAATTAAATATCAGTTTTGCGTCCGATTCGATAATCTAGACTCACAGGAGATCTTACCTAAGGTACCCGAGGCAGCATTAGACCCATGGAGACAAGTCGGCTGGAGAACGATTTATTGAATCGGGACGCAATTACAGTTTTCCATCGTCATTAGGAGGCCCTGAACGTTACAATTAAATATCAGGTTTGCGTCCGATTCGATAATCTAGACTCACAGGAGAACGTCCCTAAGGTACCCGAGGCAGCAATAGACCCATGGAGACAAGTCGGCTGGAGAACGATTTATTGAATCGGGACGCAATTACAGTTTTCCATCGTCATTAGGAGGCCCTGAACGTTACAATTAAATATCAGGTTTGCGTCCGATTCGATAATCTAGACTCACAGGAGAACGTCCCTAAGGTACCCGAGGCAGCAATAGACCCATGAAGACAAGTCGGCTGGAGAACGATTTATTGAATCGGGACGCAATTACAGTTTTCCATCGTCATTAGGAGGCCCTGAACGTTTCAATTAAATATCAGTTTTGCGTCCGATTCGATAATCTAGACTCACAGGAGAACGACCATAAGGTACCCGAGGCAGCAATAGACCCATGGAGACAAGTCGGCTGGAGAACGATTTATTGAATCGGGACGCAATTACAGTTTTCCATCGTCATTAGGAGGCCCTGAACGTTACAATTAGCTATCAGTTTTGCGTCCGATTCGATAATCTAGACTCACAGGAGAACGACCATAAGGTACCCGAGGCAGCAATAGACCCATGGAGACAAGTCGGCTGGAGAACGATTTATTGAATCGGGACGCAATTACAGTTTTCCATCTTCATTAGGAGGCCCTGAACGTTACAATTAAATATCGGTTTTGCGTCCGATTCGATAATCTAGACTCACAGGAGAACGATCATAAGGTACCCGAGGCAGCAATAGACCCATGGAGACAAGTTGGCTGGAGAACGATTTATTGAATCGGGACGCAATTACAGTTTTCCATCGTCATTAGGAGGCCCTGAACGTTACAATTAAATATCAGTTTTGCGTCCGATTCGATAATCTAGACTCACAGGAGAACGACCATAAGGTACCCGAGGCAGCAATATACCCATGGAGACAAGTCGGCTAGAGAACGATTTATTGAATCGGGACGCAATTACAGTTTTCCATCGTCATTAGGAGGCCCTGAACGTTACAATTAAATATCAGTTTTGCGTCCGATTCGTTAATCTAGTCTCACAGGAGAACGACCATAAGGTACCCGAGGCAGCAATAGACCCATGGAGACAAGTCGGCTGGAGAACGATTTATTGAATCGGGACGCAATTACAGTTTTCCATCGTCATTAGGAGGCCCTGAACGTTACAATTAAATATCAGTTTTGCGTCCGATTCGATAATCTAGACTCACAGGAGAACGACCATAAGGTACCCGAGGCAGCAATAGACCCATGGAGACAAGTCGGCTGGACAACGATTTATTGAATCGGGACGCAATTACAGTTTTCCATCGTCATTAGGAGGCCCTGAACGTTACAATTAAATATCAGTTTTGCGTCCGATTCGATAATCTAGACTCACAGGAGAACGACCATAAGGTACCCGAGGCAGCAATAGACCCATGGAGACAAGTCGGCTGGAGAACGATTTATTGAATCGGGACGCAATTACAGTTTTCCATCGTCATTAGGAGGCCCTGAACGTTACAATTAGCTATCAGGTTTGCGTCCGATTCGATAATCTAGACTCACAGGAGAACGACCATAAGGTACCCGAGGCAGCAATAGACCCATGGAGACAATACGGTTGGAGAACGATGTATCGAATCGGGACGCAATTTGAGCGTTCCATCGTCATTAGGAGGCCCTGAACGTTACAGTAAACTATCAGTTTTGCGTCGTTAGGAGGCCATGAACGTTACAATTAACTATCAGCTTTGCGTCCCATTCGATAATCTAGACTCACAGGAGAAAGATCATAACGTGCCCGAGGCAACAATAGACCCATAGAGACAAGTCGGCTGGAGGACAATTTATTGAATCGGGACGTAATTTGAGTGTTCCATCGTCATTAGGAGGCCCTGAACGTTACAATTAACTATCTGTTTTGCGTTAGATTCGATAATCTTGACTCAAAGGAGAACGCCCATAAGGTGCCCGAGGCAGCAATAGACCCATGGCGACAAGACGGCTGGTGAACGATGTATTGAATCGGGACGCAATTTGAGCGTTCCATCGTCATTAGGAGGACCCGAACTTTACAATTAACTATCAGCTTTGCGTCCGATTTGATAATCTAGACTGACAATAGAACGACCATAAGGTGCCCGAGGCAGCAATAGACACATGGAGACAAGTCGGCTGAAGGGCGATGTATTGAATCGGGACGCAATTTGAGTGTTCGATCGTCATTAGGAGGCCCTGAACGATACAATTAACTATTAGTTTTGCTTCCGATTCGATAATCTAAACTCACAGGATAACGACCATAAGGTGCCCGAGGCAGCAATAGACCCATGGGTACAAGTCGGCTGGGGAACAATGTATTGAATCGGGACGCAATTTGAGTGTTCCATCGTCATTAGGAATCCCTGAACGTTACAATTAACTATCAGTTTTGCGTCCGATTCGATAATCTAGACTCACAGGAGAACGACCATAAGGTGCCCCAGGCAGCAATAGACCCATGGAGACAAGTCGGCTGGAGGACGATGTATTGAATCGGGACGCAATTTGAGTGTCCCATCGACATTAGGAGGCCCTGAACATTACAATTAACTATCAGTTTTGCGTCCGATTTGATAATCTAGACTCATAGGAGAAAGACCATAAGGTGCCCCAGGCAGCAATAGACACATGGGGACAAGTCGGCTGAAGGACGATGTATTGAATCGGGACGCAATTTGAGTGTTCGATCGTCATTAGGAGGCCCTGAACGTTACAATTAACTATTAGTTTTGCGTCCGATTCCATAATCTAGACTCACAGGAGAAAGACCATAAGGTGCCCGAGACAGCAATAGACCCATGGAGACAAGTCGGCTGGAAGACGATGTATTGAATCGGGAAGCAATTTGAGTGTCCAATCGTCATTTCGAGTCCCTGAACGTTACAATTAACTATTAGTTTTGCGTCCGATTCGATAATCTAGACTCACAGGAGTACGACCATAAGGTGCCCGAGGCAGCAATGGACCCATGGAGACAAGTCGGCTGGAGAACGATTTATTGAATCGGGACGCAATTACAGTTTTCCATCGTCATTAGGAGGCCCTGAACGTTACAATTAAATATCAGTTTTGCGTCCGATTCGATAATCTAGACTCACAGGAGAACGTCCCTAAGGTACCCGAGGCAGCAATAGACCCATGGAGACAAGTCGGCTGGAGAACGATTTATTGAATCGGGACGCAATTACAGTTTTCCATCGTCATTAGGAGGCCCTGAACGTTACAATTAAATATCAGTTTTGCGTCCGATTCGATAATCTAGACTCACAGGAGAACGTCCCTAAGGTACCCGAGGCAGCAATAGACCCATGGAGACAAGTCGGCTGGAGAACGATTTATTGAATCGGGACGCAATTACAGTTTTCCATCGTCATTAGGAGGCCCTGAACGTTACAATTAAATATCAGTTTTGCGTCCGATTCGATAATGTAGACTCACAGGAGAACGTCCCTAAGGTACCCGAGGCTGCAATAGACCCATGGAGACAACTCGACTGGAGAACGATTTATTGAATCGGGACGCAATTACAGTTTTCCATCGTCATTAGGAGGCCCTGAACGTTACAATTAAATATCAGTTTTGCGTCCGATTCGATAATCTAGACTCACAGGAGAACGACCATAAGGTACCCGAGGCAGCAATAGACCCATGGAGACAAGTCGGCTGGAGAACGATTTATTGAATCGGGACGCAATTACAGTTTTCCATCGTCATTAGGAGGCCCTGAACGTTACAATTAAATATCAGTTTTGCGTCCGATTCGATAATCTAGACTCACAGGAGGACGTCCCTAAGGTACCCGAGGCAGCAATAGACCCATGGAGACAAGTCGGCTGGAGAACGATTTATTGAATCGGGACGCAATTACAGTTTTCCATCGTCATTAGGAGGCCCTGAACGTTTCAATTAAATATCAGTTTTGCGTCCGATTCGATAATCTAGACTCACAGGAGATCTTACCTAAGGTACCCGAGGCAGCATTAGACCCATGGAGACAAGTCGGCTGGAGAACGATTTATTGAATCGGGACGCAATTACAGTTTTCCATCGTCATTAGGAGGCCCTGAACGTTACAATTAAATATCAGTTTTGCGTCCGATTCGATAATCTAGACTCACAGGAGAACGTCCCTAAGGTACCCGAGGCAGCAATAGACCCATGGAGACAAGTCGGCTGGAGAACGATTAATTGAATCGGGACGCAATTACAGTTTTCCATCGTCATTAGGAGGCCCTGAACGTTACAATTAAATATCAGTTTTGCGTCCGATTCGATAATCTAGACTCACAGGAGAACGACCATAAGGTACCCGAGGCAGCAATAGACCCATGGAGACAAGTCGGCTGGAGAACGATTTATTGAATCGGGACGCAATTACAGTTTTCCATCGTCATTGGGAGGCCCTGAACGTTACAATTAAATATCAGTTTTGCGTCCGATTCGATAATCTAGACTCACAGGAGAACGTCCCTAAGGTACCCGAGGCAGCAATAGACCCATGGAGGCAAGTCGGCTGGAGAACGATTTATTGAATCGGGACGCAATTACAGTTTTCCATCGTCATTAGGAGGCCCTGAACGTTACAATTAAATATCAGGTTTGCGTCCGATTAGATAATCTAGACTCACAGGAGAACGACCATAAGGTACCCGAGGCAGCAATAGACCCATGGAGACAAGTCGGCTGGACAACGATTTATTGAATCGGGACGCAATTACAGTTTTCCATCGTCATTAGGAGGCCCTGAACGTTACAATTAAATATCAGTTTTGCGTCCGATTCGATAATCTAGACTCACAGGAGAACGACCATAAGGTACCCGAGGCAGCAATAGACCCATGGAGACAAGTCGGCTGGAGAACGATTTATTGAATCGGGACGCAATTACAGTTTTCCATCGTCATTAGGAGGCCCTGAACGTTACAATTAGCTATCAGTTTTGCGTCCGATTCGATAATCTAGACTCACAGGAGAACGACCATAAGGTACCCGAGGCAGCAATAGACCCATGGAGACAATACGGTTGGAGAACGATGTATCGAATCGGGACGCAATTTGAGTGTTCCATCGTCATTAGGAGGCCCTGAACGTTACAGTAAACTATCAGTTTTGCGTCGTTAGGAGGCCATGAACGTTACAATTAACTATCAGCTTTGCGTCCCATTCGATAATCTAGACTCACAGGAGAACGATCATAACGTGCCCGAGGCAACAATAGACCCATGGAGACAAGTCGGCTGGAGGACAATTTATTGAATCGGGACGTAATTTGAGTGTTCCATCGTCATTAGGAGGCCCTGAACGTTACAATTAACTGTCTGTTTTGCGTTCGATTCGATAATCTTGACTCAAAGGAGAACGCCCATAAGGTGCCCGAGGCAGCAATAGACCCATGGCGACAAGACGGCTGGTGAACGATGTATTGAATCGGGACGCAATTTGAGCGTTCCATCGTCATTAGGAGGACCCGAACTTTACAATTAACTATCAGCTTTGCGTCCGATTTGATAATCTAGACTGACAATAGAACGACCATAAGGTGCCCGAGGCAGCAATAGACACATGGAGACAAGTCGGCTGAAGGGCGATGTATTGAATCGGGACGCAATTTGAGTGTTCGATCGTCATTAGGAGGCCCTGAACGATACAATTAACTATTAGTTTTGCTTCCGATTCGATAATCTAAACTCACAGGATAACGACCATAAGGTGCCCGAGGCAGCAATAGACCCATGGGTACAAGTCGGCTGGGGAACAATGTATTGAATCGGGACGCAATTTGAGTGTTGCATCGTCATTAGGAATCCCTGAACGTTACAATTAACTATCAGTTTTGCGTCCGATTCGATAATCTAGACTCACAGGAGAACGACCATAAGGTGCCCCAGGCAGCAATAGACCCATGGAGACAAGTCGGCTGGAGGACGATGTATTGAATCGGGACGCAATTTGAGTGTTCCATCGTCATTACGAGGCCCAATTCGTTACAATTAACTATCACTTTTGCGTCCCATTCGATAACCTAGACTCAAAGGAGAACGACCATAAGGTGCCCCAGGCAGCAATAGACTCATGGAGACAAGTCGGCTGGAGGACGATGTATTGAATCGGGACGCAATTTGAGTGTCCCATCGACATTAGGAGGCCCTGAACATTACAATTAACTATCAGTTTTGCGTCCGATTTGATAATCTAGACTCATAGGAGAAAGACCATAAGGTGCCCCAGGCAGCAATAGACACATGGGGACAAGTCGGCTGAAGGACGATGTATTGAATCGGGACGCAATTTGAGTGTTCGATCGTCATTAGGAGGCCCTGAACGTTACAATTAACTATTAGTTTTGCGTCCGATTCCATAATCTAGACTCACAGGAGAAAGACCATAAGGTGCCCGAGACAGCAATAGACCCATGGAGACAAGTCGGCTGGAGAACGATTTATTGAATCGGGACGCAATTACAGTTTTCCATCGTCATTAGGAGGCCCTGAACGTTTCAATTAAATATCAGTTTTGCGTCCGATTCGATAATCTAGACTCACAGGAGTACGACCATAAGGTGCCCGAGGCAGCAATGGACCCACGGAGACAAGTCGGCTGGAGAACGATTTATTGAATCGGGACGCAATTACAGTTTTCCATCGTCATTAGGAGGCCCTGAACGTTACAATTAAATATCAGTTTTGCGTCCGATTCGATAATCTAGACTCACAGGAGAACGTCCCTAAGGTACCCGAGGCAGCAATAGACCCATGGAGACAAGTCGGCTGGAGAACGATTTATTGAATCGGGACGCAATTACAGTTTTCCATCGTCATTAGGAGGCCCTGAACGTTACAATTAAATATCAGTTTTGCGTCCGATTCGATAATCTAGACTCACAGGAGAACGTCCCTAAGGTACCCGAGGCAGCAATAGACCCATGGAGACAAGTCGGCTGGAGAACGATTTATTGAATAGGGACGCAATTACAGTTTTCCATCGTCATTAGGAGGCCCTGAACGTTACAGTAAACTATCAGTTTTGCGTCGTTAGGAGGCCATGAACGTTACTATTAACTATCAGCTTTGCGTCCCATTCGATAATCTAGACTCACAGGAGAACGATCATAACGTGCCCGAAGCAACAATAGAGCCATGGAGACAAGTCGGCTGGAGGACAATTTATTGAATCGGGACGTAATTTGAGTGTTCCATCGTCATTAGGAGGCCCTGAACGTTACAATTAACTATCTGTTTTGCGTTCGATGCGATAATCTTGACTCAAAGGAGAACGCCCATAAGGTGCCCGAGGCAGCAATAGACCCATGGCGACAAGACGGCTGGTGAACGATGTATTGAATCGGGACGCAATTTGAGCGTTCCATCGTCATTAGGAGGACCCGAACTTTACAATTAACTATCAGCTTTGCGTCCGATTTGATAATCTAGACTGACAATAGAACGACCATAAGGTGCCCGAGGCAGCAATAGACACATGGAGACAAGTCGGCTGAAGGGCGATGTATTGAATCGGGACGCAATTTGAGTGTTCGATCGTCATTAGGAGGCCCTGAACGATACAATTAACTATTAGTTTTGCTTCCGATTCGATAATCTAAACTCACAGGATAACGACCATAAGGGGCCCGAGGCAGCAATAGACCCATGGGTACAAGTCGGCTGGGGAACAATGTATTGAATCGGGACGCAATTTGAGTGTTCCATCGTCATTAGGAATCCCTGAACGTTACAATTAACTATCAGTTTTGCGTCCGATTCGATAATCTAGACTCACAGGAGAACGACCATAAGGTGCCCCAGGCAGCAATAGACCCATGGAGACAAGTCGGCTGGAGGACGATGTATTGAATCGGGACGCAATTTGAGTGTTCCATCGTCATTACGAGGCCCAATTCGTTACAATTAACTATCACTTTTGCGTCCCATTCGATAACCTAGACTCAAAGGAGAACGACCATAAGGTGCCCCAGGCAGCAATAGACTCATGGAGACAAGTCGGCTGGAGGACGATGTATTGAATCGGGACGCAATTTGAGAGTCCCATCGACATTAGGAGGCCCTGAACATTACAATTAACTATCAGTTTTGCGTCCGATTTGATAATCTAGACTCATAGGAGAAAGACCATAAGGTGCCCCAGGCAGCAATAGACACATGGGGACAAGTCGGCTGAAGGACGATGTATTGAATCGGGACGCAATTTGAGTGTTCGATCGTCATTAGGAGGCCCTGAACGTTACAATTAACTATTAGTTTTGCGTCCGATTCCATAATCTAGACTCACAGGAGAAAGACCATAAGGTGCCCGAGACAGCAATAGACCCATGGAGACAAGTCGGCTGGAAGACGATGTATTGAATCGGGAAGCAATTTGAGTGTCCAATCGTCATTTCGAGTCCCTGAACGTTACAATTAACTATCAGTTTTGCGTCCGATTCGATAATCTAGACTCACAGGAGTACGACCATAAGGTGCCCGAGGCAGCAATGGACCCATGGAGACAAGTCGGCTGGAGAACGATTTATTGAATCGGGACGCAATTACAGTTTTCCATCGTCATTAGGAGGCCCTGAACGTTACAATTAAATATCAGTTTTGCGTCCGATTCGATAATCTAGACTCACAGGAGAACGTCCCTAAGGTACCCGAGGCAGCAATAGACCCATGGAGACAAGTCGGCTGGAGAACGATTTATTGAATCGGGACGCAATTACAGTTTTCCATCGTCATTAGGAGGCCCTGAACGTTACAATTAAATATCAGTTTTGCGTCCGATTCGATAATCTAGACTCACAGGAGAACGTCCCTAAGGTACCCGAGGCAGCAATAGACCCATGGAGACAAGTCGGCTGGAGAACGATTTATTGAATAGGGACGCAATTACAGTTTTCCATCGTCATTAGGAGGCCCTGAACGTTACAATTAAATATCTGTTTTGCGTCCGATTCGATAATCTAGACTCACAGGAGAACGACCATAAGGTGCCCGAGATAGCAATATACACATGGAAGCAAGTCGGCTGGAGGACGATGTATTGAATCGGGACGCAATTTGAGTGTGCCATGGTCATTAGGAGGCCCTGAACGTTACAATTAACTATCAGTTTTGCGTCCGATTCAATAATCTAGACTCACAGGAGAACGACCATAAGGTGCCCAAGGGAGCAATAGACCCATGGAGACAAGTCGGCTGAAGGACGATGTATTGAATCGGGACGCAATTTGAGTGTTCCATCGTCATTAGGAGGCCCTGAAAGTTACAATTAACTATTTGTTTTGCGTCCGATTCGATAATTTAGACTCACAGGAGAACGACCATAAGGTGCCCGAGGCAGCAATAGGCCCATGGAGACAAGTCGCCTGGAGAACGATGTATTGAATTGGGACGCAATTTGAGTGTTCCATCGTCATTAGGAGGCCCTGAACGTTACAATTAACTTTCAGTTTTGCGTCCGATTCGATAATCTAGACTCACAGGAGTACGACCATAAGGTGCCCGAGGCAGCAATGGACCCATGGAGACAAGTCGGCTGGAGGACGATGTATTGAATCGGGACGCAATTTGAGTGTTCCATCGTCATTACAAGGCCCTGATCGTTACAATTAACTATCACTTTTGCGTCCCATTCGATAATCTAGACTCACAGGATAACGAACATAAGGTGACCGAGGCAGCAATAGACACATGGAGACAAGTCGGCTGGAGGATGATGTATTGTATCGGGACGCAATTTGAGTGTTCCATCGTCATTAGGAGGCCCTGAACGTTACAATTAGCTATCAGTTTTGCGTCTGATTCGATAATCTGGACCCACAGGAGAACGACCATAAGGTGCCCAAGGGAGCAATAGACCCATGGATTCAAGTCGGCTGAAGGACGATGTATTGAATCGGGACGCAATTTGAGTGTTCCATCGTCATTAGGAGGCCCTGAAATTTACAATTAACTATTTGTTTTGCGTCCGATTCGATAATCTAGACTCACAGGAGAACGACCATATGGTGCCCGAGGCAGCAATAGACCCATGGAGACAAGTCGGCTGGAGAACGATGTATTGAATCGGGACGCAATTTGAGTGTTCCATCGTCATTAGGAGGCCCTGAACGTTACAATTAACTATCAGTTTTGCGTCCGATTCGAAAATCTGGACCCACAGGAGGACGACCATAAGGTGCCCGAGGCAGCAATAGACCCATGGAGACAAGTCGGCTGGAGAACGATTTATTGAATCGGGACGCAATTACAGTTTTCCATCGTCATTAGGAGGCCCTGAACGTTACAATTAAATATCAGTTTTGCGTCCGATTCGATAATCTAGACTCACAGGAGAACGACCATAAGGTACCCGAGGCAGCAATAGACCCATGGAGACAAGTCGGCTGGAGAACGATTTATTGAATCGGGACGCAATTACAGTTTTCCATCGTCATTAGGAGGCCCTGAACGTTACAATTAAATATCAGTTTTGCGTCCGATTTGATAATCTAGACTCACAGGAGAACGTCCCTAAGGTACCCGAGGCAGCAATAGACCCATGGAGTCAAGTCAGCTGGAGAACGATTTATTGAATCGTGACGCACTTACAGTTTTCCATCGTCATTAGGAGGCCCTGAACGTTACAATTAAATATCAGTTTTGCGTCCGATTCGATAATCTAGACTCACAGGAGAACGACCATAAGGTACCCGAGGCAGCAATAGACCCATGGAGACAAGTCGGCTGGAGAACGATTTATTGAATCGGGACGCAATTACAGTTTTCCATCGTCATTAGGAGGCCCTGAACGTTACAATTAAATATCAGTTTTGCGTCCGATTCCATAATCTAGACTCACAGGAGAACGTCCCTAAGGTACCCGAGGCAGCAATAGACCCATGGAGACAAGTCGGCTGGAGAACGATTTATTGAATAGGGACGCAATGACAGTTTTCCATCGTCATTAGGAGGCCCTGAACGTTACAATTAAATATCAGTTTTGCGACCGATTCGATAATCTAGACTCACAGGAGAACGTCCCTAAGGTACCCGAGGCAGCAATAGACCCATGGAGACAAGTCGGCTGGAGAAGGATTTATTGAATCGGGACGCAATTACAGTTTTCCATCGTCATTAGGAGGCCCTGAACGTTACAATTAAATATCAGTTTTGCGTCCGATTCGATAATCTAGACTCACAGGAGAACGTCCCTAAGGTACCCGAGGCAGCAATAGACCCATGGAGACAAGTCGGCTGGAGAACGATTTATTGAATCGGGACGCAATTACAGTTTTCCATCGTCATTAGGAGGCCCTGAACGTTACAATTAAATATCAGTTTTGCGTCCGATTCGATAATCTAGACTCACAGGAGAACGTCCCTAAGGTACCCGAGGCAGCAATAGACCCATGGAGACAAGTCGGCTGGAGAACGATTAATTGAATAGGGACGCAATTACAGTTTTCCATCGTCATTAGGAGGCCCTGAACGTTACAATTAAATATCTGTTTTGCGTCCGATTCGATAATCTAGACTCACAGGAGAACGTCCCTAAGGTACCCGAGGCAGCAATAGACCCATGGAGACAAGTCGGCTGGAGAACGATTTATTGAATCGGGACGCAATTACAGTTTTCCATCGTCATTAGGAGGCCCTGAACGTTACAATTAAATATCAGTTTTGCGTCCGATTCGATAATCTAGACTCACAGGAGAACGTCCCTAAGGTACCCGAGGCAGCAATAGACCCATGGAGACAAGTCGGCTGGAGAACGATTTATTGAATCGGGACGCAATTACAGTTTTCCATCGTCATTAGGAGGCCCTGAACGTTACAATTAAATATCAGTTTTGCGTCCGATTCGATAATCTAGAATCACAGGAGAACGACCATAAGGTACCCGAGGCAGCAATAGACCCATGGAGACAAGTCGGCTGGAGAACGATTTATTGAATCGGGACGCAATTACAGTTTTCCATCGTCATTAGGAGGCCTTGAACGTTACAATTAAATATCAGTTTTGCGTCCGATTCGATAATCTAGACTCACAGGAGAACGACCATAAGGTACCCGAGGCAGCAATAGACCCATGGAGACAAGTCGGCTGGAGAACGATTTATTGAATCGGGACGCAATTACAGTTTTCCATCGTCATTAGGAGGCCCTGAACGTTACAATTAAATATCAGTTTTGCGTCCGATTCGATAATCTAAACTCACAGGAGAACGTCCCTAAGGTACCCGAGGCGGCAATAGACCCATGGAGACAAGTCGGCTGGAGAACGATTTATTGAATCGGGACGCAATTACAGTTTTCCATCGTCATTAGGAGGCCCTGAACGTTACAATTAAATATCAGTTTTGCGTCCGATTCGATAATCTAGACTCACAGGAGAACGACCATAAGGTACCCGAGGCAGCAATAGACCCATGGAGACAAGTCGGCTGGAGAACGATTTATTGAGTCGGGACACAATTACAGTTTTCCGTCGTCATTAGGAGGCCCTGAACGTTACAATTAAATATCAGTTTTGCGTGTGATTCGATAATCTAGACTCACAGGAGATCGTCCCTAAGGTACCCGAGGCAGCAATAGACCCATGGAGACAAGTCGGCTGGAGAACGATTTATTGAATCGGGACGCAATTACAGTTTTCCATCGTCATTAGGAGGCCCTGAACGTTTCAATTAAATATCAGTTTTGCGTCCGATTCGATAATCTAGACTCACAGGAGAACGTCCCTAAGGTACCCGAGGCAGCAATAGACCCATGGAGACAAGTCGGCTGGAGAACGATAAATTGAATCGGGACGCAATTACAGTTTTCCATCGTCATTAGGAGGCCCTGAACGTTACAATTAGCTATCAGTTTTGCGTCCGATTCGATAATCTAGACTCACAGGAGAACGTCCCTAAGGTACCCGAGGCAGCAATAGACCCATGGAGACAAGTCAGCTGGAGAACGATTTATTGAATCGTGACGCAATTACAGTTTTCCATCGTCATTAGGAGGCCCTGAACGTTACAATTAAATATCAGTTTTGCGTCCGATTCGATAATCTAGACTCACAGGAGAACGACCATAAGGGACCCGAGGCAGCAATAGACCCATGGAGACAAGTCGGCTGGAGAACGATTTATTGAATCGGGACGCAATTACAGTTTTCCATCGTCATTAGGAGGCCCTGAACGTTACAATTAAATATCAGTTTTGCGTCCGATTCGATAATCTAGACTCACAGGAGAACGTCCCTAAGGTACCCGAGGCAGCAATAGACCCATGGAGACAAGTCGGCTGGAGAACGATTTATTGAATAGGGACGCAATTACAGTTTTCCATCGTCATTAGGAGGCCCTGAACGTTACAATTAAATATCAGTTTTGCGACCGATTCGATAATCTAGACTCACAGGAGAACGTCCCTAAGGTACCCGAGGCAGCAATAGACCCATGGAGACAAGTCGGCTGGAGAACGATTTATTGAATCGGGACGCAATTACAGTTTTCCATCGTCATTAGGAGGCCCTGAACGTTACAATTAAATATCAGTTTTGCGTCCGATTCGATAATCTAGACTCACAGGAGAACGTCCCTAAGGTACCCGAGGCAGCAATAGACCCATGGAGACAAGTCGGCTGGAGAACGATTTATTGAATCGGGACGCAATTACAAATTTCCATCGTCATTAGGAGGCCCTGAACGTTACAATTAAATATCAGTTTTGCGTCCGATTCGATAATCTAGACTCACAGGAGAACGTCCCTAAGGTACCCGAGGCAGCAATAGACCCATGGAGACAAGTCGGCTGGAGAACGATTTATTGAATAGGGACGCAATTACAGTTTTCCATCGTCATTAGGAGGCCCTGAACGTTACAATTAAATATCTGTTTTGCGTCCGATTCGATAATCTAGACTCACAGGAGAACGTCCCGAAGGTACCCGAGGCAGCAATAGACCCATGGAGACAAGTCGGCTGGAGAACGATTTATTGAAACGGGACGCAATTACAGTTTTCCATCGTCATTAGGAGGCCCTGAACGTTACAATTAAATATCAGTTTTGCGTCCGATTCGATAATCTAGACTCACAGGAGAACATCCCTAAGGTACCCGAGGCAGCAATAGACCCATGGAGACAAGTCGGCTGGAGAACGATTTATTGAATCGGGACGCAATTACAGTTTTCCATCGTCATTAGGAGGCCCTGAACGTTACAATTAAATATCAGTTTTGCGTCCGATTCGATAATCTAGACTCACAGGAGAACGACCATAAGGTACCCGAGGCAGCAATAGACCCACGGAGACAAGTCGGCTGGAGAACGATTAATTGAATCGGGCCGCAATTACAGTTTTCCATCGTCATTAGGAGGCCTTGAACGTTACAATTAAATATCAGTTTTGCGTCCGATTCGATAATCTAGACTCACAGGAGAACGACCATAAGGTACCCGAGGCAGCAATAGACCCATGGAGACAAGTCGGCTGGAGAACGATTTATTGAATCGGGACGCAATTACAGTTTTCCATCGTCATTAGGAGGCCCTGAACGTTACAATTAAATATCAGTTTTGCGTCCGATTCGATAATCTAAACTCACAGGAGAACGTCCCTAAGGTACCCGAGGCGGCAATAGACCCATGGAGACAAGTCGGCTGGAGAACGATTTATTGAATCGGGACGCAATTACAGTTTTCCATCGTCATTAGGAGGCCCTGAACGTTACAATTAAATATCAGTTTTGCGTCCGATTCGATAATCTAGACTCACAGGAGAACGACCATAAGGTACCCGAGGCAGCAATAGACCCATGGAGACAAGTCGGCTGGAGAACGATTTATTGAGTCGGGTCACAATTACAGTTTTCCATCGTCATTAGGAGGCCTTGAACGTTACAATTAAATATCAGTTTTGCGTCCGATTCGAAAATCTAGACCACAGGTGAACGACATTAAGGTGCCCGAGGCAGCAATAGACCCATGGATACAAGTCGGCTGGAGGACGATGTATTGATTCGGGACGCAATTTGAGTGTTCCATCGTCTTTAGTAGGCCCTGAATCTTACAATTAACTATTAGTTTTGCGTCCGGTTCGATAATCAAGACTCACAGGAGAACGACCATAAGGTGCTCGAGGCAACAATAGACCCATGGAGACAAGTCGGCTGGAGAACGATGTATTGAATCGGGACGCAATTTGAGTGTTCCATCGTCATTAGGAGGCCCTGAACATTACAATTAACTATCAGTTTTGCGTCCGATTTGATAATCTAGACTGACAGGAGAACGACCATAAGGTGCCCGAGGCAGCAATAGACACATGGAGACAAGTCGGCTGAAGGGCGATGTATTGAATCGGGACGCAATTTGAGTGTTCCATCGTCATTAGGAGGCCCTTAACGTTACAATTATCTATTACTTTGGCGTTCGATTCGATAATCTAGACTCACAGGAGAATGACCATAAGGTGCCCGAGGCAGCAATAGACCCATGGAGACGAGTCGGCTGGAGAATGATGTATTGAATCGGGACGCAATTTCAGTGTTCCATCGTCATTAGAAGGCCCTGAACGTTACAATTAACTATTAGTTTTGCGTCCGATTCGATAATCTAGACTCACAGGAGAACGACCATAAGGTGCCCGAGGCAGCAATAGACCCATGGAGACAAGTCGGCTCGAGAACGATGTATTGAATCGGGACGCAATTTGAGTGTTCCATCGTCATTAGGAGGCCCTGAACGTTACAATTAACTATCAGTTTTGCGTCCGATTCGAAAATCTAGACCACAGGTGAACGACATTAAGGTGCCCGAGGCAGCAATAGACCCATGGATACAAGTCGGCTGGAGGACGATGTATTGATTCGGGACGCAATTTGAGTGTTCCATCGTCATAACGAGGCCCTGAACGTTACAATTAACTATCAGGTTTGAGTCCCATTCGATAATCAACTCACAGGAGAAACACCATAAGGTGCCCGAGGCAGCAATAGACCCATGGAGACAAGTCGGCTGGAGGACGGTGTATTGAATCGGGACGCAATTTGAGTGTTAAATCGTCATTAGGAGGCCCTAAACGTACAATTAACTATCAGTTTTGCGTCAAATTCGATAATCTAGACTCACAGGAGATAGACCATAAGGTGCCCGAGGCAGCAATAGAGCCTTGGAGACATGTCGGCTAGAGAACGATGTATTGAATTGGGAAGCAATTTGAGTGTTCCATCGTCATTAGGAGGACCCGAACGTTACAATTAACTGTCAGCTTTGCGTCCGATTCGATAATCTAGACTCACAGGAGAACGACAATAAGGTGCCCGTGGCAGCAATAGACCCATGGAGACAAGTCGGCTGGAGGACGATGTATTGAATCGGGACGCAATTTGAGTGTCCCATGGTCATTACGAGGCCCTGAACGTTACAATTAACTATCAGTTATGCGTCCGATTCAATAATTTAGACTCACAGGTGAACGGCCATTAGGTGCCCGAGGCAGCAATAGACCCATGGAGACAAGTCGGCTGAAGGACGATGTATTGAATTGGGACGCTATTTGAGTGTTCCATCGTCATTAGGATGCCCTGAACGTTACAATTAACTATTAGTTTTGCGTCCGATTCGATAATCTAGGCTCACAGGAGAACGACCATAAGGTGCCCGAGGCAGCAATAGACCCATGGAGACATGTCTTCTGGAGAACGATGTATTGAATCGGGACGCAATTTGAGTGTTCCATCGTCATTAGGAGTCCCTGAACGTTACAATTAACTATCAGTTCTGCGTCCGATTCGATAATCTAGACTCACAGGAGAACGACCATAAGGTGCCCGAGGCAACAATAGACCCATGGAGACAAGTCGGCTGGAGGACGATGTATTGAATCGGGACGCAATTTGAGTGTTCTATCGTCATTAGGAGGCGCTGAAAGTTACACTTAACTATCAGTTTTGCGTCCGATTCGATAATCTAGACTCACAGGAGAACGACCATAAGGTGCCCGAGCCAGCAATAGTACCTTGGAGACAAGTCGGGTAGAGAACGCTGTATTGAATTGGGACGCAATTTGGGTGTTCCATCCTCATTAGCAGGACCCGAGCGTTACAATTAACTAGCAACTTTGCGTCCGATTCGATAATCTAGACTCACAGGAGAACGACCATAAGGTGCCCGAGGCAGCAATAGACCCATGGAGACAAGTCGACTGAAGGACGATGAATTCAATCGGGACGCAATTTGAGTGTTCTATCGTCATTAGGAGGAACTGAACGTTACAATTAACTATTAGTTTTGTGTCCGATTCGATAATCTAGACTCACAGGAGAACGACTATAAGGTGCCCGAGGCAGCCTTAGACCCGTGGTGATAAGTCGGCTAGAGAAGGAAATATTGTTTCGGAACGCAATTTGAGTGTTCCATCGTCATTAGGAGGCCCTGAAGATTACAATTAACTATCCGTTTTGCGTCCGATTTGATAATGTAGACTCACAGGAGAACGAACATAAGCCGCCCGAGGCAGCAATAGACCCATGGAGACAAGTCGGCTGGAGGACGATGTATTGAATCGGGACGCAATTTGAGTGTTCCATCGTCATTAGGAGGACCTGAAAGTTACAATTAACTATTAGTTTTGCGTCCGAGTCGATACTCTAGACTCACAGGAGAACGACCACATGTTGCCCGAGGCAGCAATAGACCCATGGAGACAAGTCAGCTGGGGAACGATGTATTGAATCGGGACGCAATTTGAGTGTTCCATCGTCATTAGGAGGCCCAGAACGTTACAATCAACTATCACTTTTGCGTCCGATTCGAAAATCTAGACTCACAGGTGAACGACCATAAGGTGCCCGAGGCAGCAATAGACCCACGGAAACAAGTCGACTGGAGGACGATGTATTGAATCGGGACGCAATTTGAGTGTTCCATCGTCATAAGGAGGCCCTGAACGTTACAATTAACTATCAGATTTGCGTTCGGTTCGATAATCTAGACTCACAGAAGAACGATCATAAGGTGCCCGAGGCAGCAATAGACCCATGGAGACATGTCGGCTGAAGGAAGATGAATTGAATCGGGACGCAATTTGTGTGTTCCATCGTCTTTAGTAGGCCCTGAATCTTACAATTAACTATTAGTTTTGCGTCCGGTTCGATAATCAAGACTCACAGGAGAACGACCATAAGGTGCTCGAGGCAGCAATAGACCCATGGAGACAAGTCGGCTGGAGAAGGATGTATTGAATCGGGACGCAATTTGAGTGTTCTATCGTCATTATGAGGCCCTGAACATTACAATTAACTATCAGTTTTGCGTCCGATTTGATAATCTAGACTGACAGGAGAACGACCATAAGGTGCCCGAGACAGCAATAGACACATGGAGACAAGTCGGCTGAAGGGCGATGTATTGAATCGGGACGCAATTTGAGTGTTCGATCGTCATTTGGAGGCCCTGAACGATACAATTAACTATTAGTTTTGCGTCCGATTCGATAATCTAAACTCACAGGAGAACGACCATAAGGTGACCGAGGCAGCAATAGACCTATGGAGACAAGTCGCATGGAGAAGGATGTATTGAATCGGGACGCAATTTTAGTGTTCCATCGTCATTAGGAATCCCTGAACGTTACAATTAACTATCAGTTTTGCGTCCGATTCGATTATCTAAACTCACAGGAGAACGACCATAAGGTGCCCCAGGCAGCAATAGACCCATGGAGACAAGTCGGCTGGAGGACGATGTATTGAATCGGGACGCAATTT
Source organism: Schistocerca cancellata (assembly GCF_023864275.1). Classification (NCBI taxonomy): domain Eukaryota; kingdom Metazoa; phylum Arthropoda; class Insecta; order Orthoptera; family Acrididae; genus Schistocerca; species Schistocerca cancellata. Next base: position 37,229,055 of record NC_064627.1, read on the forward strand.
GAGTATTCCATCGTCATTACGAGGCCCATTTCGTTACAATTAACTATCACTTTTGCGTCCCATTCGAAAACCTAGACTCAAAGGAGAACGACCATAAGGTGCCCGAGGCAGCAATAGACCCATGGAGACAAGTAGGCTGGAGGACGATGTATTGAATCGGGACACAATTTGAGTGTTCTATCGTCATTACAAGGCCCTGATCGTTACAATTAACTATCACTATTGCGTCCGATTCGATAATCTAGACTCACAGGAGAACGACCATAAGGTTCCCTAGGCAGCAATATACACATGGAAAAAGTCGGCTGGAGGACGATGTATTGAATCGGGACGCAATTTGAGTGTTCCATGGTCATTAGGAGGCCCTGATCGTTACAATTAACTATCAGTTTTGCGTCCAAATCAATAATCTAGACTAACAGGAGAACGACCATAAGGTGCCCAAGGGAGCAATAGACCCATGGAGACAAGTCGGCTGAAGGACGATGTATTGAATCGGGACGCAATTTGAGTGTTCCATCGTCATTAGGAGGCCCTGAAAGTTACAATTAACTATTTGTTTTGCGTCCGATTCGATAATTTAGACTCACAGGAGAACGACAATAAGGTGCCCGAGGCAGCAATAGACCCATGGAGACAAGTCGCCTGGAGAACGATGTATTGAATTGGGACGCAATTTGAGTGTTCCATCGTCATTAGGAGGCCCTGAACGTTACAATTAACTATCAGTTTTGCGTCCGATTCGATAATCTAGACTCATAGGAGAACGACCATAAGGTGCCCGAGGCAGCAATGGACCCATGGAGACAAGTCGGCTGGAGGACGATGTATTGAATCGGGCCGCAATTTGAGTGTTCTATCGTCATTACAAGGCCCTGATCGTTACAATTAACTATCACTTTTGCGTCCGATTCGATAATCTAGACTCACAGGAGAACGACCATAAGGTGCCCGAGCCAGCAATAGAACCTTGGAGACAAGTCGGGTAGAGAACGATGTATTGAATCGGGACGCAATTTGAGTGTTCCATCGTCATTAGGAAGACCCGAACGTTACAATTAACTATCAGCTTTGCGTCCGATTTGATAACCTAGACTCATAGGAGAACGACCATAAGGTGCCCGTGGCCGAAATAGCCCCATGGAGAGAAGTCGTCTAGAGGACGATGTATTGAATCGGGACGCAATTTGAGTGTTCCATGGTCATTAGGAGGCCCTGAACGTTACAACTAACTATCAGTTTTGCGTCCGATTCGATAATCTAGACTCACAGGAGAACGACCATAAGGCGCCCGAGGCAGCCATAGAGCCATGGAGAAAAGTCGGCTAGAGAAGGCTGTATTGTTTCGGGACGCAATTTGAGTGTTCCATCGTCATTAGAAGGCCCTGAACATTACAATTAACTATCGGTTTTGCGTCCAATTTGATAATCTAAACTCACAGGAGAACGTCCATAAGGTGCCCGAGGCAGCAATAGACCCATGGAGACAAGTCGGCTGAAGGACGATTTATTGAATAGGGACGCAATTTGAGTGTTCCATCGTCATTAGGAGGCCCTTGACGTTACAATTATCTATTACTTTGGCGTCCGATTCGATAATCTAGACTCACAGGAGAATGACCATAAGGTGCCCGAGGCAGCAATAGACCCATGGAGACGAGTCGGCTGGAGAATGATGTATTGAATCAGGACGCAATTTCAGTGTTCCATCGTCATTAGAAGGCCCTGAACGTTACAATTGACTATTAGTTTTGCGTCCGATTCGATAATCTAGACTCACAGGAGAACGACCATAAGGTGCCCGAGGCAGCTATAGACCCATGGAGACAAGTCGGCTGGAGAACGATGTATTGAATCGGGACACAATTTGAGTGTTCCATCGTCATTAGGAGGCCCTGAACGTTACAATTAACTATCAGTTTTGCGTCCGATTCGAAAATCTAGACCACAGGTGAACGACATTAAGGTGCCCGAGGCAGCAATAGACCCATGGATACAAGTCGGCTGGAGGACGATGTATTGATTCGGGACGCAATTTGAGTGTTCCATCGTCATTACGAGGCCCTGAACGTTACAATTAACTATCAGGTTTGAGTCCCATTCGATAATCTAGACTCACAGGAGAAACACCATAAGGTGCCCGAGGCAGCAATAGACCCATGGAGACAAGTCGGCTGGAGGACGGTGCATTGAATCGGGACGCAATTTGAGTGTTAAATCGTCATTAGGAGGCCCTAAACGTACAATTAACTATCAGTTTTGCGTCAAATTCGATAATCTAGACTCACAGGAGATCGACCATAAGGTGCCCGAGGCAGCAATAGAGCCTTGGAGACATGTCGGCTAGAGAACGATGTATTGAATTGGGAAGCAATTTGAGTGTTCCATCGTCATTAGGAGGACCCGAACGTTACAATTAACTGTCAGCTTTGCGTCCGATTCGATAATCTAGACTCACAGGAGAACGAAAATAAGGTGCCCGTGGCAGCAATAGACCCATGGAGACAAGTCGGCTGGAGGACGATGTATTGAATCGGGACGCAATTTGAGTGTCCCATGGTCATTACGAGGCCCTGAACGTTACAATTAACTATCAGTTATGCGTCCGATTCAATAATTTAGACTCACAGGTGAACGGCCATTAGGTGCCCGAGGCAGCAATAGACCCATGGAGACAAGTCGGCTGAAGGATGATGTATTGAATTGGGACGCAATTTGAGTGTTCCATCGTCATTAGGATGCCCTGAACGTTACAATTAACTATTAGTTTTGCGTCCGATTCGATAATCTAGGCTCACAGGAGAACGACCATAAGGTGCCCGAGGCAGCAATAGACCCATGGAGACATGTCTTCTGGAGAACGATGTATTGAATCGGGACGCAATTTGAGTGTTCCATCGTCATTAGGAGTCCCTGAACGTTACAATTAACTATCAGTTTTGCGTCCGATTCGATTATCTAAACTCACAGGAGAACGACCATAAGGTGCCCCAGGCAGCAATAGACCCATGGAGACAAGTCGGCTGGAGGACGATGTATTGAATCGGGACGCAATTTGAGTATTCCATCGGCATTACGACTCCCATTTCGTTACAATTAACTATCACTTTTGCGTCCCATTCGAAAACCTAGACTCAAAGGAGAACGACCATAAGGTGCCCGAGGCAGCAATAGACCCATGGATACAAGTCGGCTGAAGGACGATGTATTGAATCGGGACGCAATTTGAGTGTTCCATCGTCATTAGGAGGCCCTGAACGTTACAATTAACTATTAGTTTTGCGTCTGATTCGATAATCTAGGCTCACAGGAGAACGACCATAATGTGCCCGAGGCAGCAATAGAGCCATGGAGACAAGTCTTCTGGAGAACGATGTATTGAATCGGGACGCAATTTGAGTGTTCCATCGTCATTAGAAAGCCCTGAACGTTACAATTAACTATCAGTTTTGCGTCCGATTCGATAATCTAGACTCACAGGAGAACGACCATAAGGTGCCCGAGGCAGTAATTGACCCATGGAGACAAGTCGGCTGGAGGACGATGTATTGAATCGGGACGCAATTTGAGTGTTCCATCGTCATTACGAGGCCCTGATCGTTACAATTAACAATCAGTTTTGCGTCCCATTCGATAATCTAGACTCACAGCAGAACGACCATAAGGTGCCCGAGGCAGCAATAGACCCATTGAGACAAGTCGGCTGGAGGACGATGTATTGAATCGGGACGCAATTTGAGTGTTCCATCGTCATAAGGAGGCCCTGAACGTTACAATTAGCTATCAGTTTTGCGTCCGATTCGATAATCTAGACTCTCACAGGAGAACGACCATAAGGTGCCCGAGGCAACAATAGACCCATATAGACAAGTAGGCTGGAGGACGATGTATTGAATCGGGGCGCAATTTGAGTGTTCCATCGTCATTAGGAGGCCCTGAACGTTACAATTAACTATCAGTTTTGCGTCCAATTCGATAATCTAGACTCACAGGAGAACGACCATAAGGTGACCGAGGCAGCAATAGACCTATGGAGACAAGTCGCATGGAGAACGATGTATTGAATCGGGACGCAATTTTAGTGTTCCATCGTCATTAGGAATCCCTGAACGTTACAATTAACTATCAGTTTTGCGTCCGATTCGATTATCTAAACTCACAGGAGAACGACCATAAGGTGCCCCAGGCAACAATAGACCCATGGAGACAAGTCGGCTGGAGGACGATGTATTGAATCGGGACGCAATTTGAGTATTCCATCGTCATTACGAGGCCCATTTCGTTACAATTAACTATCACTTTTGCGTCCCATTCGAAAACCTAGACTCAAAGGAGAACGACCATAAGGTGCCCGAGGCAGCAATAGACCCATGGAGACAAGTAGGCTGGAGGACGATGTATTGAATCGGGACACAATTTGAGTGTTCTATCGTCATTACAAGGCCCTGATCGTTACAATTAACTATCAGTTTTGCGTCCCATTCGATAATCTAGACTCACAGGAGAACGACCATAAGGTGCCCGAGGCAGCAATAGACCCATGGAGACAAGTCGCCTGGAGAACGATGTATTGAATCGGGATGCAATTTGAGTGTTCCATCGTCATTAGGAATCCCTAAACGTTACAATTAACTATCAAATTTGCGTCCGATACGATTATCTAGACTCACAGGAGAACGACCATAAGGTGCCCCAGGCAGTAATAGACCCATGGAGACAAGTCGGCTGGAGGACGATGTATTGAATCGGGACGCAATTTGAGTATTCCATCGTCATTACGAGACCCATTTCGTTACAATTAACTATCACTTTTGCGTCCCATTCGATAACCTAGACTCAAAGGAGAACGACCATAAGGTGCCCGAGGCAGCAATAGACCCATGGAGACAAGTAGGCTGGAGGACGATGTATTGAATCGGGACGCAATTTGAGTGTTCCATCGACATTAGGAGGCCCTGAACATTACAATTAACTATCAGTTTTGCGTCCGATTTGATAATCTAGACTCATAGGAGAACGATCATAAGGTGCCCGAGGCAGCAATAGACCCATGGAGACAAGTCGGCTGGAGGACGATGAATAAAATCGTTACGCAATTTGAGTGTTCCATCGTCATTAGGAGGCCTTGAACATTACAATTAACTATCAGCTTTGCGTCCGATTCGATAATCTAGACTCACAGGAGAACGACCATAAGGTGCCCGAGGCAGCTTTAGAAACTTGGAGACAAGTCGGCTAGAGATTGATGTATTGAATCGGGACGCAATTTGAGTGTTCCATCGTCATTAGGAGGACGCGAACGTTACAATTAACTATTAGATTTGCGTTCGGTTCGATAATCTAGACTCACAGAAGAACGATCATAAGGTGCCCGAGGCAGCAATAGACCCATGGAGACATGTCGGCTGAAGGAAGATGAATTGAATCGGGACGCAATTTGTGTGATCCATCGTCTTTAGTAGGCCCTGAATCTTACAATTAACTATTAGTTTTGCGTCCGGTTCGATAATCAAGACTCACAGGAGAACGACCATAAGGTGCTCGAGGCAGCAATAGACCCATGGAGACAAGTCGGCTGGAGAACGATGTATTGAATCGGGACGCAATTTGAGTGTTCTATCGTCATTATGAGGCCCTGAACATTACAATTAACTATCAGTTTTGCGTCCGATTTGATAATCTAAACTCACAGGAGAACGTCCATAAGGTGCCCGAGGCAGCAATAGACCCATGGAGACAAGTCGGCTGAAGGACGATTTATTGAATAGGGACGCAATTTGAGTGTTCCATCGTCATTAGGAGGCCCTTAACGTTACAATTATCTATTACTTTGGCGTCCGATTCGATAATCTAGACTCACAGGAGAACGACCATAAGGTGCCCGAGGCAGCTATAGACCCATGGAGACAAGTCGGCTGGAGAACGATGTTTTGAATCGGGACGCAATTTGAGTGTTCCATCGTCATTAGGAGGCCCTGAACGTTACAATTAACTATCAGTTTTGCGTCCGATTCGAAAATCTAGACCACAGGTGAACGACATTAAGGTGCCCGAGGCAGCAATAGACCCATGGATACAAGTCGGCTGGAGGACGATGTATTGATTCGGGACGCAATTTGAGTGTTCCATCGTCATTACGAGGCCCTGAACGTTACAATTAACTATCAGGTTTGAGTCCCATTCGATAATCTAGACTCACAGGAGAAACACCATAAGGTGCCCGAGGCAGCAATAGACCCATGGAGACAAGTCGGCTGGAGGACGGTGTATTGAATCGGGACGCAATTTGAGTGTTAAATCGTCATTAGGAGGCCCTAAACGTACAATTAACTATCAGTTTTGCGTCAAATTCGATAATCTAGACTCACAGGAGATCGACCATAAGGTGCCCGAGGCAGCAATAGAGCCTTGGAGACATGTCGGCTAGAGAACGATGTATTGAATTGGGAAGCAATTTGAGTGTTCCATCGTCATTAGGAGGACCCGAACGTTACAATTAACTGTCAGCTTTGCGTCCGATTCGATAATCTAGACTCACAGGAGAACGACAATAAGGTGCCCGTGGCAGCAATAGACCCATGGAGACAAGTCGGCTGGAGGACGATGTATTGAATCGGGACGCAATTTGAGTGTCCCATGGTCATTACGAGGCCCTGAACGTTACAATTAACTATCAGTTATGCGTCCGATTCAATAATTTAGACTCACAGGTGAACGGCCATTAGGTGCCCGAGGCAGCAATAGACCCATGGAGACAAGTCGGCTGAAGGACGATGTATTGAATTGGGACGCAATTTGAGTGTTCCATCGTCATTAGGATGCCCTGAACGTTACAATTAACTATTAGTTTTGCGTCCGATTCGATAATCTAGGCTCACAGGAGAACGACCATAAGGTGCCCGAGGCAGCAATAGACCCATGGAGACATGTCTTCTGGAGAACGATGTATTGAATCGGGACGCAATTTGAGTGTTCCATCGTCATTAGGAGTCCCTGAACGTTACAATTAACTATCAGTTCTGCGTCCGATTCGATAATCTAGACTCACAGGAGAACGACCATAAGGTGCCCGAGGCAGCAATAGACCCATGGAGACAAGTCGGCTGGAGGACGATGTATTGAATCGGGACGCAATTTGAGTGTTCCATCGTCATTACGAGGCCCTGATCGTTACAATGAACTATCAGTTTTGCGTCCCATTCGATAATCTAGACTCACAGGAGACCGACCATAAGGTGCGCGAGCAGGAATAGACCCATGGAGGCAAGTCGGCTGTAGGACGATGTATTGAATCGGGACGCAATTTGAGTGTTCCATCGTCATTAGGACGCCCTGAACGTTACAATTAGCTATCAGTTTTGCGTCCGATTCGATAAACTAGACTCACAGGAGAACGACCATAAGGTGCCCGTGGCAGCAATAGATCCATGGAGACATGTCGGCTGGAGAACATTGTATTGAATCGGGACGCAATTTGAGTGTTCTATCGTCATTAGGAGGCGCTGAAAGTTACACTTAACTATCAGTTTTGTGTCCGATTCGATAATCCAGACTCACAGGAGAACGACCATAAGGTGCCCGAGCCAGCAATAGTACCTTGGAGACAAGTCGGGTAGAGACCGCTGTATTGAATTGGGACGCAATTTGGGTGTTCCATCCTCATTAGGAGGACCCGAGCGTTACAATTAACTAGCAACTTTGCGTCCGATTCGATAATCTAGACTCACAGGAGAACGACCATAAGGTGCCCGAGGCAGCCTTAGACCCGTGGTGACAAGTCGGCTAGAGAAGGAAATAATGTTTCGGAACGCAATTTGAGTGTTCCATCGTCATTAGGAGGCCCTGAAGATTACAATTAACTATCCGTTTTGCGTCCGATTTGATAATGTAGACTCACAGGAGAACGAACATAAGCCGCCCGAGGCAGCAATAGACCCATGGAGACAAGTCGGCTGGAGGACGATGTATTGAATCGGGGCGCAATTTGAGTGTTCCATCGTCATTAGGAGGACCTGAAAAATACAATTAACTATTACTTTTGCGTCCGAGTCGATACTCTAGACTCACAGGAGAACGACCACATGTTGCCCGAGGCAGCAATAGACCCATGGAGACAAGTCAGCTGGGGAACGATGTATTGAATCGGGACGCAATTTGAGTGTTCCATCGTCATTAGGAGGCATTGAACATTACAATTAACTATCAGATTTGCGTTCGGTTCGATAATCTAGACTCACAGGAGAACGATCATAAGGTGCCCGAGGCAGCAATAGACCCATGGAGACATGTCGGCTGAAGGAAGATGAATTGAATCGGGACGCAATTTGTGTGTTCCATCGTCTTTAGTAGGCCCTGAATCTTACAATTAACTATTAGTTTTGCGTCCGGTTCGATAATCAAGACTCACAGGAGAACGACCATAAGGTGCTCGAGGCAGCAATAGACCCATGGAGACAAGTCGCCTGGAGAACGATGTATTGAATCGGGACGCAATTTGAGTGTTCCATCGTCATTAGGAATCCCTGAACGTTACAATTAACTATCAGTTTTGCGTCCCATTCGATAATCTAGACTCACAGGAGAACGACCATAAGGTGCCTGAGGCAGCAATAGACCCATGGAGACAAGTCGCCTGGAGAACGATGTATTGAATCGGGATGCAATTTGAGTGTTCCATCGTCATTAGGAATCCCTGAACGTTACAATTAACTATCAGTTTTGCGTCCGATTCGATTATCTAGACTCACAGGAGAACGACCATAAGGTGCCCCAGGCAGTAATAGACCCATGGAGACAAGTCGGCTGGAGGACGATGTATTGAATCGGGACGCAATTTGAGTATTCCATCGTCATTACGAGGCCCATTTCGTTACAATTAACTATCACTTTTGCGTCCCATTCGATAACCTAGACTCAAAGGAGAACGACCATAAGGTGCCCGAGGCAGCAATAGACCCATGGAGACAAGTAGGCTGGAGGACGATGTATTGAATCGGGACGCAATTTGAGTGTTCCATCGACATTAGGAGGCCCTGAACATTACAATTAACTATCAGTTTTGCGTCCGATTTGATAATCTAGACTCATAGGAGAACGATCATAAGGTGCCCGAGGCAGCAATAGACCCATGGAGACAAGTCGGCTGGAGGACGATGAATAAAATCGTTACGCAATTTGAGTGTTCCATCGTCATTAGGAGGCCTTGAACATTACAATTAACTATCAGCTTTGCGTCCGATTCGATAATCTAGACTGACAGGAGAACGACCATAAGGTGCCCGAGGCAGCAATAGACCCATGGAGACAAGTAGGCTGGAGGACGATGTATTGAATCGGGGCGCAATTTGAGTGTTCCATCGTCATTAGGAGGCCCTGAACGTTACAATTAACTATCAGTTTTGCGTCCAATTCGATAATCTAGACTCACAGGAGAACGACCATAAGGTGACCGAGGCAGCAATAGACCTATGGAGACAAGTCGCATGGAGAAGGATGTATTGAATCGGGACGCAATTTTAGAGTTCCATCGTCATTAGGAATCCCTGAACGTTACAATTAACTATCAGTTTTGCGTCCGATTCGATTATCTAAACTCACAGGAGAACGACCATAAGGTGCCCCAGGCAGCAATAGACCCATGGAGACAAGTCGGCTGGAGGACGATGTATTGAATCGGGACGCAATTTGAGTATTCCATCGTCATTACGAGGCCCATTTCGTTACAATTAACTATCACTTTTGCGTCCCATTCGAAAACCTAGACTCAAAGGAGAACGACCATAAGGTGCCCGAGGCAGCAATAGACCCATGGAGACAAGTAGGCTGGAGGACGATGTATTGAATCGGGACACAATTTGAGTGTTCTATCGTCATTACAAGGCCCTGATCGTTACAATTAACTATCAGTTTTGCGTCCCATTCGATAATCTAGACTCACAGGAGAACGACCATAAGGTTCCCTAATCAGCAATATACACATGGAAGCAAGTCGGCTGGAGGACGATGTATTGAATCGGGACGCAATTTCAGTGTTCCATCGTCATTAGGAGGCCCTGAAAGTTACAATTAACTATTTGTTTTGCGTCCGATTCGATAATTTAGACTCACAGGAGAACGACCATAAGGTGCCCGAGGCAGCAATAGACCCATGGAGACAAGTCGCCTGGAGAACGATGTATTGAATTGGGACGCAATTTAAGTGTTCCATCGTCATTAGGAGGCCCTGAATGTTACAATTAACTATCAGTTTTGCGTCCGATTCGATAATCTAGACTCATAGGAGAACGACCATAAGGTGCCCGAGGCAGCAATGGACCCATGGAGACAAGTCGGCTGGAGGACGATGTATTGAATCGGGCCGCAATTTGAGTGTTCTATCGTCATTACAAGGCCCTGATCGTTACAATTAACTATCACTTTTGCGTCCGATTCGATAATCTAGACTCACAGGAGAACGACCATAAGGTGCCCGAGCCAGCAATAGAACCTTGGAGACAAGTCGGGTAGAGAACGATGTATTGAATCGGGACGCAATTTGAGTGTTCCATCGTCATTAGGAAGACCCGAACGTTACAATTAACTATCAGCTTTGCGTCCGATTTGATAACCTAGACTCATAGGAGAACGACCATAAGGTGCCCGTGGCAGAAATAGCCCCATGGAGAGAAGTCGTCTAGAGGACGATGTATTGAATCGGGACGCAATTTGAGTGTTCCATGGTCATTAGGAGGCCCTGAACGTTACAACTAACTATCAGTTTTGCGTCCGATTCGATAATCTAGACTCACAGGAGAACGACCATAAGGCGCCCGAGGCAGCCATAGGGCCATGGAGAAAAGTCGGCTAGAGAAGGCTGTATTGTTTCGGGACGCAATTTGAGTGTTCCATCGTCATTAGAAGGCCCTGAACATTACAATTAACTATAGGTTTTGCGTCCCATTTGATAATCTAGACTCACAGGAGAACGTCCATAAGGTGCCCGAGGCAGCAATAGACCCATGGAGACAAGTCGGCTGAAGGACGATTTATTGAATAGGGACGCAATTTGAGTGTTCCATCGTCATTAGGAGGCCCTTAACGTTACAATTATTTATTACTTTGGCGTTCGATTCGATAATCTAGACTCACAGGAGAATGACCATAAGGTGCCCGAGGCAGCAATAGACCCATGGAGACGAGTCGGCTGGAGAATGATGTATTGAATCGGGACGCAATTTCAGTGTTCCATCGTCATTAGGAGTCCCTGAACGTTACAATTAACTATTAGTTTTGCGTCCGATTCGATAATCTAGACTCACAGGAGAACGACCATAAGGTGCCCGAGGCAGCAATAGACCCATGGAGACAAGTCGGCTCGAGAACGATGTATTGAATCGGGACGCAATTTGAGTGTTCCATCGTCATTAGGAGGCCCTGAACGTTACAATTAACTATCAGTTTTGCGTCCGATTCGAAAATCTAGACCACAGGTGAACGACATTAAGGTGCCCGAGGCAGCAATAGACCCATGGATACAAGTCGGCTGGAGGACGATGTATTGATTCGGGACGCAATTTGAGTGTTCCATCGTCATTACGAGGCCCTGAACGTTACAATTAACTATCAGGTTTGAGTCCCATTCGATAATCTAGACTCACAGGAGAAACACCATAAGGTGCCCGAGGCAGCAATAGACCCATGGAGACAAGTCGGCTGGAGGACGGTGTATTGAATCGGGACGCAATTTGAGTGTTAAATCGTCATTAGGAGGCCCTAAACGTACAATTAACTATCAGTTTTGCGTCAAATTCGATAATCTAGACTCACCGGAGATCGACCATAAGGTGCCCGAGGCAGCAAGAGAGCCTTGGAGACATGTCGGCTAGAGAACGATGTATTGAATTGGGAAGCAATTTGAGTGTTCCATCGTCATTAGGAGGACCCGAACGTTACAATTAACTGTCAGCTTTGCGTCCGATTCGATTATCTAGACTCACAGGAGAACGACAATAAGGTGCCCGTGGCAGCAATAGACCCATGGAGACAAGTCGGCTGGAGGACGATGTATTGAATCGGGACGCAATTTGAGTGTCCCATGGTCATTACGAGGCCCTGAACGTTACAATTAACTATCAGTTATGCGTCCGATTCAATAATTTAGACTCACAGGTGAACGGCCATTAGGTGCCCGAGGCAGCAATAGACCCATGGAGACAAGTCGGCTGAAGGACGATGTATTGAATTGGGACGCTATTTGAGTGTTCCATCGTCATTAGGATGCACTGAACGTTACAATTAACTATTAGTTTTGCGTCCGATTCGATAATCTAGGCTCACAGGAGAACGACCATAAGGTGCCCGAGGCAGCAATAGACCCATGGAGACATGTCTTCTGGAGAACGATGTATTGAATCGGGACGCAATTTGAGTGTTCCATCGTCATTAGGAGTCCCTGAACGTTACAATTAACTATCAGTTCTGCGTCCGATTCGATAATCTATACTCACAGGAGAACGACCATAAGGTGCCCGAGGCAGCAATAGACCCATGGAGACAAGTCGGCTGGAGGACGATGTATTGAATCGGGACGCAATTTGAGTGTTCCATCGTCATTACGAGGCCCTGATCGTTACAATGAACTATCAGTTTTGCGTCCCATTCGATAATCTAGACTCACAGGAGACCGACCATAAGGTGCGCGAGCAGGAATAGACCCATGGAGACAAGTCGGCTGTAGGACGATGTATTGAATCGGGACGCAATTTGAGTGTTCCATCGTCATTAGGACGCCCTGAACGTTACAATTAGCTATCAGTTTTGCGTCCGATTCGATAAACTAGACTCACAGGAGAACGAACATAAGGTGCCCGTGGCAGCAATAGACCCATGGAGACATGTCGGCTGGAGAACATTGTATTGAATCGGGACGCAATTTGAGTGTTCTATCGTCATTAGGAGGCGCTGAAAGTTACACTTAACTATCAGTTTTGCGTCCGATTCGATACTCTAGACTCACAGGAGAACGACCATAAGGTGCCCGACCCAGCAATAGTACCTTGGAGACAAGTCGGGTAGAGAACGCTGTATTGAATTGGGACGCAATTTGGGTGTTCCATCCTCATTAGGAGGACCCGAGCGTTACAATTAACTAGCAACTTTGCGTCCGATTCGATAATCTAGACTCACAGGAGAACGACCATAAGGTGCCCGAGGCAGCAATAGACCCATGGAGACAAGTCGACTGAAGGACGATGAATTCAATCGGGACGCAATTTGAGTGTTCTATCGTCATTAGGAGGAACTGAACGTTACAATTAACTATTAGTTTTGTGTCCGATTCGATAATCTAGACTCACAGGAGAACGACCATAAGGTGCCCGAGGCAGCCTTAGACCCGTGGTGATAAGTCGGCTAGAGAAGGAAATATTGTTTCGGAACGCAATTTGAGTGTTCCATCGTCATTAGGAGGCCCTGAAGATTACAATTAACTATCCGTTTTGCGTCCGATTTGATAATGTAGACTCACAGGAGAACGAACATAAGCCGCCCGAGGCAGCAATAGACCCATGGAGACAAGTCGGCTGGAGGACGATGTATTGAATCGGGACGCAATTTGAGTGTTCCATCGTCATTAGGAGGACCTGAAAGTTACAATTAACTATTAGTTTTGCGTCCGAGTCGATACTCTAGACTCACAGGAGAACGACCACATGTTGCCCGAGGCAGCAATAGACCCATGGAGACAAGTCAGCTGGGGAACGATGTATTGAATCGGGACGCAATTTGAGTGTTCCATCGTCATTAGGAGGCCCTGAACGTTACAATCAACTATCAGTTTTGCGTCCGATTCAATAATCTAGACTCACAGGAGAACGACCATTAGGTGTCCGAGGCAGCAATAGACCCATGGATACAAGTCGGCTGAAGGACGATGTATTGAATCGGGACGCAATTTGAGTGTTCCATCGTCATTAGGAGGCCCTGAACGTTACAATTAACTATTAGTTTTGCGTCTGATTCGATAATCTAGGCTCACAGGAGAACGACCATAATGTGCCCGAGGCAGCAATAGAGCCATGGAGACAAGTCTTCTGGAGAACGATGTATTGAATCGGGACGCAATTTGAGTGTTCCATCGTCATTAGAAAGCCCTGAACGTTACAATTAACTATCAGTTTTGCGTCCGATTCGATAATCTAGACTCACAGGAGAACGACCATAAGGTGCCCGAGGCAGTAATTGACCCATGGAGACAAGTCGGCTGGAGGACGATGTATTGAATCGGGACGCAATTTGAGTGTTCCATCGTCATTACGAGGCCCTGATCGTTACAATTAACTATCAGTTTTGCGTCCCATTCGATAATCTAGACTCACAGCAGAACGACCATAAGGTGCCCGAGGCAGCAATAGACCCATTGAGACAAGTCGGCTGGAGGACGATGTATTGAATCGGGACGCAATTTGAGTGTTCCATCGTCATAAGGAGGCCCTGAACGTTACAATTAGCTATCAGTTTTGCGTCCGATTCGATAATCTAGACTCTAACAGGAGAACGACCATAAGGTGCCCGAGGCAATTATAGACCCATATAGACAAGTAGGCTGGAGGACGATGTATTGAATCGGGGCGCAATTTGAGTGTTCCATCGTCATTAGGAGGCCCTGAACGTTACAATTAACTATCAGTTTTGCGTCCAATTCGATAATCTAGACTCACAGGAGAACGACCATAAGGTGACCGAGGCAGCAATAGACCTATGGAGACAAGTCGCATGGAGAACGATGTATTGAATCGGGACGCAATTTTAGTGTTCCATCGTCATTAGGAATCCCTGAACGTTACAATTAACTATCAAATTTGCGTCCGATTCGATAATCTAGGCTCACAGGAGAACGACCATAAGGTGCCCCAGGCAGCAATAGACCCATGGAGACAAGTCGGCTGGAGGACGATGTATTGAATCGGGACGCAATATGAGTATTCCATCGTCATTACGAGGCCCATTTCGTTACAATTAACTATCACTTTTGCGCCCCATTCGAAAACCTAGACTCAAAGGAGAACGACCATAAGGTGCCCGAGGCAGCAATAGACCCATGGAGACAAGTAGGCTGGAGGACGATGTATTGAATCGGGACACAATTTGCGTGTTCTATCGTCATTACAAGGCCCTGATCGTTACAATTAACTATCAGTTTTGCGTCCCATTCGATAATCTAGACTCACAGGAGAACGACCATAAGGTGCCCGAGGCAGCAATAGACCCATGGAGACAAGTCGCCTGGAGAACGATGTATTGAATCGGGATGCAATTTGAGTGTTCCATCGTCATTAGGAATCCCTGAACGTTACAATTAACTATCAAATTTGCGTCCGATTCGATTATCTAGACTCACAGGAGAACGACCATAAGGTGCCCCAGGCAGTAATAGACCCATGGAGACAAGTCGGCTGGAGGACGATGTATTGAATCGGGACGCAATTTGAGTATTCCATCGTCATTACGAGACCCATTTCGTTACAATTAACTATCACTTTTGCGTCCCATTCGATAAAATAGACTCAAAGGAGAACGACCATAAGGTGCCCGAGGCAGCAATAGACCCATGGAGACAAGTAGGCTGGAGGACGATGTATTGAATCGGGACGCAATTTGAGTGTTCCATCGACGTTAGGAGGCCCTGAACATTACAATTAACTATCAGTTTTGCGTCCGATTTGATAATCTAGACTCATAGGAGAACGATCATAAGGTGCCCGAGGCAGCAATAGACCCATGGAGACAAGTCGGCTGGAGGACGATGAATATAATCGTTACGCAATTTGAGTGTTCCATCGTCTTTAGGAGGCCTTGAACATTACAATTAACTATCAGCTTTGCGTCCGATTCGATAATCTAGACTCACAGGAGAACGACCATAAGGTGCCCGAGGCAGCTTTAGAAACTTGGAGACAAGTCGGCTAGAGATTGATGTATTGAATCGGGACGCAATTTGAGTGTTCCATCGTCATTAGGAGGACGCGAACGTTACAATTAACTATCAGATTTGCGTTCGGTTCGATAATCTAGACTCACAGAAGAACGATCATAAGGTGCCCGAGGCAACAATAGACCCATGGAGACATGTCGGCTGAAGGAAGATGAATTGAATCGGGACGCAATTTGTGTGTTCCATCGTCTTTAGTAGGCCCTGAATCTTACAATTAACTATTAGTTTTGCGTCCGGTTCGATAATCAAGACTCACAGGAGAACGACCATAAGGTGCCCGAGGCAGCAATAGACCCATGGAGACAAGTAGGCTGGAGGACGATGTATTGAATCGGGGCGCAATTTGAGTGTTCCATCGTCATTAGGAGGACGCGAACGTTACAATTAACTATCAGTTTTGCGTCCCATTCGATAATCTAGACTCACAGGAGAACGACCATAAGGTGCCCGAGGCAGCAATAGACCCATGGAGACAAGTAGGCTGGAGGACGATGTATTGAATCGGGGCGCAATTTGAGTGTTCCATCGTCATTAGGAGGCCCTGAACGTTACAATTAACTATCAGTTTTGCGTCCAATTCGATAATCTAGACTCACAGGAGAACGACCATAAGGTGACCGAGGCAGCAATAGACCTATGGAGACAAGTCGCATGGAGAAGGATGTATTGAATCGGGACGCAATTTTAGTGTTCCATCGTCATTAGGAATCCCTGAACGTTACAATTAACTATCAGTTTTGCGTCCGATTCGATTATCTAAACTCACAGGAGAACGACCATAAGGTGCCCCAGGCAGCAATAGACCCATGGAGACAAGTCGGCTGGAGGACGATGTATTGAATCGGGACGCAATTTGAGTATTCCATCGTCATTACGAGGCCCATTTCGTTACAATTAACTATCACTTTTGCGTCCCATTCGAAAACCTAGACTCAAAGGAGAACGACCATAAGGTGCCCGAGGCAGCAATAGACCCATGGAGACAAGTAGGCTGGAGGACGATGTATTGAATCGGGACACAATTTGAGTGTTCTATCGTCATTACAAGGCCCTGATCGTTACAATTAACTATCAGTTTTGCGTCCCATTCGATAATCTAGACTCACAGGAGAACGACCATAAGGTTCCCTAGGCAGCAATATACACATGGAAGCAAGTCGGCTGGAGGACGATGTATTGAATCGGGACGCAATTTGAGTGTTCCATGGTCATTAGGAGGCCCTGATCGTTACAATTAACTATCAGTTTTGCGTCCAAATCAATAATCTAGACTAACATGAGAACGACCATAAGGTGCCCAAGGGAGCAATAGACCCATGGAGACAAGTCGGCTGAAGGACGATGTATTGAATCGGGACGCAATTTGAGTGTTCCATCGTCATTAGGAGGCCCTGAAAGTTACAATTAACTATTTGTTTTGCGTCCGATTCGATAATTTAGACTCACAGGAGAACGACCATAAGGTGCCCGAGGCAGCAATAGACCCATGGAGACAAGTCGCCTGGAGAACGATGTATTGAATTGGGACGCAATTTGAGTGTTCCATCGTCATTAGGAGGCCCTGAATGTTACAATTAACCATCAGTTTTGCGTCCGATTCGATAATCTAGACTCATAGGAGAACGACCATAAGGTGCCCGAGGCAGCAATGGACCCATGGAGACAAGTCGGCTGGAGGACGATGTATTGAATCGGGCCGCAATTTGAGTGTTCTATCGTCATTACAAGGCCCTGATCGTTACAATTAACTATCACTTTTGCGTCCGATTTGATAACCTAGACTCATAGGAGAACGACCATAAGGTGCCCGTGGCAGAAATAGCCCCATGGAGAGAAGTCGTCTAGAGGACGATGTATTGAATCGGGACGCAATTTGAGTGTTCCATGGTCATTAGGAGGCCCTGAACGTTACAACTAACTATCAGTTTTGCGTCCGATTCGATAATCTAGACTCACAGGAGAACGACCATAAGTCGCCCGAGGCAGCCATAGAGCCATGGAGAAAAGTCGGCTAGAGAAGGCTGTATTGTTTCGGGACGCAATTTGAGTGTTCCATCGTCATTAGAAGGCCCTGAACATTACAATTAACTATCGGTTTTGCGTCCGATTTGATAATCTAGACTCACAGGAGAACGTCCATAAGGTGCCCGAGGCAGCAATAGACCCATGGAGACAAGTCGGCTGAAGGACGATTTATTGAATAGGGACGCAATTTGAGTGTTCCATCGTCATTAGGAGGCCCTTAACGTTACAATTATCTATTACTTTGGCGTTCGATTCGATAATCTAGACTCACAGGAGAATGACCATAAGGTGCCCGAGGCAGCAATAGACCCATGGAGACGAGTCGGCTGGAGAATGATGTATTGAATCGGGACGCAATTTCAGTGTTCCATCGTCATTAGAAGGCCCTGAACGTTACAATTAACTATTAGTTTTGCTTCCGATTCGATAATCTAGACTCACAGGAGAACGACCATAAGGTGCCCGAGGCAGCAATAGACCCATGGAGACAAGTCGGCTCGAGAACGATGTTTTGAATCGGGACGCAATTTGAGTGTTCCATCGTCATTAGGAGGCCCTGAACGTTACAATTAACTATCAGTTTTGCGTCCGATTCGAAAATCTAGACCACAGGTGAACGACATTAAGGTGCCCGAGGCAGCAATAGACCCATGGATACAAGTCGGCTGGAGGACGATGTATTGATTCGGGACGCAATTTGAGTGTTCCATCGTCATAACGAGGCCCTGAACGTTACAATTAACTATCAGGTTTGACTCCCATTCGATAATCTAGACTCACAGGAGAAACACCATAAGGTGCCCGAGGCAGCAATAGACCCATGGAGACAAGTCGGCTGGAGGACGGTGTATTGAATCGGGACGCAATTTGAGTGTTAAATCGTCATTAGGAGGCCCTAAACGTACAATTAACTATCAGTTTTGCGTCAAATTCGATAATCTAGACTCACAGGAGATCGACCATAAGGTGCCCGAGGCAGCAATAGAGCCTTGGAGACATGCCGGCTAGAGAACGATGTATTGAGTTGGGAAGCAATTTGAGTGTTCCATCGTCATTAGGAGGACCCGAACGTTACAATTA
The DNA here is from genome assembly GCF_023864275.1 of Schistocerca cancellata. Lineage (NCBI taxonomy): Eukaryota > Metazoa > Arthropoda > Insecta > Orthoptera > Acrididae > Schistocerca > Schistocerca cancellata. Next base: position 37,248,130 of record NC_064627.1, read on the forward strand.
ACTGTCAGCTTTGCGTCCGATTCGATAATCTAGACTCACAGGAGAACGACAATAAGGTGCCCGTGGCAGCAATAGACCCATGGAGACAAGTCGGCTGGAGGACGATGTATTGAATCGGGACGCAATTTGAGTGTCCCATGGTCATTACGAGGCCCTGAACGTTACAATTAACTATCAGTTATGCGTCCGATTCAATAATTTAGACTCACAGGTGAACGGCCATTAGGTGCCCGAGGCAGCAATAGACCCATGGAGACAAGTCGGCTGAAGGACGATGTATTGAATTGGGACGCTATTTGAGTGTTCCATCGTCATTAGGATGCCCTGAACGTTACAATTAACTATTAGTTTTGCGTCCGATTCGATAATCTAGACTCACAGGAGAACGACCATAAGGTGCCCGAGGCAGCAATAGACCCATGGAGACATGTCTTCTGGAGAACGATGTATTGAATCGGGACGCAATTTGAGTGTTCCATCGTCATTAGGAGTCCCTGAACGTTACAATTAACTATCAGTTCTGCGTCCGATTCGATAACCTAGACTCACAGGAGAACGACCATAAGGTGCCCGAGGCAGCAATAGACCCATGGAGACAAGTCGGCTGGAGGACGATGTATTGAATCGAGACGCAATTTGAGTGTTCCATCGTCATTACGAGGCCCTGATCGTTACAATGAACTATCAGTTTTGCGTCCCATTCGATAATCTAGACTCACAGGAGACCGACCATAAGGTGCGCGAGCAGGAATAGACCCATGGAGACAAGTCGGCTGTAGGACGATGTATTGAATCGGGACGCAATTTGAGTGTTCCATCGTCATTAGGACGCCCTGAACGTTACAATTAGCTATCAGTTTTGCGTCCGATTCGATAAACTAGACTCACAGGAGAACGACCATAAGGTGCCCGTGGCAGCAATAGACCCATGGAGACATGTCGGCTGGAGAACATTGTATTGAATCGGGACGCAATTTGAGTGTTCTATCGTCATTAGGAGGCGCTGAAAGTTACACTTAACTATCAGTTTTGCGTCCGATTCGATAATCTAGACTCACAGGAGAACGACCATAAGGTGCCCGAGCCAGCAATAGTACCTTGGAGACAAGTCGGGTAGAGAACGCTGTATTGAATTGGGACGCAATTTGGGTGTTCCATCCTCATTAGGAGGACCTGAAAGTTACAATTAACTATTAGTTTTGCGACCGAGTCGATACTCTAGACTCACAGGAGAACGACCACATGTTGCCCGAGGCAGCAATAGACCCATGGAGACAAGTCAGCTGGGGAACGATGTATTGAATCGGGACGCAATTTGAGTGTTCCATCGTCATTAGGAGGCCCTGAACGTTACAATTAACTATTAGTTTTGCGTCTGATTCGATAATCTAGGCTCACAGGAGAACGACCATAATGTGCCCGAGGCAGCAATAGAGCCATGGAGACAAGTCTTCTGGAGAACGATGTATTGAATCGGGACGCAATTTGAGTGTTCCATCGTCATTAGAAAGCCCTGAACGTTACAATTAACTATCAGTTTTGCGTCCGATTCGATAATCTAGACTCACAGGAGAACGACCATAAGGTGCCCGAGGCAGTAATTGACCCATGGAGACAAGTCGGCTGGAGGACGATGTATTGAATCGGGACGCAATTTGAGTGTTCCATCGTCATTACGAGGCCCTGATCGTTACAATTAACTATCAGTTTTGCGTCCCATTCGATAATCTAGACTCACAGCAGAACGACCATAAGGTGCCCGAGGCAGCAATAGACCCATTGAGACAAGTCGGCTGGAGGACGATGTATTGAATCGGGACGCAATTTGAGTGTTCCATCGTCATAAGGAGGCCCTGAACGTTACAATTAGCTATCAGTTTTGCGTCCGATTCGATAATCTAGACTCTCACAGGAGAACGACCATAAGGTGCCCGAGGCAACAATAGACCCATATAGACAAGTAGGCTGGAGGACGATGTATTGAATCGGGGCGCAATTTGAGTGTTCCATCGTCATTAGGAGGCCCTGAACGTTACAATTAACTATCAGTTTTGCGTCCAATTCGATAATCTAGACTCACAGGAGAACGACCATAAGGTGACCGAGGCAGCAATAGACCTATGGAGACAAGTCGCATGGAGAACGATGTATTGAATCGGGACGCAATTTTAGTGTTCCATCGTCATTAGGAATCCCTGAACGTTACAATTAACTATCAGTTTTGCGTCCGATTCGATTATCTAAACTCACAGGAGAACGACCATAAGGTGCCCCAGGCAGCAATAGACCCATGGAGACAAGTCGGCTGGAGGACGATGTATTGAATCGGGACGCAATTTGAGTATTCCATCGTCATTACGAGGCCCATTTCGTTACAATTAACTATCACTTTTGCGTCCCATTCGAAAACCTAGACTCAAAGGAGAACGACCATAAGGTGCCCGAGGCAGCAATAGACCCATGGAGACAAGTAGGCTGGAGGACGATGTATTGAATCGGGACACAATTTGAGTGTTCTATCGTCATTACAAGGCCCTGATCGTTACAATTAACTATCAGTTTTGCGTCCCATTCGATAATCTAGACTCACAGGAGAACGACCATAAGGTGCCCGAGGCAGCAATAGACCCATGGAGACAAGTCGCCTGGAGAACGATGTATTGAATCGGGATGCAATTTGAGTGTTCCATCGTCATTAGGAATCCCTGAACGTTACAATTAACTATCAAATTTGCGTCCGATTCGATTATCTAGACTCACAGGAGAACGACCATAAGGTGCCCTAGGCAGTAATAGACCCATGGAGACAAGTCGGCTGGAGGACGATGTATTGAATCGGGACGCAATTTGAGTATTCCATCGTCATTACGAGACCCATTTCGTTACAATTAACTATCACTTTTGCGTCCCATTCGATAACCTAGACTCAAAGGAGAACGACCATAAGGTGCCCGAGGCAGCAATAGACCCATGGAGACAAGTAGGCTGGAGGACGATGTATTGAATCGGGACGCAATTTGAGTGTTCCATCGACATTAGGAGGCCCGGAACATTACAATTAACTATCAGTTTTGCGTCCGATTTGATAATCTAGACTCATAGGAGAACGATCATAAGGTGCCCGAGGCAGCAATAGACCCATGGAGACAAGTCGGCTGGAGGACGATGAATAAAATCGTTACGCAATTTGAGTGTTCCATCGTCATTAGGAGGCCTTGAACATTACAATTAACTATCAGCTTTGCGTCCGATTCGATAATCTAGACTCACAGGAGAACGACCATAAGGTGCCCGAGGCAGCTTTAGAAACTTGGAGACAAGTCGGCTAGAGATTGATGTATTGAATCGGGACGCAATTTGAGTGTTCCATCGTCATTAGGAGGACGCGAACGTTACAATTAACTATCAGATTTGCGTTCGGTTCGATAATCTAGACTCACAGAAGAACGATCATAAGGTGCCCGAGGCAGCAATAGACCCATGGAGACATGTCGGCTGAAGGAAGATGAATTGAATCGGGACGCAATTTGTGTGTTCCATCGTCTTTAGTAGGCCCTGAATCTTACAATTAACTATTAGTTTTGCGTCCGGTTCGATAATCAAGACTCACAGGAGAACGACCATAAGGTGCTCGAGGCAGCAATAGACCCATGGAGACAAGTCGGCTGGAGAACGATGTATTGAATCGGGACGCAATTTGAGTGTTCTATCGTCATTATGAGGCCCTGAACATTACAATTAACTATCAGTTTTGCGTCCGATTTGATAATCTAGACTGACAGGAGAACGACCATAAGGTGCCCGAGACAGCAATAGACACATGGAGACAAGTCGGCTGAAGGGCGATGTATTGAATCGGGACGCAATTTGAGTGTTCGATCGTCATTTGGAGGCCCTGAACGATACAATTAACTATTAGTTTTGCGTCCGATTCGATAATCTAAACTCACAGGAGAACGACCATAAGGTGCCCGAGGCAGCAATAGACCCATGGGTACAAGTCGGCTAGGGAACAATGTATTGAATCGGGACGCAATTTGAGTGTTCCATCGTCATTCGGAGGCCCTGAACGTTACAATTAACTATCAGTTTTGCGTCCCATTCGATAATCTAGACTCACAGGAGAACGACCATAAGGTGCCCGAGGCAGCAATAGACCCATGGAGACAAGTAGGCTGGAGGACGATGTATTGAATCGGGGCGCAATTTGAGTGTTCCATCGTCATTAGGAGGCCCTGAACGTTACAATTAACTATCAGTTTTGCGTCCAATTCGATAATCTAGACTCACAGGAGAACGACCATAAGGTGACCGAGGCAGCAATAGACCTATGGAGACAAGTCGCATGGAGAACGATGTATTGAATCGGGACGCAATTTTAGTGTTCCATCGTCATTAGGAATCCCTGAACGTTACAATTAACTATCAGTTTTGCGTCCGATTCCATTATCTAAACTCACAGGAGAACGACCATAAGGTGCCCCAGGCAGCAATAGACCCATGGAGACAAGTCGGCTGGAGGACGATGTATTGAATCGGGACGCAATTTGAGTATTCCATCGTCATTACGAGGCCCATTTCGTTACAATTAACTATCACTTTTGCGTCCCATTCGAAAACCTAGACTCAAAGGAGAACGACCATAAGGTGCCCGAGGCAGCAATAGACCCATGGAGACAAGTAGGCTGGAGGACGATGTATTTAATCGGGACACAATTTGAGTGTTCTATCGTCATTACAAGGCCCTGATCGTTACAATTAACTATCACTTTTGCGTCCGATTCGATAATCTAGACTCACAGGAGAACGACCATAAGGTTCCCTAGGCAGCAATATACACATTGAAGCAAGTCGGCTGGAGGACGATGTATTGAATCGGGACGCAATTTGAGTGTTCTATGGTCATTAGGAGGCCCTGATCGTTACAATTAACTATCAGTTTTGCGTCCAAATCAATAATCTAGACTAACAGGAGAACGACCATAAGGTGCCCAAGGGAGCAATAGACCCATGGAGACAAGTCGGCTGAAGGACGATGTATTGAATCGGGACGCAATTTGAGTGTTCCATCGTCATTAGGAGGCCCTGAAAGTTACAATTAACTATTTGTTTTGCGTCCGATTCGATAATTTAGACTCACAGGAGAACGACAATAAGGTGCCCGAGGCAGCAATAGACCCATGGAGACAAGTCGCCTGGAGAACGATGTATTGAATTGGGACGCAATTTGAGTGTTCCATCGTCATTAGGAGGCCCTGAACGTTACAATTAACTATCAGTTTTGCGTCCGATTCGATAATCTAGACTCATAGGAGAACGACCATAAGGTGCCCGAGGCAGCAATGGACCCATGGAGACAAGTCGGCTGGAGGACGATGTATTGAATCGGGCCGCAATTTGAGTGTTCTATCGTCATTACAAGGCCCTGATCGTTACAATTAACTATCACTTTTGCGTCCGATTCGATAATCTAGACTCACAGGAGAACGACCATAAGGTGCCCGAGCCAGCAATAGAAACTTGGAGACAAGTCGGGTAGAGAACGATGTATTGAATCGGGACGCAATTTGAGTGTTCCATCGTCATTAGGAAGACCCGAACGTTACAATTAACTATCAGCTTTGCGTCCGATTTGATAACCTAGACTCATAGGAGAACGACCATAAGGTGCCCGTGGCAGAAATAGCCCCATGGAGAGAAGTCGTCTAGAGGACGATGTATTGAATCGGGACGCAATTTGAGTGTTCCATGGTCATTAGGAGGCCCTGAAAGTTACAACTAACTATCAGTTTTGCGTCCGATTCGATAATCTAGACTCACAGGAGAACGACCATAAGGCGCCCGAGGCAGCCATTGAGCCATGGAGAAAAGTCGGCTAGAGAAGGCTGTATTGTTTCGGGACGCAATTTGAGTGTTCCATCGTCATTAGAAGGCCCTGAACATTACAATTAACTATCGGTTTTGCGTCCGATTTGATAATCTAAACTCACAGGAGAACGTCCATAAGGTGCCCGAGGCAGCAATAGACCCATGGAGACAAGTCGGCTGAAGGACGATTTATTGAATAGGGACGCAATTTGAGTGTTCCATCGTCATTAGGAGGCCCTTAACGTTACAATTATCTATTACTTTGGCGTCCGATTCGATAATCTAGACTCACAGGAGAATGACCATAAGGTGCCCGAGGCAGCAATAGACCCATGGAGACGAGTCGGCTGGAGAATGATGTATTGAATCAGGACGCAATTTCAGTGTTCCATCGTCATTAGAAGGCCCTGAACGTTACAATTAACTATTAGTTTTGCGTCCGATTCGATAATCTAGACTCACAGGAGAACGACCATAAGGTGCCCGAGGCAGCAATAGACCCATGGAGACAAGTCGGCTGGAGAACGATGTATTGAATCGGGACGCAATTTGAGTGTTCCATCGTCATTAGGAGGCCCTGAACGTTACAATTAACTATCAGTTTTGCGTCCGATTCGAAAATCTAGACCACAGGTGAACGACATTAAGGTGCCCGAGGCAGCAATAGACCCATGGATACAAGTCGGCTGGAGGACGATGTATTGATTCGGGACGCAATTTGAGTGTTCCATCGTCATTACGAGGCCCTGAACGTTACAATTAACTATCAGGTTTGGGTCCCATTCGATAATCTAGACTCACAGGAGAAACACCATAAGGTGCCCGAGGCAGCAATAGACCCATGGAGACAAGTCGGCTGGAGGACGGTGTATTGAATCGGGACGCAATTTGAGTGTTAAATCGTCATTAGGAGGCCCTAAACGTACAATTAACTATCAGTTTTGCGTCAAATTCGATAATCTAGACTCACAGGAGATCGACCATAAGGTGCCCGAGGCAGCAATAGAGCCTTGGAGACATGTCGGCTAGAGAACGATGTATTGAGTTGGGAAGCAATTTGAGTGTTCCATCGTCATTAGGAGGACCCGAACGTTACAATTAACTGTCAGCTTTGCGTCCGATTCGATAATCTAGACTCACAGGAGAACGACAATAAGGTGCCCGTGGCAGCAATAGACCCATGGAGACAAGTCGGCTGGAGGACGATGTATTGAATCGGGACGCAATTTGAGTGTCCCATGGTCATTACGAGGCCCTGAACGTTACAATTAACTATCAATTATGCGTCCGATTCAATAATTTAGACTCACAGGTGAACGGCCATTAGGTGCCCGAGGCAGCAATAGACCCATGGAGACAAGTCGGCTGAAGGACGATGTATTGAATTGGGACGCTATTTGAGTGTTCCATCGTCATTAGGATGCCCTGAACGTTACAATTAACTATCAGTTCTGCGTCCGATTCGATAATCTAGACTCACAGGAGAACGAGCATAAGGTGCCCGAGGCAGCAATAGACCCATGGAGACAAGTCGGCTGGAGGACGATGTATTGAATCGAGACGCAATTTGAGTGTTCCATCGTCATTACGAGGCCCTGATCGTTACAATGAACTATCAGTTTTGCGTCCCATTCGATAATCTAGACTCACAGGAGACCGACCATAAGGTGCGCGAGCAGGAATAGACCCATGGAGACAAGTCGGCTGTAGGACGATGTATTGAATCGGGACGCAATTTGAGTGTTCCATCGTCATTAGGACGCCCTGAACGTTACAATTTGCTATCAGTTTTGCGTCCGATTCGATAAACTAGACTCACAGGAGAACGACCATAAGGTGCCCGTGGCAGCAATAGACCCATGGAGACATGTCGGCTGGAGAACATTGTATTGAATCGGGACGCAATTTGAGTGTTCTATCGTCATTAGGAGGCGCTGAAAGTTACACTTAACTATCAGTTTTGCGTCCGATTCGATAATCTAGACTCACAGGAGAACGACCATAAGGTGCCCGAGCCAGCAATAGTACCTTGGAGACAAGTCGGGTAGAGAACGCTGTATTGAATTGGGACGCAATTTGGGTGTTCCATCCTCATTAGGAGGACCCGAGCGTTACAATTAACTAGCAACTTTGCGTCCGATTCGATAATCTAGACTCACAGGAGAACGACCATAAGGTGCCCGAGGCAGCAATAGACCCATGGGTACAAGTCGGCTAGGGAACAATGTATTGAATCGGGACGCAATTTGAGTGTTCCATCGTCATTCGGAGGCCCTGAACGTTACAATTAACTATCAGTTTTGCGTCCCATTCGATAATCTAGACTCACAGGAGAATGACCATAAGGTGCCCGAGGCAGCAATAGACCCATGGAGACAAGTAGGCTGGAGGACGATGTATTGAATCGGGGCGCAATTTGAGTGTTCCATCGTCATTAGGAGGCCCTGAACGTTACAATTAACTATCAGTTTTGCGTCCAATTCGATAATCTAGACTCACAGGAGAACGACCATAAGGTGACCGAGGCAGCAATAGACCTATGGAGACAAGTCGCATGGAGAACGATGTATTGAATCGGGACGCAATTTTAGTGTTCCATCGTCATTAGGAATCCCTGAACGTTACAATTAACTATCAGTTTTGCGTCCGATTCGATTATCTAAACTCACAGGAGAACGACCATAAGGTGCCCCAGGCAGCAATAGACCCATGGAGACAAGTCGGCTGGAGGACGATGTATTGAATCGGGACGCAATTTGAGTATTCCATCGTCATTACGAGGCCCATTTCGTTACAATTAACTATCACTTTTGCGTCCCATTCGAAAACCTAGACTCAAAGGAGAACGACCATAAGGTGCCCGAGGCAGCAATAGACCCATGGAGACAAGTAGGCTGGAGGACGATGTATTGAATCGGGACACAATTTGAGTGTTCTATCGTCATTACAAGGCCCTGATCGTTACAATTAACTATCACTTTTGCGTCCGATTCGATAATCTAGACTCACAGGAGAACGACCATAAGGTTCCCTAGGGAGCAATATACACATGGAAGCAAGTCGGCTGGAGGACGATGTATTGAATCGGGACGCAATTTGAGTGTTCCATGGTCATTAGGAGGCCCTGATCGTTACAATTAACTATCAGTTTTGCGTCCAAATCAATAATCTAGACTAACAGGAGAACGACCATAAGGTGCCCAAGGGAGCAATAGACCCATGGAGACAAGTCGGCTGAAGGACGATGTATTGAATCGGGACGCAATTTGAGTGTTCCATCGTCATTAGGAGGCCCTGAAAGTTACAATTAACTATTTGTTTTGCGTCCGATTCGATAATTTAGACTCACAGGAAAACGACAATAAGGTGCCCGAGGCAGCAATAGACCCATGGAGACAAGTCGCCTGGAGAACGATGTATTGAATTGGGACGCAATTTGAGTGTTCCATCGTCATTAGGAGGCCCTGAACGTTACAATTAACTATCAGTTTTGCGTCCGATTCGATAATCTAGACTCATAGGAGAACGACCATAAGGTGCCCGAGGCAGCAATGGACCCATGGAGACAAGTCGGCTGGAGGACGATGTATTGAATCGGGCCGCAATTTGAGTGTTCTATCGTCATTACAAGGCCCTGATCGTTACAATTAACTATCACTTTTGCGTCCGATTCGATAATCTAGACTCACAGGAGAACGACCATAAGGTGCCCGAGCCAGCAATAGAACCTTGGAGACAAGTCGGGTAGAGAACGATGTATTGAATCGGGACGCAATTTGAGTGTTCCATCGTCATTAGGAAGACCCGAACGTTACAATTAACTATCAGCTTTGCGTCCGATTTGATAACCTAGACTCATAGGAGAGCGACCATAAGGTGCCCGTGGCAGAAATAGCCCCATGGAGAGAAGTCGTCTAGAGGACGATGTATTGAATCGGGACGCAATTTGAGTGTTCCATGGTCATTAGGAGGCCCTGAACGTTACAACTAACTATCAGTTTTGCGTCCGATTCGATAATCTAGACTCACAGGAGAACGACCATAAGGCGCCCGAGGCAGCCATAGAGCCATGGAGAAAAGTCGGCTAGAGAAGGCTGTATTGTTTCGGGACGCAATTTGAGTGTTCCATCGTCATTAGAAGGCCCTGAACATTACAATTAACTATCGGTTTTGCGTCCGATTTGATAATCTAAACTCACAGGAGAACGTCCATAAGGTGCCCGAGGCAGCAATAGACCCATGGAGACAAGTCGGCTGAAGGACGATTTATTGAATAGGGACGCAATTTGAGTGTTCCATCGTCATTAGGAGGCCCTTAACGTTACAATTATCTATTACTTTGGCGTCCGATTCGATAATCTAGACTCACAGGAGAATGACCATAAGGTGCCCGAGGCAGCAATAGACCCATGGAGACGAGTCGGCTGGAGAATGATGTATTGAATCAGGACGCAATTTCAGTGTTCCATCGTCATTAGAAGGCCCTGAACGTTACAATTAACTATTAGTTTTGCGTCCGATTCGATAATCTAGACTCACAGGAGAACGACCATAAGGTGCCCGAGGCAGCAATAGACCCATGGAGACAAGTCGGCTGGAGAACGATGTATTGAATCGGGACGCAATTTGAGTGTTCCATCGTCATTAGGAGGCCCTGAACGTTACAATTAACTATCAGTTTTGCGTCCGATTCGAAAATCTAGACCACAGGTGAACGACATTAAGGTGCCCGAGGCAGCAATAGACCCATGGATACAAGTCGGCTGGAGGACGATGTATTGAATCGGGACGCAATTTGAGTGTCCCATGGTCATTACGAGGCCCTGAACGTTACAATTAACTATCAGTTATGCGTCCGATTCAATAATTTAGACTCACAGGTGAACGGCCATTAGGTGCCCGAGGCAGCAATAGACCCATGGAGACAAGTCGGCTGAAGGACGATGTATTGAATCGGGACGCAATTTGAGTGTTCCATCGTCATTAGGATGCCCTGAACGTTACAATTAACTATTAGTTTTGCGTCCGATTCGATAATCTAGGCTCACAGGAGAACGACCATAAGGTGCCCGAGGCAGCAATAGACCCATGGAGACATGTCTTCTGGAGAACGATGTATTGAATCGGGACGCAATTTGAGTGTTCCATCGTCATTAGGAGTCCCTGAACGTTACAATTAACTATCAGTTCTGCGTCCGATTCGATAATCTAGACTCACAGGAGAACGACCATAAGGTGCCCGAGGCAGCAATAGACCCATGGAGACATGTCGGCTGGAGAACATTGTATTGAATCGGGACGCAATTTGAGTGTTCCATCGTCATTACGAGGCCCTGATCGTTACAATGAACTATCAGTTTTGCGTCCCATTCGATAATCTAGACTCACAGGAGACCGACCATAAGGTGCGCGAGCAGGATTAGACCCATGGAGACAAGTCGGCCGTAGGACGATGTATTGAATCGGGACGCAATTTGAGTGTTCCATCGTCATTAGGACGCCCTGAACGTTACAATTAGCTATCAGTTTTGCGTCCGATTCGATAAACTAGACTCACAGGAGAACGAACATAAGGTGCCCGTGGCAGCAATAGACCCATGGAGACATGTCGGCTGGAGAACATTGTATTGAATCGGGACGCAATTTGAGTGTTCTATCGTCATTAGGAGGCGCTGAAAGTTACACTTAACTATCAGTTTTGCGTCCGATTCGATAATCTAGACTCACAGGAGAACGACCATAAGGTGCCCGACCCAGCAATAGTACCTTGGAGACAAGTCGGGTAGAGAACGCTGTATTGAATTGGGACGCAATTTGGGTGTTCCATCCTCATTAGGAGGACCCGAGCGTTACAATTAACTAGCAACTTTGCGTCCGATTCGATAATCTAGACTCACAGGAGAACGACCATAAGGTGCCCGAATCAGCAATAGACCCATGGAGACAAGTCGACTGAAGGACGATGAATTCAGTCGGGACGCAATTTGAGTGTTCTATCGTCATTAGGAGGAACTGAACGTTACAATTAACTATTAGTTTTGTGTCCGATTCGATAATCTAGACTCACAGGAGAACGACCATAAGGTGCCCGAGGCAGCCTTAGACCCGTGGTGACAAGTCGGCTAGAGAAGGAAATATTGTTTCGGCACGCAATTTGAGTGTTCCATCGTCATTAGGAGGCCCTGAAGATTACAATTAACTATCCGTTTTGCGTCCGATTTGATAATGTAGACTCACAGGAGAACGAACATAAGCCGCCCGAGGCAGCAATAGACCCATGGAGACAAGTCGGCTGGAGGACGATGTATTGAATCGGGGCGCAATTTGAGTGTTCCATCGTCATTAGGAGGACCTGAAAAATAAATTAACTATTACTTTTGCGTCCGAGTCGATACTCTAGACTCACAGGAGAACGACCACATGTTGCCCGAGGCAGCAATAGACCCATGGAGACAAGTCAGCTGGGGAACGATGTATTGAATCGGGACGCAATTTGAGTGTTCCATCGTCATTAGGAGGCCCTGAACGTTACAATCAACTATCACTTTTGCGTCCGATTCGAAAATCTAGACTCACAGGTGAACGACCATAAGGTGCCCGAGGCAGCAATAGACCCATGGAAACAAGTCGGCTGGAGGACGATGTATTGAATCGGGACGCAATTTGAGTGTTCCATCGTCATAAGGAGGCCCTGAACGTTACAATTAACTATCAGTTTTGCGTCCGATTCAATAATCTAGACTCACAGGAGAACGACCATTAGGTCTCCGAGGCAGCAATAGACCCATGGATACAAGTCAACTGAAGGACGATGTATTGAATTGGGACGCAATTTGAGTGTTCCATCGTCATTAGGAGGCCCTGAACGTTACAATTAACTATCAGTTTTGCGTCCGATTCGATAATCTAGACTCATAGGAGAACGACCATAAGGTGCCCGAGGCAGCAATGGACCCATGGAGACAAGTCGGCTGGAGGACGATGTATTGAATCGGGCCGCAATTTGAGTGTTCTATCGTCATTACAAGGCCCTGATCGTTACAATTAACTATCACTTTTGCGTCCGATTCGATAATCTAGACTCACAGGAGAATGACCATAAGGTGCCCGAGCCAGCAATAGAACCTTGGAGACAAGTCGGGTAGAGAACGATGTATTGAATCGGGACGCAATTTGAGTGTTCCATCGTCATTAGGAAGACCCGAACGTTACAATTAACTATCAGCTTTGCGTCCGATTTGATAACCTAGACTCATAGGAGAACGACCATAAGGTGCCCGTGGCAGAAATAGCCCCATGGAGAGAAGTCGTCTAGAGGACGATGTATTGAATCGGGACGCAATTTGAGTGTTCCATGGTCATTAGGAGGCCCTGAACGTTACAACTAACTATCAGTTTTGCGTCCGATTCGATAATCTAGACTCACAGGAGAACGACCATAAGGCGCCCGAGGCAGCCATAGAGCCATGGAGAAAAGTCGGCTAGAGAAGGCTGTATTGTTTCGGGACGCAATTTGAGTGTTCCATCGTCATTAGAAGGCCCTGAACATTACAATTAACTATCGGTTTTGCGTCCGATTTGATAATCTAAACTCACAGGAGAACGTCCATAAGGTGCCCGAGGCAGCAATAGACCCATGGAGACAAGTCGGCTGAAGGACGATTTATTGAATAGGGACGCAATTTGAGTGTTCCATCGTCATTAGGAGGCCCTTAACGTTACAATTATCTATTACTTTGGCGTCCGATTCGATAATCTAGACTCACAGGAGAATGACCATAAGGTGCCCGAGGCAGCAATAGACCCATGGAGACGAGTCGGCTGGAGAATGATGTATTGAATCAGGACGCAATTTCAGTGTTCCATCGTCATTAGAAGGCCCTGAACGTTACAATTAACTATTAGTTTTGCGTCCGATTCGATAATCTAGACTCACAGGAGAACGACCATAAGGTGCCCGAGGCAGCAATAGACCCATGGAGACAAGTCGGCTGGAGAACGATGTATTGAATCGGGACGCAATTTGAGTGTTCCATCGTCATTAGGAGGCCCTGAACGTTACAATTAACTATCAGTTTTGCGTCCGATTCGAAAATCTAGACCACAGGTGAACGACATTAAGGTGCCCGAGGCAGCAATAGACCCATGGATACAAGTCGGCTGGAGGACGATGTATTGATTCGGGACGCAATTTGAGTGTTCCATCGTCATTACGAGGCCCTGAACGTTACAATTAACTATCAGGTTTGAGTCCCATTCGATAATCTAGACTCACAGGAGAAACACCATAAGGTGCCCGAGGCAGCAATAGACCCATGGAGACAAGTCGGCTGGAGGACGGTGTATTGAATCGGGACGCAATTTGAGTGTTAAATCGTCATTAGGAGGCCCTAAACGTACAATTAACTATCAGTTTTGCGTCAAATTCGATAATCTAGACTCACAGGAGATCGACCATAAGGTGCCCGAGGCAGCAATAGAGCCTTGGAGACATGTCGGCTAGAGAACGATGTATTGAATTGGGAAGCAATTTGAGTGTTCCATCGTCATTAGGAGGACCCGAACGTTACAATTAACTGTCAGCTTTGCGTCCGATTCGATAATCTAGACTCACAGGAGAACGACAATAAGGTGCCCGTGGCAGCAATAGACCCATGGAGACAAGTCGGCTGGAGGACGATGTATTGAATCGGGACGCAATTTGAGTGTCCCATGGTCATTACGAGGCCCTGAACGTTACAATTAACTATCAGTTATGCGTCCGATTCAATAATTTAGACTCACAGGTGAACGGCCATTAGGTGCCCGAGGCAGCAATAGACCCATGGAGACAAGTCGGCTGAAGGACGATGTATTGAATCGGGACGCAATTTGAGTGTTCCATCGTCATTAGGATGCCCTGAACGTTACAATTAACTATTAGTTTTGCGTCCGATTCGATAATCTAGGCTCACAGGAGAACGACCATAAGGTGCCCGAGGCAGCAATAGACCCATGGAGACATGTCTTCTGGAGAACGATGTATTGAATCGGGACGCAATTTGAGTGTTCCATCGTCATTAGGAGTCCCTGAACGTTACAATTAAGTATCAGTTTTGCGTCCGATTCGATAATCTAGACTCACAGGAGAACGACCATAAGGTGCCCGAGGCAGCAATAGACCCATGGAGACATGTCGGCTGGAGAACATTGTATTGAATCGGGACGCAATTTGAGTGTTCCATCGTCATTACGAGGCCCTGATCGTTACAATGAACTATCAGTTTTGCGTCCCATTCGATAATCTAGACTCACAGGAGACCGACCATAAGGTGCGCGAGCAGGATTAGACCCATGGAGACAAGTCGGCTGTAGGACGATGTATTGAATCGGGACGCAATTTGAGTGTTCCATCGTCATTAGGACGCCCTGAACGTTACAATTAGCTATCAGTTTTGCGTCCGATTCGATAAACTAGACTCACAGGAGAACGAACATAAGGTGCCCGTGGCAGCAATAGACCCATGGAGACATGTCGGCTGGAGAACATTGTATTGAATCGGGACGCAATTTGAGTGTTCTATCGTCATTAGGAGGCGCTGAAAGTTACACTTAACTATCAGTTTTGCGTCCGATTCGATAATCTAGACTCACAGGAGAACGACCATAAGGTGCCCGACCCAGCAATAGTACCTTGGAGACAAGTCGGGTAGAGAACGCTGTATTGAATTGGGACGCAATTTGGGTGTTCCATCCTCATTAGGAGGACCCGAGCGTTACAATTAACTAGCAACTTTGCGTCCGATTCGATAATCTAGACTCACAGGAGAACGACCATAAGGTGCCCGAATCAGCAATAGACCCATGGAGACAAGTCGACTGAAGGACGATGAATTCAGTCGGGACGCAATTTGAGTGTTCTATCGTCATTAGGAGGAACTGAACGTTACAATTAACTATTAGTTTTGTGTCCGATTCGATAATCTAGACTCACAGGAGAACGACCATAAGGTGCCCGAGGCAGCCTTAGACCCGTGGTGACAAGTCGGCTAGAGAAGGAAATATTGTTTCGGCACGCAATTTGAGTGTTCCATCGTCATTAGGAGGCCCTGAAGATTACAATTAACTATCCGTTTTGCGTCCGATTTGATAATGTAGACTCACAGGAGAACGAACATAAGCCGCCCGAGGCAGCAATAGACCCATGGAGACAAGTCGGCTGGAGGACGATGTATTGAATCGGGGCGCAATTTGAGTGTTCCATCGTCATTAGGAGGACCTGAAAAATAAATTAACTATTACTTTTGCGTCCGAGTCGATACTCTAGACTCACAGGAGAACGACCACATGTTGCCCGAGGCAGCAATAGACCCATGGAGACAAGTCAGCTGGGGAACGATGTATTGAATCGGGACGCAATTTGAGTGTTCCATCGTCATTAGGAGGCCCTGAACGTTACAATCAACTATCACTTTTGCGTCCGATTCGAAAATCTAGACTCACAGGTGAACGACCATAAGGTGCCCGAGGCAGCAATAGACCCATGGAAACAAGTCGGCTGGAGGACGATGTATTGAATCGGGACGCAATTTGAGTGTTCCATCGTCATAAGGAGGCCCTGAACGTTACAATTAACTATCAGTTTTGCGTCCGATTCAATAATCTAGACTCACAGGAGAACGACCATTAGGTCTCCGAGGCAGCAATAGACCCATGGATACAAGTCAACTGAAGGACGATGTATTGAATTGGGACGCAATTTGAGTGTTCCATCGTCATTAGGAGGCCCTGAACGTTACAATTAACTATCAGTTTTGCGTCCGATTCGATAATCTAGACTCATAGGAGAACGACCATAAGGTGCCCGAGGCAGCAATGGACCCATGGAGACAAGTCGGCTGGAGGACGATGTATTGAATCGGGCCGCAATTTGAGTGTTCTATCGTCATTACAAGGCCCTGATCGTTACAATTAACTATCACTTTTGCGTCCGATTCGATAATCTAGACTCACAGGAGAATGACCATAAGGTGCCCGAGCCAGCAATAGAACCTTGGAGACAAGTCGGGTAGAGAACGATGTATTGAATCGGGACGCAATTTGAGTGTTCCATCGTCATTAGGAAGACCCGAACGTTACAATTAACTATCAGCTTTGCGTCCGATTTGATAACCTAGACTCATAGGAGAACGACCATAAGGTGCCCGTGGCAGAAATAGCCCCATGGAGAGAAGTCGTCTAGAGGACGATGTATTGAATCGGGACGCAATTTGAGTGTTCCATGGTCATTAGGAGGCCCTGAACGTTACAACTAACTATCAGTTTTGCGTCCGATTCGATAATCTAGACTCACAGGAGAACGACCATAAGGCGCCCGAGGCAGCCATAGAGCCATGGAGAAAAGTCGGCTAGAGAAGGCTGTATTGTTTCGGGACGCAATTTGAGTGTTCCATCGTCATTAGAAGGCCCTGAACATTACAATTAACTATCGGTTTTGCGTCCGATTTGATAATCTAAACTCACAGGAGAACGTCCATAAGGTGCCCGAGGCAGCAATAGACCCATGGAGACAAGTCGGCTGAAGGACGATTTATTGAATAGGGACGCAATTTGAGTGTTCCATCGTCATTAGGAGGCCCTTAACGTTACAATTATCTATTACTTTGGCGTCCGATTCGATAATCTAGACTCACAGGAGAATGACCATAAGGTGCCCGAGGCAGCAATAGACCCATGGAGACGAGTCGGCTGGAGAATGATGTATTGAATCAGGACGCAATTTCAGTGTTCCATCGTCATTAGAAGGCCCTGAACGTTACAATTAACTATTAGTTTTGCGTCCGATTCGATAATCTAGACTCACAGGAGAACGACCATAAGGTGCCCGAGGCAGCAATAGACCCATGGAGACAAGTCGGCTGGAGAACGATGTATTGAATCGGGACGCAATTTGAGTGTTCCATCGTCATTAGGAGGCCCTGAACGTTACAATTAACTATCAGTTTTGCGTCCGATTCGAAAATCTAGACCACAGGTGAACGACATTAAGGTGCCCGAGGCAGCAATAGACCCATGGATACAAGTCGGCTGGAGGACGATGTATTGATTCGGGACGCAATTTGAGTGTTCCATCGTCATTACGAGGCCCTGAACGTTACAATTAACTATCAGGTTTGAGTCCCATTCGATAATCTAGACTCACAGGAGAAACACCATAAGGTGCCCGAGGCAGCAATAGACCCATGGAGACAAGTCGGCTGGAGGACGGTGTATTGAATCGGGACGCAATTTGAGTGTTAAATCGTCATTAGGAGGCCCTAAACGTACAATTAACTATCAGTTTTGCGTCAAATTCGATAATCTAGACTCACAGGAGATCGACCATAAGGTGCCCGAGGCAGCAATAGAGCCTTGGAGACATGTCGGCTAGAGAACGATGTATTGAATTGGGAAGCAATTTGAGTGTTCCATCGTCATTAGGAGGACCCGAACGTTACAATTAACTATCAGTTATGCGTCCGATTCAATAATTTAGACTCACAGGTGAACGGCCATTAGGTGCCCGAGGCAGCAATAGACCCATGGAGACAAGTCGGCTGAAGGACGATGTATTGAATTGGGACGCAATTTGAGTGTTCCATCGTCATTAGGATGCCCTGAACGTTACAATTAACTATTAGTTTTGCGTCCGATTCGATAATCTAGGCTCACAGGAGAACGACCATAAGGTGCCCGAGGCAGCAATAGACCCATGGAGACATGTCTTCTGGAGAACGATGTATTGAATCGGGACGCAATTTGAGTGTTCCATCGTCATTAGGAGTCCCTGAACGTTACAATTAACTATCAGTTCTGCGTCCGATTCGATAATCTAGACTCACAGGAGAACGACCATAAGGTGCCCGAGGCAGCAATAGACCCATGGAGACAAGTCGGCTGGAGGACGATGTATTGAATCGGGACGCAATTTGAGTGTTCCATCGTCATTACGAGGCCCTGATCGTTACAATGAACTATCAGTTTTGCGTCCCATTCGATAATCTAGACTCACAGGAGACCGACCATAAGGTGCGCGAGCAGGATTAGACCCATGGAGACAAGTCGGCTGTAGGACGATGTATTGAATCGGGACGCAATTTGAGTGTTCCATCGTCATTAGGACGCCCTGAACGTTACAATTAGCTATCAGTTTTGCGTCCGATTCGATAAACTAGACTCACAGGAGAACGAACATAAGGTGCCCGTGGCAGCAATAGACCCATGGAGACATGTCGGCTGGAGAACATTGTATTGAATCGGGACGCAATTTGAGTGTTCTATCGTCATTAGGAGGCGCTGAAAGTTACACTTAACTATCAGTTTTGCGTCCGATTCGATAATCTAGACTCACAGGAGAACGACCATAAGGTGCCCGACCCAGCAATAGTACCTTGGAGACAAGTCGGGTAGAGAACGCTGTATTGAATTGGGACGCAATTTGGGTGTTCCATCCTCATTAGGAGGACCCGAGCGTTACAATTAACTAGCAACTTTGCGTCCGATTCGATAATCTAGACTCACAGGAGAACGACCATAAGGTGCCCGAATCAGCAATAGACCCATGGAGACAAGTCGACTGAAGGACGATGAATTCAGTCGGGACGCAATTTGAGTGTTCTATCGTCATTAGGAGGAACTGAACGTTACAATTAACTATTAGTTTTGTGTCCGATTCGATAATCTAGACTCACAGGAGAACGACCATAAGGTGCCCGAGGCAGCCTTAGACCCGTGGTGACAAGTCGGCTAGAGAAGGAAATATTGTTTCGGCACGCAATTTGAGTGTTCCATCGTCATTAGGAGGCCCTGAAGATTACAATTAACTATCCGTTTTGCGTCCGATTTGATAATGTAGACTCACAGGAGAACGAACATAAGCCGCCCGAGGCAGCAATAGACCCATGGAGACAAGTCGGCTGGAGGACGATGTATTGAATCGGGGCGCAATTTGAGTGTTCCATCGTCATTAGGAGGACCTG
Organism: Schistocerca cancellata; assembly: GCF_023864275.1. Taxonomy (NCBI): domain Eukaryota; kingdom Metazoa; phylum Arthropoda; class Insecta; order Orthoptera; family Acrididae; genus Schistocerca; species Schistocerca cancellata. The sequence goes on from NC_064627.1 coordinate 37,267,995, forward strand.
AAAAATACAATTAACTATTACTTTTGCGTCCGAGTCGATACTCTAGACTCACAGGAGAACGACCACATGTTGCCCGAGGCAGCAATAGACCCATGGAGACAAGTCAGCTGGGGAACGATGTATTGAATCGGGACGCAATTTGAGTGTTCCATCGTCATTAGGAGGCCCTGAACGTTACAATCAACTATCACTTTTGCGTCCGATTCGAAAATCTAGACTCACAGGTGAACGACCATAAGGTGCCCGAGGCAGCAATAGACCCATGGAAACAAGTCGGCTGGAGGACGATGTATTGAATCGGGACGCAATTTGAGTGTTCCATCGTCATAAGGAGGCCCTGAACGTTACAATTAACTATCAGTTTTGCGTCCGATTCAATAATCTAGACTCACAGGAGAACGACCATTAGGTCTCCGAGGCAGCAATAGACCCATGGATTCAAGTCAACTGAAGGACGATGTATTGAATCGGGACGCAATTTGAGTGTTCCATCGTCATTAGGAGGCCCTGAACGTTACAATTAACTATTAGTTTTGCGTCTGATTCGATAATCTAGGCTCACAGGAGAACGACCATAATGTGCCCGAGGCAGCAATAGAGCCATGGAGACAAGTCTTCTGGAGAACGATGTATTGAATCGGGACGCAATTTGAGTGTTCCATCGTCATTAGAAAGCCCTGAACGTTACAATTAACTATCAGTTTTGCGTCCGATTCGATAATCTAGACTCACAGGAGAACGACCATAAGGTGCCCGAGGCAGTAATTGACCCATGGAGACAAGTCGGCTGGAGGACGATGTATTGAATCGGGACGCAATTTGAGTGTTCCATCGTCATTACGAGGCCCTGATCGTTACAATTAACTATCAGTTTTGCGTCCCATTCGATAATCTAGACTCACAGCAGAACGACCATAAGGTGCCCGAGGCAGCAATAGACCCATTGAGACAAGTCGGCTGGAGGACGATGTATTGAATCGTGACGCAATTTGAGTGTTCCATCGTCATAAGGAGGCCCTGAAAGTTTCAATTAGCTTTCAGTTTTGCGTCCGATTCGATAATCTAGACTCTCGCAGGAGAATGACCATAAGGTGCCCGAGGCAACAATAGACCCATGGAGACATGTAGGCTGGAGAACGATGTATTGAATCGGGACGCAATTTGAGTGTTCTATCGTCATTAGGAGGCCCTGAACATTACACATAACTATCAGTTTTGCGTCCGATTTGATAATTTAGGCTCACAGGAGAACGACCATAAGGTGCCCGAGCCAGCAATAGAACCTTGGAGACAAGTCGGGTAGAGAACGATGTATTGAATCGTGACGCAATTAGAGTGTTCCATCGTCATTGGGAGGACCCGAACGTTACAATTAACTATCAACTTTGCGTCCGATTCGATAATCTAGACTCACAGGAGAAAGACAATAAGGTGCCCGAGGCAGCAATAGACCCATGGAGACAAGTCGGCTGAAGGACGATGTGTTGATTCGGGACGCAATTTGAGTGTTCCATCGTCATTAGGAGGAACTGAACGTTACAGTTAACTATTAGTTTTGCATCCGATTCGATAATCTAGACTCACAGGAGAACGACCATAAGGTGCCCGAGGTAGCAATAGACCCATTGAGACAAGTCGGCTGGAGGACGATGTATTGAATCGGGACGCAATTTGAGTGTTCCATCGTCATAAGGAGGCCCTGAACGTTACAATTAGCTATCAGTTTTGCGTCCGATTCGATAATCTAGACCCTCGCAGGAGAATGACCATAAGGTGCCCGAGGCAACAATAGACCCATGGAGACATGTAGGCTGGAGAACGATGTATTGAATCGGGACGCAATTTGAGTGTTCCATCGTCATTAGGAAGCCCTGAACGTTACAATTAACTATCAGTTTTGCGTCGGATTCGAAAATCTAGACTCACAGGTGAACGACCATAAGATACCCGAGGCAGCAATAGACCCATGGAGACAAGTCGGCTGGAGGACGATGTATTGAATCGGGACGCAATTTGAGTGTTCCATCGTTATAAGGAGGCCCTGAACGTTACAATTAACTATCAGTTTTGCGTCCCATTCGATAATCTAGTCTCACAGGAGAAAGACCATAAGGTGCCCCAGGCAGGAATAGACCCATGGTGACAAGTCGGCTGGAGGACGGAGTATTGAATCGGGACACAATTTGAGTGTTCCATCGTCATTAGGAGGCCCTGAACGTCACAATTAACTATTAGTTTTGCGTCCGATTCCATAATCAAGACTCACAGGAGAACGACCTTAAATTGCCCAAGGCAGAAATAGAACCTTGATGACAAGTTGGCTAGAGAGCGATGTATTGAATCGGGACACAATTAGAGTGTTCCATCGTCATTAGGAGGACACGAACATTACAATTAACTATCAGTTTTGCGTTCGATTCGATAATCTAGACTCACAGGATAACGACCATCAGGTGCCCGTGGCAGCAATAGACCCATGGAGACAAGTCGGCTGGAAAACGATGTATCGAATCGGGACGCAATTTGAGTGTTCCATCGTCATTAGGAGGCTCTGAACGTGACAATTAACTACTACTTTTGCGTCCGATTCGATAATCTAGACTCACAGTAAAACGATCTTAAGGTGCCCGAGGCAGCAATAGACCCATGGAGAGAAGTCGGCTGGAGAACGATGTATTGAATCGGGACGCAATTTGAGTGTTCGATCGTCATTAGGAGGCCCTGAACGTTACAATTAACTATCAGTTTTGCGTCCGATTCGATAATCTAGTAACACAGGAGAACGACCATAAGGTGCCCGATGCAGCAATAGACCCATGGAGACAAGTCGGCTGAAGGATGATGTATTGAATCGGGACGCAATTTGAGTGTTCCATCGTCATTAGGTTGCCCTCAACGTTACAATTAACAACCAGTTTTGCGTCCGATTCGATATTCTAGACTCACAGGAGAACGACCATAAGGTGCCCGTGGCAGCAATAGACCCATGGAGACAAGTCGGCTGAAGGACGATGTATTGAATCGGGACGCAATTTGAGTGTTCCATCGTCATTAGGAGGCCCTGAACGTTACAATTAACTATTAGTTTTGCGTCCGATTCGATAATCTAGACTCACAGGAGAACGACCATATGGTGCCCGAGGCAGCAATAGACCCATGGAGACAAGTCGGCTGGAGAACGATGTATTGAATCGGGACGCAATTTGAGTGTTCCATCGTCATTAGGAGGCCCTGAACGTTACAATTAACTATCAGTTTTGCATCCGATTCGAAAATCTAGACTCACAGGTGAACGACCATAAGATGCCCGAGGCAGCAATAGACCCATGGAGACAAGTCGGCTGGAGGACGATGTATTGTCTCGGGACGCAATTTGAGTGTTCCATCGTCATAAGGAGGCCGTGAACGTTACAATTAACTATCAGTTTTGCGTCCCATTCGATAATCTAGTCTCACAGGAGAAAGACCTTAAGGTGCCCGAGGCAGCAATAGACCCATGGTGACAAGTCGGCTGGAGGACGGTGTATTGAATCGGGACGCAATTTGAGTGTTCCATCGTCATTAGGAGGCCCTGAACGTTACAATTAACTATCAGTTTTGCGTCCCATGCGATAATCTGGACTCACAGGAGAACGACCATCAGGTGTCCGAGGCAGCAGTAGACCCATGGAGGCAAGTCGGCTGGAGAACGATGTATTGAATCGGGACGCATTTTGAGTGTTCCATCGTCATTAGGAGGCCCTGAACGATACAATTAACTATCAGTTTAGCGTCCGATTCGATCATCTAGACTCACAGGAGAAAGACCATAAGGTGGCAGAGGCAGCAATAGAGCCATGGAGACAAGTCGGCTGAAGGACGATGTATTGAATCGGGACGCAACTTGAGTGTTCCATCCTCATTAGGAGGCTCTGAACGTTACAATTAACTATTAGTTTTGCGTCCGATTCCATAATCTAGACTCACAGGAGAACGACCATAAGGTGCCCGAGGCAGCAATAGACCCATGGAGACAACTCGGCTGGAGGACGATGTATTGAATCGGGACGCAATTTTAATGTTCCATCGTCATTAGGAGGCCCTGAACGTTACAATCAACTATCAGTTTTGGGTCCCATTCGATAATCAAGACTCACAGGAGAACGACCATAAATTGCCCAAGGCAGCAATAGAACCTTGAAGACAAGTTGGCTAGAGAACGATGTATTGAATCGGGACGCAATTTGAGTGTTCCATCGTCATTAGGAGGACCCGAACGTTACAATTAACTATCAGTTTTGCGTTCGATTCAATAATCTAGACTCTCAGGATAACGACCATCAGGTGCCCGTGGCAGCAAGAGACCCATGGAGACAAGTCGGCTGGAAACCGATGTATCGAATCGGGGCGCAATTTGAGTGTTCCATCGGCATTAGGAGGCTCTGAACGTGACAATTAACTATTACTTTTGCGTCCGATTCGATAATCTAGACTCACAGGAGGACGACCTTAAGGTGCCCGAGGCAGCAATAGACCCATGGAGAGAAGTCGGCTGGAGAACGATGTATTGAATCGGGACGAGATATGAGTGTTCCATCGTCATTAGGAGGCCCTGAACGTTACAATTAACTATCGGTTTTGCGTCCGATTCGATAATCTAGTCTCACAGGAGAAAGACTATAAGGCGCCCGAGGCAGCAATAGACCCATGGAGACAAGTCGGCTGAAGGACGATGTATTGAATCGGGACGCAATTTGAGTGTTCCATCGTCATTTGGAGGCCCTCAACATTACAATTAACTATTAGTTTTGCGTCCGATTCGATAATCTAGACTCACAGGAGAACGACCATAAGGTGCCCGAGGCAGCAATAGACCCATGGAGACAAGTCGGCTGAAGGACGATGTATTGAATCGGGACGCAACTTGAGTGTTCCATCGTCATTAGGAGGCCCTGAACATTACAATTAACTATCAGTTTTGCGTCCGATTCGATCATCTAGACTCACAGGAGAAAGACCATAAGGTGGCAGAGGCAGCAATAGACCCATGGAGACAAGTCGGCTGAAGGACGATGTATTGAATCGGGACGCAATTTGAGTGTTCCATCGTCATTTGGAGGCCCTCAACATTACCATTAACTATTAGTTTTGCGTCCGATTCGATAATGTAGACTCACAGGAGAACGACCATAAGGTGCCCGAGCCAGCAATAGACCCATGGAGACAAGTCGGCGGAAGGACGATGTATTGAATCGGGACGCAATTTGAGCGTTCCATCGTCATTAGGAGGCCCTGAACGTTCTAATTAACTATCAGTTTTGCGTCCGATTCGAAAATCTAGACTCACTGGAGAACGACCATAAGGTGTCCGAGGCAGCAATAGACCCATGGAGACAAGTCGGCTGGAGGACGATGTATTGAATCGTTATTCAATTGGAGTGTTCCATCGTCATTACGAGGCCCTGAAAGTTACAATTAACTATCAGTTTTGCGTCCCATTCGATAATCTAGACTCACAGGAGAAAGACCATAAGGTGCCCGAGGCAGCAATAGACCCATGGAGACAAGTCGGCTGGAGGACGATGTATTGAATCGGGACGCAATTTGAGTGTTCCATCGTCATTAGGAGGCCCTGCACGTTACAATCAACTATCAGTTTTGCGTCCCATTCGATAATGTAGACTCACAGGAGAACGACCATAAGGTGCCGGAGCCAGCAATAGACCCATGGAGACAAGTCGGCTGGAGGACGATATATTGAATCGGGACGCAATTTGAGTGTTCCATCGTCATCAGGAGGCCCTGAACGTTGTAATTAACTATCAGTTTTGCGTCCCATTCGATAATGTAGACTTACAGGGGAACGACCATAAGGTGCCGGAGCCAGCAATAGACCCATGGAGGCAGTCGGCTGGAGGACGATTTAGTGAATTGGGACGCAATTTGGCTGTTCCATCGTCATTAGGAGGCCCTGAACGTTACAATTAACTATCAATTTTGCGTCCGATTCGATCATCTAGACTGACAGGAGAACGACCACAAGGTGCCCGAGGCAGCAATAGACCCATGGAGACAAGTCGGCTGTAGGACGATGTATTGAATCGGGACGCAATTTGAGTGTTCCATCGTCATTAGGATGCCCTGAACGTTAAAATTAACTATCATTTTTTCGTCCGATTCGATAATCTAGACTCACAGGAGAACGACCATAAGGTGCCCGAGGCAGCAATAGACCCATGGAATCAAGTCGGCTGGAGGACGATGTATTGAATCGGGACGCAATTTGAGTGTTCCATCGACATTAGGAGGCCCTGAACGTTACAATTAACTATCAGTTCTGCGTCCGATTAAATAATCTAGACTCACAGGAGAACGACCATAAGGTGCCCGAGGCAGCAATAGACCCATGGAGAGAAGTCGGCTGGAAAACGATGTATCGAATCGGGACGCAATTTGAGTGTTCCATCGTCATTAGGAGGCTCTGAACGTGACAATTAACTATTACTCTTGCGTCCGATTCGATAATCTAGACTCACAGGAGGACGACCTTAAGGTGCCCGAGGCAGCAATAGACCCATGGAGAGAAGTCGGCTGGGGAACGATGTATTGAATCGGGACGCAATTTGAGTGTTCCATCGTCATTAGGAGGCCATGAACGTTACAATTAACTATCAGTTTTGCGTCCGATTCGATAATCTAGTCTCACAGGAGAACGACCATAAGGTGCCCGAGACAGCAATAGACCCATGGAGACAAGTCGGCTGAAGGAAGATGTATTGAATCGGGACGCAATTTGAGTGTTCCATCGTCATTAGGAGGCCCTGAACGTTACAATTAACAATTAGTTTTGCGTCCGATTCGATAGTCTAGACTCACAGGAGAACAACCATAAGGTGCCCGAGGCAGCAATAGACCCATTGTGACAAGTCTTCTGGAGAACGATGTATTGAATCGGGACGCAATTTGAGTGTTCCATCATCATTAGGAGTCCCTGAACGTTACAATTAACTATGAGTTTTGCGTCCGATTCGATAATCTAGAATCACAGGAGAACGACCACAAGGTGCCCGAGGCAGCCATAGACCCATGGAGACAAGTCGGCTAGAGAAGGATGTATTGTTTCGGACGCAATTTGAGTGTTCCATCGTCATTAGGAGGCCCTTAACATTTCAATTAACTATGAGTTTTGCGTCCGATTTGATTATCTAGACTCACAGGAGAACGACCATTAGGTGCCCGAGGCAGCAAGAGACCCATGGAGACAAGTCGGCTGAAGGACGATTTATTGAATCGACACGAAATTTGAGTGTTCCATCGTCATTAGGAGGCCCTGAACGTTGCAATTAACTATTACTTTTGCGTCCGATTCCATAATGTAGACTCACAGGAGAACGACCATAAGGTGCCCGAGGCAGCAATAGACTCACGGAAACAAGTCGGCTGTAGAATGATGTATTCAATCGGGACGCAATTTGAGTGTTCCATCTTCATTAGGAGGCCCTGAACATTACAATTAACTATTAGTTTTGCGTCCGATTCGATAATGTAGACTCACAGGAGAACGACCATAAGGTGCCCGAGCCAGCAATAGACCCATGGAGACAAGTCGGCTGAAGGACGATGTATTGAATCGGGACGCAATTTGAGTGTTCCATCGTCATTAGGAGGCCCTGAACGTTGTAATTAACTATTAGTTTTGCGTCCGATTCGATTATATATACTCGAGGAGAACGACCATATGGTGCCCGAGGCAGCAATAGACCCATGGAGACAAGTCGGCTGGAGAATGATGTATTGAATCGGGACGCAATTTGAGTGTTCCATCGTCATTAGGAGGCCCTGAACGTTACAATTAACTATCAGTTTTGCGTCCGATTCGATAATCTAGTATCACAGGAGAACGACCATAAGGTGCCCGATGCAGCAATAGACCCATGGAGACAAGTCGGCTGAAGGATGATGTATTGAATCGGGACGCAATTTGAGTGTTCCATCGTCATTAGGAGGCCCTCAACGTTACAATTAACAATCAGTTTTGCGTACGATTCGATAATCTAGACTCACAGGAGAACGACCATAAGGTGCCCGAGGCAGCAATAGACCCATGGAGACAAGTCGGCTGAAGGACGATGTATTGAATCGGGACGCAATTTGAGTGTTCCATCGTCATTAGGAGACCTGCACGTTACAATTAACTATTAGTTTTGCGTCCGATTCGATAATCCAGACTCACAGGAGAACGACCATATGGTGCCCGAGGCAGCAATAGACCCATGGAGACAAGTCGGCTGGAGAACGATGTATTGAATCGGGACGCAATTTGAGTGTTCTATCGTCATTAGGAGGCCCTGAACGTTACAATTAACTATCAGTTTTGCATCCGATTCGAAAATCTAGACTCACAGGTGAACGACCATAAGATGCCCGAGGCAGCAATAGACCCATGGAGACAAGTCGGCTGGAGGACGATGTATTGTCTCGGGACGCAATTTGAGTGTTCCATCGTCATAAGGAGGCCGTGAACGTTACAATTAACTATCAGTTTTGCGTCCCATTCGATAATCTAGTCTCACAGGAGAAAGACCTTAAGGTGCCCGAGGCAGCAATAGACCCATGGTGACAAGTCGGCTGGAGGACGGTGTATTGAATCGGGACGCAATTTTAATGTTCCATCGTCATTAGGAGGCCCTGAACGTTACAATCAACTATCAGTTTTGGGTCCCATTCGATAATCAAGACTCACAGGAGAACGACCATAAATTGCCCAAGGCAGCAATAGAACCTTGAAGACAAGTTGGCTAGAGAACGATGTATTGAATCGGGACGCAATTTGAGTGTTCCATCGTCATTAGGAGGACCCGAACGTTACAATTAACTATCAGTTTTGCGTTCGATTCGATAATCTAGACTCTCAGGATAACGACCATCAGGTGCCCGTGGCAGCAAGAGACCAATGGAGACAAGTCGGCTGGAAAACGATGTATCGAATCGGGACGCAATTTGAGTGTACTATCGGCATTAGGAGGCTCTGAACGTGACAATTAACTATTACTTTTGCGTCCGATTCGATAATCTAGACTCACAGGAGGACGACCTTAAGGTGCCCGAGGCAGCAATAGACCCATGGAGAGAAGTCGGCTGGAGAACGATGTATTGAATCGGGACGAGATTTGAGTGTTCCATCGTCATTAGGAGGCCCTGAACGTTACAATTAACTATCAGTTTTGCGTCCGATTCGACAATCTAGTCTCACAGGAGAACGACCATAAGGCGCCCGAGGCAGCAATAGACCCATGGAGACAAGTCGGCTGAAGGACGATGTATTGAATCGGGACGCAATTTGAGTGTTCCATCGTCATTTGGAGGCCCTCAACATTACAATTAACTATTAGTTTTGCGTCCGATTCGATAATCTAGACTCACAGGAGAACGACCATAAGGTGCCCGAGGCAGCAATAGACCCATGGAGACAAGTCGGCTGATGGACGATGTATTGAATCGGGACGCAACTTGAGTGTTCCATCTTCATTAGGAGGCCCTGAACGTTACAATTAACTATTAATTTTGCGTCCGATTCCATAATCTAGACTCACAGAAGAACGAACATAATGTGCCCGAGGCAGCAATAGACCCATGGAGAGAAGTCGGCTGGAGAACGATGTATTGAATCGGGACGCAATGTGAGTGTTCCATCGTCATTAGGAGGCCATGAACGTTACAATTAACTATCAGTTTTGCGTCCGATTCGATAATCTAGTCTCACAGGAGAACAACCATAAGGTGCCCGAGGCAGCAATAGACCCATGGAGACAAGTCGGCTGAAGGAAGATGTATTGAATCGGGACGCAATTTGAGTGTTCCATCGTCATTAGGAGGCCCTGAACGTTACAATTAACAATTAGTTTTGCGTCCGATTCGATAATCTAGACTTACAGGAGAAAAACCATAAGGTGCCCGAGGCAGCAATAGACCCATGGAGACAAATCTTCTGGAGAACGATGTATTGGATCGGGACGCAATTTGAGTGTTCCATCGTCATTAGGAGTCCCTGAACGTTACAATTAACTATGAGTTTAGCGTCCGATTCGATAATCTAGAATCACAGGAGAACGACCACAAGGTGCCCGAGGCAGCCATAGACCCATGGAGACAAGTCGGCTAGAGAAGGATGTATTGTTTCGGACGCAATTTGAGTGTTCCATCGTCATTAGGAGGCCCTTAACATTTCAATTAACTATGAGTTTTGCGTCCGATTTGATTATCTAGACTCACAGGGGAACGACCATTAGGTGCACGAGGCAGCAAGAGACCCATGGAGACAAGTCGGCTGAAGGATGATTTATTGAATCGACACGAAATTTGAGTGTTCCATCGTCATTAGGAGGCCCTGAACGTTACAATTAACTATTACTTTTGCGTCCGATTCGATAATGTAGACTCACAGGAGAACGACCATAAGGTGCCCGAGGCAGCAATAGACTCACGGAGACAAGTCGGGTGGAGAATGATGTATTGAATCGGGAAGTAATTTGAATGTTCCGTCTTCATTAGGAGGCCCAGAACATTACAATTAACTATCAGTTTTGCGTCCGATTCGATAATGTAGACTCACAGGAGAACGACCATAAGGTGCCCGAGCCAGCAATAGACCCATTGAGACAAGTCGGCTGAAAGACGATGTATTGAATCGGGACGCAATTTTAGTGTTCCATCGTCATTAGGAGGCCTTGAACGTTCTAATTAACTATTAGTTTTGCGTCCGATTCGATAATATAGACTCGAGGAGAACGACCATATGGTGCCCGAGGCAGCAATAGACCCATGGAGACAAGTCGGCTGGAGAACGATGTATTGAATCGGGACGCAATTTGAGTGTTCCATCGTCATTAGGAGGCCCTGAACGTTACAATTAACTATCAGTTTTGCGTCCGATTCGAAAATCTAGACTCACTGGAGAACGACCATAAGGTGCCCGAGGCAGCAATAGACCCATGGAGACAAGTCGGCTGGAGGACGATGTATTGAATCGTTATGCAATTGGAGTGTTCCATCGTCATTACGAGGCCCTGAAAGTTACAATTAACTATCAGTTTTGCGTCCCATTCGATAATCTAGACTCACAGGAGAAAGACCATAAGGTGCCCGAGGCAGCAATAGACCCATGGAGACAAGTCGGCTGGAGGACTGTGTATTGAATCGGGACGCAATTTGAGTGTTCCATCGTCAATAGGAGGCCCTGAACGTTACAATTAACTATCAGTTTTGCGCCCCATTTGATAATCTGGACTCATAGGAGAACAACCATCAGGTGCCCGAGGTAGCAATAGACCCATGGAGACAAGTCGGCTGGAGAACGATGTATTGAATCGGGACGCAATTTGAGTGTTCCATCGTCATTAGGAGGCCCTTAACGATACAATTAACTATCAGTTTTGCGTCCGATTCGATAATCTAGACTCATAGGAGAAAGACCATAGGGTGCCCGAGGCAGCAATAGACCAATGGAGACAAGTCGGCTGAAAGACTATGTATTGAATCGGAACGCAACTTGAGTGTTCCATCTTCATTAGGAGGCCCTGAACGTTACAATTAACTATTAGTTTTGCTTCCGATTCCATAATCTAGACTCACAGGAGAACGACCATAAGGTGCCCGAGACAGCAATAGACCCATGGAGACAAGTCGGCTGGAGGACGATGTATTGAATCGGGACGCAATTTGAGTGTTCCATCGTCATTAGGAGGCCCTGAACGTTACAATCAACTATCAGTTTTGCGTCCCATTCGATAATGTAGACTCACAGGAGAACGACCAAAAGGTGCCGGAGCCAGCAATAGACCCATGGAGACAAGTCGGCTGGAGGACGATATATTGAATCGGGACGCAATTTGAGTGTTCCATCGTCATCAGGAGGCCCTGAACGTTGTAATTAACTATCAGTTTTGCGTCTCATTCGATAATGTAGACTCACAGGAGAACGACCATAAGGTGCCGGAGCCAGCAATAGACCCATGGAGGCAAGTCGGCTGGAGGACGATTTAGTGAATCGGGACGCAATTTGACTGTTCCATCGTCATTAGGAGGCCCTGAACGTTACAATTAACTATCAATTTTGCGTCCGATTCGATCATCTAGACTGACAGGAGAACGACCACAAGGTGCCCGAGGCAGCAATAGACCCATGGAGAGAAGTCGGCTGGAAAACGATGTATCGAATCGGGACGCAATTTGAGTGTTCCATCGTCATTAGGAGGCTCTGAACGTGGCAATTAACTATTACTCTTGCGTCCGATTCGATAATCTAGACTCACAGGAGGACGACCCTAAGGTGCCCGAGGCAGCAATAGACCCATGGAGAGAAGTCGGCTGGAGAACGATGTATTGAATCGGGACGCAATTTGAGTGTTCCATCGTCATTAGGAGGCCCTGAACGTTACAATTAACAATTAGTTTTGCGTCCGATTCGATAATCAAGACTCACAGGAGAACAACCATAAGGTGCCCGAGGCAGCAATAGACCCATGGAGACAAGTCTTCTGGAGAACGATGTATTGAATCGGGACGCAATTTGAGTGTTCCATCGTCATTAGGAGTCCCTGAACGTTACAATTAACTATGAGGTTTGCGTCCGATTCGATAATCTAGAATTACAGGAGAACGACCACAAGGTGCCCGAGGCAGCCATAGACCCATGGAGACAAGTCGGCTAGAGAAGGATGTATTGTTTCGGACGCAATTTGAGTGTTCCATCGTCATTAGGAGGCCCTTAACATTTCAATTAACTATGAGTTTTGCGTCCGATTTGATTATCTAGACCCACAGGAGAACGACCATTAGGTGCCCGAGGCAGCAAGAGACTCACGGAGACAAGTCGGCTGGAGAATGATGTATTGAATCGGGACGCAATTTGAGTGTTCCATCTTCATTAGGAGGCCCTGAACATTACAATTAACTATCAGTTTTGCGTCCGATTCGATAATGTAGACTCACAGGAGAACGACCATAAGGTGCCCGAGCCAGCAATAGACCCATGGACACAAGTCGGCTGAAGGGCGATGTATTGAATCGGGACGCAATTTGAGTGTTCCATCGTCATTAGGAGGCCATGAACGTTGTAATTAACTATTAGTTTTGCGTCCGATTCGATAATATAGACTCGAGGAGAACGACCATATGGTGCCCGAGGCAGCAATAGACCCATGGAGACAAGTCGGCTGGAGAACGATGTATTGAATCGGGACGCAATTTGAGTGTTCCATCGTCATTAGGAGGTCCTGAACGTTACAATTAACTATCAGTTTTGCGTCCGATTCGAAAATCTAGACTCACAGGAGAACGACCATAAGGTGCCCGAGGCAGCAATAGACCCATGTAGACAAGTCGGCTGGAGGACGATGTATTGAATCGGGACGCAATTTGAGTGTTCCATCGTCATTAGGAGGTCCTGAACGTTACAATTAACTATCAGTTTTGCGTCCGATTCGAAAATCTAGACTCACAGGAGAACGATCATAATGTGCCCGAGGCTGCAATAGATCCATTTAGACAATTCGGCTGGAGAACGATGTATTGAATCGGGACGCAATTTGAGTGTTCCATCGTGATTAGGAGGCCCTGAATGTTACAATTAACTATCAGATTTGCGTCCCATTAGATAATCTAGACTCACAGGAGAACGACCAATAGAAACTTGGAGACAAGTCGGCTAGAGAACGATGTATTGAATCGGGACGCAATTTGAGTGTTCTATCGTCATTAGGAGGCCCTGAAAGTTACAATGAACTATCAGTTTTGCGTCCCATATGATAACCTAGACTCACAGGAGAACGACCATAAGGTGCCTGAGGCTGCAATAGACCCATAGAGACAAGTCGGCTGAAGGACGATGTATTGAATCTGGACGTAAATTGAGTGTTCCATCGTGATTAGGAGGCCCTGAACGTTACAATTAACTATCAGTTTTGCGTCCTATTTGATAATCTAGACCCACAGGAGAACGACCATAAGGTGCCTGAGGCAGCAATAGACCCATGGAGACAAGTCGGCTGGAGGGCGATCTATTGATTCGGGACGCAATTTGAGTGTTCTATCGTCATTAGGAGGCCCTGATCGTTACAATTAACTATCAGTTTTGCGTCCTATTCGATAATCTAGACTCACAGGAGAACAACCATAAATTGCTGGAGGCAGCAAGAGACCCATGGAGACAAGTCGGCTAGAGGACGATGTATTGAATCGGGACGCAATTTGAGTGTTCCATCGTCATTAGGAGACCCTGAACGTAACAAATAACTATTAGTTTTGCGTCCGATTCGATAATCTAGACTCACAGGAGAACGACCATAAGGTGCCCGAGGCAGCAATAGACCCATGGAGACAAGTCGGCTGAAGGACGATGTATTGAATCGGGACACAATTTGAGTGTTCCATCGTCATTAGAAGGCCCTGAATGTTACAATTAACTATTAGTTTTGCGTCCGATTCGATAATCTAGACTCACAGTAGAACGACCAATAGAACAATGGAGACAAGTCGGCTAGAGAATGATGTATTGAATCGGGACGCAGTTTGAGTGTTCTATCGTCTTTAGGAGGACACGAACGTTACAATTAACTATCATCTTTGCGTCCAATTCGATAATCTGGACTCACAGGAGAACGGCCATAAGGTGAGCGAGGCAGCAATAGACCCAGGGAGACAAGTCGGCTGGATGACGATGTATTGAATCGGGACGCAATTTGAGTACTACATGGTCATTAGGAGGCCCTGAACGGTACAATTAACTATCAGTTTTGCGCCCGATTCGATAATCTAGACTCACAGGAGAACGACCATAAGGTGCCCGCAGCAGCAATAGACCCATGGAGACAAGTCGGCTGGAGGACGATGTATTGAATCGGGACGCAATTTGAGTGTTCCATCGTCATTAGGAGGCCCTGAACGTTACAATTAACTATCAGTTTTGCGTCCCATTCGATAATCTAGACACACAGGAGAACGACCATAAGGTGCCCGAGGCAGCAATAGACCCATGGAGACAAGTGGGCTGGAGGACGATGTATTGAATCGGGACGCAATTTGAGTGTTCCATCGTCATTAGGAGGTAGTGAACGTTACAATTAACTATCAGTTTTGCGTCCGATTCGATAATCTTGACTCATAGGAGAACGACCATAAGGCGCCCGAGGCAGCAATAGACCCATGGACACATGTCGGCTGGAGAACGATGTATTGAATCGGGACGCAATTTGGGTGTTCCATCGTCAATAGGAGGCCCTGAACGTTACAATTAACTATCAGTTTTGCGTCCCACTCGATAATCTAGTCACAGGGGAACGACCATAAGGTGCCTGAGGCAGCAATAGACCCATGGAGACAAGTCGGCTGAAGGACGATGTATTGAATCGTCACGCAATTTGAGTGTACCATCGTCATTAGGGGGCCCTTAACGTTACAATTAACTATTAGTTTTGCGTCCGATTCGATAATCTAGACTCACAGGAGAACGACCATAAGGTGCCCGAGTCAGCAATAGACCCATGGAGACAAGTCGGCTGGAGGACGTTGTATTGACTCGGGACGCAATTTGAGTGTTCCATCGTGATTATGAGGCCGAGAACGTTACAATTAACTATCAGTTTTGCGTCCTTTTCGAAAATCTAGTTTCACAGGAGAACAACCATAAGGTGCCCGAGGCAGCAATAGACCCATGGAGACAAGTCCGCCTGAGGGCGATGTATTGATTCGGGACGCTATTTGAGTGTTCCATCGTCATTCGGAGGCCCTGAATGTTACAATTAACTATCAGTTTTGCGTCCCATTCGATAATCTAGACTCACAGGAGAACTACCATAAGTTGCCCGAGGCAGCAAGAGAACAATGGAGACAAGTCGGCTGAAGGACGATGCATTGAATCGGGACACAATTTGAGTGTTCCATCGTCATTAGGAGGCCCTGAATGTTACAATTAACTATTAGTTTTGCGTCCGATTCGATAATCAAGACTCACAGTAGAACGACCAATAGAAAATTGGAGACAAGTCGGCTAGAGAACGATGTATTGAATAGGGACGCAGTTTGAGTGTTCTATCGTCATTAGGAGGACCCGAACGTTACAATTAACTATCAGCTTTCGGTCCGATTCGATAAAATAGACTCGCAGGAGAACGGCCATACGGTGCCTGAGGCAGCAAAAGACCCATGGAGACAAGTCGGCTATAGGACGATGTATTGAATCGTGACGCAATTTGAGTGTTACATGGCCATTAGGAGGCCCTGAACGGCACAATTAACTATCAGTTTTGCGTCCGATTCGATAATGTAGACTCACAGGAGAACGACCATAAGGTGCCCGCGGCAACAATACACCCTTGGAGACAATTCGGCTGGAGGACGATGTATTGAATCGGGACGCAATTTGAGTGTTCCATCGTCATTAGGAGGCCCTGAACGTTACAATTAACTATCAGTTTAGTGTCCCATTCGATAATCTAGACTCACAGGAGAACGACCATAAGGTGCCCGAAGCAGCAATAGACCCAAGGAGACAAGACGGCTGGAGGACGATGTATTGAATCGGGACGCAATTTGAGTGTTCCATCGTGATTAAGAGGTCCTGAACATTACAATTAACTATCAGTTTTGCGTCCGATTCGATAATCTTGACTCACAGGAGAACGACTATAAGGTGCCCGAGGCAGCAATAGACCCATGGAGACAAGTCTGCTGGAGGACGATGTATTGAATCAGGACGCAATTTGAGTGTTCCATCGTCATTAGGTGGCCCTGAATGTTACTATTAACTAGCAGTTTTTCGTCCCATTCGATAATCGAGACTCACCGGAGAACGACCATAAGGGGCCCGAGGCAGCAATAGACCTATGGAGACAAGTCTGCTGGAGGACGATGTATTGAATCAGGACGCAATTTGAGTGTTCCATCGTCATTAGGAGGCTCTGAACGTTACAATTCACTATCAGTTTTTCGTCCGATTCGAAAATCTTTGACTTACAGCAGAACGGCGATAAGGTCCGAGGCAGCAATAGACCCATGGAGACAAGTCGGCTGGAGGACGATGGTTTGAATCGGGACGCAATTTAAGTGCTCCATCGTCATTAGGAGGATCTGAACGTTACAATTCACTATCAGTTTTTCGTCCCATTCGATAACCTAGACTCACGGGAGAACGACCATAAGGTGCCCGAGGCAGCAATAGACCCATGGAGACAAGTCTGCTGGAGGACGATGTATTGAATCGGGACGCAATTTGAGTGATCCATCGTCATTAGGTGGCCCTGAACGTTACAATTCACTATCAGTTTTTCGTCCGATTCGAAAATCTTTGACTCACAGGAGAATGGCCATAAGGTGCCCGAGGCAGCAATAGACCCATGGAGACAAATCTGCTGGAGCACGATGTATTGAATCGGGACGCAATTTGAGTGATCCATCGTCATTAGGTGGCCCTGAATGTCACAATTACCTATCAGTTTTTCGTCCCATTCGATAATCTAGACTCACCGGAGAACGACCATAAGGTGCCCGAGGCAGCAATAGACCCATGGATACAAGTCTGCTGGAGGACGATGTATTGAATCAGGACGCAAATTGAGTGTTCCATCGTCATTAGGAGGCCCTGAACGTTACAATTCACTATCAGTTTTTCGTCCGATTCGAAAATCTTTGACTCACAGGATAACGGCCATAAGGTGCCCGATGCAGCAATAGACCCATGGAGACAAGTCTGCTGGAGGACGATGTATTAAATCGGGTCGCAATTTGAGTGTTCCATCGTCATTAGGAGGCTCTGAACGTTACAATTCACTATCAGTTTTTCGTCCGATTCGAATATCTTTGACTCACAGGAGAACGGCCATAAGGTGCCCGAGGCAGCAATAGACCCATGGAGACAAGTCGGCTGGAGGACGATGTATTGAATCGGGACGCAATTTGAGTGTTCCATCGTCATTAGGGGGCCCTGAACGTTACAATTAACTGTCAGTTTAGCGTCCCATTCGATAATCTAGACTTACAAGAGAACGACCATAAGGTGCCCGAGGCAGCAATAGACCCATGGAGACAATCGGCTGAAGGACGAAGTATTGAATCGGGACACAATTTGAGTGTTCCATCGTCATTAGGAAGCCCTGAATGTTACAATTATCTATTAGTTTTGCGTCCGATTCGATAATCAAGACTCACAGTAGAACGACCAATAGAAAATTGGAGACAAGTCGGCTAGAAAACGATGTATTGAATCGGGACGCAGTTTGAGTGTTCTATCGTCATTAGGAGGACCCGAACGTTACAATTAACTATCAGCTTAGCGTCCGATTCGATAATATAGACTCACAGGAGAACGGCCATAAGGTGCCCGAGGCAGCAATAGACCCATGGAGACAAGTCGGCTATAGGACGATGTATTGAATCGGGACGCAATTTGAGTGTTACATGGTCATTAGGATTCCCTGAACGGTAGAATTAACTATCAGTTTTGCGTCCGATTCGATAATCTAGACTCACAGGAGAACGACCATAAGGTGCCCGCGGCAGCAATAGACCCATGGAGACAAGTCGGCTGGAGGACGATGTATTGAATCGGGACGCAATTTGAGTGTTCCATCGTGATTAGGAGGTCCTGAACATTACAATTAACTATCAGTTTTGCGTCCGATTCGAAAATCTTTGACTCACAGCAGAACGGCGATAAGGTCCGAGGCAGCAATAGACCCATGGAGACAAGTCGGCTGGAGGACGATGGTTTGAATCGGGACGCAATTTAAGTGTTCCATCGTCATTAGGAGGATCTGAACGTTACAATTCACTATCAGTTTTTCGTCCCATTCGATAACCTAGACTCACGGGAGAACGACCATAATGTGCCCGAGGCAGCAATAGACCCATGGAGACAAGTCTGCTGGAGGACGATGTATTGAATCGGGACGGAATTTGAGTGATCCATCGTCATTAGGTGGCCCTGAACGTTACAATTCACTATCAGTTTTTCGTCCGATTCGAAAATCTTTGACTCACAGGAGAATGGCCATAAGGTGCCCGAGGCAGCAATAGACCCATGGAGACAAGTCTGCTGGAGCACGATGTATTGAATCGGGACGCAATTTGAGTGATCCATCGTCATTAGGTGGCCCTGAATGTCACAATTACCTATCAGTTTTTCGTCCCATTCGATAATCTAGACTCACCGGAGAACGACCATAAGGTGCCCGAGGCAGCAATAGACCCATGGATACAAGTCTGCTGGAGGACGATGTATTGAATCAGGACGCAATTTGAGTGTTCCATCGTCATTAGGAGGCCCTGAACGTTACAATTCACTATCAGTTTTTCGTCCGATTCGAAAATCTTTGACTCACAGGATAACGGCCATAAGGTGCCCGAGGCAGCAATAGACCCATGGAGACAAGTCTGCTGGAGGACGATGTATTGAATCGGGTCGCAATTTGAGTGTTCCATCGTCATTAGGAGACTCTGAACGCTACAATTCACTATCAGTTTTTCGTCCGATTCGAATATCTTTGACTCACAGGAGAACGGCCATAAGGTGCCCGAGGCAGCAATAGACCCATGGAGACAAGTCGGCTGAAGGACGAAGTATTGAATCGGGACACAATTTGAGTGTTCCATCGTCATTAGGAGGCCCTGAATGTTACAATTAACTATTAGTTTTGCGTCCGATTCGATAATCAAGACTCACAGTAGAACGACCAATAGAACATTGGAGACAAGTCGGCTAGAAAACGATGTATTGAATCGGGACGCAGTTTGAGTGTTACATGGTCATTAGGATTCCCTGAACGGTAGAATTAACTATCAGTTTTGCGTCCGATTCGATAATCTAGACTCACAGGAGAACGACCATAAGGTGGCCGCGGCAGCAATAGACCCATGGAGACAAGTCGGCTGGAGGACGATGTATTGAATCGGGACGCAATTTGAGTGTTCCATCGTCATTAGGAGGCCCTGAACGTTACAATTAACTATTAGTTTAGTGTCCCATTCGATAATCTAGACTCACAGGAGAACGACAATAAGGTGCCCGAGGCAGCAATAGACCCACGGAGACAAGTCTGCTGGAGGACGATGTTTTGAATCGGGACGCAATTTGAGTGTTCCATCGTGATTAGGAGGTCTTGAACGTTACAATTAACTATCAGTTTTGCGTCCGATTCGATAATCTTGACTCACAGGAGAACGACAATAAGGTGCCCGAGACAGCAATAGACCCATGGAGACAAGTCGGCTGGAGGACGATGTATTGAATCGGGACGCAATTTGAGTGATCCATCGTCATTAGGTGGCCCTGAACGTTAGAATTCACTATCAGTTTTTCGTTCGATTCGAAAATCTTTGACCCACAGGAGAACGGCCATAAGGTGCCCGAGGCAGCAATAGACCCATGGAGACAAGTCTGCTGGAGGACGATGTATTGAATCGGGACGCAATTTAGTGATCCATCGTCATTAGGTGGCCCTGAACGTTACAATTATCTATCAGTTTTTCGTCCCATTCGATAATCTAGACTCACGGGAGAACGACCATAAGGTGCCCGAGGCAGCAATAGACCCATGGAGACAAGTCGGCTGGAGGACGATGTATTGAATCGGGTCGCAATTTGAGTGTTCCATCGTGATTATGAGGCCCAGAACGTTACAATTAACTATCAGTTTTGCGTCCCATTCGATAATCTAGACTCACAGGAGAACGAACATAAGGTGCCCGAGGCAGCAATAGACCCATGGAGACAAGTCGGCTGGAGGGCGATGTATTGAATCGGGACGCAATTTGAGTGTTCCATCGTCATTCGGAGGCCCTGAATGTTACAATTAACTATCAGTTTTGCGTCCCATTCAATAATCTAGACTCACAGGAAAACATCCATAAGTTGCCCGAGGCAGCAAGAGACCCATGGAGACAAGTCGGCTGGAGGACGATGTATTGAATCGGGACGCAATTTGAGTGTTCCATCGTCATTAGGAGACCCTGAACGTAACAATTAACTATTAGTTTTGAGTTCGATTCGATAATCTAGACTCACAGGAGAACGACCATAAGGTGCCCGAGGCAGCCATAGACCCATGGAGACAAGTCGGCTGAAGGACGATGTATTGAATCGGGACACAGTTTGAGTGTTCCATCGTCATTAGGAGGCCTTGAATGTTACAATTAACTATTAGTTTTGCGTCCGATTCGATAATCAAGACTCACAGTAGAACGACCAATAGAAAATTCAAGGCAAGTCGGCTAGAAAACGATGTATTGAATCGGGACGCAGTTTGAGTGTTCTATCGTCATTAGGAGGACCCGAACGTTACAATTAACTATCAGCTTTGCGTCCGATTCGATAATATAGACTCACAGGAGAACGGCCATAAGGTGCCCGAGGCAGCAATGGACCCATGGAGACAAGTCGGCTATAGGACGATGTATTGAATCGGGACGCAATTTGAGTGTTACATGGTCATTATAATTCCCTGAACGGTAGGATTAACTATCAGTTTCGCGTCCGATTCGATAATCTAGACTCACAGGAGAACGACCATAAGGTGCCCGCGGCAGCAATAGACCCATGGAGACAAGTCGGCTCTAGGACGATGTATTGAATCGGGACGCAATTTGAGAGTTCCATCGTCATTAGGAGGCCCTGAACGTTACAATGAACTATCAGTTAAGTGTCCCATTCGATAATCTAGACTCACAGGAGAACGACCATAAGGTGCCCGAGGCAGCAATAGACCCATGGAGACAAGTCGGCTGGAGGACGATGTATTGAATCGGGACGCAATTTGAGTGTTCCATCGTGATTAGGAGTTCCTGAACGTTACAATTAACTGTCAGTTTTGCGTCCGATTCGATAATCTTGACTCACAGGAGAACGACAATAAGGTGCCCGAGGCAGCAATTGACCTATGGAGACAAGTCGGCTGGAGGACGATGTATTGAATCGAGACGCAATTTGAGTGATCCATCGTCATTAAGTGGCCCTGAATGGTGCAATTAACTATCAGTTTTTCGACCCATTCGATAATCTAGACTCACGGGAGAACGACCATAAGGTGCTTGAGACAGCAATAGACCCATGGAGACAAGTCGGCTGGAGGACGATGTATTGAATCGGGACGCAATTTGAGTGTTCCATCGTCATTAGGAGGATCTGAACGTTACAATTCACTATCAGTTTTTCGTCCCATTCGATAATCTAGACTCACGGGAGAACGACCATAAGGTGCCCGAGGCAGCAATAGACCCATGGAGACAAGTCTGCTGGAGGACGATGTATTGAATCGGGACGCAATTTGAGTGATCCATCGTAGGTGCAACCATAACGGAGGGGTATCTGTTGAGAGGCCAGACAAACATGTGGTTCCTGAAGAGGGGCAGCAGCCTTTTCAGTAGTTGCAGGGGCAACAGTCTGGATGATTGACTGATCTGGCCTTGTAACATTAACCAAAACGGCCTTGCTGTGCTGGTACTGCGAACGGCTGAAAGCAAGGGGAAACTACAGCCGTAATTTTTCCCGAGGACATGCAGCTCTACTGTATGATTAAATGATGATGGCGTCCTCTTGGGTAAAATATTCCGGAGGTAAAATAGTCCCCCATTCGGATCTCCGGGCGGGGACTACTCAGGAGGACGTCGTTATCAGGAGAAAGAAAACTGGCGTTCTACGGATCGGAGCGTGGAATGTCAGATCCCTTAATCGGGCAGGTAGGTTAGAAAATTTAAAAAGGGAAATGGATAGGTTAAAGTTAGATATTGTGGGAATTAGTGAAGTTCGGTGGCAGGAGGAACAAGACTTTTGGTCAGGTGATTACAGGGTTATAAATACAAAATCAAATAGGGGTAATGCAGGAGTAGGTTTAATAATGAATAAAAAAATAGGAGTACGGGTTAGCTACTACAAACAGCATAGTGAACGCATTATTGTGGCCAAGATAGACACAAAGCCCATGCCTACTACAGTAGTACAAGTTTATATGCCAACTACCTCTGCAGATGATGAAGAAATAGATGAAATGTATGACGAGATAAAAGAAGTTATTCAGGTAGTGAAGGGAGACGAAAATTTAGTAGTCATGGGTGACTGGAATTCGTCAGTAGGAAGAGGGAGAGAAGGAAACATAGTAGGTGAATATGGATTTGGGGGAAGGAATGAAAGAGGAAGCCGCCTTGTAGAATTTTGCTCAGAGCATAACTTAATCTTAGCCAACACTTGGTTCAAGAATCATAAAAGAAGGTTGTATACCTGGAAGAATCCTGGAGATACTAAAAGGTATCAGATAGATTATATAATGGTAAGACAGAGATTTAGGAACCAGGTTTTAAATTGTAAGACATTTCCTGGGGCAGATGTGGATTCTGACCACAATCTATTGGTTATGAACTGCAGATTGAAACTGAAGAAACTGCAAAAAGGTGGGAATTTAAGGAGATGGGACCTGGATAAACTGAAAGAACCAGAGGTTGTAGAGAGTTTCAGGGAGAGCATAAGGGAACAATTGACAGGAATAGGGGAAAGAAGTACAGTAGAAGAAGAATGGGTAGCTCTGAGGGATGAAGTAGTGAAGGCAGCAGAGGATCAAGTAGGTAAAAAGATGAGGGCTAATAGAAATCCTTGGGTAACAGAAGAAATATTGAAATTAATTGATGAAAGGAGAAAATATAAAAATGCAGTAAATGAAGCAGGCAAAAAGGAATACAAACGTCTCAAAAATGATATCGACAGGAAGTGCAAAATGGCTAAGCAGGGATGGCTAGAGGACAAATGTAAGGATGTAGAGGCTTGTCTCACTAGGGGTAAGATAGATACTGCCTACAGGAAAATTAAAGAGACCTTTGGAGAGAAGAGAACCACTTGTATGAATATCAAGAGCTCAGATGGCAACCCAGTTCTAAGCAAAGAAGGGAAGGCAGAAAGGTGGAAGGAGTATATAGAGGGTTTATACAAGGGCGATGTACTTGAGGACAATATTATGGAAATGGAAGAGGATGTAGATGAAGACGAAATGGGAGATAAGATACTGTGTGAAGTGTATGACAGAGCACTGAAAGACCTGAGCCGAAACAAGGCCCCGGGAGTAGACAACATTCCATTTGAACTACTGATGGCCTCGGGAGAGCCAGTCATGACAAAACTCTACCATCTGGTGAGTACGATGTATGAGACAGGCGAAATACCCTCAGACTTCAAGAAGAATATAATAATTCCAATCCCAAAGAAAGCAGGTGTTGACAGATGTGAAAATTACCGAACTATCAGTTTAATAAGTCACAGCTGCAAAATACTAACGCGAATTCTTTACAGACGAATGGAAAAACTGGTAGAAGCCGACCTCGGGGAAGATCAGTTTGGATTCCGTAGAAATGTTGGAACACGTGAGGCAATACTGACCTTACGACTTATCTTAGAAGAAAGATTAAGAAAAGGCAAACCTACGTTTCTAGCATTTGTAGACTTAGAGAAAGCTTTTGACAATGTTAACTGGAATATTCTCTTTCAAATTCTGAAGGTGGCAGGGGTAAAATACAGGGAGCGAAAGGCTATTTACAGTTTGTACAGAAACCAGATGGCAATTATAAGAGTCGTGGGGCATGAAAGGGAAGCAGTGGTTGGGAAAGGGGTAAGACAGGGTTGAAGCCTCTCCCCAATGTTAGTCAATCTGTATATTGAGCAAGCAGTAAAGGAAACAAAAGAAAAATTCGGAGTAGGTGTTAAAATTCATGGAGAAGAAGTAAAAACTTTGAGGTTCGCCGATAACATTGTAATTCTGTCAGAGACAGCAAAGGACTTGGAAGAACAGTTGAATGGAATGGACAGTGTCTTGAAAGGAGGATATAAGATGAACATCAACAAAAGCAAAACGAGGATAATGGAATGTAGTCAAATTAAGTCGGGTGATGCTGAGGGAATTAGATTAGGAAATGAGACACTTAAAGTAGTAAAGGAGTTTTGCTATTTAGGGAGTAAAATAACCGATGATGGTCGAAGTAGAGAGGATATAAAATGTAGACTGGCAATGGCAAGGAAAGCGTTTCTCAAGAAGAGGAATTTGTTAACATCGAGTATAGATTTAAGTGTCAGGAAGTCGTTTCTGAAAGTATTTGTATGGAGTGTAGCCATGTATGGAAGTGAAACATGGACAATAACTAGTTTGGACAAGAAGAGAATAGAAGCTTTCGAAATGTGGTGCTACAGAAGAATGCTGAAGATAAGGTGGGTAGATCACGTAACTAATGAGGAGGTATTGAATAGGATTGGAGAGAAGAGAAGTTTGTGGCACAACTTGACTAGAAGAAGGGATCGGCTGGTAGGACATGTTTTGAGGCATCAAGGGATCACAAAATTAGCATTGGAGGGCAGTGTCGAGGGTAAAAATCGTAGAGGGAGACCAAGAGATGAATACACTAAGCAGATTCAGAAGGATGTAGGTTGCAGTAGATACTGGGAGATGAAGAAGCTTGCACAGGATAGAGTAGCATGGAGAGTTGCATCAAACCAGTCTCGGGACTGAAGACCACAACAACAACAACAACAATCGTCATTAGGTGGCCCTGAACGTTACAATTCACTATCAGTTTTTCGTTCGATACGAAAATCTTTGACTCACAGGAGAACGGCCATAAGGTGCCCGAGGCAGCAATAGACCCATGGAGACAAGTCTGCTGGAGGACGATGTATTGAATCAGGACACAATTTGAGTTATCCATCGTCATTAGGTGGCCCTGAACGTTACAATTATCTATCAGTTTTTCGTCCCATTCGATAATCTAGACTCACGGGAGAACGACCATAAGGTGCCCGAGGCAGCAATAGACCCATGGAGACAAGTCTGCTGGAGGACGATGTAATGAATCGGGACGCAATTTGAGTGTTCCATCGTCATTAGGAGGCCCTGAACGTTTCAATTCACTATCAGTTTTTCGTCCGATTCGAAAATATTTGACTCACAGGAGAACGGCCGTAAGGTGCCCGAGGCAGCAATAGACCCATGGAGACAAGTCTGCTGGAGGACGATGTATTGAATCGGGACGCAATTTGAATGATCCATCGTCATTAGGTGGCCCTGAATGTTACAATTACCTATCAGTTTTTCGTCCGATTCGAATATCTTTGTCTCACAGGAGAACAGCCGTAAGGTGCCCGAGGCAGCAATTCGGAGGCCGTGGAGACAAGTCTGCTGGAGGACGATGTATTGAATCGGGACGCAATTTGAGTGTTCCATCGTCATTAGGAGGCCCTGAAAGATACAATTCACTATCAGTTTTTCGTCCGATTCGAAAATCTTTGACTCACAGGAGAACGGCCATAAGGTGCCCGAGGCAGCAATAGACCCATGGAGACAAGTCTGCTGGAGACGATGTATTGAATCGGGACGCAATTTGAGTGTTCCATCGTCATTAGGAGGCCCTGAACGTTACAATTAACTAACAGTTTTTCGTCCCATTCGATAATCTAGACTCACAGCAGAACGGCCATAGCCCGAGGCAGCAATAGACCCATGGAGACAAGTCGGCTGGAGGACGATGTATTGAATCGGGACGCAATTTGTGTGTTCCATCGTCATTAGGAGGCAGTGAACGTTACAATTATTTATGAGTTTTGCGTCCGATTCGATAATATAGACTCACAGGAGAACGACCATAAGGTGCCCGAGGCAGCAATAGACCCATGGAGACAAGTCGGTGGGGGGACGATGTATTGAATGGGGACGCAATTTGAGTGTTCCATCGTGATTATGAGGCCCAGAACGTTACAATTAACTATCAGTTTTGCGTCCCATTCGATAATCTAGACTCACAGGAGAACGACCATAAGGTGCCCGAGGCAGCAATAGACCCATGGAGACAAGTCGGCTGGAGGGCGATGTATTGAATCGGGACGCAATTTGAGTGTTCCATCGTCATTCGGAGGCCCTGAATGTTACAATTACCTATCAGTTTTGCGTCCCATTCAATAATCTAGACTCACAGGAGAACAACCATAAGTTGCCCGAGGCAGCAAGAGACCCATGGAGACAAGTCGGCTGGAGGACTATGTATTGAATCGGGACGCAATTTGAGTGTTCCATCGTCATTAGGAGACCCTGAACGTAACAATTAACTATTAGTTTTGAGTTCGATTCGATAATCTAGACTCACAGGAGAACGACCATAAGGTGCCCGAGGCAGCAATAGACCCATGGAGACAAGTCGGCTGAAGGACGATGTATTGAATCGGGACGCAATTTGAGTTTTCCATCGTCATTAGGAGGCCCTGAATGTTACAATTAACTATTAGTTTTGCGTCCGATTCGATAATCAAGACTCACAGTAGAACGAACAACAGAAAATTCGAGACAAGTCGGCTAGAAAACGATGTATTGATTCGAGACGCAGTTTGAGTGTTCCATCGTCATTAGGAGGTCCCGAACGTTACAATTAACTATCAGCTTTGCGTCCGATTCGATAATATAGACTCTCAGGAGAACGGCCATAAGGTGCCCGAGGCAGCAATGGACACATGGAGACAAGTCGGCTATAGGACGATGTATTGAATCGGGACGCAATTTGAGTGTTACATGGTCATTAGGATTCCCTGAACGGTAGGATTAACTATCATTTTTGCGTCCGATTCGATAATCTAGACTCACAGGAGAACGACCATAAGGTGCCCGCGGCAGCAATAGACCCATGGAGACAAGTCGGCTGGAGGACGATGTATTGAATCGGGACGCAATTTGAGTGTTCCATCGTCATTAGGAGGCCCTGAACGTTACAATTAACTATCAGTTAAGTGTCCCATTCGATTATCTAGACTCCCAGGAGAACGACCATAAGGTGCCCGAGGCAGCAATAGACCCATGGAGACAAGTCGGCTGGAGGACGATGTATTGAATCGGGACGCAATTTGAGTGTTCCATCGTGATTAGGAGTTCCTGAACGATACAATTAACTATCAGTTTTGCGTCCGATTCGATAATCTTGACTCACAGGAGAACGACAATAAGGTGCCCGAGGCAGCAATAGACCCATGGAGACAAGTCGGCTGGAGGACGATGTATTGAATCGGGACGCAATTTGAGTGATGCATCGTCATTAGGAGGCCCTCAACGTTATAATTCACTATCAGTTTTTCGACCGATTCGAAAACCTTTGACTCACAGCAGAACGGCGATAAGTTCCGAGGCAGCAATAGACCCATGGAGACAAGTCGGCTGGAGGTCGTTGTATTGAATCAGGACGCAATTTGAGTGTTCCATCGTCATTAGGAGGATCTGAACGTTACAATTCACTATCAGTTTTTCGTCCCATTCGATAATCTAGACTCACGGGAGAACGACCATAAGGTGCCCGATGCAGCAATAGATCCAGGGAGACAAGTCTGCTGGAGGACGATGTATGGAATCGGGACGCAATTTGAGTGATCCATCGTCATTAGGTGGCCCTGAACGTTACAATTCACTATCAGTTTTTCGTCCCATTCGTAATCTAGACTCACGGGAGAACGACC
This sequence comes from Schistocerca cancellata, assembly GCF_023864275.1. Lineage (NCBI taxonomy): Eukaryota > Metazoa > Arthropoda > Insecta > Orthoptera > Acrididae > Schistocerca > Schistocerca cancellata. The sequence continues at coordinate 37,296,481 of NC_064627.1, forward strand.
ATAAGGTGCCCGAGGCAGCAATAGACCCATGGAGACAAGTCTATTGGAGGACGATGTAATGAATCGGGACGCAATTTGAGTGTTCCATCGTCATTAGGAGGCCCTGAACGTTTCAATTCACTATCAGTTTTTCGTCCGAGTCGAAAATCATTGACTCACAGGAGAACGGCCGTAAGGTGCCCGAGGCAGCAATAGACCCATGGAGACAAGTCTGCTGGAGGACGATGTATTGAATCGGGACGCAATTTGAATGATCCATCGTCATTAGTTGGCCCTGAATGTTACAATTACCTATCAGTTTTTCGTCCGATTAGAATATCTTTGACTCACAGGAGAACGGCCATAAGGTGCCTGAGGCAGCAATAGACCCGTGGAGACAAGTCGGCTGGAGGACGATGTATTGTATCGGGACGCAATTTGAGTGATCCATCGTCCTTAGGTGCCCTGAATGTTACAATTAACTATCAGTTTTTCGTCCCATTCGATAATTTAGACTCACGGAAAAACGACCATAAAGTGCCCGAGGCAGCAATAGACCCATGGAGACAAGTCTGCTGGAGGACAATGTATTGAATCGGGACGCAATTTGAGTATTCCATCGTCATTAGGAGGCCCTGAACGTTACAATTCACTATCAGTTTTTCGTCCGATTCGAAAATCTTTGACTCACAGCAGAACGGCCATAAGGTGCCCGAGGCAGCAATAGACCCATGGAGACAAGTCTGCTGGAAGACGATGTATTGAATTGGGACGCAATTTGAGTGTTCCATCGTCATTAGGAGGCCCTGAACGTTACAATTCACTATCAGTTTTTCGTCCGATTCGAAAATCTTTGACTCACAGCAGAACGGCCATAAGGTGCCCGAGGCAGCAATAGACCCATGGAGACAAGTCTGCTGGAAGACGATGTATGGAATTGGGACGCAATTTGAGTGTTCCATCGTCATTAGAAGGCCCTGAACGTTACAATTCACTATCAGTTTTTCGTCCGATTCGAAAATCTTTGACTCACAGGAGAACGGCCATTAGGTGCCCGAGGCAGCAATAGACCCATGGAGACAAGTCTGCTGGAGGACGATGTATTGAATCGGGACGCAATTTGAGTGTTCCATCGTCATTAGGAGGCCCTGAACGTTACAATTAACTAACAGTTTTTTGTCCCATTCCATAATCTAGACTCACAGCAGAACGGCCATAGCCCGAGGCAGCAATAGACCCATGGAGACAAGTCGGCTGGAGGACGACGTATTGAATCGGGACGCAATTTGAGTGATCCATCGTCATTACGTGGCCCTGAATGTTACAATTAACTATCAGTTTTTCGTCCCATTCGATAATCTAGACTCACGGGAGAACGACCATAAGGAGCCCGAGGCAGCAATAGACAGATGGGGACAAGTCGGCTGGAGGACGATGTATTGAATCCGGACGCAATTTGAGTGTTCCATCGTCATTAGGAGGCCGTGAACGTTACAATTAACTATGAGTTTTGCGTCACACTCGATAATCTAGACTCACGGGTGAACGACCATAAGATGCCCGAGGCAGCAATAGACCCATGAAGACAAGTCTGCTGGAGGACGATGTATTGAATCGGGACACAATTTGTGTGTTCCATCGTAATTAGGAGGCCCTGAATGTTACAATTAACTAACAGTTTTTCGTCCCATTCGATAATCTAGACTCACAGCAGAACGGACATAGCCCGAGGCAGCAATAGACCCATGGAGACAAGTCGGCTGGAGGACGATGTATTGAATCGGGACGCAATTTGAGTGTTCCATCGTCATTAGGAGGCCGTGAACGTTACAATTAACTATGAGTTTTGCGTCACATTCGATAATCTAGACTCACAGGAGAACGACCATAAGGTGCCTGAGGCAGCAATAGACCCATGGAGACAAGTCGGCTGGTGGACGTTGGTTTGAATCGGGACGCAATTTGAGTGTTCCATCGACATTAGGTGTCCCTGAATGTTACAATTAACTATCAGTTTTTCGTCCCATTCGATAATCTAGACTCACGGGAATGTGCCTGAGGCAGCAATAGACCCATGGAGAAAAGTCTGCTGGAGGACGATGTATTGAATCGGGACGCAATTTGAGTGTTCCCTCGTCATTAGGAGGCCCTGAACGTTACAATTCACTATCAGTTTTTCGTCCGATTCGAAAATCTTTGACTCACAGCTGAACGGCCATAAGGCGCCCGAGGCAGCAATAGACCCATGGAGACAAGTCGGCTGGAGGACGATGTATTGAATCGGGACGCAATTTGAGTGATCCATCGCCATTAGGTGGCCCTGAACGTTACAATTGACTATCAGTTTTTCGTCCGATTCGAAAATCTTTGACTCACAGCAGAACGGCCATAAGGTGCCCGAGGCAGCAATAGACCCATGGTGACAAGTCTGCTGGAGGACGATGTATTGAATCGGGACGCAATTTGAGTGATCCATCGTCATTACGTGGCCCTGAATGTTACAATTAACTATCAGTTTTTCGCCCCATTCGATAATCTAGACTCACGGGAGAACGACCATAAGATGCCCGAGGCAGCAATAGACCCATGAAGACAAGTCTGCTGGAGGACGATGTATTGAATCGGGACGCAATTAGTGTGTTCCATCGTCATTAGGAGGCCCTGAATGTTACAATTAACTATCAGTTTTTCGTCCCATTCGATAATCTAGACTCACGGGAGAACGACCAAAAGGTGCCCGAGGCAGCAATAGACCCATGGAGACAAGTCGGCCGGAGTACGATGTATTGAATGTCGACGCAATTTGAGTGTTCCATCGTCATTAGGAGGCCCTGAACGTTTCAATTCACTATCAGTTTTTCGTCCGATTCGAAAATCTTTGACTCACAGGAGAACGGCCATAAGGTGCCCGAGGCAGCAATAGACCCATGGAGACAAGTCTGCTGGACGACGATGTATTGAATCGGGACGCAATTTGAGTGATCCATCGTCATTAGGTGGCCCTGAATGTTACAATTACCTATCAGTTTTTCGTCCGATTCGAATATCTATGACTCACAGGAGAACGGCCATAAGGTGCCCGAGGCAGCAATAGACCCATGGAGACAAATCGGCTGGAGGACGGTGTATTGAATCGGGCCGTAATTTGAGTGATCCATCGTCATTAGGTGGCCCTGAATGTTACAATTAACTATCAGTTTTTCGTCCTATTCGATAATTTAGACTCACGGGAGAACGACCATAAAGTGCCCGAAGCAGCAATAGACCCATGGAGACAAGTCTGCTGGAGGACGATGTATTGAATCGGGACGCAATTTGAGTGTTTCATCGTCATAAGGAGGCACAGAACGTTGCAATTAACTATCAGTTTTGAGTCCGATTCGTTAATCTAGACTCACAGAAGAACGACCATTAGGTGTCCGAAGCAGCAATAGACCCGCGTCAAGATTATCGAATCGGACGCAAAACCGATAGTGAATTGTAACGTTCAGGGCCTCCTAATGACGGTGGAAGACTCAAATTGCGTCCCGATTCAATACATCGTCCTCCAGCCCACTTGCCTCCATGGGTCTATTGCTGCCTCGTGCACCTAATGGTTGTTCTCCTGTGAGTCTACATTTTCGAATGGGTCGCAAATATGATAGTTAATTGTAACGTTCAGGGCCTCCTAATGAGATGGAATATTCAAATTGCGTCCCGTTTCAATACATCGTCCTCCAACAGACTTGTCTCCATGGGTCTATTGCTGCCTCGGGTACCATATGATTGTTCTCCTGTGAGTCTAGATTATCGATTCGGAAGCAAAACTGATAGTTAATTGTTACGTTCAGGGCCTCCTAATGACGATGGAACACTCAAATTGCGTCACGATTCAATACATCGTCCTCCAGCCGACTTGTCTCCACGGGTCTTTTGCTAACTCTGGCACCTTATGGTCGTTCTCCTTTGAGTCTAGATTATCGAATCGGACGCAAAACTGATAGTTAATTGCAACGTTCAGGGCCTCCTAATGACGATGGAACACTCAAATTATGTCCTGATTCAATACATTGTCCTCTAGCCGACTTGTCTCCCTGTGTCTATTGCTGCTTCGGGCAACTTATGGTCGCTCTCCTGTGAGTCTAGATTATCGAATGGGACGCCAAACTTATAGTAAATTGTAACGTTCAGGTCTCCTAATGACGATGGAACACTCAAATTGGGTCCCGATTCAATACATCGTCCTCCAGCCGACTTGTCTACAAGGGTCTATTGCTGCCTCGGGCGCCTTATGGTCGATCTCCTGTGAGTCAAGATTATCGAATCGGACGCAAATCTGATACTTAATTGTAACGTTCAGGTCCTCCTAATGACGATGGAACACCCAAATTGCGTCCCGATTCAATACATCGTCCTCCAGCCGACTTGTCTCCATGGGTCTAATGCTGCCTCGTGCACCTAATGGTTGTTCTCCTGTGAGTCTACATTTTCGAATGGGACGCAAATATGATAGTTAATTGTAACGTTCAGGGCCTCCTAATGACGATGGAACACACAAGTTGCGTCCCGATTCGATACATCGTCCTCCAGCCGAATTGTCTCCATGTTTCTATAGCTGCCACGGGCGCCTTATGGTCGTTCTCCTGTGAGTCAAGGTTATCGAATCGGACGCAAAACTGATAGTTAATTGTAACGTTCAGGGCCTCCCAATAACGATGGAACACTCAAATTTCGTCCCGATTCAATACATCGTCCTCCAGCCGACTTGCCTCCACGTCCTCCAGTAGACTTATCTCCATGGGTCTATTGATGCCTAGGGCACTTTATCCTCGTTCTCCTGCGAGTCTAGATTTTCGAATCGGACGCAAAACTGATAGTTAATTGTAACGTTCAGGGCCTCCTAATGACGATGGAACACTCAAATTGCGTCCCGATTCAGTTCATCGTCCTCCAGCCGACTTGCCTCCATGGGTCTATTGCTGCCTCGGGCACCTTACGGTCGTTCTCCTGCAAGTCTACATTATCGAATGGGACGCAAAATTGATAGTTAATTGTAACGTTCAGGGCCTCCTAATGACGATGAAACACTCAAATTGCTTCCCGATTCAATACATCGTCCTCCAGCCGACTTGTCTTAACAGGTCTATTGCTGCCTCGGGCACCTTATGGTCGTGTTCCTGTGAGTCTAGATTATCGAATCGGACGCAAAACTGATATTTAATTTAACGTTCACGGCCTCCTAATGACCATGGAACACTGAAATTGAGTTTCGAATCAATAAATCGTCCTCCAGCCGACTTGACTCCATGGGTCTATTGCTGCTTCGGGCACCTTATGGTCGTTCTCCTGCGAGCCTAGATTATCGAATCGGACGCAAAACTGATAGTTAATTGTAACGTTCAGGGCCTCCTAATGACGATGGAACACTCAAATTGCGTCCCTATTAAATACATCGTTCTGTAGCCGACTTGTCTCCAAGGGTCTATTGCAGCCTCGGGCACCTTATGGTCGTTCTGCTGTGAGTCTAGATTATCGAATCGGACGCAAAACTAATAGTTAATTGAAACGATCAGGGCCTCCTAATGACGATGGAACACTCAAATTACGTCCCGATTCAATACATCGTCCTCCAGCATACTTGTCTCTATGGGTCTATTGCTAACTAAGGCACCTTATGGTCGTTCTCCTGTGAGTCTAGATTATCGAATCGGACGCAAAACTGATAGTTAATTGTAACGTTCAGGGCCTCCTAATGACGATGGAACACTCAAATTGCGTCCCGATTCAATACATCGTCCTCCAGCCGACTTGTCTCCATGGGTCTATTGCTGCATCGGGCGGCTTATGGTAGTTCTCCTGTGAGTCGAGATTAACGAATGGGACGCAAAACTGATAGTTAATTGTAACGTTCAGGGCCTCCTAATGACGATGGAACACTCAAATTGCATCCCAATTCAATACATTGTCCTCCAGCCGACTTGTCTCCATGGGTCTATTGCTGCCACAGGCACCTTATGGTCGTTCTCCTGTGAGTCTTGATTATCGAATCGGACGCAGAACTGATAGTTAATTGTAACTTTGAGGGCCTCCTAATGACGAAGGAACACTCAAACTGCGTCCCGATTCAATACATCGTCCTCCAGCCGACGTGTCTCCATGGGTCTATTGCTGCGTTGGGCACCTAATGGTCGTTCTCCTGTGAGTCTAGATTTTCGAATCGGACGCAAAACTGATAGTTAATTGTAACGATCAGAACCTCCTAATGACGATGGAACTCTCAAATTGCGTCCCGATTCCATACATCGTCCTCCAGCCGACTTGTCACAATTTGCCTATTGCTGCCTCGGGCTCCTCATGGTCGTTCTCCTGTGAGTCAAGATTATCGAATCGGACCCAAACCTGATAGTTAATTGTAGCTTTCAGGGCGTCCTGATGACCATGGAATACTCAAATTGGGTCCCGATTCAATACATCGTCCTCCAGCCGACTTGTCTCCATGGGTTTATTGCTGCCTCGGGCACCTTATGGTCGTTCTCCTGTGTGTCAAGATTATCGAATCGGACGCAAATCTGATACTTAATTGTAACGTTCAGGGCCTTCTAATGACGATGGAACACTCAAATTGCGTCCCGATTCAATACATCGTCCTCCAGCTGACTTGTCTCAATGGGTCTATTGCTGCCTCGTGCACCTAATGGTTGTTCTCCTGTGAGTCTACATTATCGAATGGGTCGCAAATATGATAGTTAATTGTAACGTTCAGGGCCTCCTAATGACGATGGAACGCACAAATTGCGTCCCGATTCGATACATCGTCCTCCAGCCGACTTGTCTCCATGGTTCTACTGCTGCCACGGGCGCCTTATGGTCGTTCTCCTGTGAGTCAAGGTTATCGAATCGGACGCAAAACTGATAGTTAATTGTAACGTTCAGGGCCTCCCAATGACGATGGAACACTCAAATTGCGTCCCGATTCAATACATCGTCCTCCAGCCGACTTGCCTCCATGTCCTCCAGTAGACTTGTCTCCATGGGTCTATTGATGCCTAGGGCACCTTATCCTCGTTCTCCTGCGAGTCTAGATTTTCGAATCGGACGCAATACTGATAGTTAATTGTAACGTTCAGGGCCTCCTAATGACGATGGAATACTCAAATTGCGTCTAGATTCAATACATTGTTCTCCAGCAGACATGTCTCAATGGGTCTATTGCTGCCTCGGGCACTTTATCCTCGTTCTCCTGCGAGTCTAGATTTTCGAATCGGACGCAAAATTGATAGTTAATTGTAACGTTCAGGGCCTCCTAATGACGATGGAACACTCAAATTGCGTCCCGATTCAGTTTATCGTCCTCCAGCCGACTTGTCTCCATGGGTCTATTGCTGCCTCGGGCACCTTATGGTCGTTCTCCTGCGAGTCTATATTATCGAATGGGACGCAAAATTGATAGTTAATTGTAACGTTCAGGGCAACCTAATGACGATGAAACACTCAAATTGCGTCCCGATTCAATACATCGTCCTCCAGCCGACTTGTCTTAACAGGTCTATTGCTGCCTCGGGCACCTTATGATCGTTTTCCTGTGAGTCTAGATTATCGAATCGGACGCAAAACTGATAGTTAATTTAACGTTCACGGCCTCCTAAAGACCATGGAACACTGAAATTGAGTTTCCAATCAATAAATCGTCCTCCAGCCGACTTGTCTTAATGGGTCTATTGCTGCCTCGGGCACCTTATGGTCGTTCTCCTGCGAGCCTAGATTATCGAATCGGACGCAAAACTGATAGTTAATTGTAACGTTCAGGTCCACCTAATGACGATGGAACACTCAAATTGCGTCCCTATTAAATACATCGTTCTGTAGCCGACTTGTCTCCAAGGGTCTATTGCTGTCTCGGGTACCTTATGGTCGTTCTGCTGTGAGTGTAGATTATCGGATCGGACGCCAAACTAATAGTTAATTGAAACGATCAGGGCCTCCTAATGACGATGGAACACTCAAATTACGTCCCGATTCAATACATCGTCCTCCAGCATACTTTTCTCTATGGGTCTATTGCTGCCTAGGGCACCTTATGGTCGTTCTCCTGTGAGTCTAGATTATCGAATCGGACAGAAAACTGATAGTTAATTGTAACGTTCAGGGCCTCCTAATGACGATGGAACACTCAAATTGCGTCCCAATTCAATTCATTGTCCTCCAGCCGACTTGCCTCCATGGGTCTATTGCAGCCTCAGGCACCTTATGGTCGTTCTCCTGTGTGTCTTGATTATCGAATCGGACGCAAAACAGATACTTAATTGTAACGTTCAGGGCCTCCTAATGACGATGGAACACTCAAATTGCGTCCGGATTCAGTACATCGTCCTCCAGCCGACTTGTCTCCATTTGTCTATTGCTGCCTCGGGCGCCTTATGGTCGTTCTCTTGTGAGTCAAGATTATCGAATGGGACGCAAAACTGATAGTTAATTGTTACGTTCAGGGCCTCCGAATGACGGTGGAACACTCAAATTGCGTCCCGATTCAATACACCGTCCTCCAGCCGACTTGTATTAACAGGTATATTGCTGCCCCGGGCACCGTACGGTCGTTTTCCTGTGAGTCTAGATTATCGAATCGGACGCAAAACTGATAGTTAATTTAACGCTCAGGGCCTCCTAATGACGATGGAACACTCAAATTGCGTCCCGATTCAATACATCATCCTCCAGCCGACTTGTCTTCTTGGGTCAATTGCTGCCTAGGGCACCTTATGGTCGTTCTCCTTTGAGTCTAGATAATCGAATGGGACGCAAAACTGATAGTTAATTGTAACGTTCAGGGCCTCCTAATGACGATGGAATACTCAAATTGCGTCCCGATTCCATACATCGTCCTCCAGCCGACTTGACTCCATGGGTCTATCGCTTCCTCGGGCACCTTATGATCGTTCTTCTGTGAGTCTAGATTATCGAATCGGACGCAATACTGTTAGTTCATTGTGACGTTCAGGGCCTCCTAATGACGATAGAACACTCAAATTGCGTCCCGATTCAATACATCGTCCTCCAGCCGAGTTGTCGAAATGGGTCCATTGCTCCCTCGGGCACCCTATGGTCGTTCTCCTGTGAGTCTAGATTTTCGAATCGAACGCAAAACTGGTTGTTAATTGTAACGTTCAGGGCCTTCTAATGACGAGGGAACAATCAAATTGCGTCTAGATCAATACATTGTCCTCCAGCCGACTTGTCTTAACAGGTCTATTGCTGCCTCGGGCACCTTATGGTCGTTTTCCTGTGAGTCAAGATTACCGAATCGGACGCAAAACTGATTGTTAATTGTAACGTTCAGGGCCTCCTAATGACCATGGAACACTGAAATTGAGTCCCGAATCAATAAATCGTCTTCCAGCCGACTTGTCTCCATGGGTCTATTGCTGCCTCGGGCACCTTATGGTCGTTCTCCTGCGAGCCTAGATTATCGAATCGGACGCAAAACTGATACTTATTTGTAACGTTCAGGGCCTCCTAATTACGATGGAACACTCAAATTACGTCCCTATTAAATACATCGTTCTGTAGCCGACTTGTCTCCAAGGGTCTATTGCTGCCTCGGGCACCTTATGGTCGTTCTCCTGTGAGTCAAGATTATCGAATCGGACGCAAAACTAGTAGTTAATTGAAACGATCAGGGCCTCCTAATGACGATGGAACACTCAAATTGCGTCCCGATTCAATACATCGTCCTCCAGCCGACTTGTCTCTATGGGTCTATTGCTGCCTCGGGCACCTTATGGTCGTTCTCCTGTGAGTCTAGATTATCGAATCGGACGCAAAACTGATAGTTAATTATAACGTTCAGGGCCTCCTAATGACGATGGAACACTCAAATTGCGTCACGATTCAATACATCGTCCTCCAGCCGACGTGTCTCCATGGGTCTATTGCTGACTCGGGCTCCTTATGGTCGCTCTCCTGTGAGTCTAGATTATCGAATCGGCCGCAAAACCGATAGTTAATTGTAACGTTCAGGGCCTCCTTATGACGATGGAACACTCAAATTGGGTCCCGTTTCAATACATCGTCCTCCAGCCGACTTGTCTCCATGGGTCTACTGCTGCCTCGGGAACCTTATGGTCGTTCTCCTGTGAGTCTATATTATCGGATCGGACGCAAAGCTGATAGTTCGTTGTAACGTTCATGGCCTCCTAACGACGATGGAACACTCAAATTGCGTCCCGATTCAATACATCGTTCTCTAGCCGACTTGTCTCCATGGGTCTACTGCTGCCTCGGGCACCTTATGGTCGTTCTCCTGTGAGTCTAGATTATCGAATCTGACGCTAAACTGATAGTTAATTGTAACGTTCAGGGCCTCCTAATGACGATGGAACACTCAAATTGCGTCCCGATTCAATACATCGTCCTCCATCCGACTTTGCTCCATAGGTCTATTGCGGCCTCGGGCACCTTATGGTCGTTCTCCTGTGAGTCTACATTGTCGAATCGGACGCAAACTGGTAGTTAATTGTAACGTTCAGGGCCTCCTAATGACGATGGAACACTCAAATTGCGTCCCGATTCAATACATCGTCCTCCAGCCGACTTGTCTCCATTTGTCTATTGCTGCCTCGGGCGCCTCATGGTCGTTCTCCTGTGAGTCAAGATTATCGAATCGGACGCAAACCTGATAGCTAATTGTAACGTTCAGGGCCTCCTAATGACGATGGAACACTCAAATTGCGTCCCGATTCAATACATCGTCCTCCAGCCGACTTGTCTCAGTGGGTCTATTGCTGCCTCGGGCACCTTATGGTCGTTCTCCCTTGAGTCTAGATTATCGAATGGGACGCAAAACTGATAGTTAATTGTAACGTTCAGGGCCTCCTAATGACGATGGAACACTCAAATTGCGTCACGATTCCATACATCGTCCTCCAGCAGACTTGTCTCCATGGGTCTATTGCTGCCTCGGGCACCTTATGGTCGTTCTCCTGTGAGTCTAAATTTTCGTATCGGACGCCAAACTGATAGTTAATTGTAGGTTTCTGGGGCCTCCTAATGACCATGGAACACTCAATTTGGGTCACGATTCAATACATCGTCCTCCAGCCGACTTGTCTCCATGGGTTTATTGCTGCCTCGGGCACCTTACGTTCGTTCTCCTGTGAGTCTAGATTATCAAATGGGACCCAAAAATGATTGTTAATTGTAACGTTCAGGGCCTCCTAATGACGACGGAACAATCAAATAGCGTCTAGATTCAATACATCGTCCTCCAACCGACTTGTCTCCATGGGTCTATTGCTGCCTCGGGCTCCTTATGGTTATTCTCCTGTGAGTCTAGATTATCGAATCGGACGCAAAACTGATACTTAATTGTAACTTCTAGGGCCTCCTAATGACGATGGAACACTCAAATTGCATCCAGATTCAATACATCGTCCTCCATCCGACTTGTCTCCATGGGTCCATTGCTGCCTCGGGCACCTTATGGTCGTTCTCCTGTGACTCTAGATTATCGAATCGGACGCAAAACTGATAGTTAATTGTAACGTTCAGGGCCTCCTAATGCCATTGGAACACTCAAATTGCGTCCCTATTCAATACATCGTTCTCTAGCCGACTTGTCTTCAAGGGTCTATTGCTGCCTCGGGCACCTTATGGTCGTTCTCCTGTGAATCTAGATTATCGAACCGGACGCAAAACTTACAGTTAATTGTAACGTTCAGGGCCTCCTAATGACGATGGAACACTCAAATTGCGTCACGATTCAATACATCGTCCTCCAGCCGACGTGTCTCCATGGGTCTATTGTTGCCTCGGGAACCTTATGGTCGTTCTCCTGTGAGTCTATATTATCGGATCGGACGCAAAGCTGATAGTTAATTGTTACGTTCAGGGCCTCCTAATGATGATGTAACACTCAAATAGCGTCCCGATTCAATACATCGTCCTCCGGCCGACATGTCTCCATGGGTCTATTGCTGCCTCGGGCACATTATGGTCGTTCTCCTGTGAGTCTAGATTATCGAATGAGACGCAAAATTGATAGTTGATTGTAACGTTCAGGGCCTCCTAAAGACGATGGAACACTCAAATTGCGTCCCGATTCAATACATCGTTCTCCAGACGACTTGTCTCCATGGGTCTATTGCTGCCTCGGGCGCCTTATGGTCGTTCTCCTGTGAGTCAAGATTATCGAATGGGACGCAAAACAGATAGTTTATTGTAACGTTCAGGGCCTCCTAATGACGATGGAACACTCAAATTGCGTCCCGATTCAATACATCGTCCTCCAGCCGACTTGTCTCCATGGCTCTATTGCTGCCTCGGGCACCTTATGGTCGTTCTCCTGTGAGTCTAGATTTTCGCATCGAACGCAAAACAGATTGTTAATTGTAACGTTCAGGGCCTCCTAATGACGAGGGAACAATCAAATTGCGTCTAGATTCAATACATCGTCCTCCAGCCGACTTGTCTTAACAGGTCATTTGCTGCCTCGGGCACCTTTTGGTCGTTTTCCTGTGAATCTAGATCATCGAATCGGACGCAAAACTGATAGTTAATTTAACGTTCAGGGCCTCCTAATGACGATGGAACATTCAAATTGCGCCCCGATTCCATACATCGTCCTCCAGATGACTTGACTCCATGGGTCTATCGCTGCCTGGGGCACCAAATGATCGTTCTCCTGTGAGTCTAGATTATCGAATCGGACGCAATACTGATGTCTCATTGTGACGTTCAGGGCCTCCTAATGACGATGGAACACTCAAATTGCGTCCCGATTCAATACATCGTCCTCCAGCCGACTTGTTTCCAAGGGTCTATTGCTGCCTCGGGCACCTTATGGTCCTTCTCCTGTGAGTCTAGATTATCGTATCGGACGCAAAACTAATAGTTAATTGAAACGATCAGGGCCTCCTAATGTCGATGGAACACTCAAATTGCGTCCCGATTCAATACATCGTCCTCCAGCCGACTTGTCTCTATGGGTCTATTGCTGCCTCGGGCACCTTAATTTTGTTCTCCTGTGAGTCTAGATTATCGAATCGGACGCAAACCTGATAGTTAATTGTAACGTTCAGGGCCTCCTAATGACGATGAAACACTCAAATTGCGTCAAGATTCAATACATCGTCCTCCAGCCGATTGTCTAGATGGGTCTATTGCTGCCTCGGGCGGCTTATGGTAGTTCTCCTGTGAGTCGAGATTATCGAATGGGACGAAAAACTGATAGTTAATTGTAACGTTCAGGGCCTCCTAATGACGATGGAACACTCAAATTGCGTCCCAATTCAATACATCGTCCTCCAGCCGACTTGTCTCCATGGGTCTATTGCTGCCTCGGGCACCTTATGGTCGTTCTCCTGTGAGTCTTGATTATCGAATCGGACGCAGATCTGATAGTTAATTGTAACGTTCAGGGCCTCCTAATGACGATGGAACACTCAAATTGCGTCGCGATTCAATACATCGTCCTCCAGCCGACTTGTCTCCATGGGTCTATTGCTGCGTTGGGCACCTAATAGTCGTTCTCCTGTGAGTCTAGGTTTTCGAATCGAACGCAAAACTTATAGTTAATTGTAACGTTCAGGGCATCCTAATGTCGATGGAACACTCAAATTGCGTCCCGATTCAATACATCGTCCTCCAGCTGTCTTGTCTCCATGGGTCTATCGCTGCCTCGGGCACCTTATCCTCGTTCTCCTGCGAGTCTAGATTTTCGAATCGGACGCAAAACTGATAGTTAATTGTAACGATCAGGGCCTCCTAATGACGATGGAACACTCAAATTCCGTCCCGATTCAATATATCGACCTCCAGCCGACGTGTCTCCATGGGTCTATTGCTGACTCGGGCTCCTTATGGTCGCTCTTCTGTGAGTCTAGATAATCGAATCCGCCGCAAAACCGATAGTTAATTCTAACGTTCAGGGCCTTTTTACGACGAGGGAACACTCAAATTGCGTCCCGTTTCAATACATCGTCCTCCAGCCGACTTGTCTCCATGGGTCTATTGCTGCCTCGGGAACCTTATGGTCGTTCTCCTGTGAGTCTAGATTATCGAATCGGACGCAAAACTGATAGTTAATAGTAACGTTCAGGGCCTCCTAATGACGATGGAACACTCAAATTGCGTCCCGATTCAATACATCGTCCTCCAGCCGACATGTCCCCATTTGTCTATTTCTGCCTCGGGCGCCTCATGGTTGTTCTCCTGTGAGTCAAGATTATCAAATCGGACGCAAACCTGATAGTTAATTGTAACGTTCAGGGCCTCCTATTGACGATGGAACACTCAAATTGCGTCCCGATTCAATACATCGTCCTCCAGCCGACTTGTCTCCATGGGTCTATTGCTGCCTCGGGCACCTTATGGTTGTTCTCCTGTGTGTCTAGATTTTCGAATCGGACGCCAAACTGATACTTAATTGTAACGTTCAGAACCTCCTAATGACGATGGAACACTTAAACTGCGTCCCGATTCAATACATCGTCCTCCAGCCGACTTGTCTCCAAGGGTCTATTGCTGCCTCGGGCACGTTATGGTCCATCTCCTGTGAGTCTAGATTATCGAATCGGACGCAAAACTAATCGTTAATAGAAACGATCAGGGCATCGTAATGTCGATGGAACACTCAAATTGCGTCCCGATTCAATACATCGTCCTCCAGCCGACTTGTCTCTATGGGTCTATTGCTGCCTCGGGCACCTTAAGGTTGTTCTCCTGTGAGACTAGATTATCGAATCGGACGCAAAACTGATAGTTAATTGTAACGTTCAGGGCATCCTAATGTCGATGGAACACTCAAATTGCGTCCCGATTCAATACATCGTTGTCCAGCTGTCTTGTCTCCATGGGTCTATCGCTGCCTCGGGCACCATATCCTCGTTCTCCTGCGAGTCTAGATTTTCGACTCGGACGCAAAACTGATAGTTAATTGTAACGATCAGGGCCTCCTAATGACGATGGAACACTCAAATTCCGTCCCGATTCAATACATCGTCCTCCAGCCGACGTGTCTCCATGGGTCTATTGCTGACTCGGGCTCCTTATTGTCGCTCTTCTGTGAGTCTGGATTAACGAATCGTCCGCAAAACCGATAGTTAATTGTAACGTTCAGGGCCTCCTTACGACGATGGAACACTCAAATTGCGTCCCGTTTCAATACATCGTCCTCCAGCCGACTTGCCTCCATGGGTCTATTGCTGCCTAGGGAACCCTATGGTCGTTCTCCTGTGACTCTAGATTATCGAATGAGACGCAAAATTGATAGTTGATTGTAACTTTCAGGGCCTCCTAAAGACGATGGAACTTTCAAATTGCGTCCTGATGCAATACATCGTTCTCCAGCCGATTTGTCTCCATGGGTTTATTGCTGCCTCGGGCGCCTTATGGTCGTTCTCCTGTGAGTCAATATTATCGAATGGGACGAAAACTGATAGTTTATTGTAACGTTCAGGGCCTCCTAATGACGATGGAACACTCAAATTGCGTCCCGATTCAATACATCGTCCTCCAGCCGACATGTCTCCATGGGTCTATTGCTGCCTCGGGCACCTTATGGTCGTTCTCCTGTGAGTCTAGATTTTCGAATCGAACGCAAAACTCATTGTTAATTGTAACGATCAGGGCCTCCTAATGACGAGGGAACAATCAAATTGCGTCTAGATTCAATACATCGTCCTCCAGCCGACTTGTCTCTATGGGTCTATTGCTGCCTCGGGCACCTTAATTTTGTTCTCCTGTGAGTCTAGATTATCGAAGCGGACGCAAAACTGATAGTTAATTGTAACGTTCAGGGCCTCCTAATGACGATGGAACACTCAAATTGCGTCAAGATTCAATACATCGTCCTCCAGCCGACTTGTCTAGATGGGTCTATTGCTGTCTCGGGCGGCTTATGGTAATTCTCCTGCGAGTCGAGATTATCGAATGGGACGAAAAACTGATAGTTAATTGTAACGTTCAGGGCCTCCTAATGACGATGGAACACTCAAATTGCGCCCCGATTCCATACATCGTCCTCTAGCCGACTAGACTCCATGGGTCTATCGCTGCCTCGGGCACCATATTATCGTTCTCCTGTGAGTCTAGATTATCGAATCGGACGCAATACTGATATTTAATTGTGACGTTCAGGGCCTCCTAAAGACGATGGAACACTCAAATTGCGTCCCGATTCAATACATCGTCCTCCAGCCGACTTGTCTCCATGGGTCTATTGGTGCCTCGGGCACCTTATGGTCGTTCTGCTGTGAGTGTAGATTATCGAATCGGACGCAAAACTGATAGTTAATTGTAACGTTCAGGGCCTCCTAATGCCATTGGAACACTCAAATTGCGTCCCTATTCAATACATCGTTCTCTAGCCGACTTGTCCTCAAGGGTCTATTGCTGCCTCGGGCACCTTATGGTCGTTCTCCTGTGAGTCTAGATTATCGAACCGGACGCAAAACTAATAGTTAATTGTAACGTTCAGGGCCCCCTAATGACGATGAAACACTTAAATTGCGTCCCGATTCAATACATCGTCCTCCAGCCGACTTGTCTCCATGGGTCTATTGTTCCCTCGGGCACCTTATCTTCGTACTCCTGTCAGACTAGATTATCGAATCGGACGCAAAACTGATAGTTAATTGTAACGTTCAGGGCCTCCTAATGCCGATGGAACACTCAAATTGCGTCCCTATTCAATACATCGTTCTCTAGCCGACTTGTCTTCAAGGGCCTATTGCTGCCTCGGGCACTTTATGGTCGTTCTCCTGTGAGTCTAGATTATCGAACTGGACGCAAAACTAATAGTCAATTGTAACGTTCAGGGCCTCCTAATGACGATGAAACACTTAAATTGCGTCCCGATTAAATACATCGTCCTCCAGCCGACTTGTCTCCATGGGTCTATTGCTGCCTCGGGCGCCTTATGGTCGTTCCCTTGTGAGTCAAGATTATCGAATGGGACGCAAAACTGATAGTTAATTGTTACGTTCTGGGCCTCCTAATGCCGATGGAAAACTCAAATTGCGTCCCTATTCAATACATCGTTCTCTAGCCGACTTGTCTTCAAGGGCCTATTGCTGCCTCGGGCACCTTATGGTCGTTCTCCTGTGAGTCTAGATTATGGAATCGGACGCAAAACTAAAAGTTAATTGTAACGTTCAGAGCCTCCTAATGAAGATGGAACACTCAAGTTGCGTCCCGATTCAATACATCGTCCTTCAGCCGACTTGTCTCCATGGCTCTATTGCTGCCTCGGGCACCTTATGGTCTTTCTCCTGTGAGTCTAGATGATCGAATCGGACGCAAAACTGATAGTTAATTGTATCGTTCAGGGCCACCTAATGACGATGCAACTCTCAAATTGCGTCCCGATTCAATACACCGCCCTCGAGCCGACTTGTCACCATGGGTCTATTGCTGACTCGGGCATCTTATGATCTTTCTCCTGAGAGACTAGATTATCGAATGGGACACAAAACTGATAGTTAATTGTAACGTTCAGGGCCTATTTATGACGATGGAACACTCAAATTGCGTCCCGATTCAATACATCGTCTTCCAGCCGACTTGTCTCCATGGGTTTATTGCTGCCTCGGGCACCTTATGTTCGTTCTCCTGTGAGTCTAGATTATCAAATGGGACGCAAAAATGATTCTTAATTGTAACGATCAGGGCCTCCTAATGACGACGGAACAATCAAATAGCGTCTAGATTCAATACATCGTCCTCCAACCGACTTGTCTCCATGGGTCTATTGCTGCCTCGGGCTCCTTATGGTCATTCTCCTGTGAGTCTAGATTATCGAATCGGACGCAAAACTGATAGTTAATTGTAACGTCTAGGGCCTCCTAATGACGATGGAACACTCAAATTGCATCCTGATTCAATACATCGTCCTCCATCCGACTTGTCTCCATGGGTCCATTGCTGCCTCGGGCACCTTATGGTCGTTCTCCTGTGACTCTAGATTATCGAATCGGATGCAAAACTGATAGTTAATTGTAACGTTCAGGGCCTCCTAATGCCATTGGAACACTCAAATTGCGTCCCTATTCAATACATCGTTCTCTAGCCGACTTGTCTTCAAGGGTCTATTGCTGCCTCGGGCACCTTATGGTCGTTCTCCTGTGCGTCTAGATTATCGAACCGGACGCAAAACTAATAGTTAATTGTAACGTTCAGGGCCTCCTAATGACGATGAAACACTTAAATTGGGTCCCGATTCAATACTTCGTCCTCCAGCCGACTTGTCTCCATGGGTCTATTGTTCCCTCGGGCACCTTATCTTCGTACTCCTGTGAGACTAGATTATCGAATGGGCCGCAAAACTGATAGTTAATTGTTACGTTCTGGGCCTCCTAATGCCGATGGAAAACTCAAATTGCGTCCCTATTCAATACATCGTTCTCTAGCCGACTTGTCTTCAAGGGCCTATTGCTGCCTCGGGCACCTTATGGTAGTTCTCCTGTGTGTCTAGATTATGGAATCGGACGCAAAACTAAAAGTTAATTGTAACGTTCAGAGCCTCCTAATGAAGATGGAACACTCAAATTGCGTCCCGATTCCATACATCTTCCTCCAGCCGACTTGACTCCATGGGTCTATCGCTGCCTCGGGCACCTTATGATCGTTCTCCTGTGAGTCTAGATTATCGAATCGGACGCAAAACTGATAGTTAATTGTAACGTCTAGGGCCTCCTAATGACGATGGAACACTCAAATTGCATCCCGATTCAATACATTGTCCTCCATCCGACTTGTCTCCATGGGTCCATTGCTGCCTCGGGCACCTTATGGTCGTTCTCCTGTGACTCTAGATTATCGAATCGGACGCAAAACTGATAGTTAATTGTAACGTTCAGGGCCTCCTAATGCCATTGGAACACTCAAATTGCGTCCCTATTCAATACATCGTTCTCTAGCCGACTTGTCCTCAAGGGTCTATTGCTGCCTCGGGCACCTTATGGTCGTTCTCCTGTGAGTCTAGATTATCGAACCGGACGCAAAACTAATAGTTAATTGTAACGTTCAGGGCCCCCTAATGACGATGAAACACTTAAATTGCGTCCCGATTCAATACATCGTCCTCCAGCCGACTTGTCTCCATGGGTCTATTGTTCCCTCGGGCACCTTATCTTCGTACTCCTGTCAGACTAGATTATCGAATCGGACGCAAAACTGATAGTTAATTGTAACGTTCAGGGCCTCCTAATGCCGATGGAACACTCAAATTGCGTCCCTATTCAATACATCGTTCTCTAGCCGACTTGTCATCAAGGGCCTATTGCTGCCTCGGGCACTTTATGGTCGTTCTCCTGTGAGTCTAGATTATCGAACTGGACGCAAAACTAATAGTCAATTGTAACGTTCAGGGCCTCCTAATGACGATGAAACACTTAAATTGCGTCCCGATTAAATACATCGTCCTCCAGCCGACTTGTCTCCATGGGTCTATTGCTGCCTCGGGCGCCTTATGGTCGTTCCCTTGTGAGTCAAGATTATCGAATGGGACGCAAAACTGATAGTTAATTGTTACGTTCTGGGCCTCCTAATGCCGATGGAAAACTCAAATTGCGTCCCTATTCAATACATCGTTCTCTAGCCGACTTGTCTTCAAGGGCCTATTGCTGCCTCGGGCACCTTATGGTCGTTCTCCTGTGAGTCTAGATTATGGAATCGGACGCAAAACTAAAAGTTAATTGTAACGTTCAGAGCCTCCTAATGAAGATGGAACACTCAAGTTGCGTCCCGATTCAATACATCGTCCTTCAGCCGACTTGTCTCCATGGCTCTATTGCTGCCTCGGGCACCTTATGGTCTTTCTCCTGTGAGTCTAGATGATCGAATCGGACGCAAAACTGATAGTTAATTGTATCGTTCAGGGCCTCCTAATGACGATGGAACATTCAAATGCGTCCCGATTCAATACATCGTTCTCCAGCCGACTTGTCTCCATGGGTCTATTGCTGCCTCGGGCACCTTATGGTCGTTCTCCTGTGAGTCCAGATTATTGCATGGGACGCATAACTGATAGTTAATTGTAACGTTCAGGGCCACCTAATGACGATGGAACTCTCAAATTGCGTCCCGATTCAATACACCGCCCTCGAGCCGACTTGTCACCATGGGTCTATTGCTGACTCGGGCATCTTATGATCTTTCTCCTGAGAGACTAGATTATCGAATGGGACACAAAACTGATAGTTAATTGTAACGTTCAGGGCCTATTTATGACGATGGAACACTCAAATTGCGTCCCGATTCAATACATCGTCTTCCAGCCGACTTGTCTCCATGGGTTTATTGCTGCCTCGGGCACCTTATGTTCGTTCTCCTGTGAGTCTAGATTATCAAATGGGACGCAAAAATGATTCTTAATTGTAACGATCAGGGCCTCCTAATGACGACGGAACAATCAAATAGCGTCTAGATTCAATACATCGTCCTCCAACCGACTTGTCTCCATGGGTCTATTGCTGCCTCGGGCTCCTTATGGTCATTCTCCTGTGAGTCTAGATTATCGAATCGGACGCAAAACTGATAGTTAATTGTAACGTCTAGGGCCTCCTAATGACGATGGAACACTCAAATTGCATCCTGATTCAATACATCGTCCTCCATCCGACTTGTCTCCATGGGTCCATTGCTGCCTCGGGCACCTTATGGTCGTTCTCCTGTGACTCTAGATTATCGAATCGGATGCAAAACTGATAGTTAATTGTAACGTTCAGGGCCTCCTAATGCCATTGGAACACTCAAAATGCGTCCCTATTCAATACATCGTTCTCTAGCCGACTTGTCTTCAAGGGTCTATTGCTGCCTCGGGCACCTTATGGTCGTTCTCCTGTGCGTCTAGATTATCGAACCGGACGCAAAACTAATAGTTAATTGTAACGTTCAGGGCCTCCTAATGACGATGAAGCACTTAAATTGCGTCCCGATTCAATACTTCGTCCTCCAGCCGACTTGTCTCCATGGGTCTATTGTTCCCTCGGGCACCTTATCTTCGTACTCCTGTGAGACTAGATTATCGAATCGGACGCAAAACTGATAGTTAATTGTAACGTTCAGGGCCTCCTAATGCCGATGGAACACTCAAATTGCGTCCCTATTCAATACATCGTTCTCTAGCCGACTTGTCTTCAAGGGCCTATTGCTGCCTCGGGCACCTTATGGTCGGTCTCCTGTGAGTCTAGATTATCGAACCGGACGCAAAACTAATAGTCAATTGTAACGTTCAGGGCCACCTAATGACGATGAAACACCTAAATTGCGTCCTGATTCAATACATCGTCCTTCAGCCGACTTGTCTCCATGGGTCTATTGCAGCCTCGGGCGCCTTATGGTCGTACCCTTGTAAGTCAAGATTATCGAATGGGACGCAAAATTGATAGTTTATTGTAACGTTCAGGGCCTCCTAATGACGATGGAACACTCAAATTGCGTCCCGATTCAATACATCGTCCTCCAGCCGACTTGTCTCCATGGGTCTATTGCTGCCTCGGGCACCTAATGGTCGTCCTCCTGTGAGTCTAGATTTTCGAATCGAACGCAAAACTGATTGTTAATTGTAACCTTCAGGGCCTCCTAATGACGAGGGAACAATCAAATTGCGTCTAGATTCAATACATCGTCCTCCAGCCGACTTGTCTTAACAGGTCATTTGCTGCCTCGGGCACCTTATGGTCGTTTTCCTGTGAGTCTAGATCATCGAATCGGACGCAAAACTGATAGTTAATTTAACGTTCAGGGCCTCCTAATGACGATGGAACACTCAAATTGCGTCCCGATTCAATACATCATCCTCCAGCCGACTTGTCTTCTTGGGTCTATTGCAGCCTCAAGCACCTATTGGTCGTTCTCCTGTGAGTCTAGATTATCGAATGGGACGCAAATCTGATAGTTGATTGTAACGTTCAGGGCCTCCTAATGACGATGGAACACTCAAATTGCGCCCCGATTCCATACATCGTCCTCCAGCCGACTTGACCCCATGGGTCTATCGCTGCCTAGGGCACCATATGATCGTTCTCCTGTGAGTCTAGATTATCGAATCGGACGCAATACTGATATTTCATTGTGACGTTCAGGGCCTCCTAATGACGATGGAACACTCAAATTGCGTCCCGATTCAAAACATCGTCCTCCAGCCGACTTGTCTCCAAGGGTCTATTGCTGCCTCGGGCACCTTATGGTCCTTCTCCTGTGAGTCTAGATTATCGAATCGGACGCAAAACTGATAGTTAATTGTAACGTTCAGGGCCTCCTAGTGACGATGGAACACTCAAATTGCCTCCCGATTCAATACATCGTCCTCCAGCCGACTTGTCTCCATGGGTCTATTGCTGCCTCGGGCGGCTTATGGTAGTTCTCCTGTGAGTCGAGATTATCGAATGGGACGCAAAACTGATAGTTAATTGTAACGTTAAGGGCCTCCTAATGACGATGGAACACTAAAATTGCGTCCCAATTCAATACATCGTCCTCCAGCCGACTTGTCTCCATGGGTCTATTGCTGCCTCGGGCACCTTATGGTATTTCTCCTGTGAGTCTTGATTGTCGAATCGGACGCAGAACTGATAGTTAATTGCAACGTTCAGGGCCTCCTAATGACGATGGAACACTCAAATTGCGTCCCGATTCAATACATCGTTCTCCAACTGTCTTGTCTCCATGGGTCTATCGCTGCCTCGGGCACCTTATCCTCGTTCTCCTGCGAGTCTAGATTTTCGAATCGGACGCAAAACTGATAGTTAATTGTAACGTTCAGGGCCTCCTAAAGACGATGGAACACTCAAATTCCGTCCCGATTCAATGCATCGTCCTCCAGCCGACGTGTCTCCATGGGTCTATTGCTGACTCGGGCTCCTTTAGGTCGCTCTTCTGTGAGTCTAGATTATCGAATCGGCCGCAAAACCGATAGTTAATTGTAACGTTCAGGGCCTCCTTACGACGATGGAACACTCAAATTGCGTCCCGTTTCAATTCATCGTCCTCCAGCCGACTTGTCTCCATGGGTCTATTGCTGCCTCGGGAACCTTATGGTCGTTCTCCTGTGACTCTAGATTATAGAATGAGACGCAAAATTGATAGTTGATTGTAACGTTCAGGGCCTCCTGAAGACGATGGAACACTCAAATTGCATCCCGAATCAATACATCGTTCTCCAGCCGACTTGTCTCCATGGGTCTATTGCTGCCTCGGGCACCTTATGGTCGTTCTCATGTAAGTCTAGATTTTCGAATCGAACGCAAAACTGATTGTTAATTGTAACGTTCAGGGCCTCCTAATGACGAGGGAACAATCAAATTGCGTCTAGATTCAATACATCGTCCTCCATCCGACTTGTCTTAACAGGTCATTTGCTGAATCGGGCACCTTATGGTCGTTTTCCTGTGAGTCTAGATCATCGAATCGGACGCAAAACTGATAGTTAATTTAACGTTCAGGGCCTCCTAATGACGATGGAACACTCAAATTGCGTCCCGATTCAATACATCATCCTCCAGCCGAATTGTCTTCTTGGGTCTATTGCTGCCTCAAGCACCTATTTGTCGTTCTACTGTGAGTCTAGATTATCGAATGGGACGCAAAACTGATAGTTAATTGTAACGTTCAGGGCCTCCTAATGACGATGGAACACTCAAATTGCGCCCCGATTCCATACATCGTCCTCCAGCCGACTTGACTCCATGGGTCTATCGCTGACTCGGGCACCATATGATCGTTCTCTTGTGAGTCTAGATTATCGAATCGGTCGCAATACTGATATTTCATTGTGACGTTCAGGGCCTCCTAATGAAGATGGAACACTCAAATTGCGTCCCAATTCAATACATCGTCCTCCAGCCGACTTGTCTCCAAGGGTCTATTGCTGCCTCGGGCAACTTATGGTCCTTCTCCTGTGAGTCTAGATTATCGAATCGGACGCAAAACTAATAGTTAATTGAAACGATCAGGCCCTCCTAATGTCGATGGAACACTCAAATTGCGTCCCGATTCAATACATCGTCCTCCAGCCGACTTGTCTCTATGGGTCTATTGCTGCCTCGGGCACCTTAAGGTCGTTCTCCTGTGACTCTAGATTATCGAGTCGGACGCATAACTGATAGTTAATTGTAACGTTCAGGGCCTCCTAATGACGATGGAACACTCAAATTCCGTCGCAATTCAATACATCGTCCTCCAGCAGACTTGTCTCCTTGGGTCTATTGCTGCCTCGGGCGGCTTATAGTAGTTCTCCTCTGAGTCGAGATTAACGAATGGGACGCAAAACTGATAGTTAATTGGAACGTTCAGGGCCTCCTAATGACGATGGAACACTCGAATTCCGTCCCAATTCAATACATCGTCCTCCAGCAGACTTGTCTCCATGGGTCTATTGCTGCGTTGGGCACCTAATGGTCGTTCTCCTGTGAGTCTAGGTTTTCGAATCGAACGCAAAACTGATAGTTAATTGTAACGTTCAGGTCATCCTAATGTCGATGGAACACTCAAATTGCGTCCCGATTCAATACATCGTCCTCCAGCCGACGTGTCTCCATGGGTCTATTGCTGACTCGGGCTCCTTATGGTCGTTCTCCTGTGAGTCTAGATTATCGTGTAGGCCGCAAAACCGATAGTTAATTGTAACGTACAGGGCCTCCTTACGACGATGGAACACTCAAATTGCGTCCCGTTTCAATACATCGTCCTCCAGCCGACTTGTGTCCATGTTTCTATTGCTGCCTCGGGAACCTTATGGTCGTTCTCCTGTGACTCTAGATTATCGAGTCGGACGCATAACTGATAGTTAATTGTAACGTTCAGGGCCTCCTAATGACGATGGAACACTCAAATTGCGTCCCGATTCAATACATCGTCCTCCAGCCGACTTGTCCCCATGGGTCTATTGCTGCCTCGGGCACCTTATGGTCGTTCTCCTGTGAGTCTAGATTATCGAACCGGACGCAAAACTGATAGTTAATTGTAATGTTCAGGGCCTCCTAATGACGATGGAGCACTCAAATTGCGTCCTGATTCAAAACATCGTCCTCCAGCCCACTTTTCTCCATAGGTCTATTGCTGCCTCGGGCACCTTATGGTCGTTCTCCTGTGAGTCTAGATTATCGAATCGGACCCAAAACTGATAGTTAATTGTAACGTTCAGGGCCTCCTAATGACGATGGAACACTCAAATTGCGTCCCGATTCAATACATCGTCCACAAGCCGACTTGTCTCCATTTGTCTATTTCATCCTCGGGCGCCTCATGGTCGTTCTCCTGTGAGTCAAGATCATCGAATCGGAGGAAAACCTGATAGTTAATTGTAACAATCAGGGCCCCCTAATGACGATGGAACACTCAAATTGCGACCCGATTCAATGCATCGTCCACCAGCTGACTTGTCTCCATGGGTTTATTGCTGCCTCGGGCACCTTATGGTCGTTCTCCCGTGAGTCTAGATTTTTGTATCGGACGCAAAACTGATAGTTAATTGCAACTTTCAGGGCCTCCTAATGACGATGGAACACTCAAATTGGGTCCCGATTCAATACATCGTCTTCCAGCCGACTTGTCTCCATGGGTCTATTGCTGCCTCGGGCACCTTATGTTCGTTCTACTGTGAGTCTAGATTTTCGAATGGGACGCAAAACTATAAGTTAATTGTAACGTTCAGGGTCTCCTAATGACGATGGGACACTCAAATTGCGTCCCGATTCAATACATCGTCCTCCAGCCGACTTGTATCCATGGGTCTATTGCTGCCTCGGGCACCTTATTGTCGTTCTCCTGTGTGTCTAGACTTTCGAATCGGACGCAAAATGATACTTAGTTGTAACGTTCAGGACCTCCTAATGACGATGGAACACTTAAACTGCGTCCCAATTCAATACATCGTCCTCCAGCTGACTTGTCTCCATGGGTTTATTGCTGCCTCGGGCACCTTATGGTAGTTCTCCTGTGAGTCTAGATTATCAAATGGGACGCAAAAATGATACTTAATTGTAACGTCCAGGGCCTCCTAATGACGAGGGAACAATCAAATAGCAACTAGATTCAATTCATCGTCCTCCAACCGACTTATCTCCAAGGGTCTATTGCTGAATCGGGCACGTTATGGTCCTTCTCCTGTGAGTCTAGATTATCGAATCGGACGCAAAACTAATAGTTATTTGAAACGATCAGGGCCTCCTAATGTCGATGGAACACTCAAATTGCGTCCCGATTCAATACATCGTCCTCCAGCGGACTTGTCTCTATGGGTCTATTGCTGCCTCGGGCACCTTAAGGTCGTTCTCCTGTGAGTCTAGAATATCGAATCGGACGCAAAACTGATAGTTAATTGTAACGTTCAGGGCCTCCTAATGACGATGGAACACTCAAATTGCGTCCCAATTCAATACATCGTCCTCCAGCCGACTTGTCTTCATGGGTCTATTGCTGCCTCGGGCACCTTATGGTCGTTCTCCTGTGAGTCTTGATTATCGACTCGGACGCAGAACTGATAGTTAATAGTAACGTTCAGGGCCTCCTAATGACGATGGAGCACTAAAATTGCGTCCCGATTCAATACATCGTCCTCCAGCCGACTTGTACCCATGGGTCTATTGCTGCCTCGGGCACCTTACGGTCGTTCTCCTGTGTGTCTAGATTTTCGAATCGGACGCAAAACTGATACTTAATTGTAACGTTCAGGACCTCCTAATGACGATGGAACACTTAAACTGCGTCCCGATTCTATACATCGTCCTCCAGCCGACTTGTCTGCATGGGTCTATTGCTGCATTGAGCACCTAATGGTCGTTCTCCTGTGAGTCTAGGTTTTCGAATCGAACGAAAAACTGCTAGTTAATTGTAACGTTTAGGGCATCCTAATGTCGATGGAACACTCAAATTGCGTCCCGATTCAATACATCGTTCTCCAGCTGTCTTGTCTCCATGGGTCTATCGCTGCCTCGGGAACCTTATCCTCGTTCTCCTGCGAGTCTAGATTATCGAATCGGCCGCAAAACCGATAGTTAATTGTAACGTTCAGGGCCTCCTTACGACGATGGAACACTCAAATTGCGTCCCGTTTCAATACATCGTCCTCCAGCCGACTTGTCTCCATGGGTCTATTGCTGCCTCGGGAACCTTATGGTGGTTCTCCTGTGACTCTAGATTATCGAATCGGACGCATAACTGATAGTTAATTGTAACGTTCAGGGCCTCCTAATGACGATGGAACACTCAAATTGCGTCCCGATTCAATACATCGTCCGCCTGCTGACTTGTCTCCATGGGTCTATTGCTGCCTCGGGCGCCTTATGGTCCTTCTCCTGTGAGTCTAGATTATCGAATCGGACGCAAAACTGATAGTTAATTGTAATGTTCAGGGGCCTCCTAATGAAGATGGAACACTCAAATTGCGTCCCGATTCAATACATCGTCCTCCAGCCGACTTTTCTCCATAGGTCTATTGCTGCCTCGGGCACCATACGGTCGTTCTCCTTTGAGTCTAGATTATCGAATCGGACGCAAATCTGATAGTTAATTGTAACGTTCAGGGCCTCCTAATGACGATGGAACACTCAAATTGCGTCCCGATCAATACATCGTCCGCCAGCCGACTTGTCTCCATTTGTCTATTTCTGCCTCGGGCGCCTCATGGTCGTTCTCCTGTGAGTCAAGATCATCGAATCGGACGCAAACCTGATAGTTAATTGTAACGTTCAGGGTCTCCTAATGACGATGGAACACTCAAATTGCGACCCGATTCAATACATCGTCCTCCAGCCGACTTGTCTCCATGGGTCTATTGCTGCCTCGGGCACCTTATGGTCGTTCTCCTGTGAGTCTAGTTTATCGTATTGGACGCAAAACTGATAGTTAATTGTAACTTACAGGGCCTCCTAATGACGATGGAACACTCAAATTGCGTCCCGATTCAATACATCGTCCTCCAGCCGACTTGTCTCCATGGGTTTATTGCAGCCTCGGGCACATTATGGTCGTTCTCCTGTGGGTCTAGATTTTGAAATGGTACGCAAAAATGATTCTTAATTGTAACGTTCAGGGCCTCCTAATGACGAGGGAACAATCAAATAGCGTCTAGATTCAATACATCGTCCTCCAACCGACTTGTCTCCATGGGTCTATTGCTGCCTCGGGCTCCTTATGGTCATTCTCCTGTGAGTCTAGATTATCGAATCGGACGCAAAACTGATAGTTAATTGTAACGTCTACGGCCTCTTAATGACGATGGAACACTCAAATTGCATCCCGATTCAATACATCGTCCACCATACGACTTGTCTCCATGGGTCCATTGCTGCCTCGGGCACCTTA